>NC_137739.1:47565256-48765256 GCF_963264785.1 Psittacula echo
AGACTGGAAGAAGAATGACTTAGTGTTGCTATGTTTGGGTCCATGAAATTTAGTGTTTAGCAGGAAGAAAAGATCAGTTTTTCTCAAAATTACAGAGCTTTGGCCATGGCTTCTCTGGTTTGCAAAAGAAGGTCTGGCTGCTCCTCAGCAGCACCTCATAGAGACTCCTCTCTAAATAAGCTGCATTTTCATTCTTTTCTACAGTGCATCCATTGTGCTTTCCCAAACTTTTCTGTTTGGGGTAGGAAGGCACAAAGGAAGTGAAGACTTCTCAATCGTATTCAATGTATAGTAGAAAAATATCCAGGTTCTTGTCAAGAACATAGAATGCATCCTGTTATTAATCTGAATGTATGCAAACATTTCTTAGATGATATTAGAGACATATAAGGTGTAAGGGAGATGACTGCATGTTTACTGATGTGGTAGAGCAAAATTCTGTGTGAATACTTAAGACCTCTCACATCTATCTTGTTTGTATAAAATGAAGAGATGTCTTGTTAATTAGCATTACCTTCTTTTTAAGTATTTGAAATGGGAGCATACCACTCCTTAATTATTACAAATGAAATTTCTGTTCATTAAGCATAAATTAATATTTTACTTTTCTTTTCACTCATTACTTCCTCCCAAATATTTTCCACCTTGAAATTTTTTCAAGTTATACACTTTAAAATTACAAGCAATTTTTTGTGTATTTAATGTTCCACATTAAACAAGTGGAATTTAAATTCTCGTTTCCTTGATGTTCTGTTTTATGTTAAACAAATTGAGGATTATGCATTGATGGTATAAATATACATATAATCACTTCTTTAATTATGCATATGATTGCTGCCTAACTTCGTAATACATTCCTACATTTACTGTAGAACTAAAATATTTTAATTTTCAAACTGTTTTTCCACTATATTTATTCTCTTTCATTTCAGGGTTTTCTATTAAGTATATTTAAGAACAGATCCATAATGGACTTGACATTTACTTATCTGCATATTTATTGTTCTTTGTTCTGTTTTCTTTAATGTTCTTATAATAACAACTTTGAAGCTGTTTGAAGGATGGAAATGTAATCTAGAAATAGTAGTTGGTATGTCTTCAATTCTGTAAATACTGGAAGAGGGGACTTGTAGTAATAATAGTAGTTTCTCTGTACCACAATGGAAAGACTTAATAATTAAAAAACCCCAAACCTTACAAAAATACCATCAGCTTTTCAAACCTGATAAACGTGACCATCTAAGGGTGCTTGTTTCTTGTCCCCTTTGTCTGTCAGTTCTGAACTGAATTAAGTGGTTTCCAATGTGGAAAACTCAAGTCATCCAATAAACCATGACAGTGTGTTTCTGCACATTATGTATAAGGAGTGTGTCTTGATGGAACAGCACCCTGGCCCCTCTCCTGAGGCATCAGGCACCCACTGCAGGTGCAGCTGTGGGTGGAGGGCAGGAGAGGGACATGGCTGTGAAGCAGGAGGTGTTAAAAGGAGTGAAGGCCATTCTGGGAGGGGGGTGGATGGGGGCAGTGCCTTCCCTGTAGAGCTCAATGAGGGAGGGCCTCTGAACCTTCTGTTGCAAGGGACTGAGGGCTACAAAGAGGAAGCAGGTCTTGAAGCAGAAGACTGGGTGATGTAGCTGAGCAGTGATGTTTCAGCAGATACTGTGAATCTTAACCAACCATATCTCAAATAAGGTTTGCTGGACAATAAATTTTAGTGTGCTATGACCAGCAGGTGCTAACCTGTGCTGCAGGATGCTATTAGTCTCAAAAAGAATGCTGCCACTTGGGTAGGTAGAACCACATCCTTCTTGGGTTGTTTTCTATTGGCAAGCCAGAGCTGGGCAGCTGCCATCTGGGTGGCTAGAAGTGCAGTGGGATGAGATAGCTGGGCTGACCTGCCTGCTGAAAGGCTGCTGCTACTGGAAGGGCAGCTCTGTGTCCTCTTCTCCTGGCTGCGCATTTGCCCTGCTTCTGTTTTGTTGGCTGTTGCTTCTCTGACCTCTCTCTGAGCCAATTCAGTTCATTAAACAACTAGCAAACTAACCCCAACCAAAAAAGAAAATAACTTTCTGCTGGATTAATGAGTCAGTTTGCTGAAGGGTCAGAGATGTGCCAGAGCTGGAATGCGAGGGAGAGGAGAATGGGACTGCTCCTTTTTGGCATCAGAAAGCTGTTACATCTGACCAGTTGCTCCTGAAGCGTCCCCTCCCCAACTGCAGTGTGACAATGCAGATAAGGCCAATCAAAAGGCCAACCCCTGCTGAAAGGGATGTTCCTACTTCCTTCCTCCCAGCTTGGCTTTGTGCTTCTCCTGACACTAATGCTTATTTAATCCTACCACCAGCTAGTTTGGGAGAGATTATGGCATTCTTTTGTTTGTTGGGGTGGCTTTCTAACCTATTTGCTGAGGGGTCAGATAGTGGTAGGGAAGTAGTGGGAGTGCGTTGCTGGACTTCTCAGCATGTCAGCTGGCCTTTGAATTGCCTTAACTGCTTTGTTAGTCTGCACTCTGCGATTCTGTTGGTTAATTACTGGGAGCAGCTGAACCCCAGCAAAAGATGAAAGCAAAGTGAGCAGGACTGCAGGCTCAAGGAAACTCTGTCAATGTGCAGGCTGCTGACAAATGATGACTTAGATGGTTCTTCAGACAGGTTGAGGAGATTTAACTGAGAAAACCTCTCATCTGAGTGACTGAAAGCTAGTAGAAGGAGGTCATGCAGCAGAAATGACAGCTGCTGTAATGGATAAGAATGGCTTCATTACCAGCCAGCAGTTGTGTGGTAGCAATAGCTCAGTTGAGTGAAGTATAAATGATTTGTAAAGCTGAGCTTACTACAAGTATATGCATGTATACACATGAATGTGTGTTCATGGGAAACCCCATGACCAGAATCCCAAACTTCAGTGAGTTTCAACAGTAATGAAATACTGGTGACCAGTGAAACCATATGTTTCACCTATGGTGAAGTGGCTATGGAAATACAGCACAATAGTTGGGAGATATCTTTCTAACTTGAAGTTGATTACAGACTGCTCTTCACATCTGTTTAAATTATTTGACTATAAATGAAGTAAAGCCTCATACTTGCATTCAAAAATCCAAGTGGAGCCATGAACAGTGCTGAGCTTATGTTCACTCAAGTTCTGGTTGGGGGTTATGCCAAAGGTATTCTCGGTTTGTTTTCTTAACTGGGGAAAACCACTTTGCTACAACAGGCTCACATCTTGTTTCACAAAACCAGGAATAAGTTCACAAAATTTTACATACTAGTCTTCACCTTCACCTTCTGCTTCTAAGCATCTAACTTTTTCTCCCACAGGTCTTTTTTCTCCTTTGGTCTTCTACTGCATAACCCGTGAAGTTTTCTGTCTTTGACAAACTGGGCAGGCCTACATTCAGTCACTCATCCCAATCATGCAATTACAGGCCAACTTAAAGAATCAGGTGTATGTAACACATGGAGCAAATGTGGTCTTAAGTTTCTTTTTATCTCTGCCAATTGGTTATAAAAAACTTGTTATGAGTGATTCTAATGATAGATAAGATTTCAGATAATTTGTAATAAAGCTATAGGTTACAACATGCAGATTCTTCTCTAGATAAGTTACCATGGGACAGATTAGTTCTCCACTTTCAGTCTGTGATGACGGGCTTTTAAAAGGAGAAGTTCAGCCTGGTGAGCAGCAGCTCTGAAAAGAAGATCCTGACAGCACAGGACCAACTTCTGCTCTTGCAGGCTTGGAGTTCACTGCAGAATGGGTGAGCAAGACTGAGTTGTTGACCTGCAGAAACTGGCAAACGATTTTTCAGATCTGAAAAAAGAATCTTGTAACAATACTCTTGTTAATTTTTGAGACAGATGTATTGAGGGTGGATGTTCTGTAGATAGGTTAACTTACCTTGGGTTCAGGTAAGACTCATATTGGGAATAGATATGCAGAAAATAGAAGCAGAGATAAAGTGGTTCTCTGAGTTGATACTCTGGCATGCAGAATCTGTACAGATTTAAATTATTAACACATTTAATGTCCCTGCATCCAGAGCATTTTCAGAGCCCAACAAATTAATTATTTTTGCATTGAGTTGATTTAAATTCAATTGGTTCTTTTACAATGAAGTTTGGTTTAGGTTTATGTTGATGTAGTGGTTCTGAGCCATAAGTGCCTTTCACTTGGGGGTGTTGGTCAATGAGAAAATGAACATGAGCCAGCAGTGTGCGCTTGCAGCCCAGAAAGCCAACTGTGTCCTGGGCTGCATCAAAAGGAGTGTGACCAGCAGATCGAAGGAGGTGATCCTGCCCCTCTACTCTGCTCTCGTGAGACCTCACTTGGAGTATTGTGTACAGTTCTGGTGTCCTCAAGATAAAAAGGACATGGAACTGTTGGAAAAAGTCCAGAGGAGGGCCACGAGGATGATCAGGGGACTGGAGCACCTCCCTTATGGAGACAGGCTGAGAAAGTTGGGGCTGTTGTGCTTGGAGAAGGCTGCGTGGAGACCTCACAGCAGTCTTCCAGTATCTGAAGGGGGCCTACAGGGATGCTGTGGATGGACTGGGGGATTCACCAGGGACTGTAGTGACAGGACAAGGGGTAATGGGTTAAAACTTAAACAGGGGAAGTTTAGATTGGATATAAGGAAGATGTTCTTCACTGAGAGGGTGGTGAGGCACTGGAATGGGTTGCCCAGGTAAGTTGTGAATGCTCCATCCTTGACGGTGTTCAAGGCCAGGTTGGATGAGGCCTTGGGTGGCATGGTTTAGTGTGAGGTGTCCCTGCTCATGGCAGGGGGGTTGGAACTAGATGATCTTAAGGTCCTTTCCAACCCTGACTATTCTATGATTCTATGATCCATGTAGTAACACAATAAAAATAAATGTCTGCATGACATACACAGTAATATACAGCATTTTCAAATTTACTGAGACTAAGTTTGATCATAAAATAGAAATTTTAGAAAACAAAAGCCTGTGCTTTGGCTAGCTATTAATATAACACTAACAATTATATTTGGAAACTAGGAAAGCAGTTTTAGCTTTTGCAGAATAAGACTTGTTTGGAAGCTACTTTTTGTATTCTTTGTGGCTCATGTGGCGTTTATCATCTTTTACCTTGAAATTCAGTTAGTACCATATTCAAAAGGTTTAACTGTCAATGCAGGGCAACAATTACTGGAGTATCAAAATGGAGTTTGAAAATGCAGGTGACTAGTGAAAAGGTTTCACATCTCTCCGCAAAGAAGGTACCTTTGCAACTTTCAAAAGTACGTAAATGACTTGTTTCACTCCTGTTGCTTTCTACTGAGTTTATGCTTCTGGATAAATTACCAGCCTCTGTAACAGAAACATGAGAAGTGGTGTTGCTACAATGGCAGTAAAGGATACACCTATTGTAGAGTACAGGTAGTTGTTTCTGAAACCTGCAGTGGTGGTGTGTGCTCCTTATTGGTGGGGAAAGGACACAGCGGATGAACCCTTACCAGTGAAGCTCATAATAGAACTAGGAAGATTGCAAAAATACAAGATGCAGAAACTTCAAGTCTTCCCCAAACTTCTGTGACATGCAGACTGTGAAGTAAGTTGCTGGAGAGCATAGTGCTTTCTCATGTTTCAGCAAAGACTTGACAACTAAAATGTGTCAAATGACTTAAAATGTGCACCTAGCACATATATCTGATGACTGTCAAGAACTCTTTTATTCAAACCTAAAATATATTAATATTTATTGGATAGGTTTGATGTTTGGTCATTTGTTTCAACACCTGTTGGTTTACCTTTTATACTGCTCTCATGAGAGCAACAGACTTGCCATATAATAATAATTAAAAACAAAAAACAAAACAAAAAATAAAAGATGAAAAATGATAAAGTGGCATTGTTATTTTCATGGTAGTAAAGTGTTTGCATATATTATCTGTGAATCACCAGGGAAATTCTAGGTGAAATAATTCACATGCTGGAATTTAGAAGTGAATAAAGCTACTGCGGCAAGGAAGCAAAAAAACCATAAGACTAAGATAAGGCACTAAACCATAAGACATAAGAGTAAATAAAAAAAACATTCATGAAAAATAAATGCATCATTGTAGATGCAAATATGGTTTTCAGAGTTCATATTCAAACTTTGCAAATAATTGATTTTCGAGTTATCATTTAAAATTAAAATTCAAGTACCTTTTATTCAATGGCTTATGTGATTAAAATTTCCTTTCTCAAAAAAACCCATAACAAACAAACCTAACCAAACCAATAAAACCTAACAAAATGAGTGTTTTGGAAAGGAATTAACTGCTGTCAGTAAGACTTCCAGAATATATATTTTGCTACACTTGCAGTATTACAAAAATGAAAGACTGATTCTACCACAGAAATAGATTTTTTCCCTTTTTCTTCATAGCCCAGTGATAATATCAGTTCTGAGGTGATAAATGTCTGATAAAATTCCTCCAAGTGGGTACTAGCTGTAGTTACAGAAAGTGATGGAGACTTGAATTCTTCTTTCAGGTCCAGCAAATACCTGCCTACGTGACATCCCAAAGAAAAGATTGACAGGATTTCAGGACACCTCTGTGGTTTGATGATTTGGGTAGCCTGCCCCATGAGGCCTATTTTGCTTGACTTGCTCCTCTGAATAGAGTAGACTACTTAATTGTGTTTCCCACTTTTAAAGGGAGGATTTGGTTGTGAAAGGGAAAATGTTTGGAGGGAGGGTATGAATATGAGGAATCTCTTTTGTCTTTTCTGATGAAACTCTACCGTTTTTCTAAAGCACAAGTTGAAGTTGGACTTAGAAGCTAGATTAGCCCTGTATCAAATTGATTCATGACCTCAAACATCCTACAACCTGTTTTAACAATTTATGACAGTATTGAAAAAAGACACTTTTAATTTCTTTTAATTTCAATTTAGGTCCTAATTTACTTAGTTAGAGTATATGAGGCAAAATAGTGAATCACCTCAATGTCTTTTCTCACTTTATGCTGGTTTAAACCATCAACGAGTCACTTCGAGCTTTGTCTCACTGCAGTGAAACGGTGTACTGCCATTGTGTAACTGCTGATTTCAGTGTAATTGCAGTGATATGCAACAACAAAGAAAAAAAAGTTTCCTGTACAGTCTATCCACCTGAATTTTAATGGATGTTGGGTCAGACCTGTGGGTAATGGGTGCCCTGTGGAGACTGAAGTCCAGTGAGTTTCATCTGTTCCCCTGGGGAGAGTTGCTGAAGCCTGAAAGCTCAAACAGCAGTCACTGCAGAGAGCTTCCTAGTAGTTTAGTTGCAAATTGCTTGGGTGTATCTTTGGGTTGTCTTTCTGAATAAGAGGTTGTACTAAATGGGGTGGTATTTTCATGCATTATTTTTAAACACCTACAAATGAATGATTTCTCCAGTCTGGCAACTTGAAAATTTAAAAAAGACTTCTGGATTGAAACAGAATAAAATTTTACACTATAGCTTATCATTTTCAGAAAACCTTGCCTGGAGTTGTTCTTAAAAATGGATCATTTTTAAAAACATATTCAAAGAAAGAAATTCTTCAAAAGACATTTTTATGTTTTGGGGAGGGGAGTGAATGTGGCAAGAAAATGTTATTCAATATCTTTAGCTGAATAATTGATACCAACATTCATGGAAAACATCTACTTCAATGACTTTTTTCCAGAAAATACATTTTTGTAAAAAATCCAACAGGGTATTTCCTGGCATCATCATATATACAAAGCCAGATCATGTGTGATCATTATGCTCACATATAGATTTTTTTTTAAAAGATTCTATTTTTGTTCTGATGTGTCATATTCAGGAAAAATATTTGGCTAATTAAGAGTACTTTTTGGTGTTGTTTTATTCCAGGTGGATACTTCATGTATTATAGTTTAAATTTACTGTGTAAGATTGTTGTTCTAAAGCCAGGTAGCTGCCAGTGTATAAATTACTTACGTATATTTCTTTTTAAAAGAGGACATATTTGCAATTTGGTGTAGGCATCATAAATGCTTTACATGCTGTAACACTTTTAAATACTTCACACTCTTGGAATGTTTTGTCTTGTCCTAGAAATTGCAGCAACTTCTCCATTGCTTGTAAAAAACATGCTGAAATTCACTTGCAATTAAATTTTCTACTATAATTCTCTAAAATAGTGAAGTGTCATCTTCTATTTGCATTCTCAACTCAGTTTTTATTTGCTTGTTTGAAAGAGAAATGACTCTTGTCTATGAAAAAGATTACTTCTAATAGCCACTTATATGTATAAACTTAATTGTTTTGTACATAGAAAACAGAGAAGAATGCCAGCCTTCATACTTCAATGACAGTACTAAAATTGTTTGACATTGAAGTAGTCACTTAAACTGAGCATAAAAAGCTGGTATAGAGGTGTCAATTCAATCGAACAATAAACCACTTGCTTCCAGCAAGTGTTAGTAGTTTTTTCTGTTCAGCAAATATGAGCTTACTGGATGAATTTAATAGGATTTAAGGTTAGTTATGCTCTAAGTAGTCTACAAGGAGAAACAAGTCAGAAATTTAGTTGCTTGCTTGATGAGTTGGTCTGTAAAGTTTCTTTTACCAGTGGATGATAATTTGTAAATGTTACACAAGTATTGCATGAAATTATAAATGAGTATCATGGTGAAACAAGCTTGAATAATAGAATGATGACATAGGAAGTGAATGTAAGTTTGACCATCTTGTAAGAGATCCCAGTGAATATATTCCAGTGAATATCCTTAAAAAATTCTAATTTCCTATAGTCCAGAAATACTTCCATACCACATTATATGCATTCCTTAAACTTCCAAACCTCAATTCAGTTATTTGGTTTACAGATGAAGGCAAAAAACTGTGGTGGCTCCCAAGCTAATGGGCAATCTCCGCCATGCCCATGTGTCCCCATTCCCTTAGCTGCATAAGCCTGTTTCTTTCCTAAGGTCAGATTCAGCAATGGGGGGAGTGGAGGAAGGTTAAAGTGTGGGCCTCTTTCAGTGACCAGAGAGGACCAGAAACAAAATCATCAACATAAACCAGCTAATAAAAGCACCAGAAGATGCCTTAACCAAGGCTTTTAGGATTTTTTTTGGCATTGTTTTGGCAAAACAATGTCCAGTTGACTACTTCAGGTTTAAAGGCTTTGTGCTCTCTGCCACGGAGCTCAGTTTACAAATGGCAGGGTGTTGTGCAGCTCTGTAAGGCTCAGTGCTTCAGACCCTGGAAGCCTGAAGATACGTTCTAAGCAAGAAATCCCTGCTTTTCCAGAGGAGTCTGGAAATATTAACGCTGCCATTTTGAAATGAGGCAATGAGGATTTCTGGGCTTTCCCTGCAGAGTGAAGTAGCTGAGAAAGTAAACTTCTCTTTTACAGAAAAAATAATCATAAATATTTTCTTTTTTTTTTTAATAGAAAATTTTAAGATATACTACAGAAAATTCCCAAATTTGTTTGTTTTCTGATTTGTAATAAAATTCTGAGTGTTTGCTATAGCTGTATCTTGATTCCAAATCTTGACAAGGAGCAGGCTTGAATCTACTTTTCTGAGCTCCACCACCCCTTTTTTCTCCATAGTTTGCTTTTTAAATAAGGGAACATCTAAGCTTGTGAGACAGCTTTGAGATCAGTCTTACTATTTACTGATAAAGAAAAATGAGACTTGGCAGGACAAATCTGAAGAAAACAAGGTATCAGAATTTTCTAATATTTCAACTAAATGTTTCTTAGTCTCTTGGTTAAGAAATTTTTCATAGCAAGGCTGTGAAAGAAATTAAACATACTTGAGGTTCAGAAGTCTGGGAATTGGTATTCCATTTAAAGTAGTAGACGTATGTGTTAAATGAAATTTTTGCTCTTATAAAACAGTAACAATACAACATTGAGTTTATCTAAAAGCTAACACTTGACTAAGTTCCACTTTGTTTATGCCAATTTTACTGTTTTAATAGTTTAATAAAAAAGTTTATATTATTGCTGCAGCTTTAGTTGTGTTTTAAGGGAAAATACTATATTTTAAAAGAAATATCAGTTGCTGGAGTTTCTATTTTAAGAAATTATAAACCATCCATTAAAATGTCTCCCCTTCCATACTAGTCTTTCTTAACACATAAAAATTTACGGGTCTAGATTATTACTGAAACAAATCCTCTGAAGTTATGGTTTGTTCTAGGAGAAGTTTTTAGCTGATGAACCTAACAGTGCAATGGTTTCCTAAGACTTGTTTTTGTTGCAGCACAGCAGGCTTGATTTTGTGTTACAGGTGTAAGCTGTCTGTGCCAAGAAATTGTACAAGCAAATCTGTCAGTTCTGTCTGTTGCTTCAGAGCTATTTAGAAGATTCAATTGGATACACCTTTGAGTGCCATTTCTGTAAACAGAAAAATACTTAATGTCAGTAGATGGTGCTCAAGAGTACATAGCTTATTTCGTAGGCTTTTGTAAAGCTGGCTTAACTTCTCCTGTGCCCAGAAAATGGCTTCCTTTGTGCGGTACTCTCAGAATGTCCATAGATTTGATTTAATTACTTGAAAATTTCTTTCTATGGAGATCTTTGCTTTTGAGGAGGTTTGCTAAATGATTCTGTTACAATTGGATTGTAAAATTGGTTTGGCATTGTATGCTGTGACTGAAATAGACTCCCATATTTGTGGGTGTGGCCATAATGCTAGACCCAAGCTTGACTGAATCTGATTAGGTACTTTGTGTTTATTGAAATAAAATTTCCTTTCATAAAATCAGTAGTTAGATGCCTTAAATGCATGGTTTATCTTCTTACTTTGCCTTGAGGCATTTTTATCAATTGAGTTTGGAGATACCTAATTTAACAATTTTACTACACTTTGGTAAAATCCACAATGATAGAAAAACATATTATATGAGAAAAACTGTAGAATAATATTCCTAAAAAGTCTGTTAGTGGTAAAAATGAAGATTAGGGGCTCAATGAAAATATTGGAAAGTAAGAGGTATTGATATTTGATAGATACTTTTCTCCACACTACATTTAGAGGATACATTGAACATTCAAAAAATGTAAATAGAGGGTATCTTATTGAAAATAGTGTTTAAAAAAAAGAAAACTGATTTAATTAAAGTGGTATAAAAGTTACTCTTACGTTGTATTAACTAAGTTCTTCCTGAATAAATTAATACCCAAACACAGTAATTAACATTCTGGTCAGAATGTACTAGCAGGAGTGTACAGACTACCTATAGGTGTGTAATTCCCACTAACTTTAGTGGCACTATTTGCTATCTGGCATTATTAAAGGATCAGGTATTTAACTAGACACGTTTGCTGAGACGATGTATGCTTTGAATGAGATGAAAATGAAACTGAACCAAGGTAATTTCAACAGACATAATTTAAGGCTCTAACAGTACACTTATGTATACCTGATTGTCATTTTGCAACATTTTAAGGGCCCTAATGTGTCCATAACTGCATGTGAAGTACTGTTTGATACTGTTCTCCTAGAACAAGCATTGTTCCCGCAGTGCACTGATGGTTTTCAGAACGGGTATCCTAAAAAAATGTATTTTTTTAGAGGCGTATATTACTCTTCTGGATAAGCAAAACCAAAATTCTAAAAGCAAGTCAAGTGTTTTACATTCTCAGATTTCTGCTGGGGGAGAAAGGCAACAATTACTTTCTAGATTTTATATTGCTCTTCATAATTTGTGTCAAAATGTAAGAAACTTGTGAGAGTACCATAAGATTTTTTTTTTCCAATTTGTTTTTTCATGATGATTTATGAAACGTATACAGATGTGAAATCTGATAGGATCATGTTGGTTTTTTTGGTAGAAATGAAGAGTGAAAAACTTGTAAATAGTTTTATTTAGAGGCTTATGAAGAAAGGTAGAAAATATAGAATTTGGCTTTAGCATTTTTCAGAGTACTGTAAGTAAGATTTTTACTAGAGGCTGCCACAATAAAATGTAAACAATGCAGACAAGTGCTAATGACATTGCTCAAGGAACTTTTTTCATGCTCTTTGTTCAGCTGATGGAGTGAAGACATGGCAGGTTGCATGTTTAAATATTTATGTTTGCTAACAAAGCAGGTATTCTGGATCACATATTAAGTTTGTGAAAATTACTAAAATTTTTGACTGCAGTGAAGTTATCTCAGTGGCACTGGTTGAAGATCCAGTCCTCTAAGTTTGTATTACATTTCTTACTACTTATTTTAAAATTCTGAAGAGTGTTTTAGGAAATGGTAATGGTGCTTCTCAATCTAGATTCGTATTACTGTGTTGTATGTATTCATTTAGAACAGTAACACAAAAGTAGGAATGCTTCATGCTGCAACATGGGAGTTAGTGTATTCAAATATATTTTTGTGGTTGTTTAGAGAGAACATTTAGAAGTCTACATTTCTTAATGTTTGTCACCCTGTAATTTTAAAAGCTTCCCTTTCATAACTTTTGTCAATAATAATTTTCATTAAGAGCAATGAAAGTTAGTATTATTTTTTTTGTTTGAAATAATATTAACATTTTATACCCTTCTGCCATAGTAGAGGGAGAAAGAAGGAACTGTCCTTCAGTCTGTTCATGGTATAGTTAAAAAAAAAAAGAAAGTATAAACACTGAATTCCTGAGCTTGCTGTGAGATGGAAGGTCATTAACAGGGCACATGAGCAGATTGGTATTACAGTCAATTGAGATGCTGAAACATCCTAAATGGCCTAATGCAGCAACTAAGTGCTTCTTAAATTCCAGAACTTTTACTTGAGCAGAGCATTCATGACCAAAGTGAATTTCCATTTCCTTTAGTAAATGCTGTTTTTATATAGTCATATTTGAAGAGGCAACATAGTGTAAACACAGCAGTTTGATTCTATCTCCACAGCAGCACTAAACTAATTTGTCAAGTAATATACAGGAAATCTGAGTCTCTGAGCTAAAGATATATTGTTAGACATTGAATTAATAGAAATGGCAGGAGTATGTGTGTTAGTACACATACACTGTCATTGTAGCCTCATCAGACTATTCAGCATGCAAATTAGAATGGTTTCATCCTTTGGGAAGCTGAAGTTTTACCAGTGGCCAATCAATTCACGATTATAGAAAAGATAAATTAGATTTCACTTAACTTCTTTATGCATTAGAAGTAAATTTCTCAGGAAAGAAGGAAATGGAGGGAAGTACATGGTATTTGATTTTTTTTTATAGCTGTTCTAGTGATAAATTGCCTTTAAATCTCGCAGTACTTTGTAGGAAAGTGCCAAGTTGTTTAAGTAAACACTAAGGTTTTGTTTGTGGTTCTGTCCACCACATTCAAAAGTTGTGAGAACTTTATTTGGGGGACAATACAGAAAACATCTCCCTTTCCTAGATGAAAGGTAATATCTGCAGGGTTCTTCATAGTAATACATAATAATACATAGTAATAACTCCTGTAGTTTTGATGGTGGAGACTACAGATGGAAGAAAAGGACATCCAATCTAGAAAAAAAATGTAAATCAATAGAGCCATTTTAACAAGGTTTTGTGGACAGATCAGACAAACAGCAGCTGAGTGATAACAACAGTGAAGTTTGAAGGTTTCAGAATTTTAGCACTCTATTTGGCAATATTGTATGTAGCTGCACTCTTGGATAGGACTTATATCCATCAATTAAAAATGTGTTCTTATAAAAGTTTGTGAAACACTTTGGAAAAAAATATCCTAGAGTTGGTCTATGTTGTCTAGCAGACGATATTTGCTGAATCTTCCTGTGGCTTTTTGTTGTTGCTATCTCATCCCTTGATTCAAGGTTATCACCTTTGTAACTGAAGACAAAAGAGAATATGTGGCTATGGCCCAGCTGCTCTAGTTTATTATCCAGCTCCTCAATGTAAACACCTTTTGAGATTGGGCTTGCAGTGAGATGCCAAGCTGTGATTTGGAGTTGCTGGGTGAGCAGCAAATGTTCCCTTCTGCCGACTGTGTGATTGACAGCCATCTCAGCAGAGGGTTAGCTATCAAACATCTGGGAAATACACGTGTATCTTACTGTCAATTGTTTGCCTACTTGTATAAGTCAGAGATCTTATTCTGTGTTTCATGAAATACCTCTTACATGTCTAACATATTCCCATGCTGTATTTTGTGATATAATATACAACTTAGCAAATGAGTGCAACAATGATTTGTTCCTTCCTTCCAAGTGAATCTTTGACATTTTTTTCCTAATTTCAGCAAGCAGGTTCTAAATTAAGCGGACTTAATTCCCTTTTATGCAGCCACCTTCCTGAAATCTGTTACTGTTACAGTCTTGACAAGCACAGCTTAAAGAACTTGAAAGATGAAAGATGAAAAGCTCTCATTCTTTAAGAATGAAAGCACAAATCCAGTGATGCACTCAGGTGTGTCAAGGCCAATCACTGATATACCTAGAGGTAGTGTTTTAGTGTGCTCTCCTCAGTAAGACCTTGCTCAAATGTATTGCTCTTACCTAAGGCCATATGTTGCACCAATCTATATAACGGCCAAGACTAGGGAAAAGTCAGCTGCTATAAACAGTTTTTTGTCTCTGCTTCCAATAGCTCTTCCTCAGTTGGTGATGACAGAGAAAGGGAGCAAGGAGGAATATCTGTCTAGACAGTTAAATAAAGCAGTGGAAAAAAAATAAACAATAGCGTGTTGAAACAATGAGGTTTTGGAAAGGGTTTGGAAGGAAGAATAAATGGAAATCTAGATATGCACAAAATTGTGTTACAACTTTTGAATACTTAAAACTCTTTCTTATTCTGAATTAGAAAAAAAGGTTCAATTACATTGTTGCACATTTTAAAGATGAAATCCTTTTTTTTTTTTTTAATCAAAAGAGGCTAACTTTTATTTCTAAATTTTTCTGTTACTGGATGGGAAGCTTTGACTACCTAGCTGCATAATCTGACTGCAGCACATTTTCAAGTTAATAAAACCAAAAACCAGTTTCAGTTAACTTTGCCTTTACTTTAATGGCTTGATGTTCTGAGATACTGACTTCTAAAGATTCTTTTCTAGCTTCTGGTTTTGCACCCTTGTCAGTATGTTTGTGTACTACAAATTATGATCTCAGTTTCTCAGACTAATATACGAGCCATCATTTGAACTTTCAAAAGCAGTGTTTCTCTATCCTGGGAAGTCAGAGACAGAAAGTGTTTGTGTGCATAATGAGTCCAACATGCACTGGATTTATGACACAAAACCTTGTCAGTCACATGTGTAGTGAATCTGATTCAGAGGTGCATCAGATCTACCTTGTCTTTAAAACAGAATAAAGTGATACATGCTTAATGATCCCTTGCTCTGCTTTTTGGACACCTGAAAATTTGACCAGAGCAGCTTGGACACTTGGTAGGAAGTAGAATGCTGGAAATATTAAAGAAATGTATAAAAAGCAAGCATGTGGTAAATGACATCTGAAAAGTTGAAAAGTTCAGACTATTTTCTTTTCTATAATCTGTCTTTTGTATGGAATTGATTGCATAGATAAAAATAGAATACTACAAAAAGTGTTTGTGATTGTACCTGTGTAAAACTGGTGGACACTTCTAAAAAAAGATACTATTTTTGAAATGTATTTAGTTTTGACTGTTCACTAAAAGAGGGGGAAAGAAAGATAGATATCCAGAATAGGCAATGTTTCAGAGAACAATAGAAAATAATCCTTATGATATTTATTTTATCTTCCTTTAATGTTGGGAGGAAGTCTGTGCAGAAAGAGGAGTTGCTTTGAAAGATATCTCTCAAATCAACAGCCAAATCTGAGGATGGTACCTTTATTTGCTGTTTACCAGCATTTTGCAGTTTGTATACCTTGGGTAATCTCATATTAAAGTTGGTCTCAAATCACATAGAGTTACTTGCTTTTTGTGGCACAAGATTCATTTTTCAGAGGATCTAATTTCAACTATCATGTAACATGCTACTTATCTATTGATCTTTTGAACTTTCAGGTCTCTACATTTGTTCCTCTATTGTGGCTTTGTAGTCACCTATTAGAGCTGTAATAGCATAGTTTACTGCTGATAACAGTTTGGTATCTTCAGTACTAGATTATGTGCCTTAAGGAAATATTATGTTCACCTAGTAGTTTCTTTACATCTCTTACTTGATCCCTTTTAATGTATATATTTTAAAACCAGTAGATATTGCACATAGCTTTGCTTAAAATTCTGTTTGAATAAGCATTTCAGGAGTTGAAAAAAATACCTAAAAAACCCCCAACAAAACAAACTTTATAAATAAAATTTTGAGTGTGACTGCATGTCAATAGAAGTATTCCCGCTAGACTTAGCCACTAACAGGCTGCCTTATGACAAGAAAATATTAAAACACCTGGTGGAAAAAGTGATGAATTTTGAGGTAAATTATATGAAAACATTTTAAAAGATTATAAAACACTTTAGCCTCCTTTGGTTATTCTTAAAAGACAAGTAATCTCATCTTGCTAGTTCTAACCAGCTGGATTGAAGGCAGTGTTTTCAAACCCTAATAGTAAAAGTAAAGAATCTTCAAAAATTGCTTTAAATCCTAACTCAAATTTCCCTTGAATATACTTTTTACCAAACATGGTTGAAAAAGTACAAAATTTAGTATTCAGTGCAAAGACCAGCCTGGTTTTTGGCCAATTGTATAAGCAATTGAAAATGTTAATTTCAAAAGTGCATGTATTATACTTACCAGCAACTTTAAAAAGGAAAAGTGAAGCAAGTTCCAAATATTTTTTAAGAGCATTTTAAGGGTATTTTCTTCAAACATAACTAGTTCATTTTCAGTAGCTTTTTCATTATTGCCTGTATGTAGCACAGATGACTCAAAAGGGTGCTTAATCTGTATCTGATTAACATTTTACTACAGTCGCTTTCTATAAGGAAAGATTAGAAACAGCTGTGTAAGGGTAGAAGGGCTTGTTCCCTTCTGATAGACCTAAAGATGGTATTAGGAAGCAAGTTTTTAATATTTTAGGGGAAATCTGTAATTTATTCTTTGAAGAAAACTTTGTTTTTGTTTTGTAGTGGGAAAGAGGTAAAACATTTGATGATGCCCTTTTGTCTACATAATTACTGCAAAGTAAGTAGACTTCTTTCCTGCTGGATAAAAAACTTATGTGGAGAATAGTCAGAGCTAGTTCCAGCAAGACAACTAATGAAATTGTTGCTATAAATCTCATCAACTTCTCTGTATAGTGAAATGAAAACCATTTCCGTAAATAATTTTTGTCACAGTATAGATAATGTGTATTAGTCTGAGGCTGCAAAAAAATTTATGTGTTCATTTTTCATCTCTAGTTGACTTTCTAATTACATAATGCTTAAAGTAGAACAAATGTGCTACTGCCAGCTCACTGGACAAGGTTAATGGAGTAGTAAGTATCTCCTCTTATACAGCACACAGTGCTGCATGTAGTGCTTAAACCTCTAGTTTTCTAATTGATCAAAACATAGCTGTAACATTACTTGTCATGTATGATATTAGATAACACAACAACTTTAGAAAAAACCCCCACAACTGAGTGGTTTTACTGAACCAAAAGACCTATGAAAACAGCAGTAAGGCAAAAAAGCACATAAGGAATTTTTTAAAATTAAGCACTGATTAAAATTCTGTAAAAGACAAATATATGCTATGTTTGGAATTGGAGCATAATTTTTTTTTTGTTGGTACGGGAGTGAGGGTATCTAAAATGAAGCAGTTCGGCTTCCAGTTTGTATTATAAAATTTTACACTAATCTGAATTAAATACTACAAACATTCTTGTTTAAATAAATCTGCCTTTGGCACTGTCTAATAATTTCAATCCTTCATTATCTGATATAATTGCCAAAATCCAAATGTGGTTTTCAGGATTTGAAAATACACCAGAAAAGTTACTTTAGTAAGGTTTTTTTTGGAAGTAGGGTAAGAAATTCAGTGCTATTAAGTTTAGCTCTTTAGAACATAAAATAAAAAAAAAATCCTCAAACTAATAAATTCTATTTTATTTTTATGTGGATGGAAACATTATTCATCAAAAATATGGGACACTCAGTTTCTATGGAAATTGCATGACTTTGAGACAGGACTAAACAATTTAAAACAAATCAAATGGAATAGGTAAAATAACAAGATCACAGAATGGTTAAGGTTGGAAGGGACCTCTGGAGGTCATTGTGTCCAGCTGCCCTGATCAAGCAGGACCACCTAGAGCTGATTGCCCAGAACCATGTCCCAGTGACTTTTGAATTTCTCAGAAGAGGAAGACCACTACTTCTCTGGGCAATCTGTGCAGGTGCTGTCATCCTCACAGTAAAAGAAGTGCTCCCTGATCTTTAGAGTTACCTTTCTGTGTTTTGGTTTGTGCTCTTTGCCTCTTGTCCTGTCACAGGACACCATTGAAGAAAGCATGGCTCTAACTTCTTTGCACCTTTCTATCAGGTATTTATATACATTGATAACATTCCCCAAAAGAGATTAGATAAATTACATGGGAAAATTAATCTAATTAAAAAATAAACATGTATCAATTTCTTGCTGTACTGAAGATAAATTTATGAACTGGTTTAATGCATTAGTTTTGTTCTGAAGTTTTCTTCGAATATAGTCCTATTGTTTCTACCACTCTTAAATATCCTTCCATATGTATAAAATGTGGATTATGGTAACAAATCTAGTGTCAACAAAGCAGTTTTTGTGCTGTATTTTGAGAATAAACACTATGCAATTGATGAAGTAGAATGCCGATACATCATAAAACCAGTTGGTGTGTATTCCTTCCTACCTTAGCATCCCTGAAATGGTCCAGTCAGACTGAAGTCATAAGACTCAGGCTTCTGTACACTGGTGAGTACATAGCCTTCCTAAAATCAAGGGTATCATTTCTGTATTCATTTAGCTCTTTTGTTGGACATTTGGGAAACGACTTCAATGGCTGGCTGAAGGCTAAAAAAGAGTAGAACTGGTTAAAAAAAAAAAAAAAAAGGAGATTTGAAAACATTTAAATAGGACATACACTGAGCAAACTGTTCCTAAGTGAATTATTAATTTAGCAAATTTTCCTTTCTCCCAAGCCCACGTAAATCCTGCCAGGAATATCCATGAATAGACTTTAAGTAGTTCATTATTTTTAATTTAATTCCAATACTTGCAAGGGTGTCATGTATAGACATCAGACTGCTGCAAATTTACAGGGTGCTTGGAATATGGAAGCCTCTGCCATCTCTGGAAGGTTAAGATATCTTTGTGTTCTTCCAAACCTAATCTGCCTTGGAGGCTGGAGATTCATCATTTTAGTAGTCCAAGTGGTAGGCTTGACTTAAAGGCAAAAGCATTACTTTGACTATTTTGACTATTTAAATCCAGTCTTAAATATCTACAGGATGTCCTTAGTGCACTCAAGACAATTGCTAAGTCTTGGGCTTCTGCTGGAGAAGCCTTCTTAAGCTGTCTCCCTCTTTTTTGTTCCCTTATATCCATATCTTTTCTTCACTCCAAGGCCTATGAAGAATTAATTGGGACTTTCTGCCACGGTGGCACAGATCTTCCTGTTGCCAAAATTGTTTTTTTGTGCTCCTTTAAGGGCTCCTGGCTTTTTACAGAACAGACAAATCTCCTAAAGTTAACCATTTATCTATCTGCTATTCTGCTACAAGTAGTAGTTCCTTGTTTCACCTTTATGGTATCGTACTTCCTGTTGGCACTACAAAAAAACAAAAGAAAAATAAAGGGTAAAGAGCTTTCAGGATGGCTAGAAAAAGCAAGTTCTCACCCACATATAAGTATGCATCAGATTATTAAAGAGCTTGCTCTCCTTTGGTATTTGTAGTTAGAAACAAAACCCTTCCTGAATGTTTGCTGAGCAATTACTCAAAGTAACCAATGCCATCAGTGTAAAACTGGCTCCAAACTGCAGAATTCGTCTAAGCCTGCTGGTGACCAAGGTAAGGCAGTGAAATTGAAATAGGGCATGTAGTTTTACAGGGACTCTCGTGTTATTATTTCTCATAATGGTTGTGTATTCTCACAAAGTAACAGCTTCTTGAAAGGTAATGTTCTCCCCTTTAGTACCTTTCTTTAAAAACAAAAGAAAGAAATGATGGGGGAAAAAAAATACCAGCGAGAAGTTATGAAATATTTTTGTGGCAAAGTACATTGTTGGATAAACCCCTGTGATTGTGGTATTGTTATGGTGCTTATTATTTATTCTATAGAAAGTAGCAGCTCTGTATTTACTGAATATATACTTATGGACTTTAGAACATTTATTTACTTGGATGTCCATAATGGATCTGAATAAACTGCTGTGTAAGCATGCATTCAAGCATTTTTAAAAAAACCCGTATTGTTTACTTGATTGACCATATACAAAACCATGATAGAAGCACTATTGTTTAGCCAATACTGTTTTGAGGCCATGCCAGAATAATAAGTGAATAGGTATTCATAAGTGTTTCTAAAACATATATCATTTACCTGGTATTACGAGTGTAGCTTTTCAGAAGTGTTTTAAAGTCTACGTTACTAATGTATTTTCCCAATAGTGATTATGGCTGAACACTTGGAATTTTTTTTTTATCTTTAAGAAAAAGTACCCCTGAAAGTGGCTTGAAAATTTTTAAAGCTTTACTGTGAATACAAAAATAGGACCTGCTATATCCAATGAGATGAATGTTGTTGTTATTACTATTAGGAGCAATAGTAGAGTAGTGTTTAGAGGCTGCAGGTGATATTAGGGCCCATTCTGATATGAACTGTGCAAATATACAGTTGTGGTACTTGCAGTTTCTGAGCTGGTCTTTACAAATCTCATTTAGTTAACTGACTTTCCTAGCATAAAGATGTTCAGCCTATCTTCTTACATTTACAACTCAAAATAAAATTTAACATTAAATAATTCTTCAGTTATTTTTAAGAATATGTTTCACATGTGCTAGATTAATCTGTGATGTAGGTTTTCATCATTAATTTTGTGGCAATATATGTAAAGATCCGCATAATATTTCCTCAAGAAATTTTTCTCCCCTGAAGAAGAAAAATAATTACAGTATATTCATATTTTGACGTACTAAAATAGCTTCATATTTACTGAAATTAATTAAGTGTTGATCAGACGGTGGCATTTTCTCATGTTTTCTTATCACCAGATCTTTCAATCTAAATGTTTTTCTGCTCTGGCCCATGTGAGCATGCTCTGATATTGATGTTTGGACTTACAAGCATCTTCAGTAAATTGTTCTAGGAATCCCATCACATATATTTTCTTCTTTTTTCTAGTCACAATCTTTCCTGTTGAACCTCAGCCTCTGCTTTTATAAGTCACCTCAGGGAATCTTTTTCCTTTGGCATTGCAGTTCAGAATATAAGAAAAGTGATCTGTGCTCTTGCAGCAATGTACATAAACCATATAACTCAGACTTCATTTCAAAATCTCCAATTGTCTGTTTTGTTTGGAGAATACTTCATAATATTCATCCAACATTTTCAAGTGAAAGCCTTTCACCTTTACTATTGCTCTATTTTTCTTGTATTCTATACTTGCATTTTACAAGTTTTACATGTTTTTGTCTAAAGACAACTGCAAATACGTGAAGCTCAAATACATTTTATTTTGTAAGGGTATATCTGTAGCTTATATCACTTTTATTAGAGATACGCAGTCAGCGCTTATCTATTTTAAGATGTTTGAAGTTTCTTTTATGCTCATTTTCGCATATTCTTCAAGATTATACAAATTTTATTTTTCAACCCTCACATTACACATTGCAAGATCAAAGCAGGCACAAAAATAATGGATTCATAGTTTGTTTATTTAGTCATAGTTTAACTGAAAACTTATTTTTGCTTTTAATGTTTACATGTTAAAAGCAGAGTCATAGATGCAAATTGGAGTTTTTATATAAAGCTTCAATTTGGCTTTTTCTGTTTCTGCAGACTTTTGAATCTTCATAGGGAGAAACTTGCGCTAATGTTCTGTATTTAGGTAGAGGTGATCATGCATAAAAGCCGTCATTTGTTGCAGGCACTTTGCTGCATATATACTCACTGTCTTTATTTTGGACTAACATTACTCCATATTTAAGCCATTACACAGTTGGCTTAAAGGCATGACCCCCTTCATGCAGCCTTCAGTGAGTGCTGCACACTTATTTTTTCCTTCCATTCTAACATCTTACTCTGGAGATTCAGAAGACTAGGTTTCTTCAAAGCAATTATCTTCTGACTACTGTCCATGTTTCATATGACTTGCAAGTTTTTGTTTTCTAGTACTAGCAGAGGAATGCATTGCTATAGTTTAAAATTAATGTAAGACAGTAAAATACACATAGAAGGATGGCAAATATCATACTGTTGTTAGCATGACTTAAACATGTGTGGATGTTTATTTGATTTTTTTGTTTAATAATTGCCACCACAGATTGTTACACAAACCAAGCTTGTGAACTAGGGGAAACAGGTACATCAATCATTCCTTTTTATAATTGCTGTTAAATAACTACTTATTAATGCCAAATTGTTTGATTATCTTCTGGAATTCCAGAATAAAATGTCAAGGGAGAATTCATATAAATTCCATCCGTTTAATTTAATCTGGACTTCTGCATCAGATTAGAAAAACATTTAGTCTACAAATGCAGAAACATATATAGCTTTGTTTTATACCAACAGCCAGTTTTTGTATAAGACATTTGATGGTTTATGTCTTTGCTTGTTCAACAGTGAGAACTTCTAAAGGTGCAAAATTGAAAACATATACTTACTTGATTGGGCAAATGTTTTTTCTTAAAGGTTGTTCGTCTAGAAGTAAATTTGTTAATTATCTTTGGGGATGGTGAACTTGCCTTATGGGAGGCTTGAGTGATGGCAGAGAGCTTATTGGGGTTGTCTTGAGAACCACTTCCTTGACTTCTCCTGTCTCTCTACAAAGACATCTTGGCAGTGATGAAATACTGGCAGTTTGTGATGATAGTCTTATGAAATGAAGTTATAGTACACACAGTATGGTTCCCAGTGTTTTGTTGCTAAGTAGTGCTTGTGCATGTTTAATCCCTTCCTTGAAATTTCCAAAATAGAAAATAGACACCTGGAGGGAAGGAAAACTATTCATCTCCGACCTGAAATATGTTTTCTTACATTGCTAAATAAAGGACTACACAAATTCCCTTATTTACACACCCACATTATGCCAACGTACATGTTAACCTTTACAGTTGGCAGAAATTGGGAGACTGGCTGCCAGTTTCTGTTTTGTATAGATTGATGTAATCAAGCATGGCACTACAGTATGAAATATGTAACAAATGATGTTAGAGTATATCTCACAAGCCTGCAGTGCAGCATGAAAGAGTCTTTCAAAAAGAAAGAGAAAGGCTTATTTTGCACCTTGCTTTGTCTTGTCTACCGGGAATGAATTCAGGCCAACAATTTCATTTTTGTGGTGGCACAAGAGTCTGCAAATTAGATATACAAATAATAATTTAAAAAGAGTATAGAGGAAAAATCCTCAAAAGGGGGAGAATGAGCTTTTTTCATGTCACGTGTATTACCAATGCTTTATACTGGTAGAACTAAAGCAGGGATGAAGTTCTTCCCCTGCTGGAACCAGTGGGACAAAATACCACTCAGATGTCTTCAGGAAAATTGTCTTTAGGACTGCATCACATTAGAGACACTTTATATCCATTCTAGTATTCTCACTGCCAGCAAAACAGCTTTACTCCACAGTGTAGATAACTTTTTAGATCTGTCCTTAACACAAGATATTTGAGACAGCCTCTGTTACTAACCTGCTGTAGTGGTGCTAAATTCCAGAGGAAAAGACTCAGCAATCAGTTTAACAAGGTGCTGGCCTAAGCAGAGTTTCCAGGGCAGAGTAGAAAGATGAGGAATAGATACTCCTTGAAAGAAGAAAGCTATAGAAAAGGGCTTAGAAAGATAGTTTTATGCTACTCAATTTCCATTGGCTATTGGAAAGTATTTTTACAATATGTAAGAGAAGATAGAGTAAAAATTGATACGAAGTGTATATTTCTACCCAACTGAAAGGACAGAAGAAGCCAAGTAAGTTTGATAATTTATTTCTTTTTTAAAAAGCAATTCTCTTTACACTAACATAATGGCTGTATGAGGAATTCTTGAGGCTGTGAAAATGTGATTTGGAGCTGCTAAACTCTGATAAAGTTGTACATCTAAAATGTTTTTATCAGGAATCAGATTTTCAAATCTGACACATATTTATGAAAATGAGAAAGCTGAGATTTAAGAGCATTTGGATTAAAGATGGTCTTATTTGAAAAATTAGTCTACATCTTTGTCATATTTTACCATTTTCTACAGTGCAAGAGGGACTTCAAGTATGTTTTTCACACAGTGTAGTTTTATTTCCAGAAAATGTTCTTTCTTGCTTAAAGGTTTTGTTCAGTTATAAGGATGTAAATTGAGCTTTAGACTTTACAGTTCAGTTTTGTCTCACTATGGTGTAAATTGGCCATTTTGTAAATAGTAAGACTCTTTAATTTTAGTTCACTTATTTCTAGTTCATCTTGTGGCCCCATTACCCTCAGGGGTTTTAGGGTTTTCACTTTTTTGGTGTTTCTAAAATAGACCTGTTCTGTGAATTCCGTTGTTTTGGGCAAAGACTGATGCCACTCTCCCTTTAAGCTGTCTAGTGCAGCATGAGCCCAGAGGAGCAAGCAGAAGACAACAAGCTTTTACAATCCGTTTTAGAGAGTAGCTGAAATATCTTCTCTGAAATTGGCAGCTATGTGCCGGCCCCTTCCATCTGCAGGCACTGCTACAGTTGGCAGTTTCCACCCTGCAAAATCAATCATGCCCCTTCCAGATTAAAGACCTAAATAATGTTCATGCATTTTAAGAGCATTTTTTAATTTCCTGATATTTATAACAACACTTGGGGAAACTTGACACCGAAATCTGTTTCCCAACTGCATTTGTTTTTCCCTCATGTGTGCACGTTGATTTATTATTGCAAGATTGCTCACCAGTGCTGGGCTTTTTTTTTTTTTTTTGGGGGGGGTGTGGATTTAGTTTAGTTTTAAGACAGAAGATTAAAGAACTCATTATCAAAGCAAATATATTTTAAAAAGACTAGTTTTAAGAATCACTGAATCAATGCTAATGATTTGCTTAAGATGTTCAATACCATCTTTTAAAATGCTAACTCTAGCTCTTCTTTTGTCACACATCGTGAGGGGAAAAAAGAAACTGAAGAAGCAGATTTTCTGCTGACCTTAGAAAAAACATCTGCCAGAGCAGTCACCTACTGTAAACTACAAGACCATGCTCATGGTTGATAATACTTTGGAAAGAAAAGTGCAAATTGATTCTGGGCCGCAGGATGATTTTCCTCATTGTTACCATCTGTTATGTATACTTTGCATCTGCAGTATAGCGAAGTTGGTTGGGATCTGGTCAGCCTGTCCAAGAGAGGAAAATATCTATATGCCTGAAACGTGCTCGAGATGTGTAACTTAATTGAACTATTGGAGATTCTTGATGCATTGATCTTTGGTAAACATGCAATATGTGTTTGGGTTAATAATTTGATTTATGCAATTTATCAGGAATTAACTTATCAGTGGCAAGATTAATTAGTCCCTTGCTATCTTATTGCTCTAACATCATATTAATACCTACCTTGATCAGATTCTTTTATATCTAGACAGAACCTGTGGTAACATTCAGATAGAGTATCAATTGAGTGTGGAATAAAGTGCATTTCTTGCATTTATAATGGGCCCTTTTTCAATCCTTGCACATTTTGACCCCAAGCTTAATCTCTAGGGTACTTTTGGTACTTGGTAACAGTGTCTTACCACCTATCCACTGCATTTCTGGTCTCATTCCATGTGGAATAAATTCTTATGTTTCTTTCAGTACCAATTTCTGCTATGTGATGGTGCATTTGGTTGCTTAAAATAAGTAACTCTTTCCTAGCTGAATGTGGGGTTCTGGTATTAAAGTGGAAAAGTAGAAGTGAGGTCAGATGATTTTACAGCTGTATAGCCAACTCTGTTAATTTTACAGAAAATACTTTAACTTCCTTCATAATTATGCCTTTTACCTTGCTGTAACAATGTTAAATGTTGTGGAGTTCAGGATTAGATTCCTATTTACTTAGGCATCTTGAAGAGTCTCCATCCAGTAAGGGTAAGCTGCAGTCATGTTTCTGAAGTCTTAATTGCTCAGGAATAACTAAGGTTCTAATTTGCCTATTCTAAAATAGGTGTACACAAATATAGGAAGAATTTGATGTGTTCCAGATGTATTATACTAACTGTGCATGTACTAAGTTAGGTATTTGCCAAATTGAATAATTTTGCTGCACAGTCAAATCCTTTTACAAGTTTCATGCGTTTCAGAAGCCTAAAGATCTGCAGCTTGTTTTCGGACCTACTTGTTGAGCAGTAATTCTGAATAATAATACTAAACATGATTCTTAGAGGACTTGAATCATGTATTTAGAAAATTGCATACATGATAGCTCCATTATATGATTGCTTAAGAAGTAGTAGATGATGCAATCCAAGATTGATTAGTGACATGATGTTATCAGGTTATTAAACTGTACAAAGGAAATTTGTTTCCATGTAGACTTAGTAAAATCTGAAGAATGTCATAAGTGAGAACACAGGTTGTTTTGGTCTGAATTTTGCAGGTTTTTCTCTGTTCGATTTTTGATTTCGTGGCTTTTAATTTTGCTGATCTAGGATTCTGAGTGTGTGTTTGATACAGCTGAAATAAGGTGTTTACTTTGGTCAGGAGAGCACCATTTGGAAGATCCCACAATGAAGAACAGGAGGAAATTATTAAAGATAACTGACAATAATTGATAGTCAGATTCTCTTTGCTCCATACAGGTTTACACTTTCACCCTTCTGGCCATAAAGAACTTCCTGGATTGTCTAGTTCCTGTGTACAGACATCTTAACCAAAATCTGCCATAAACTTGAATTCCACTGAATTTGATGAAAAGGTGAGATTGTGTTCCACTTGTAACAGCTTCTTAAGTTTTTTGTATTAGAGGCATGAGCTATCATATCTAGCAAATTATTTCTAATTACCACAGATTTAGTTATAAAATATGGTTAAGAGTCTGAAATGAAAACAGACCCAAGTCTTTATTTACTGATCCTTTACATTGTGCTTTCTGGAGCACAACATAATTTCTAGTGGAGTAAAATTTGTTTCTTAAGGCAAGCTTCATGATTTAAATATTTAAATTTTGTTTCTAATTGTAAATATAGCGACACAGTGTTAGTGAAAACAAATAGAAGAGCTGCAGAAAATGTATTTGTTTCTTTCTATTGTAACTATACTTGGGAGTATGTGTCAAGCTTTATAAATTCTTAGGATTTTTGGTAGTGTCTTTAAAGATTTATTTACCTGGTCCTCCTGATGATTGTGAGTGGCTGTGTTTGGTCAGGCCAAAGATTTCCTGTACCAGTGAAACTGTCTTCAACACTGATGGCTAAGGAACATGTAATTGGAACTCGGTAAGAAATCAAATGATACTTCTGCCAAATAGCATCCCATAATCTGTGAGGTAGGGATCTGCTAAGCCATATGTTATTTTTTACTTTTTATAGTCCATAGTAAGGTTTTCTTTCACCTGTTTGTCCGGTAATTATTTAGAATCATAGAATAGTCAGGGTTGGAAAGGACCTTGAGATCATCTAGTTCCAACCCCCCTGCCATGGGCAGGGACATCTCACACTAAACCATGCCAACCAAGGTTTCATCCAACCTGGCCTTGAGCACCGCCAGGGATGGAGCATTCACAGCCTCCCTGGGCAACGCATTCCAGTGCCTCACCACCCTCACAGTAAAGAAATTCTTCCTCATATCCAATTTAAACTTCCTATGTTTAAGTTTCAACCCATTACCCCTTGTCCTGTCACTACAGTCCGTAATGAATAGTCCATCCACAGCATCCTTGTAGGGCCCCTTCAGATACTGGAAGGCTGCTATGAGGTCTCCACATAGCCTTTTCTTCTCCAGACTGAGCAACCTCAATTTTCTCAGCCTCTCTTCATAAGGGAGGTGCTCCACTCCCCTGATCATCCTCGTGACCCTCCTCTGGACTTGTACCAACAGTTCCATGTCCTTTTTATGTTGAGGACACCAGAACTGCACACAATACTCCAAGTGAGGTCTCACGAGAGCACAGTAGAGGGGCAGGATCACCCCCTTCGACCTGCTGGTCACGCTTCTTTTGATGCAGCCCAGGATACGGTTGGCTTTCTGGGCTGTGAGCGTACACTGAAGGCTACTCATGTTCATTTTCTCATTGACCAACACCCTCAAGCTCTTCTTCACAGGGCTGCTCTGAATCTCTTCTTTGCCCAACCTGTAGCTGTGCTTGGGATTGCCCCAACCCAGATGTTGGACCTTTCACTTGGCATGGTTAAATTTCATAAGGTTGGCATCAGCCCATCTCACAAGCGTGTCAAGGTCCCTCTGGATGGCATCCCTTCCCTTCAGCGTATCAACGGAACCACACAGCTTGGTGTCATCGGCAAACTTGCTGAGGGCGCACTCAATCCCACTGTCCATGTCACCGACAAAGATGTTGAACAAGACCGGTCCCAACACCAATCCCTGAGGGACACCACTCGTTACTGGTCTCCAGCTGGACATTGAGCCATTGACCATAACTGTGCGTGGCCATCCAGCCAGTTCTTTATCCACCGAGTGGTCCATCCATCAAATTGATGTCTCTCCAATTTAGAGACAAGGATGTCATGTGGGACAGCGTCGAACACTTTGCACAAGTCCAGATAGATGACGTCAACTGCTCTAACCCTGTCCATCAGTTCCCTAACCCCATCATAGAAGGCCACCAAATTGGTCAGGCAGGATTTCCCCTTAGTGAAGCCATGCTGGCTGTCACCAACCACCTCCTTGTTTTTCATGTGCCTTAGCATGCCTTCCATGAGAATCTGCTCCAAGATTTTGCCAGGCACAGAGGTGAGACTGACTGGTCTGTAATTTCCCAGGTCATCCATTTTCTCCTTCTTGAAAATGGGGGTTATATTTCCCTTTTTCCAGTCGTCGGGAGCTTCACCTGACTGCCATGATTTTTCCAATATGATGGCCAGTGGCTTATCAACTTCATTTGCCAGCTCCTTCAGGACCCGTGGATGGATTTCATCAGGTCCCATGGACTTGTGTACTTTCAGGTTTTTAAGATGGTCTTGAACCAGATCCTCTCCTACAGTTGGGCAAGGGTCTTCATTCTCACAGTCCCTGCATCCGCCTTCCAAGACTTGGGTGGTGTGGTCAGAGCTTTTGCCAGTGGAGACTGAGGCAAAGAAGTCATTAAGAACCCCAGCCTTCTCCAAATTCAGGGTAGCCAGTTCTCCCAATATCTTCCGAAGGGGGCCTATGTTGTCCCTAGTCTGTCTTTTATTCACTACGTACCTACAGAATCCCTTCCTGTTATCCTTAACATCCCTAGCCAAGTTCAATTCTAACTGGGCCTTAGCTTTCCTAACCTGGTCCCTAGCTTCCCGGACAACATCCCTGTATTCTTCCCAGGCTGCCTGTCCCTGGTTCCACCTTCTATAAGCCTCTTTTTTCCTTTGAATTTTCCTGAGCAGCTCCTTATCCATCCAAGGAGGTCTCCTGGCCCTCCTGCTGCACTTCCTTCTAGTTGGGATGCAACACTCCTGAGCTTGGAGCAGGTGATCCTTGAATAGCAACCAACAGTCTTGGTTCCCCCTGCCCTCTAGGGCTGTATCCCATGGAACCCTCCTAAGCAGGTTTCTGAAGAGGCCAAAGTCTGCTCTCTTGAAGTCCAGGGCAGTGAGCTTGCTGCAGGCTCTTCTCACTGTCCTGAGGATCTTGAATTCGACCATCTCGTGATCGCTGCATCCAAGGCTGCCCTGGAGCGTCACATTTCCAACGAGCCCTTCCCTGTTGGTGAGCATGAGGTCAAGCATGGCACCTCTGCTTGTTGGCTCCACTATTACTTGCAGAAGGAAGTTGTCTTCCACACAATTGAGGAACCTCCTGGATTGCTTGTGCCGGGCCGTACCGTCCCTCCAACAGATAGCAGGGTGGTTGAAATCCCCCATAAGAACAAGCGCCTGCGAGCTTGAGGCTTTTCCTATCTGCCTATAGAGCACTTCATTCGCAGACTTCTCTTGATCAGGCGGTCTGTAACGGATCCCAACAGTAATGTCTCCCATCGCTGTTCTCCCTTTAACCCTAACCCACAAACTCTGTATTGACTGCTCACCCGTCCCCAGACAGAGTTCTGTATTCTCCAGCCTATCCCTAACATAAATAGCAACTTCCTCTCCGCCGCCTGCCAGGCCTGTCTTTTCTATAGAGCCTGTAACCTTCTATTCCAACACTCCAGTCACAGGAGCCATCCCACCATGTTTCTGTGATGCCTATTATATCATACTCCCGTAGTCGTGCACACATCTCTAATTCCTCTTGTTTGTTCCCCATGCTACGGACGTTTGTATAGAGGCATCTGAGCCGAGCTCCAAATGAAGCCGGCTCATTGGCTGGAGCGGCTGGAATATCTTTATGTTGCTCCGAGCATTTATTACAGGTGTTGGCAACTGAGTGGGTGTGTTGGGATGGAACGATGCCCCCCTCCCCCAACATATCTAGTTTAAAGCAACCTTGACCAGTCTGGCAAGCCTCCTAGCAAAACTACTCTTCCCCTTCTTTATCAGACCAGCTCCACCAAGTACATGTAACTTGCATGTACATTATTTTCGTATCTTTTCTCAGTTTTACATGTTTTATTCTATTTGCACTTCAGGGCTTTTATCTGTACCTCAAAGACTGCTTTGTGGTGCTGTTCATAAAGACTTTAGCTTTTAAAAGACATCCATATAATATTCCTAGATCTCCTACCTATCTGTTTTACTCTATTTGCTCTTGGGTCTTTAACTTGTTAAGAAAAGTATCTTCTTGAATATATTGTCACTTATGGATAACAAAATAAGCCATAAAATTATATAGGTTTTTCTTTTTAAAATTTTTATTATTTTATATTTTAAAATATTTCCAGACTTTGCTTAAAACTCTCTAATGGACTGGAAGTTTCTGCCTAGTACTTATTTCTTTGGCTTTAACACAAGAAAATAAAATACATGAAGCAAATGAAGCAGGCGTGAGAGAGAATAGAGATATCAATTTGTAAATGGTCTTATTTCTGACAGAAATGTTGATAGGTCTTTTGCCAGGCTTGAGAGCCAGTTGTTGTGGTGGCTGTAGTTGTCTTGCCTGTGCACTTAACGAGTGTCTGTCAGTCACTAAGATGATACATTTCTTTATGATGTGTGTGATTATAAGCCATTATTTTGTGAGAGAGGTCCTATGCTTTTTTTAGTGTCCCAGGTACTCTTTAGAAAAGTTCTTCTGTCAAGGAATTTTTCAGACTTGTACAATAATGTATCGAGGTGGCAAACTCTGACAGCTTCAAAAGATAGGTTTTATTTCATATGGGCTTTTAAGCTGTCTTGGATATGTACCTGGCACACATTTCAGTCACTGCCTCTGTACTGTTTTCCTCTTGTTTCTTTCCCACATGCCATGAAAATATTTTCTTTTAAGTATTTACATAGTAACAGTATTCCATGTGATTTTCTTTCTTTCTTTTTTTTTTTTTTTTTTTTTTTTTGGATTAGGAACAGCATTTTAGTGAGTAATTGAGAAGAAACATTTCCTTTCTCATTAGACCCTGAATAATTTGATCTCTGGCAAATGTATTTGGAAAATAACATTTCAGTGTGTTATGATAATAATAAAGTAGATTTTTTTTTTTCCTTACACAGGGTTACATCTGTTTACACTATTTTACTGTCTCGAGTGGTATGATATGAAGTCTTTTTATTGCAGTTTTGTTTAAGAAGAGCTGAGCATGTGGTGGAACTGTCAATCAGCATTTAGTCATACAGTATCTATTTCTGTCCCTGTTCCTCTTAACACAGGAGGCTATTATAGTCTACATTACAGGATAGGTGCTTTGGATATAGATATCCTTGAGGGGAAGGATTTATTATGAAAGAGGATATTCAACATAACATGAGACATAGTTTAAATAGCTCAATTTACTTACAAATTCTAAAGTTAAATTAAGCAGAGGTTGCTTTTATGCATTGAATTTTTCTGTCTATTAACACCTTTTTTCTGTTTTGTCCTTGAATTTATAACCAAGGCCTTTCAAACAGGGCTGTCATGTTTTTTTCTTTAATATATAATTGAAATTATTTATGGTAATTTTGAAGTTATCTTTTCTTTCTTTTTTTCAGAGGCTGAGACTTTACCTTTCAGCTTTGCTTACATACTCCAGTTGGCACAAAGCACTTTAATGTCAGTGGTCACTGAAGCACCTCGTGTACTCCAACAATATTCACAGTGACTGGGAATTTAGTCCTGAGATAAGTCTCCCCATTTCATCCTCATAATTACAAATATTAGGTAAACACTTAATGCATCCTTCAGGAAAAATAAATTAATACTTATGCTTGTGTTGTTTTAGTTTTCTCTTAACCATAAACAAAAGGTGTTTCATTTTTAATAGTTGGATAGGTTAGTATGACATTTGTAATATGATACACACGTAACTTCCTACATATGTTGGCTTGTATTGGCTGGATAAAGTGGAAGGGTTCTGTCAATGAGAACTCAGTACCTGAGTTTTGGATTCTGTCCTGGTTTCAGCTGGGGTATGTTTGCTTTTCTCTCTCTTTTTTTTTTTTTTTAGTAGCTGGTACAGTGACATGTTTTGGATTTAGCATGGGAACAACCCACTGATGTTTTAGTTACTGCTAAGTAGCACTTATCCTGAACGAGGACTGTTCAGTCTCTCATGATCAGTAGAGGAGGAGCACAAGAAACCAGGAGGGAGCAGAGATAGGACACCTGACTAAAACTAGCCAAAGAGGTGCTGTGGTGTGGAATACATCATGCCTGGTGTAGAAACAGGGTATTCGGCTGAGAGCCACTGATTGCTGTTCAGGGACAGGCTAGGTATCTGTCAGCGGGTGGTGAGAAATTGTACTGTGCATTGCTTGAATTTTTTTGGTTTTATTCCCCACTTTCTTTTTCCTAGTATTATAATATTTTACTTTATTTCAATTATTAAGCTATTACCTCAACCTGTGGGTTTTACGTTTTTCAAATTCTCCTCCCCATCTCATGGGAGAGGGAATGATCAAGTGGCTGTGTGCTACTTAGTTGCTGGCTGTTTAAACACAGCAGACCCTCAGCAAAATACTCAAAAATATTATTTGCATTACCTTGTCAGGGAATATAATTTCTGAAAGAAGAAGTCTTGTAAAATGTTATCTTGTAAACAATGACTTAAAAGTAACAGGTAAATGAAATCTGCTATGCCTTTTTTTTGTGTTTACTAAAATTTATGGATTAGTTCATGAAACCTTAATCAGTTTCTAATGCTGCCAAAAGACATGTTGCACCATGTGTAGTGCAGTGACCAGGGACACGGAAGTGAACTATGAGAAATTCAGAAAGAAACAATGTCTCTTTTCACTATGAAATTTCCTGTCTTGTCTAGCCTTTGGGCTTTCTTGAGAGAGATCATTCTGGATTTTGTGGTCTTTTGGTTGTAGACATATAGCTACTATAGCTTAACAAGGAAGTATCAAATCTTGTTTAAACCTGGTTCTTTCCATTAGAAATTATTATGCATGTTTTCTGGTTTAAAATATTATCAAAGGGCCATTTATTATTTCGTGACAATAACCACCTGGCCCAATAACATTGTACCAGTCTCTGCTCTTATATACATATGTAAAGAATTTGGCCTATTGTCTTAAGTATCTTAAAAATAAAAGCCAGCTTCATCTTATTAATAGAATATTAGATTGACATTAGTTGTTGAACTTTGGATGGTTTTGTAGCATTTAACAACTACAAACTGAAGGTGTATAGTATTTCCAAAAATACAGCTAGTACCCCACAAAGACACTAAATAAAAAATGGACAGTTCTGTTTTTATCATATTTGCCAACTACTCCAATAAGATTCTCTCTATTCTAATTTAGAATGAAAATAATTTTGAAGCAGTCTCTGATGTGCTTGCTTTTGGCAAAATTTGTCCCCAATTTTCTGATACAAGTAGATAATTAAGAATTATTCTTGAGAAGTAGGAATTTGACTTGGATACTTTAAAATATGGATTTTTGTTGGAGTGGAGAACTGAGCAGTCACAGAAAAGTCGTGAATTTTTGCCTACCTGTACTGGGACTGGGGAGGAGAAAAAAGAAAAGGTGTATAGATCTATTTCCCAGTAATCACCTTAAAAATATGAGTTTGTAAAAAATTTGTTTCCATTTTGGAGTGCCTGTAAATGTTATCTTTGATTTACCTAATATATGCTGTTAATTTATTGTTTAATCTATTAAAAATTGAATTACTTTGGCAGAAGCAGATAAATTTATTCTTGACTACAAAATTAAACACAATACATACATTCCATATATGTAATATTAGTTATGCTTGATCACAAAACTCAGAGATAAAACATTCTTCAGGTTCCTTTTTGGAAGGAAGAGATACACATCCATCACAAAACTGGAATGCTGGCTTTATTTATTTATTTTTTTTGTCTCTATCTTTCTATACGTCAGACCACTGTATAGTTCTGCTTACAAATATTCTCTTTAGGACTGTAAATGCAGCTGTAATACACAATATTTATTTATTTATTTATTTATTTATTTATTTAAATCCACATCCCTTACCTGTCTCCACACTGCCCTGAAGTAGATTGCCATGAAAGACCTCAATGAGTTGCATGGAATTACAATTACAAAAAGCAGTTTGAGTTTGCCAGACGACCTTCCTAGAAATTATCATTTTCCCATCTTCTCAGAAGTTACTGTACGAGGATGCAGCTTTTTATAGCATAGGATTTTTCATGCCCTCCTCTGCCAAGCTGTTGGTAACAAGGATCCCTTCTCCGAAGATTTGAGGCAAAGGCAGTTCAAATGCTATAGAGTTGTTGAGTTATGCAGACTAATAGTTTTACTGTAGCTATGCCATCCATTTGCTTGTCTGGTGACTGTGGATCTGAAACAAGTATTTTCTTTTTCATGAGAGCCTGTATTTTGCTGTCATTATTATAGAGAAATTAATGGGTCCAGACCCACAGTTACCACCAAATATTTGTCTGTTCAAGCCGTAAACACTATGAGAACTTGACCGCCTCATGGTTTGCTAAAGCCTAGTTAATAGCTTCTGATCTTGGTGGTGCTCCTTAAGTTCTTCCCTAATGCAAACTATTTTGAAAATTACACCTTTCTCTGCAGTCCTTGTTCCAGCGGAACACCGTTGTGTTGTGTTGAAGAATAGAGAGGGGGACAAAACCTTGTTTTCATCTTACATTATGCCCTGGTGAAACAGCTATAATTTCCAATGGCTTTTGGTGTGTGGAACAGATGGAGGTTCTCCTCCTCTTCCCTTGAACATCTAAGGCTATGAATGATTGTGTATATTATGTATAGTTAAACTAATAATCAGATATTGGGAAACATAAAAATTGCTGCTAACACATTATATAAAAAAAGTCACATGATATTTTGCTGGCTGTGTTTCCGCATTTTGCCAAGACCCTGCTTTTTGTACATAATATTATGTATATATCTAAAACTTTAAAAATAATTTCAGGATATACTATGTAAACTAAGTCTACAGACTCTAGAGTTAAATTGAAAATGTTAAAGTTACAAATGTCATTAAAAGCCTTGCTTATTTTTGCATATCTGTCAAAGAATTATGGTGTATTCATGTCAGCTAATTCTGTTACCATAGCAGCTTGTGGAAGAAAATAGGGGAGAGTAATACTATATTTCTGTACTGAACACTGAAAATAGAAGAAAAGTTTTCAAGAGTTGAATTGTCTGTCTCTTAGATTTAATAAAAAATGTATGATTTAAACAGAGTATACTTATAGGGAGTTTCTGCTGTGAGTATTCCCAATAAAAAGTATCATACCTTTCAGCTTTCTGTATTCATTTCAAAGATGCCAAGATATTTCTCAGGATAAAGGAAGTTTGTAGACTACAGTTTGAAGTGTTATAATGTTTGCTCTCGGCAATGAGTTATATCATTCTTAAAGGATATTTTAATGCTTTAGTCCGAGTAAAATCAAAGTTATAAATATTTTTATTTTTGACTGGAAGTAAGAGAATAACAAACATCAGCTAATACCTCAGCAGGAGTCAATTTTCGAAAGAGAATGGCTTTGAGGTGGAAACACAAGCTTTCATCAAACCCTGTTATTGCTTACAACATTTCTATCACCCCGCTCTCTCTCCCAGCAAAGGAACACACAACAAAAGTAATGAAACTTCAACACTTCTTCAAACTGAGAAATGCTTATTTCTCAGGTTAGTGTAGTCTTGTGGTCAACTCAGAGACAGCCTTAGTGTTTAAGTGATGGAGATGAGTTTGAACAGATGGCCTTGCTTTTTAGATTGAGTTGCAGAGGTGTATGGAGGTAACTACAGAAGTCTCTATTTGGGTTTCTAAAGTTGACCACAAAGGTAGCTATTGCTTCCATAAATGTTTTTGATCTCTGAATATCTGTCATTTATTTGGCACCTGTGCTAATAACCCCAAAGATGGAGGAAGTCAATTTTGTGTTGGATTTGTGTTGGTTTGGAAACATTTGGGTCATCTCACTTCTGAGTTTATATTTTTCCCTTACGTGTACATTCAACTATTCTTTCTATATTGTTGCTGAAAAATTGCTTTGTTTTCCAGATGTGAGTCTATATCCAAAAAATTATTCCCCCATTGCTTTCTCAATTCCTTTAGCTAACAGTGCCTCAAGCATACAGAAATCAGCAGAGCTCTTAATTAGCCTCACACTTCTTTTTGATAACTAGGAGACATTTGCTGTCCTGTCTGACACTGAAGCCTGTAACTATGTTCAATTTGATTCTATCTAAAAAAAATTAATATTTTATGTCACAATATTGATGTAGTCCTTGATTTTAATCTCTTTTGTTAACCTAACTTTTTGAACATGTATGTTTTTTATCCTGATTTTCTACTACATTTACAAAACCCTCCCTCCTCCAAAACTTCCTTGCCCATCCTCTATATATTTGCTATAATGCATAGGGAAAACTTGAAAACACTTTGTGATGATCAGCATTGTTTAGTTATTATTCTGGTAACCCATTTATCTATGATCACTTTATCTCTCATTTTCACAAACCTTTGGGATATTATCAGCTCCACATGCCAGAAAGGCAGCCACTAGTTATGTTACAATGCGTGACTGGTGCTCAGAGTATCTGTTTTCTGCTGCAGATTAATGCTGGAGACTTGTGGTTTGCATTCATGCTTTGGGATGACTCCTGCTGTAATTCCTGAATCTTGCCATATTTTTCTTCTTTCAGTTCTGCCTAGTTCCTGTTTCTGCCTGCCTGGACCATTGCACCTGTTTGGGCTGGCATTTGATATTAATTTGTGGGACTCTTGATTACCTAAAAACTGTGCATTGTCCGTTAGCAAGGACTTTGGGGCTGGTGTTTTTCTGCCAGAAGAAGATTATTTATTTTAATACCTCCCCCTTCCCACTAGAATATTAGTAGTTCTATTAGCAGAACAGAAGGGTCCAGTTACATGTTGTGCTTACAAGCAACATGGTACCTGTGCCCTACACTGAAGCCATACACTAACAAGAGGTCAGGAGATATGAACCTTTTTCTTTTGCTCTTCTCCTGTTCCCCAGCTTGGTCTAAGTGTAGGAAGATAGCCATGAGAGGTTTGCAAGTCATTTTCACATGCTCCTCATTTAAGTGGAATAACCTACTTAAACAACTGAGAACATCATTACAAACTGGTTCTTCATGCCTCCTCTTGTGAGTGGGGAGAAGGAGGGTTGCAAAATTAATTAGCAAAATATTTTCCCTGTGGCCTCTGATTAGTATACTGCTTAGTGGATGATATAAAAAATGGTGTTAAAATTTGCTGCTGCTGAATATTTCACCTTTAAGGATATTTTCTTCACTGTTGGAAAGGAGATTAGATTTGACAATGTGACTGTACCTTGAATGAGTAGAGAAGTCTTACTGTTTGTCCAAACAGCTAAAATGCGTAAGACAGTTGAAAATGAAGTTCTTATTGATTTGTTGCATATTTGATTGACTCTCTGGAGAGCTGTTTGATAGAAGAGCATATAATATATCATCATTCTTATAAGTAGTTCTGAAATTTTGCGAGAATGGAAGGTGCTGGCAAAATGGCTTTGCTAATCAAACCTGCACAATAAGGGCGACTAAAATGCACTGGGATTTTCAGTTTCAGTAAAACGGACTTTCCAAACAATTTTTTGTGTGAATGAATTAGTGTCTGGAGTTTTTGTGAGAGATGGAGACCTTGCTGGAATCTTTGAAGAAGCAACAAGCTAACAAGAAGTGAAGGAGATGTTTCCGGAAATGTCTCTCAAGAAAAGTCTGTATGGGATGTAATGATTCTTGATGAAAGCAATCCCTGTGTAGGTTACATAAATGTAAGCTTAAAAGCTTAAATGGACTGTGACCAAGAATTGTATGACTCTATGAACCACACAACTAGATGGCAAAACTGAGAGGAAATTGAGATCCATGGAACTACACCTATGCATTTCCTTAGTTTGGATGTTCTGCTCTTTCTTCCTTACTTTACTGCTTGACCACTGCCACAAACACAGATAAAAACCCCACGTGATTTAAAAAAAAATAAGTATTCCACAAAATTCTTGGTTTGTTTTTTTTTTTTTTTTTCTCCCGGAAAAATTGAAGCCTATAGGTACAAATATTTGAAAATGCTATTTTAGTTCTTTTAGCTCTCTATCTTCTCTTCTGATTGTACTTTTAAAAGCAAGAAAAAGAGACTAGGGGTGCCCAGAAGTCCTTTGCAACTGCAAAGTGAAGCTTTTCTCTTTCAAACTAAAAATTTGGTGGGTTTCATAATTATTTTAGGAAAAATATTAATATTTTAATTTTGACAGTTGAAGCTTCTCATAACTTCTTTAGGAAGGTCTGGTGCCTTGACTACATATACAGATGATGCTTAGATAAGCTATGGATTTGCTGGGAAGATTTAAATGCTAACGATGGTAACATATTCCTTGTTTAAGTCAGCACATCACTCCTTGAAAGCCCATACTCCTAACTTTCAGAATTAAAAAAAATTAAATGTTTACATGCTGTATCCTAACCCTTCATTGACTAAGTTCTGTGCATTAACATTAAGTCTTGTCATGCTTTTCAGTATTCAGCACCTTCGCCCTTATTTTTTTTCTGGCTTAAAGACAAAACACACATTAGATACCTTTTCTTTCTGGGCACAGCACAGAGCTGCAAAGCCTTGCCTGGTTACCATAATCACACATAATTGCAGTCCTTCACTTTTGAAATTTACCCTGAGAGTAATGGCACTGATAGGAAGACGGATCTTATATTGCAAAAAAGCCAAGCCATTAAGCTGTTGTGAACAATTTTAAGAAAATTCCTTTAGTCACCAGTACCTTAGAGGAGGGTTTTAGATTCTGACACCATTGTGTTTTCAACTGATTCTAAAGGACACAGCTTTCCCCTGCTGAACTGACCCTGTGCCAGTGACATCAATGGAAACATTGCCATTAACATTGTTGGGAATTAGATCAGATGCACAGTTTGCATCAGTCATATGATAGCTGTAGGTAATGTCACTTTCTTATCACATTAGTAGTTTCTGAGTAAAGTACGTGTTAAGACTTCAGTTTGCTTCTTGTGGGTGGGTATGGTTTGCTAGCAATGAAATATGATGATCGATAATTTTGTTCCTTTAAGAAAGTAGTCAGTGATTTTTTTTGAACTTAATTGGACTAGTAGAAGGCAATCTAGCAGAGCTGATAGCAATCAGTGCAGTTAAAAATGAAACTGTGCATAAAAATGGCTGAATACATTAATGTAAATAGCTCTTTTTCCTGGTCACCATCTTCAAATAGCACAAAGCCAGACTTAACAGCTATATGCTCTGACCAAACTATTCAAGCAGCAAACCAGAAATGTCTATTTTGTGTATTTGAGCTTTGAACAAATCAGTGGAGTGATTTCTGAACTAAAGCAAAACCTATTTCTCGCATTGAGTTTCAGGCCAACACCTGGACTGCAAGCTGTAATTAAATATAAACTGCTGTAATTAAATATAAACTGTTTAATGTGTGTAGGTATTGCTCAAAAGCAAAGCCAGACTTTAGTACTGGAATCCAGTGCTCTCACCTAAATTTGAAGAATATTTCAGCCAGAGGTAGTGGTGATGTTAATTGATCATTACACTAAGGATCTTGACTGTTTCCTTCAGCCAAGTGCTTTCATTGTCAATACCCAGGTACTAAATGCTTTCATTTTTACATGAAGTCTATATATACCACACACACATTCTCACTCCTGCCTCTGGATTTTTATGTGGCAATTCTCACTTTTCCATAAGATATACTGGAATATAAATATGAACTATTCTGTGTTACTGGCCAATACAAGTGTTAAAATTATGTCCTGGCCTATTTTTCGCCTTGTTACATTCACATTGATAAAGCTAACTCAGTGAGTGATCAAACTACTTGCATTACTTGGCCACTTTTTTGGTTTGTACCACTAGAAATTTTTACATTGAGAGTTTTTCAGGCAGGTGCGTCTATAGTTTGCTACTTCCCAGGAAAGATGGTAAAATTAAAGGATAAAGTTATTAAAATGTTATGCTGACATAACTTCCTGGAGAAATAGTATCTATCTCCTTTCAAATATGAAAAACAAGAGACAATATTTTGAAGGATTAATTTCTCTTTTCATCTTAAAAGCTCTTATTCTTGCACTAGAAAGGTCTGATAAATGTTCCAGAAGAGAAAAATCAGTCACATTTTCAGACCTTCCATGAAAAAGTTTTAGTAGATCACCATTCTATTTCTGCTATCAGAAAAACTTTCATATAGAATTATAGAATCAAAGAATAGCTAGAATTGGAAAGGACCTTAAGATCATCTAGTTTCAACCCCACTGCCATAGGCAGGGATGCCCTGCACTAAACTGTGTCGCCCAAGGCTCTCTCCAACCTGGTCTTGAACACTGACAGGGATGGAGCATTCACAACTTCCTTGGGCAACCCATTTCAGTGCCTCACCACCCTCACAGTAAAGAACTGTGAGTGTAGGCTGCAAGTGCGCACTGAAGCCTGCTCATGTTCATTTTCTCATCGACCAACACCCTCAAGCTCTTCTTCACAGGGCTGCTCTGAATCTCTTCTCTGCCCAACCTGTAGCTGTGCTTGGGATTGCTCCAACCCAGATGTAGGACCTTACACTTGGCTGGTTAAACTTCATAAGGTTGGCATCAGCCCACCTCACAAGCGTGTCAAGGTCCCTCTGGATGGCATCCCTTCCCTTCAGCGTATCAACGGAACCACACAGCTTGGTGTCATCGGCAAACTTGCTGAGGGCGCACTCAATCCCACTGTCCATGTCACCGACAAAGATGTTGAACAAGACCGGTCCCAACACCAATCCCTGAGGGACACCACTCGTTACTGGTCTCCAGCTGGACATTGAGCCATTGACCATAACTGTGTGTGGCCATCCAGCCAGTTCTTTATCCACCGAGTGGTCCACCTATCAAATTGATGTCTCTCCAATTTAGAGACAAGGATGTCATGTGGGACAGCATCGAACACTTTGCACAAGTCCAGATAGATGACGTCAACTGCTCTAACCCTGTGCATCAGTTCCGTAGCACCACCATAGAAGGCCACCAAATTGGTCAGGCAGGATTTCCCCTTAGTGAAGCCATGCTGGCTGTCACCAAGCACCTTGTTGTTTTTCATGTGCCTTATACGCAAAAAATATTTAACTTTCACTGTCCATTAAGTATTTTTCAGCCACTCTTCTGGTTTTGGTGCTTACAGGTGGAGGTATGCTCATGTATTTGTGTTCATTGTAGGAACAATTTCACAGTGGCAGAGGAGCTATATTGGTAATATGTTGGGAAGATTGAGAATACTGTAGAGAACACACAGACTAAATTCCAGTTTTAAAAGTGAACAAGTTCTCCCACTAGTGGGTGAAAAATAAGTGAGTTTTTATGTGATTTTTATGGTCAATATATATTTCTTACTACTTTGCTAGAGTAAATTCTTCATAATTCATTACTTACTAGTTTGTATACTTCTGTGCACTAGAAATATTTTCACATTTCAGATTAAGATGTAACTGTATTTTAATGAAATATTGCATTACTTAGAATACATTACTTTTGCCAAATGCACTGTTGAACATTTACAAGTATACTACTAAGTACTATCATAACAAAATTACACTTGTCAAATAAATAAAGTACATTTTAAGATGCATTACTCTGTTTTTAATTGTATTTGTTCATTTACTTACTACATTAAATCATAAAGCGCAATACTGTGTGGTGGAACTTCCAGCTAGTGTGAATTATTACACTTTTACTGTATACATTTTATTTTCTTTTTTTTTTTATTTTTTTTAATTTTTTTTTAAGAAAACACCTTACTTGTCGCTAAAGGTTTTGGTAACATCAGGACAAATACATTAATGTCCAAGTTTCTGTTATAGACCTGAATTTGGTTTGATTTCTGATCATGGACAGAAAGCCAGGTTCCATATTTTGTCACATCTGGTAACTCATCCTAATCAATTTAATATTACAGATCTAATGTTTCTTAAAAGAGTGCATGTATGTGACAATGAGTAGTGAAGGAAGAATCTGTGATGTTAACTGTCTCAGTTGGAAGGAAAGATCTGGCCTGTAAGATTATTCCTTTATGATCTTAATTTCATTGTCATGAGTCAATGTGATTATTAAATAAGATGTTAAAATCTATTCAGCAGAAAACCTAAGTCAAATTCTCTATAACTCACACAAGCAGTTTTGTTGATTTTAAGTATGATTCATGTGAGCATACATGAAAATTAAATTAATTTCTTAAGGAACTGGAAGAAAATATAGCAATGAAAATATAGCAACAAAAATATATCAAGCAGCTGAGTATTCTTGTTCAAATAATGGGGTTTTTATGTTTAATTTGAGAAAGGAAGGAAAATGTTCGGTTAGTTGTATACATATGATTAGAGAAAGTATCTCAGATTTTGAAAGCTTCTTCCACTTGATAGTGATTACTCCATCAGAACAGTGTGTAGATGGAATATAATTAATTCAATACCAATATAAGATTTGAAATTTTAAGCTAGTGATTGAAATTCAAAGAATGAATTAAATTACCACTAGTGCAAAATGATTTAATTGGAACTGCACAATCCCAATATAAAAATCATACAAGTATCCTGAATGGGACACTAACTAACAAAAGGAAAATAATGTCTTGGCTGGAAGTTTGGATGAAAGCTCTTCACCAGCTTTTGGCCCATGGTCCTTTCACTCCGTAAATATTATTTTTGTTTAAAAACTTTGAATTTTCATGGTAGGAACTCAGTGCAGCCCATTTGCCACATGTATGCAAAAGTTGCTTTTTACAGGGCAGAACATGAAATAGGTAGTTTTGTATCTATGAAATGGCACATTGCTCTGTGCGATGTAAACAACAGATGATTGTGAAAAGCTAATTGTGATCCATAGTGATGCTGTTCTTACTAGCCAGAGACAAGCATATTCATTAACCTTGACAAAGCACTGCTAAATGACATCTTGAATTTGTCTGCCAATATGGGCTACAATTATCAAATCAATTGGCTTTGCAGAAAATCAGTTCCTATTCTTCTACATGGCTCTTTTCTGTTGGCACTACCTGTGCAATTTTGGCCTTGCCAAATCCTTCTTTGTTGGGGGAGCTCCCTACATTTTATTAAGAAGCCAGTATTTTCAGAACTATGGCTTGAAAACAAGGATCTCAAAATAAAGGGAACATTATTGCAAAATAAAAACTAAGTTCAATATTCACATGTGCAGTTCCTAGCGTCAGTTGTTATTTGGCATAGTTAATTTCTGCATATGTGGAGTGAAAACTTCATTCATGACTGGGAAAATAATGAGGTTGAACAGACATGATTTTCCCCTCCTAAACAGGCCAATTGAAGTTGTTTCTTACAATGATAATGTTATACTTTTATGACAGGATGTACAGTTAATTAAACCTGTTACTATAGGTGTGCATGTGTTTATTATGAATGAAATTCTGCACATATTTTACATGTAAGCTAATTAATCAATAGGGAATGAAAGTGAATAATAATCACTGTCTCATAGCAATGGATAGTGCTGCAGATCTTCATGGAAATTGATTATAGTCTCAGAAAGTCATTACTGAAGTTACATATTACTGTAAACATCTTTGTTGAAAAGCTTTTAAATGGTTGTAACATATTTACTTAGTCTCTATCTAGTTCACTGTGGAATATTTAAAATCTTATTTGGGATACAATATTGAGAAGGCAGTCATGAAACATTTCCTAGGGTTTTTAGTCATTCCTGTTGGAGAGAGTTCAGCTGGGTTAATAGAATGCTTTTATTTTGTTCTGTACGTGCCAATCTTGGTTTAATTGTTTTATTGCACTTTTGTTTTAAGAGCATAATTTTTAATTCCTGATTGATCTTTGGATAACTTTTTTAAAGGCATTTAATACTCACACTAAATTTTTTTAACTTCCCTTGACTGCTCTCAGCAGCCTGCCTGCCCTCCATGGCGCTCAGTCAGCATTTTCAGATTCAGCACTTTGTATCATTGATTGATAGAAGACACTTCTTTCCCAGTTACTGAGTCAGACACATCAGGGAGAGACAGACAGGCTGCAGAAGAAAATTTAATCAAGCAAAAGTAATTTGGAACTAGAAATCAATCTGCTACATAGTATATAAAATTTCTAAACATTCCTTAATTGATAGCAGGTATTTAATACAAAAACTTAAACGAGACTACTCTAAAGTGTACCTTTTTAAAAATTATCATAGTGTACAAAACAAAACAGAACAGTGAATCATAGGGGCTGAATTTATTGTCATATTTAAAAGTGCCTTTGATTTTACCATATTGTAACTAAGTATGCCAGCAGTGAATTTGGTACACAGTACGCGCTCTTCTCACTGATTATTCAATTAACATGTAGTGCCTTTTAATGAAAGGGTTAGTGAACTCCATCCAGGTTCTAGCAGAAGCATGTTTCTCTAGAAACTGGTTTCTCATTCTAAAGAAACCATTTCACTGAGAAGGCAAGTTCATGGTCTGCACCTAATTCCCTAGTAAGAGAGAAAGAAGAGACAATAATCACTGCAGCTAGATTATTAGTGCTGAACTACTATGGTTCTGTTATTCCAACTAAAGCATTGGTTCACTAATTTCAGAGCAACTTTAACAAGGTTAATAAAGGTTTCCTGCAGTTGGTTTGGTCCAAATATCTAGTTCTCATTTGGCCACTAGTGGCATAATTTTCTGTTCTGCAAACACCATCCCTTAACTGATCATTGGAATATACTTTTCCTAAGGAAAACCCAAAATTAATCTATATTCTAAAATCTTAAGTAATTTTGCAGCAATTCACAAGATTGGTAAGAATATATATATATATATATATAATTTTAGGTATATCCTGGGGAAAGGAAACTTCTCAGTTCTGTCTAATATGTACATATAAATTGTATGTTATTCTGATTGCTCAGTCCAAAACAACTCAAATTGTTTGAGCTAAACCAATTTACTTTTCTGTGCCAATTTAGAAAATACTTTTGTTTGTTTGTTTATTTATTTCTGATTTAGTAGCAAGCGATAATGTTAAATTTTTGAAAGCTATTTTTGTTGTTTCATTTTCTCCCTGTGCAAGAGCAACATGGAATTTAGTAGTGTTCTTCAAGTTTCCTTAGTATTTCTGCTAGAATATCTTGGGATCACAAGGGAAGCACAATTATTTTTTTTTTTTTGGGGGGGGGGGGGCAGGGGAAGAGAAATCATGGCTACTTATCCAGATATGCTTAAATGTCTGTAGTTAGAGGTTTGTTTTCTTCTATGTAGGTTGACAACTGGCTTTAGGATAATGCTGTCACTTTTCAAAAATCTCTCAGCACATACATGCATGTGGATCTACCGCAGAATGTATATTTGTACTGTTTTATGATTCCCTATTACTTTTATATGTCAATTACAGAGTGTTTCCAAAGGCCTTTGAAATATGTTATCTGTCTTGAAGGCAGAGTCTTCATAGGCAAGTTCAAGTTAAGATTTTGGAAACTGCATGGAGAAAAAGGATTAACCCTTTGTGTTCTTTCAAATATCTATGTTAATTATGACTGTTACTGAAAGGAGAGTTGATGCTCTATGTAAATATGCAAAGAAGAGTTTGGTATTTTTTTAAGTGACAGATAAAAAGAAATTTAGGCTAAATTGACATATTCTTTGTCTTTCAAATACATAAAATCTGCAAGATTCTGAATGAATGCAGAGTTTTATCATCACTGAGTACTTTCCAGGAGTAGGATTTAAGATTACAGAGGGTCAGAATCTACAGTCTACTCTCTGATTTATTCTTGGTGCTTTCCCAAGTCTGTGAATGCTTATTATCCATGTACATTAATGTTAATGTTCCTAGGACCTAGTTCTGATTTATATTTACATAATCTATCTATACTGGTAGATTATTTAGATGCAGTGAAGTACATTCATCAAGCAGAACAATCTTGTCACTTAGCTGAGTGTGATACAGAGGTCCATTTGGCAGCAGAGTAGATTTGAGATGCAAAGTTGATAAGGATAAAAAAAAACAAAACAGAAAAAAACTTCACGGCAACACTAAATCACTTCTTGTAAACATATTTGCATTAAAATGCACAATAAAGCCAAAGCACAACAGGCACAAAATGCAACAAAGTACTCAACAACAAAATAAATAAAAACAAAGAAGCTAAACAACAAAATGAGTAAATGACAATTACAGCATTTAAAAAGCAGAGATAGATAGTCTGAGTTCCTAAACTTTATATTAGGCAATGATAATTTGAGCTTTAGAATGTTTTCATCTCCTTGTCACTTCCAATCTTACTGCTGAATTATAGGTAACATTAAAATTTATTTAGTGAAATAGCAGTCCCAGTCTGATTCTTTTAAAAATACAATCATGGATAACCTTATTTTAGCCCCTTGATTATTTCACTTTCTAAGCAGACCGGCCAAAATCATGTCCATCTACTAAATCTAGATGATTTCATACAATCATTGCTCAAACTTCTACTCAGTCTCTTGTTCAAGTCGACTCATTAACTCTATGGTACCTCATCCTCTGTATGAAAAGTAATGCACTTTAAAAAAAAATCTTTTTTGCTTAAAACAAAGCAAACCTTATAGCGCTCTATTTTCCAAATGTACAGAATCAGGAAGCACTGTTCTTTTAGATTAAATCTGACTGTATAAACTGGTCTTTCTGAGTCACCCTGACCCTAAACAACAGTCCTAGCAGTAATAGGCGCTGGTTTTGTGTCCTTACATTTCATAGAGCTATATGATCCTGCCAGTTTCTTGACACTCTCTGACAACAGCAGATTCGCAGGGCACATAGGTCTCCACTGGCCTTCAAGAATATTTTTACTATTTTTACTTAAATGTAGTTTGGTGCAAAAGTTTCTGCTTTGTGCATGTGTTCAAGACTTAATGTGTTCAATGCAAAGTCAATAACTTAAATATCCAGAAGGCTATCCAGATTTCTGTTTTCAAAGAGGTTAATCTCTAGTGTAATAAAAGGAGTAGGCAAGGTCTCACAACATTGCATTTCATAATTTTAGATTTACACTGATGCATTCTATTTAATCTTTCAGCTCTATAAGATCAATGCAGCTGTAGGCAAAATTTCTGATGAAAACCTCACTCATTTTGTTGATGTAATTAGATTTTATTGCAGTTGCAAAAAATTAGTGGTAGTAATTTTTGCAAATGCAAAAAGTTAATCAATAAAAAGTAAATAAAATGCATGTCATGATGACTTTTTAGATTCTGAATTCTTTCTAGAATTAAGCAGTTACTTTGAAATAAATATTATGGGTCAAATGTCAAATTCTAAATAATAAAGCTGGTAAATCCTACACCATAATACTTTTATTTCTCTTAGAACCACTGTACACTTCACAGTTTCACACTTCAGTTTTTAGGGTCAAATTATGTGATATAATTTATTTGTTACACATTCCATAGTCTGGAAATTTCAAAATTCAAGGTTCTCAGGTAATTCAGATATTTCTAAACAATATTTATATGAATACTTCTTGTTTTTTTCATATGTATATGAACATTTATTCTCAAATATTTTCCACAAGCAGCAGTTACACCTTGAATAAAAAAGTCCTCAAATAAAGACTTGCTAATCACTTGATTCAGTAAATATCCAGATTAATATTTAACTTTTTTTTCTTCCTTTATTATGCACAAGTTTGCATACTATATTTCAAATTAAATATGCTTACTTTGCAGCATTACATGCAAAAGAAGAATGACTTACATGAATTTTTCATTCTTTCTTCTTTAAACAGTTTTGTTGCAATTGTGCTCATATAGATGATATGTTTTTCCCATTTAAAAGCTATACAACTCAGCACTTTATTTTTGTCTCAGTGTAATGTAATGATTTTCTTTAAATTCACACTAAGTGATAAGGTAGTAAAAATTTATTGTAATTATTTAATGGCTTGATCATTGATCCCATTGCCATAAAAGTAAAGCTTACCTTAGAGAGGCATTCGTTGAAGTGACTAGTGACATAATATCATGCTGTGGATTTCTATGAACTTGCATGACAAATTTGCTTAGATGCCTTTATAAAACCTTGTATACTATATTCTCCTTTACTTAGATTAGTGAGAAACAATTTCTATTATTTTAGTGGTATTTTGCTATGAAGTTTGTCTAGTCAATTGTTTTCCAATTTTTATTTTTGTATTGTTGTTTTTCTTACTCAGATAGAATAAAATGAACATATGTAAAATATTACATATCTTTGACCTGAGACTACTTTTCCAGTTCATCGAGATCCTTTTATATTCTAAACTTCACCTTCATAATTGTTCCAACTCTCCCCAGCTTGATATCAGAGAAAAATATTGTGTTCTCTTTCTCCATGAAATTTGTTAATTAATAACTGAATAAAAGAAGGCCCTGGTTAGCCCTCCACAAGGCAACACATGATTCCATGCATGCTTGAGAATTAATAGATATATTAATAAACTAACTGTGTATTAACTATATAAATAGGTTATTTGGCATATATCTGCTATTGCGTATCAAGGATATTTCTGATTTCATATTGTTATATATACAAGTATTCAGGTTGTATTATTCATGTCAGTAACAATGAACAAGCCACATCAAAGTATGAGATACAACTGTCTGAGTTAGCAATGGTTTCCCTCTGACACTGTTCGTAATCCCAAGCCAAATTAAATTTGAACTGTTACTGTACATGATGAGTTAGGTATTATAAAATGCAAAAAAATTCCTAAACAGAGTTACAAATTAATGAGGTCCATTGGCTATGGAGTAACATAATTTTTGTTAAATCTGTTTTGTGTGGTTCAAGACCCTCTTAATTTATAATGCTACCTGCAATGGTATTATGTGCCTTTACCCACACAGTCCAGTGGCCTGAACAGCTGTTCCCTGGCATCTTAATTGCCACGTTTCTGAGTAAATTGTACATATTCTGCTTTATTTCATAAGATGCCTTGGAAGAACTTAATCTCTGATTAAGATTTTATAGGTTTTTGTTCTTTAACATTTGAAGTCCACTTTTGGTTTATTAACTGGCTTCAGGCATCTGTGTACTAGGCATGGCACATCTTTTGCTTTTCCTAGGAGTGGATTTTCACTGCCAGTTGAAGTTATATAAATTTCAAGGCTTGAAAGCAGCTGATAACTTTCTTTTGTGGGAAGAAAAAGAGGACCTTGTTCTTCTCAAGAGTGTGTGCTGATATAACCTGCTGGGGCAGGTCCTCCTTGGTCAGTACCAAGATTTTTGCATTAATAATGCATATAACGAAGGGGAGCCATTTTAAAATGTAATAGCACATGGCCAAATCAGAGATTTTTGAAGTTCTGGTGTGCATACAAATCTGAAAGTATAGAAGTCCTAATATAAAAGTTACTGACCCTATGGTCCACATTCGAAAAGCTCAGTATAAAAATTAATATTCTGAGAGGTTTTGAGATAAATGTTGTGTGCTGTATCCCAGAGATATAGATAGAAAGCCTCAGTGAATTTTGTTCCCATAATTCAGAGATTTGGCAGACTGATTTTATATTTTCTTAATTGGAAAATATGACATTATCTCAACTATAATATCTTAGCTATGTTTAGTGTTTAACTTCTCTGGAAGTGATGGAAGGCCCTTTCCAAACATAAAGGAAGCTCTTATGTAAAGTTAGCTTTTTAATCTATCTGAATATGACTTCAAGGAATGTTCTAGAGGGGGGCTTTCAGAGTATTTAAAATTTTCTACATTCCTGTATTACCCAATTTAAAGTTAGAAAATAATTGTTCTGGGATGCAAATAAATTTATTCTACTGCACTGCACAGGTTTTATTAAACTGTGCTACAGGAGGGTAAATTTCCAAAATATTAGTCTAAGTGGATTCTTCAGAAAAATCTGAAAATGGCTAAATTCCCACCAAAGTCTTACAGAACCTGTCTCAGGGCAGAGCAAATATTGTTTTTTGTTCTTTAACACATCTGATGTAAACTTTTAAAACTATTCCTCCTCTAGATGAAAGAAGGGAATGTATACATGCAAAATGGGCTTCTGAAACACCTTTGTGTCTTTTCACGAGTTTGCCAGACTTGGCGATTTTATGTAGCACCTTGGTCTCTCATCTTTGCTTCTGCACAGACCTTCAGAAGAGGTTTTATTGAAATCCAGTGCAAAATATAAATAATAGAGAACTTCAACAAACAGGAAAATGTGCTTGTGTGGTCTCATAACAGAAAAATTTTTTCCAGCACAAAATGACGTGTTTATGGTTGCAAATACTATGGCAGAGAAACATTATTAAAATATTTTCAGAAGTTTGATGGAGATCTTATAAATTAACTAGGTATTATTTATGTCTTTGATTTATGCAGTGTTTTAATGTTTGAATAACAAAATAATGATAAAATTTGCCTTACATTCATTTAATAAAACTTTTCTGGATACTTATATGCTTCATTAAGTAGTAAGCTGCCAAAAAGAGAAAGACAGTTTGTGTCTTGTCACAAAAGTGACATGGTTTAGGTAAAAATGTCATTTTAAAAATTAAGAATGCTTTTATTATCTGTGTGCTTCAGGCAACTTTACCTCTGGCACTGCAGATTTGGATTAAAAACATTTTTATGAAATTGACAGTGTAGTTTAGGGAATTTTTATACACAATTTTCTTGTCATTTAGAGGATATTCATGTTTAGTAGCAACTAGCATAAAACATATAGATAACATATAGATAAACATATAGAGTAAAGCAAGATCTACCTAAAAAAATCTCAAGAATATATTAACACTGTTAATGTGAGTTCAGTGGTTGTAAGATGTCTGTACAAATAAGGTCTCAGAAATATTTTAGCAGAAATATAAAAAAAAAAATCTTTGGTTATAGAAAGCTTGAGAACTTGAGCAAAAAGGTAGTTTTATTCTCAAATTGTCATAATGATATCCATTATAAAAAACCCCAAACCAAAACAATCAACACTCCCTCAAAAGGCTTTAGCTACAGTCACTGTTGTGGGTTCATAATAAAAGTTTTATCTTGGTGTATTTTGTCATAAATGAATTGCAAACATTATAGATGGATAATTAACTTAATAGTGAATGTCCAATAGTTAATATTCATTATTGATTCCAAGTTATAAAGCAAAGTTTTGTAGTAATATTAATATTAATTAGATTCTAGTTAATAATTTCAACCTTGTAACGCATATAAAACAAGTGGGCTACTAACCACCTGCATTCTAGCAATGATTAGCCTTCATCACATTCAGTAATGATGTTCATGGATCCATAAGCCTCTGCAAATCTGACCTGAGAGTTCAACTGAAGTTTTTCAGGTTTATGCCTATTTTGATATTTCTTTTCAAGAAGAAGTTTTCCCCGCATTGGATAAAATTGTAATTATCCATAAGCTTTTGAAGCTAATCTTAAATCCTTAAAATAGAACCACTTTAGGTCTAATTTAACATAAAGTTTAAATTACTAATCTGCATTTCAAGAAAAAAAATGTGAAACGCAGCATTGTGTCTATGTCTTCTTTAAGCATATATGTTTTTTTGAAGTGATTAATTGTGAATATATTCTTGGAAGATATTTTTTATTTAGTATTGCATTTTAAACATTTCATATAGGGTATATGTATGTTTTAAATCATTATGGAGCTTTACTTTGCCATTGTAAGCTTGTTATCTCCTACCAGAGTAATCTTTTCAGGTCAGAAAGAAGTTTATTCTCCTATATATGTTCAAAAGATTTTTAAGTTTTTTTGTGTACCTATGAACAGTGAAAAAACACCTCTTTAATTGTTGCATAATTCTGCAATGTTTATTTTGTAACTTCTATTGTTACAAAATTATTATTTTTTTTCCCTTTCAGTTGTGTTTCTAAAAGTTCCAGACCAGAGATCTAATTAATTATAAGGACTTCTGCTCTGATGCTAGGTCTAGAACAAGGACAGTTGATATACCTTAGTTTCCAAACACATCAAGCCCACTCTATTTATGGTGAACAGCTCTCTCTAGTCTTCCAAGGGTTTTCCTATAATGTAGGTGGAGTACATTGCATTTAATGAGCTCCTTAGTCTTTCACAGTGTCATAGGAGACACAATACAAGTTGTGGACTTGCATTAGATTATTCAAATAGCTTTTTATGCTGTATTGACACAATGCACGGAGCAGTAGAATTTATAAAAATGTGATTTTTCTGTTGCATCATTTGTGCTAATTATCAATGTCAAGCCCTGGTAAATAAGTTCAGTATATCCTCAATTTTATAACACTTAAAAGTCTTTGCTCTCTTCATCATGATTTATACTTTGGAAACACAGTAGGTGCAATCATTCTATTTCAAAAAATAGTAGCTACTGTTGTTGAAGTGAACAGTGCAGATCTTTCTGCATACTGTGTCCTAGAATGTTAATCTAACCAATCCATTGTTTGTGCTTGCTCTAAATATTGTATTTCTCACAAAAATAGTTCTGTTAAATTTTTTTCAATGTATGTGCTATCACCTAAGGACACTGGAGTCATTAACAGTTATGTTTATCATATGAAATATGTTTCTTAAATTGTAGAAGATGTAGGAGAGGTTAAAAGAAAAGAAAACAAATTAAAGGTAAGCAGAACATATGAACTAATGTAAAAACTGTGATTCTGAGTATTCCTTAGATGATGCCTAACTCGTGTCTTCATTAATTTGTCTTATTTTAAATTAATTTTTTCTCCACATTTTCATAAATGCTCTTCTGAAGATTTTGTATAGCATTTTCCTAAATCCTTGCTTAAAAGCTGATGGGAAATGGCTTTCTGATAACATAAGTCTTCTCTTCAGTACTTACATAAAAATCAACAATTTTAAATTAAAGTAACAAAAGTTACAAAGGTCCAGATGTCCATATGCTTTTTATTTTGTTTTGTTTTGTACTTTATTTCTCATTGTCAAACATTCATCAGCAAAGCATGACAACTTTTTTGATGATTCAGAAGAGTTGAAAGTCTTGTGGTCAATGAAGAGTAAATAGTATTAAGCAATTATAGTGTCACTTTTGAGGTTTGCAGTATTTGTGTGGTTCTGAATAATTTACTATAGAAGTGGCACTAGGTGTAGAGTGCAATTGGCAGAATTGATACGACCCCTTGGACTACTATGGGTATATTAATAATAGGCATCTGTCTTGTCTCCTGCTCTGATGATCCACTCTAACCCAACTTAGCTTCCTGAGAGGGAAGATAATGTCAGACGGAAGTATAATAGCTGCTGATCATTACTTCTAAGTTTTTCATTAGTATAGATGTCATAATTATGAAAAGTAATAAGTGGTATGTGCAATAGTGAATTTATGGCCTGAAAAATTGCAGATCTAATTTGATCTGATGGATGGAGCTATGTATGCAATTGTTAAAATGGACATCATTAAAACTTTCTAAAAATATTTGCAAAAAATCCACTGAGAAATTGAGCAGCTGTAGAAGACTTCTTAATGCAAAAATGCTTTAGTGCATCAGAAATCTAAGGTATTTTTCTATAGAATAGAGCTATTTGTGTTGAAAAACTGTTCTATCATCCTTCTTATCTGAACTTTCTCTTTTAAATAATTGCCTTAAAATTTTACTTAAAATTCTTTGCTTTGGTTTTGATTCTCGAGAATCATAGAATTATAGAATGGTTAGGGTTGGAAAGGACCTTAAGATCATCTAGTTCCAATCCCCCTGCCTGGTGTTACTTCAAGGAAAACAATTGCATGTGAGAAAGACCCCAAGTGTATGAAAATATACTTAGCCATACAGTATAATGGTTACAATAGATAACTGGGCATGTATATGGACGTGATTTGACTTGCATGAATGAAGGCATTGGGAATGGATAAGTGGATGTCTATGTACACCCTCAGATACTTGCAGGTCTCCCTTCACTTTCAAAACTATAATAGTTTTCCGTTATCAGTGAAATATATAATATATAATACTTCTTATTGCCAAATATTGGATGAATTTCTTAAGGCTATGTCTTTATCGTAACTGTGTTTAAAAAGGAGCAGATAAGCAGTCTAAGACTTTGTCTGACAGACCTGCAAGCATTTTATTTATCAAGTATGTTTTTTCTTTTTAAATTTCTTGAGATTTGTCTTTCTTTACTGAAGTATTGCAAAGAAAACAGCCTGCTTGCTTTTTCTTTCTTTCTCTAAGAGTTTTTTGCATCCTCAGATGCAAATCAGAGCAGGATTTCTACAAGTCAGTCTACTTTCAAAATACTTTAATTCAAAAAATCAGATACACTAACTTCTGACTTCTTAAAAAAGAGACTGTGAAAAAATATTCCCTTTGATTCACGTATAGCCTTATCCTTTATTGTGCTTTGGTTTATTTTTCAAATAATGTTGAGTTGATGAATGCTGAAGGAATGAATGCATGCAAATTCATGAATAAATTTTTGTTGGGGATGGAAGAAAACCCATGTGGGATATTTTTGCAGTTATTGGGTTCTGTCATGGATGAAACACCCAAGCAGTTGCTACACAAGCACATGCACAAAAGAGAAAATAAAAAAACCCCTGATATATATGTGGGACTTAGAAACGTGATTATGTTTTTATTTTCATTGTTGATAATTAGCTTAAATCATGACAAAGATCTTTTCAAACTAATTTGTTGTCACTTCTAATACTGCATCATTTTATGTCTCATCTTTATTGCTTATCTTTTCCTCTCTCTGTGTTTGTATTACTCAGAGCTGAGGTTTTATATGCTATATTATATTTATTAAAAATAATTAAGCAAAAATTAATGGCTTTTATATCATTATTATATATCACATAAGGTATAAATCAGCAACTTTGAAAGCTCTTGTAGCATTGGGTTAGGTGCCATGGAAAGAAATAAGTTAAACAGATAGCAATACCTTTTCTTTGAATATTTGTGTTACCAAGGAAGGAAGCAATGTTCTATACACATCACTAAGTAGAAGACTTCCAATACTGATAAAAGATTGCACTGTATTGCAAAGATATCTCATGCAATGAAGATAGAATGAGAGGTTTTCTTAAATCTGTCAGTATATTGATTTATTATACACACTCTGTAAAGAGCATACAAATAGATCCTTAGCTAGAGCGATTTATCAAAGCTCATTGTCATGGGATATCAATCTTAAGAAGCAGCATAGGAATTCTGATTTCAATTATTGTTTTCTGGAATTTTTTATGCTAATCTCTGTCAGCTTTTATCTCACTTCTCTCAATTTCTAAGTGAGATCCAAGTTTTCAAATTGGACGTTTATCCTTAGCAATGTAGTTCCTATGAAAATGCAAAGGTAGAATTCTGGATCATATGTCACATCCCAACACTTTAAAGATCAGTCAGATAGCTTAAGATGTGTACACAGGATAAATGAAGCTGTCTCCCTGTGAGCTTGTGTCAGGCAAGGGGGGCTGACTACATGCTAATGTGTTAGACACCATACTGCCTTTGAGAAAACGAATTTAACAAAGTACATATGCTTAAATATTTTAGTATCCTGGGAGCAAAAAACCCTGTGTTTCTGTCTGGGAAAAGAAGGAAATATCTGTCCTCAGCTGCCTGAGCACTTTGAAATCCCTCATGCCCAAGCCGAATCCCAGTGAGCCCATTTATCTCCCCTTGAGAGTCTGATTTCGTAAGTTTACCTTGATAATGCTTGCTTACTCCCTTAGGACAAGGCTCCATATAGATGTACTGGTGCAAAAAGTAGCTAACCTGTAGTGGTAAGGTCCTATTTTTTATGAGCTTGGAGTTAAAGCGAAAAGATTTGTGGTTTTTTTTGTGTTTTGCATATAATATTGTATTTTGAGCTTTGACAATATTTATCTAGTCTTTGTACATTGACCTCTTAGCAAAAATATTCAGGCAGAAACCTGATTAATAAAGTGACAAACTGATGGAAAGGAACAGTGTTCATGACATATACTTGTTCTTAGAGATGTCTTATTAATTTGTGGTAGGCAGCTCCTCGATCAGCATAGTTGGTTGTTTTGGACTTTGGTTGAGTGCCATAAACCTTTCAGGGACTTTCAGTATTTAACTCAGGATTCCACATTCCACTGCAAGTCTTAGCAGCCTAAATGTTAGGCAGGGCAACATGCTGTGCTGGAGTGTCTGTTTGCCTGCAGTAAATACCTCCTTTTGGTTACAGTAGCCTATTCCACTTTATAAACAGGCTACACATGTAAAGCAGTGATTTGAAAGAAAACTTAAATCTGCATTGAAAGATTATGACCTCTTATTAGGAAACTTCTTAAATTATAGAAATTATTAGAATAAGAGTAATATATACACTTACCAGTAGTTATGCTAAAAAATGAAATAATAAAATCTCTAAAGCTAGCTGTTTGTGTTCTGATAATTACTTTTTTTGCATAGGCAAAAGGATTGATCAGTTTCTAGAAGAGAATAATCTAGCCTAATATTTAAACACCAAAATGTAGTATTTCATCTCTCTCAATCATCTAATAAATCAAGATTTCTAAAACTATTTCCAATATGATGATTAGCAACTATTTAATTGTGATCAGCTGGAGGTGAACATAGTCCTTTGATATGCCAGGAAATGGCCAATGTTATAGATATTTTAAAAATGACAAATATTTCCATCTATGAAAATGTGAATATAGACTACTAAAAATCATATTCTGAATTTATATAGTACCACACATCTTTAAATATACAAAAGATGCACCACAATGTTTAAGTATAAGCATAACTCTAAAGTTTGTCACAGCTATAATAAAGAATTTAATTTGACTCTTCTGTAGTTTCACTTTAGAGTTTGCATAAACTTATAATTAAGCAAGTGCTTAAGCACTTTGCTGGATCTTGGCCTAAGAGCTTAATGATTATTTTACAGTATAATGACATGTCCAGTATCAAGGGAAACAAAACCTCTGTCTATAGAACTTATTTGCCATGAAAAAGTCTGTCGGTATGTTGCATGATAATCAGTTCAATTCAATGTACAGTAAATTGGATCATTATTATTAATTTTCTCATCTCCCAAGCAATTCATGGACCATTTTTAGAATTTCAAAAAAACAGTTCATGAATCAGACAAAAAAATTAAGTATGAACCCAGCCCACAATGAGATGATGAGTCAGAGTTCTTTTCTGTAGCAATGTAGACCAAAGTACATCTGAAATCTAATGAGGATTGGCACTGAAGCAGAAAAGGCCATGATGAGCATGAAACAATATGTTGAATTTACATGTTAAGACTTTTTGTTGGTTTTGGCAATTTTACTGAAGATTATCTGAAAAATCCATAAACATCTGGATGAGAAGAGAAAGTGGGGGGGTATCACTTTATACTAAAATGATGGATTTATATTGGGATACAATACTATAAATGGAAGAGGAAAGTAGTTTCTTGCACAGCTGTTTCCAATTTTGCTAATCTATATTTCAGGCCAAATTCACCATGGAATTAAACCACACATTTACATTGATGTGTATGTGTCTGAATTAAAGATATGGGGAAAAAACTTCTGAGGATCACTAAATCTCAATGATACTTTGGAGGTATTTAGTCAGCTTTATTTTCAGAAGACAAAATTAGCAAGTACAGCTGCTATTTGTGGGCCTGTAGTTTTGAAAGTGAAGGACTAAGTTTTCAAAAGGACATATGCACATTTTTAGGCCCTGAAACATGGGTGCAAAAAAGGCTGTTCAGAGTCAAAGCTTACATTTTAGTCAGTTATCAAATGATTTGTTCTAAAGGTTCTCTAAACATTTGAACTTGAAGTTGCTGAGTATCTACAAATTTTAATTGTACTTTTTAACAACAGATGTACATATAAAACCTAGGATCCAGCAATGGTTCTAATGGCATATTCTGAAAACATGAGAGTATGTGTCTGCATTTATTTGTACAATGCTAACTATGCATAGCCTTTTTAAAGACAGGAAAATCTTGGAAGAAATAAACTAAACTCATAGTCAGAAATGATATGTGTGTTGCTTCAGTAAAAAGAGAAGAATTAAGAGATCAAAGGTGGAAAAATGGTGTTTCACAAAGGTCATTACGAAGCTCATAAAATTATTGTTGTGTGTGCACTGAGACTATTGTTAAGTTTTCATATTTAGCACACATAACTAAGGTTATTAACGGATCTATATTTTATAATTAAAAAAATTAGGATAAAGTGTACATTCCTATTTGCCATATGACAAGCACTTTGTTGGTAGGATTGTTTTTTTCAGCACTTATCAAAAACAGTAAAGTCAGTACATCTTGTTTAGATAAAAAAGTACATTTAAAAGAATAAGTGTAGTTTCAGATACAAAAAAAATACCTTCTTAAACAGAGAACATTAAAAATGGAATCAGTTTTTCTTTTCTGAAGATCTTAGATTTAAAATTTTGTGTGAAATATATAGAAGCATTTTTAATGTTAATATGTCTATGCAAGTGCTATAGTGCTACAGTTAACTATTGATCAGCGATGTTGCCGGTGTTATGCTATATGGGCCTGATCTACAGCTGCTTTATGAGACATTTATAAATGTCCTTCCAACTTGGGCAGACTCTGTTGCAGGTTTGTTGTAGCACAAGTCTACAGCATGACATAGTGTATGAAACTTAAAAATATGATCTTAAGTCATGCCTTTTATTAGAACTGTTCTATATCTGAAACAATATAAACCAAAACATTGTCAGGTTATTGATATGATTATTGCATTTAACTTTTAACAGACTGTTTATAAAGCCTGGCTTTTTGCTGATCTTTAGGTACTAGAAGAAATATTCATACTTATATAAGCATGATCCTCAATTTCAAAAACTCAGGGTTTTCAGATCAGCATTTTTTTGCTTCTTTTGCTTCTATAACTAAGGATAGAAATAAAATCTTTTGGAACATTCACTTCTTTGCAACCTAAAGTTGAGAGAATTTTTAATTTTTTTCTCTCTTTGCATATTTGGAGTTGTTGACTACTCCAAAAATTGGACATGGCTTGGTACAGTAATAATATAATTTTTAATTAAAAAGGAAACTTGGAGGAAAGTTACCACAATTTTAGTGCAGCTAATAACTTTTGAAGATTCTGTACAGCTATTTACTCTTCTGTTTAATTGTCCTGGGTTCAGCAGCAGCAGTCATTTTTCCTCCTTCTTAGTAGCTGGTGCAGCGCTGTGTTTTTGACTTTCGGCCTGGGAACGGAGCTGATAGCACAGATGTTTAGACTGACCAAGGACTTTGTGAGTCTCATGCTCTGCCAGGGAGGAGGAGAAGCTGGGAAGAAGCAGGGACAGGACACCTGACCCAAACTAGCCAAAGAGGTATTCCATACCACAGCACGTCATGCCCAGGAGGTAGAACGGAGAGTCCCCGGAAGGGCTGGATGACTGCGGGGTGGGGGCGAGGTACCGGTTGGTGAGCGGTTGTATTCTCTTCCTTGTTATTTCCTTTATCATTATTACTATTAGTGGTAGCAGCAGTGATTTGTGTTATACCTTAGTTATTAAACTGTTCTTATCTCAACCCGTGGGAGTTGCATTCTTTGGATTCTCCTCCCCGTCCCTCCAGAAGCGGAGGGAAGAAAGGTGGGGGGGGGGGAAGTAGACTGCGTGGTTCTGATTTACGGCCTGGGCTTAAACCACGACAGTTCTTTTTGGCGCCCAACGTGGGGCTTGAAGGGTTGAGATAACAACAGATCTGACCAAGGCACAATGCTGATTTATTGGCTCTCAAAGTTTTTTCTCTTGATGTCACAGTTTCAGTATGCTGTAGCTTACTTAGAGCCGGTATTTGCTGTGTTAGTGTTTATCAAGTGTGGGCCTTGGGCTAAGGTTCTTGTTTCATTGTACTTCATGGTAATGGCTTGTAATACGGGCGGGCTCCGGCAGCAGGGCGGGATGGACATGGCCGCGGACTTGTACCTGGCCGTCCCGCTGCTCTTCACTGTCCTGGCCCTCGTCCTCGCGTCCGTCTTTGTGAGGCTGCGGGGAGCTGAGGGGGAGCGGCCCCGGGAGCCGGCGGCGGCCGAAGCGGCCCGGGAGAGGGGCCCCGGGGACCAAGCGGCGGCGGGAGTGGGGCCGGAGGCCGGGAAGGAAGCGGCTGCCCAAGAGGGAAAGGAGGCAGCTGCCGAGCAGCGGGAGGAGGCGGCGGAGGAGCCGAGCCCCACAGCCGAGCCCAGCCCCGCGGCGGCCGAGAGCATCCCCCAGCAGCCATCTGCCGAGCCCCGTGAGCCTGAGCCCCAGGAGGATGCAGGAGACCACGCAGCGCTTTCCAGCAAGGCAGAGGAGGAAGATCTGGACTCAGAAAAAGCGAAGCTGGTGGTGAGAGAGCCAGCAAGCACAGCAGCTACACCAGCCCCAGTGACAAGTGCAGCAGCATCATTTGAGAGTTCTGAAGATTTTGAATGGCCTTTGGGTACCCTTGGAACCTGCCTGCTGATTGTGATGGGGATCACCATGTTGGCACATACACAGAGTGTGTTTTACCCACGGCCATTTAGTCTGATCCCAAGAGTTAAGCAGAGTCAGGTTTGGGTCTTGTCTGGGTTTAGACAATGCAGGGGGACCGAGAGGTTTTCCCCAAGGCTGGACAGCCATGAGTGTCACGGTGTGTGGGACAGTATGGGCGAGTATCTAATCCACTGGGCCCCTCCAGTGCTTTGGAAGTGTCGGAGATGGAAGGCAGCTGAGTGGAGCCCCCAGCGACAAGTTGCAGAGACTGCTGCAGGGGAGGGTGAATTATTTTGAGCCTGATGTGCCCATGACACTTCAGGCCATCAGGGCAGAGATGCAACATAGAGATGGACTCATGATCGAGGGGTGGACTTTGCAATGGGCCTCTCCTGTCCTGAAAGACTGTTACAAGAGATGGAGCCCACCATCATGGACTGAATGAACCCAGCAGCTTTATAGGTATTGGTCCGTGCACTAAGAGTGCACTGAGATGAAAGTGATGGTATATTGAAAATGTGGGATCTGAGCATGATGTGAGTGGTATGGAATAAGGGGTGGATACTGTCCTGGGTTCAGCAGCAGCAGTCATTTTTCCTCCTTCTTAGTAGCTGGTGCAGCGCTGTTGTCGTGGTTTAAGCCCAGGCCGTAAATCAGAACCACGAAGTCCACTTCCCCCCCCCCCACCTTTGTTCCCTCCGCTTCTGCAGGAACGGGGAGGAGAATCAAAAGAATGCAACTCCCACGGGTTGAGATAAGAACAGTTTAATAACTAAGGTATAACACAAATCACTGCTGCTACCACTAATAGTAATAATGATAAAGGAAATAACAAGGAAGAGAATACAACCGCTCACCAACCGGTACCTCACCCCCACCCTGCCATGATCCAGCCCTTCCGGGGACTCTCCGTTCTACCTCCTGGGTATGACATGCTATGGTATGGAATACCTGTTTGGCTAGTTTGGGTCAGGTGTCCTGTCCCTGCTTCTTCCCAGCTTCTCCTCCTCCCTGGCAGAGCATGAGACTCACAAAGTCCTTGCTCAGGGTAAACATTCTGACCAGGAACTGAAAACATCAGCTTTATCAGTATTATTCCCAGGTCAAAAGTCAAAACACAGCACTGCACCAGTAGAAAAAATGACTGCTACTGCTAAACCAGGACAGCTGTGGTTTTGACTTTCGGCCTGGGAACGGAGCTGATAGCACAGATGTTTAGACTGACCAAGGACTTTGTGAGTCTCATGCTCTGCCAGGGAGGAGGAGAAGCCGGGAGGAAGCAGGGACAGGACACCTGACCCAAACTAGCCAAAGAGATATTCCATACCACAGCACGTCATGCCCAGGAGGTAGAACGGAGAGTCCCCGGAAGGGCTGGATGACTGCGGGGTGGGGGTGAGGTACCGGTTGGTGAGCGGTTGTATTCTCTTCCTTGTTATTTCCTTTATCATTATTACTATTAGTGGTAGCAGCAGTGATTTGTGTTATACCTTAGTTATTAAACTGTTCTTATCTCAACCCGTGGGAGTTGCATTCTTTGGATTCTCCTCCCCATCCCTCCAGAAGCGGAGGGAAGAAAGGTGGGGGGGGGGAAGTAGACTGCGTGGTTCTGATTTACGGCCTGGGCTTAAACCACGACATTAATGAAAAAAAACATTGTTACTATAGAAACCACTAAATCACATGATTTATGTGCTATTTGGAAGAGATATTCTTTTTTTACCCAGAGATGCTTGCTGGTATATCATTTGAGCTATAGAGTTTATATGTTAATGTCACTAAACCAGAATGCTAACAACAAATTATCATGAATTTTAAGAAACAGACAGTGTTCACTTGAAGGAAATAATGGCAAACTATTTTTCAAGCTGTGGGTCGTCATTTGTTTTTCTTTAAACCTCTCAGATCCTTTTCATTTATACTAAAAACTTTGTCTTCTAATGGATTGTACATTAGGGCCTAAGCTTTATTTTAAAATGGAAATAAAGAAAAATAACTTCCTTTCTGTTCGTAATGAGGTCTTTGTAGCTTTAAAGGAGAATAATTAAAAAAGGAAGTTGGAAGGCAAACATAATAAAAATAAGAATAATATTCTGAATGCTAGAGCTTTATAAAAGAATTGAATTTTCAGAGGGCTACATATCAAAATCAAGAAGCAGGAAGAGAAATTTTAAGAGGTTAACAGCATTTAGAGGAGTTGAAAATTTATTCAGGACAAATTAGTACTTCTCAGATATCAGGAATCTGACCCAAGAGAAGCATTAGCTATGTAAGCTATAAGGTTGAGATGCACAAGGGGTAATTAGGAAACCTATCTAAAGATTTACAGTCTGATTTGAGTTCTATTGATTTTAAAATGGTTTTGGATCACACGTCTAAACAAAATCATAACTGACAACTGTCACTTATATTGCTAAGTCAGTATTTCTGCCATCATCATGGGCAGTCATCTTTTTCTAACTATTTCTGTGAATAACTAATGCCTTTAAATAGCTAGAATAATACTAGTTATTCCCAGCTGCCTCTACTGAGTTTCAGCCTGAAAGTAATTTTATCCTTGCAGCAGGGACACTCAAGAAGAACACCTGTCAGAATTACCTTTGCCCCATTTTTTCCTAAAGTCACAAGGCCAGTATTCCTTTGTTTTTTCAGGCTTTATTATGCCTTTCTAATAGTATACTTGGACACTCTCTTTACTACCTAAGCTCTCATGTCCCGTTCACCTTTGTCTTATGCATAAGACAGAAGGATATGGAAATACAAAAGAACATGGCCAGAAGGGAAGACTATTTAAACAGTGGGTAGAACTTTGGACAACAGTGTGGTTGAACATGTACTATAGACATAGCTTGAATAGCTGCTATTATATGTATATATTCATCCCTGCAGTAAACCCCCTAAAAGTTATTTTTCGGGAAACATAGTAGGAATAGGAGTTCAGTTTTTACTAGATCTCTTGCAGAGGCAAAATGACATTTCATCTCATTTAACTTCTATAATAAGTGGGACATATTATAGAATCAGAAAAAGGTGTGAAACTATTGCTTGAGTTGGAATGATAATAATACTGCAACAAATTAGGGCAAAAGTATAAATTTAAATTTATGTTGCATCTTTCTGTGTACTGTCTCCTTTTGATGATGAGGTTTATATGAATATCTTAAGAAATCTTCCTGTTGGTATTCTACAAATTAACAAATCTGTGTAACTATTATATTCTAGAATATGTTTAAAATATTTATTAACCAATTACAGGAAAGACTTTCATTCAAATCAAAGGAAGTTTAGTAGGTCTCTGAGTATACATATGTTTTCTTCATGTTTTTTGTATGTGAATGCCTGAAAATTCACAGTGCCGTGATAGGTTCCACAATAAACACAATGCTGGCTTTCCATAATGAGCATGCTATTTTTGTTTCAAGTTAACTAGATAATCCCAGTTTCTAGGCATTATTGACAGACAGTTGACACTCGCTGTAAAAGTTTGGTCCATAGATATGACATTCAAAAGCTGAATCTATCTGGATGGTCCTCAGGTCTTAATTAAGAAATTCAGGATCCTGGATCTGAATGTACACCCCAGGATGCATCTTAACTCAGGTTTGGACAGGACATTCATACGTTCCATCCCTTCTTTCTCTTTTACTTCTCATGTAATTCCAGGGTCCAGATGACGAGGAGTTATGTGTTGGCTTTTGTACCAGTATATAAATATAGCATGAAAGAGCTCTCTGTAGACAAGAGAGCTGTGGAACTCATGGAATAGTTCAGGTTGGAAAAGACCTTAACACCATGTCGTTCCAACATTCCCTGCCATGGCCAGGGATGCCTCACCCTAGACCATATCACTCGAGACTCTGTCCAACATGGCCTTGAACACTGCCTTGCTAAAGAGGTAGTGATTGCAAGACCTAAGTATAAGAAAAAAATGAGAACTGCTTGAAAAAGAGCTATTTTGCATTTCACAGCATCAGGGTGCACAAGTATCTACATCCTAATCAGTACATCTACATCAGTATCTACATCTTAATCACCAGTAGGACATACATTATGATCACATGAAAATATTGGGCTAGACAGGTAGTGGAACCATGGTCAGAGCAATGAGTGAATATGACCTACCATTTTGACTTGAAAAGGAATCAATTCTATCTTTCATTCTGCCTCACTATCTGCAAAGGCATTGCAGTCTTAATAAAGTTTAGAGGTTGGGACTTTACTTACATGTCTGTTCAGTCATATTCTTCACTTATTCATGGGTTGTTAACTCTTAATCAATTTTCCAGGTACATTTAAAGTTGGACTTTATAATAAGTTGCTTTTTTTTTGAGTAAATCTTTTAATTGAGCCATCTTCTGAAAGGAATTGCTTGAATAAATTGCTTGAATAAATTTTTATATGCAATATATAATATTTTGATCTCATATTATATATGTCCCATTTGTTGATTGAAGAATATTGCAATAAATCAACTTATAAAGGCATAAAACCCCTCATTAGATTACAATAATTTTGTAGAATGACATTTAACTCAGATTTTCATTAAAACAACTTCTTAGTCATGTCATTTCTTTTAATTCAAAAAGGAAAAAAAGCTTTTCCATCTGTTGTTCTTCTCTATTTGCTTTCTCCTTTCAAATAATTTTGCCCTTCTGTTTTGCCAAAAGAAGTTGTACTTAACTAGCTAAAGAATGAAGCTACTGTGCAACTTGCACAACTCTCCTAAAATTGGTTACTGTTCTTGCTATTGTTTTATTATCAAATCACAAAGGAAACATTTTTGCTTCCTGTATCCTGCCCTCATGGGTGTTGTTTTGTACATTCCAGCTATAATGGCTTGTTAATGGTAAACTAGATAATATTTTAATAGCACAGAAAAATTACATCATTTAGAATACTATTATCTCACTTATAATTACTAAAAGCTGTATTTGTTATTTTAAACAGTTTCAGTACTATTTATTTTTTAATTTGAATTTGAGCTGCTTTCAATGGCTGGAGTCAATCTCCATGATAATGGAATAATCAGAGGATAAAACTAAGAAATCTCATTCTTAAAGTCTTAAATCTAATAGCAAATGAGATCATAATCAAAAATTCACAGGTTTAATCTGGTAAGGAAAAATCTTACTCTTGCATTTCTCGTTGAACATCTTTTTTCAAAACTGCATATGATTTTCTTTATTGAAGCAGAGAATATAAAAGCAGTAATAACTATGACGAACCTTGAAAAAACTGTCCTAATGACAAAATCATCAAGATTCTAAGGTACTGTGGCCTAACTGAAATCCTGAAAAGATGCTTAAACAGGAATTATTTGTTAAAGTTTAAGCAGTCACATTCATGAGATACTGCATGTGGTTCCAAATTATTCCAGGGTCAAGTCCAATTTTGTGTTTTCATGGATGATTTGAATGATTGGAACTCTAGGAAAAATGCTATGTATACAGTCAATTTGGAAGAACATGAGTATGTTCAACGTAGAAACAAAAATCACACAGAAATACCAGGCCACTTAAGTGTTCAAAGTTGTAGAAACTCCTGAGGGGGTGAGAACTGTTCTTTGTGTTTATTTGGGATAGCATGAGAAGCCTTTGGACTTAAATATATATAAAAAAAAATAAAAATTGAAGCTATATATTAGGAAAAAAACCCCAACTTTATGAAAGCAAAGTATTCAGTGAGATTAGAGTAATTGTGACATTTTTAGAAAAATGCAAACAAACTAGAAGTGTGAGAAATAATTGATGCCATATTGCTGCAGGGAAACGGACAAGGCGATTATATCAGGGTACTTTCTGTATGATTCTGGAAATTCCAGTTCACATGGAAAACTCATAGGTTAAATTTTTAAATAGTAAACTCAGAACAATAAAACTTGCTTTAATGTATTTGTAGTTGATAAACTACATATAAATCATAATCTTTGACAGATTATATATTATTGTCCCTTTTACTTCTTTTTAAGGTTTGTTTGTTTGTTTTTGATAATGCCAGATCTTACTTCATTGTCTTATATTGGATTTCACATACTTCTGTGAAATTCTGTAAAATACTGGATATACAAAATGATTAAAAAAAATAGTTTTTACCAGTATCACTACAGATTTTCAGATTTGACCTAGCTTTCCTTCAAAAAATTCATTCTTATTTAAAGTAATGTAGACAGATATGTTCTTACTCCTGTGTATATAAAAAAAAAAAAAAGAAAAAGAAAACCCCAGATTCATGTTGCTCAAGAATTAAAGAACACTAAAGACATAGAGGCTTAGTGATGTACCATACCAAAAGAATTGCATCTTCCTGCGTAAATGTCTGTCTGTTCCAGTTCCCTAGTCCTTGAAAAGCAAGGGCATCTGAGCCACATACGCCACCAGGCAGATCTTTGTATGTTGCTCTGAACCAACAATGTCCACTTTACATCGTCAGGTTCTGGGGTTCATTAGGACACTAAAAAAAAAAAATATTCTTGGCCACATGTCCTTTCTGGTAACTCTGTCTGTTGTTGGTCTTAGTCATAAGATATTTGGTTGGAATAGACATAGCTTACTGCAAATTGTGATAATACTGTGCTTTGTCAATATTTCATATCAATGCAAGTATTTCAACTGATCATTTTGCCCAATATTTGCTGTGCTTGATATCAGATAAATACAACTAGCTGTTAGTTTTTTATCCTATTAAGTTATAAACTTATTATCAAATATTTTAAACAAATCAGGTTGGGAATAATGGCAAGAGCAACAATTCAGTTAGAAAACAAAAATGTGATTCTTGTATGTAAAAAGGAAAAAAACAAATACAAACGTTACAAACTAGTTGGAAACAGCAGTATGTAAACCAACAAAATCTGAAGAAAATAATTTCATTCAGAGGACTAAAATGCTACAGCAGATTATGGAAGAACAACATAATTTCTCAAGAAATTGTGACAAATTTCATTTTTAGGGAGTATAGGAAGGTATATGAGATGATGACACAGAACATTAGTGAGACCACTACCATTAGTGGTGAAAGAGGAGTCTGAGACTGATTATGTGGGCATATGGTGAGATTTCCTTAAAAAGAAGTCCTGAGGCCAATCTTTTAAAAAATATTTCACTAATCCTATTTGCAGAAAATGCAGCCTACTTTTGAAATTTGTTAATAACACAAAGCTAGTATTGGAGACCTGTTATAATAAAGACGATAATCAAAATATGGAGTACGGTAAGGAGCAGAAGAACCTGCAGTGGGATAGCAGCTATAACATTAATCTGATATCTCATCCATTAGAAGCAACTGAGGAAGAGAAAGATGCACACATACTTAGTGACTGAAGGATGACTGTTAGCCATGAATGTAGTACAATTGTGAAAAACAAAAAATGCAGCCTTAGAATATGTCGGCTGAATTACCTCCAGTAGAGAAGGAAACTTCAGTGTTACCTAAAATCCTGCTGAAGCTGTACGGGGAATACACTGCAAAATTCTGACCACTGATTTTAAAGAAAGCTGCTGCATCTAAACAACAGTACAACAGGAAGGAGAATTACTTCAGCTAGAAGATACTGTTGGCAGAAGAACAAATTCATATAATTAGACCATAGTTCAAGTCAGTGTGAAAATTGAAAAATACATTCCTGTTACAGTTGTAAAATTTTGGGAAAAGCTTTTCAATCATAGCAGCAAGAGAAAAAAGCTGAAAAGGCTCAAAAAAGATTTTCAAAATGAGATTGTATTTATTGAGAATACCTAAGAAAACATGTTGTTATAATCTTAATTTGATACCTCTTATAAAGATTGGAGATATTATGATGTAGAAAAAATCTTAGTTGAATCATGTATCCATTTTCTAATTTCTGAATGTAGTCCTCCTAAGAAACATTACCTCAGCCATATAAATTAAATGGAACCCAAAATAACCCATACAACCCCAGAAAAAAAAAATAAGAAAAAAAAGTATTTGTTTTGTGAATGACTTCTCAGAATATATTGTTTCCAATTTCTCCCTGGATTGCCAAGAATGCTCTGTCCTAGTAGGGATCATATCTGATAATATCACATTGTAATTGGACAAGGAGCCAAGATTAGGCTTATAGTGCAAATTGCCTTAACTAATAATATGTAGGCAAATATAAATATTAGTAGGCCATGAGAGAGATGTAATTAAAAACAAAAGAAAAAGAAAAAAAAAGCACTAGTTCCTAAAGCATTTGCATTCCTACTATCTACTACTTGGTGAGTACTGATTTTGCAGAACTTCTTGCATATGGTCTTCACTATAGTGATCCAGGTAAAGAAATACTTGGGTGTTTCTCTATGCTCTGAAAGTTCTGAAACTGTGCTGCTGGTTCTGAAGCTGTGCTCTTGTTGTGTCTTTGTTCTGAGGCAGCATTCTGGAGACCCTAAGACAGTGGACTGAGAAAGATTCAGACCTCAGACACCAAGAACTATGGCAAATCTGAGGACGGATGGTAAACTTATTACAATACATTTGTGCTTATTCCTAAAATATGTTTGTAAGTACTTCACACATCTGCCACCCTGAAATCATAACTGGTATTAACTTTGGTTCCTAGAAGAACCAAATTGAAATTTCTATTCAGGTTCTAAAATGCACATTTTCAGATGTGCTGAATACAATGGTTCATTTATCAAAATGGCATAAAATTAACAATTTGTACAATACTAATCTCTAACATATACCAATTTCTGTTACTCTAGGTTCTGGCATCTAGAACAACATATTCATGTTTTTCTGCTATTAAAATCCACAAGATTTAGTGTTAGGTTTTTGGTTTTTACATATGTCATGGTAGGCCTCACTGCTATACACTGCATTCTGTGCTTGGACTTTGGTTGGTCAATTGGTAAATATTAAAATTCCGATTTTATTTGCAGCTGTAGTGAGGTGAGACATCTGCACATCCTTCACATGCCTTAAGAACAGAATTTGATCCAAGGAATTCTGCAAGTGCTATATCCAGAAAAAATACTCACAAAAAAGAGAATTTATTGATCATATGTGATAAATGAATTTCTAGGGGTTTTTTTTCCTGACAACAGAATGTTACTCTAGCTGATGCTTATAGAAGAACAAACCGCATTTTTTTATTGTGGTTCAGTTGCTTCTGTAGGTTTTGTAATGTTCTGGCTGCAAATTCTTTACTATTGGTGATGATGCAAAAAGCTAAAAAGTAGAATTTCATTTTCAGTTTCCATACAAAGTCTGAAGTGTTAGAAAGTGTATTCTTTTCAATTACAAATAAAGATAAAGTGTGGATAGAATCAAAGAGAAAATAAAGATGGAACTTGGCAAATGCCACTTGATACTGTAATGTTTGAACTACAGTTGCAACTTAACGTGAGAACTTGTGAAGTTATTTAAGCCTGAAGAAAGCAAAAATAATTTTACTTATACAGTGCTTTTTAATTTCAAATTGACCTATAAACCTAAACGATACAATGTTTTCCATTTAAGTTTAGTGCAGTGTTACACAGTGTTATTCATACTTTTATTTCAGAGTACTGCACACAATCAATGTGGGGACAGAAATTTTATTGATTAAATTTAGTCATTATGTGTATAAAGCATGGAGATATCCATAAATGTAATCTTTTTTAAAGCAAAATCCACTATTGTTTGAAATTCAGGGAGTCAGTATATATTAAAGTCCAAACCTTTTCTAAGTTTCTTTAAGAAATCTGAATTTCAGAATGGTCAGGATCAGTACATTCATTAATATAACAAGAAGTAAATCTATCAATCATACTCCTATTTCCGTGCAAGCCCACAAGTTCCTGGGCAAATTTTTGGTTTACCACAGAAGACACAAGACTGCTGCAGAGATATTTCAAGTTCATAGTTGAAGACTTGTAAAACTCTTTTCAAATGTATCCTGGTTTTCTTCATTTTTGTACTTTCTCTTTTTTTTTTTTTTAAAAAGGAACATTTCACAGTCTGCTCTAAAGACTCATATATTTCATCAAAGCAGGCGGGGACTGTATGATGTATGTTTATTAGCTTCAGAAGCACATCTGTGAGCTCAGATTGGATGAAAGGTCATAAACACAATGAATGTTGCTAGGTAACTGTGCCTTTTAGTCAATTTAGTTGTGAAAATGAAAGGTTTTTTGTGCAAAGATAGGCTATTTGGATAGTACAATGAACAGTCACTTTGTTTTGATCTTCAGTGCTGTAATTTTAAAATAACAAACCTTTCTCTCTTGAGAAAAGAAAAATCATATTTTCTCTATTTACAATGTACTTTACTGGAAATAATTCAAAGAGAGAGAAGAAATTATGATTGTACCTGATTAATGAAAGAATAATTTTTGTTACTTGTACTGGCTTTTCAATTCAAAGTGAGAAATATTAATCATTAAGGAGCATAAGGATATCTACTGAAACACTTCAAAACCCAGAGCAGTGCAAGAGTCATAAACCAACAAACCTTTCCTCTTTAAAAACATTTGCTTTTAAAACCACTCTACATGAAAGTAATCACTGTACTCTTGGGGGATCTTGACTCTTGTACTTTTTAAAAGGATTAACCTAAAAGAAAACAAACTTTTATTAATGCAGTAGAATGGAGAGTTTGTGTTTGCAAGTTGAGTGAGTGATGCAATAGTAGGTTTGTAGATTGATATAACTAAGTGCAAAGGTACTTTTTTTTTTTTTGTCAGATTGCATTATTTTTATAGGTTTTTTAACCCGCTTGATTTCATAGTGGAGATAGTAATATTATGCAGTGGCTCCTTAAAGTCAGAAGAAAAACTACTCTGAAAGGAAAAACTTGAGCTCATTAGTCTCACTTGAGACTAATGTGAAGTGAAGATTTAATTTATGCCTTATAATTTTGTGCAGTGACTTAAGCCAGCTTCAATAGCAGGGAATAGCATAACCAAATTCCATATAGTTTGTCTGTTTGCTGAAGTTTTTCCTTGATATATGTATATCAAGGATATATAGCTACATGAAAAACCCATGTAAACTATGATGATATAGTTTCCATGGATAAAAAATATATGCACTGAAAATAACATGTTTTAATAGCACCGTAAAGATTTAACAACAAATCACAGTGAAGCAGTAGTATAGTTATACCAGTTTATTGATCAGCTTCCTACCAGATCCAGTGACAAAGCTCGCACAATTAAAAATTGTAACCAGTTAAGATGATGCCTATGATATTTGTATTGTTGCTTATTTTACTGTCATGCTTGTCATGTGATCTGACCTTGATTTGAAGGCCTACTGGAGTCCAGTTCAGCACTTCCTCTGTTTGTTTTAATAACTGCTTCTTTAACTGCCTCTTATATTCTGTTTCTATTATTATCTCGTATTTTTAATACAAATACACTTTTAGACTTCAAGGTTTGCTATTTATTTTAATCCTTGCAATATCATTAGGCATTGACATAGATATAGAAATGTCTGCACTCTGCATCATCCCAGCCAAGAGTTCTCATAACATCTGTTAGTTTAATTCTAGAACACATAAATAAATCATGCTTGTCAACTTACTGTGACTTTTTCACCCTATGATAGACTTGTAACTGCACTTAATTTTGTTCAAAATGATGAACATTTTGTAAAAGTGTTTGGAAAATAGATACAATACTTCTACATCATTGGTGATGCTCAGTGGTACAGTATTCTGATTCCCTGCTACACTCCTATCTCCAGCTGCTCTGCTGAGGTTCATTCTCTCTGACAATATTATGCTATCTATTAATTAGTAGTCCAAGTGAAGGAAAATATATCAGGTATTTCTAAAAGTATAATGATGCAGGGCTGAATGCCTGGTAGGTGTCCAGTGAATTTTTGTGCATTTAATTATCTTGTTATAAACACGCTTCTAATGTAGGAAAACTTTTTAGTTGAAATTGATTTGACCAAAGATGAGGTACTAGCTCAAACAAATTACAGTATGATGATAATTTCATCTCAGTCTTACTAAATCTAGGGGCACTTAGGGCTATTAGCTCTAGTTTTCCAAATAGTTTTGGTGTTAGCAATAAACTCTACAAATTGTAACTACTTACTAAATTCTATTAAAAATAGATTTTTAGTATGATAAAACAGTTTTCTACTTGTCTGTAATTTTATAATTACTTAATATCAAAACAGTCCTTGTCAAAATATATGAGATAAAAGTTATCTGAATTTCAGTACCTCAAAAAGCTTGTTCAGTTAAAGACAGATTCAAGTGTAATGTAAGAAATGTGAATTGTTCTACTGGAATCCTGAAGAATATTACCACTGATGAAAGCTTGTTCTAGTAGTGTCTTCTTTGTGAGAGAAAAAGTCATACATCCTCTGGAAACAGGTTTTAGCGAATAATTTTCCTCAGAGGTAAAATATGCAGATTATTTCCAAGTTGGCCTGAACATTCTGGTAATTTTTAGCTATTAGAGCCAACAATCTTAGTGCTCTTGTTCCTATAAGTTAGAGTATCAGTAGCATTGTTTTGTGCTTTATTACATCAATTTCCCAGTTGTGTTTTCTTTAGTGAGGTTTGCTCATCTGGGTAACTATGGTTTCACAATATTTTTTTCACTTATAATACTCAAACCCAATAATTTAATCAGAACTTTATTTCAACTATGAAATTTTTAATAGAAAAAAATCTTCTATTTGATCCCTGTAATGAATCAGATTTCATGAAATCCACTTACTCAGAAAATAACTGAATTAAAAATATTGTATGATATTATCAAAAGTATTAAATGTTTATCAGAAGAGATTGAGAGAATGTCAAACCAATGTTAGAAAGAATGTTCTCCACAAACTAATATGGTGTTCTACACAAAACAAGCCAGATCATTTCCTTGAATTCCTTCTTATTGCAAGGACAAGTGGTTGTGGTTAGGCTCATGACTTTTAGAAAGGAGCTTTCTCCCTATCTTAAAATGTTCCATGCCTGAAAATTATTTTCACTGCTACTCTTCCAGTTATAAGCTGTTTTAAACAATGAGGTAATATGGTCTACTCATTTATCTTTGATATTCTTTTCTGTATGCATTCAAGTATTATTTTAGGCACCATAGGCTCCTATCAGTTATTTAGCAATGTTACTGTTCAAATTGCACTCACCCATTACCCTTATGACACCCTTTCTCTCATTCCAGGAAAAGTGCTTGTACAGATGTATAGTAATCTGGAATAGGAAACTGATCTGGAAGAAGAACAGTCAATGAGAAAAAGACAAGTGTTGGGGGAAGAGGAAAGAGAATGACAAAGTGGCAAGATAGGGAATGCTTTTCCACTATAGCACAAGTTTAAGTTACTAGTGAACTGTAGGCTTAACCTCATCATTACACTATAGTACAATGAAAGTGTATACCGAGATGATTGTTTATTCTGATTCTTGCCAGACTTCATAAAATTCAGTGCTTCTGAAGAAAAATGTCATTCCTCAAAGTGGACTGCATCATATACTGTAGCAGTATTTTAGATGCTAGGGAATAGTTTCTTGTGAAAATGTTGGTGACTCTGGCAGACCAAATGAATAAATAGAAGTTTTGCAAGCAGCCTTTTGGATTCAGCAAAATACTTTTGCCTTAAATGTCAAAAGGAGGTTTGTTTTTTTTTTCATGAGATGCCATTAAGATTAAATACAAGAAAGCATTTTACTACCAAAGCTGTTTACTTTCTCTTTTGTCCAATAGGCAATGTTTCAATATTTACTACATGGGTTTACCCATGCAGTTGGAAAAATATCACTGTTCTGTTGTTATGTGCATGACTGCAGCTATAACTGGAGAAAAATGACAAGGACTTTGATGGGCAAACAGTCAATATTAGAGTGAGTAGAATTCTGTGTGTGAATATTTGTCCTTTTTGTGTTAGTAGGCATTGAGACTACCTTTTCCTAATTCTTATGTTTATGATTGTTCTTCTGTTGGCAGTATTTTCTAAGACACTAGCACAGAAATAAGATTCTTCAGTTTCAATAAGGTGCTATCATGTAACGTAAATTCTATGACCTCACTCATGGACAATTTCAACACTGTTGTTTAATCCCATCTTTTCAAAGAATGGCTGTAACATATTAGCATTGACTTTCAAGTTGTTAATCTCAAAAGAATACTGCAAAACACAGGTAATATAAAGGACAGACATTTACAAACAGTTAAAAGCTAAAAATAGTTTCCATTTCTTACATCATGGCAAATAAAACCAGGATTCTTATATATTCAAAAATTATATTAAGAATATTTGAGGCTGAAAACTAAATTTGTATTAAAGTATTGCAGTGTTAATACTTCTTAATGCAGAAAATACTGCTTGTAGAATATGAAAAGAGGTACAAAATTGGACTTTGTTCTCTGCTTTCTCACACTTCATTCCTTTCAGTGATCATAAGTAGAACTCAGACTTTGGTGAACTTTTCATCATGAAGGAAGGAGGAATAACGTTAAGTTATTATTAAAATGTATGTTTGCATTTCTCTAATTCTGTTACTATACTCTCTTTAAGTAAAAATTGGCTTGAGTTGCATATTTAGAAAAAAAAAAGAAGGGGCATTCAGTTACCATATCAGCTACTTCTTTTTTTAATTCTTTAAAACAACAGAAAAATATGACTAAGAAGTCGTTGCTGTTGCAGCAGTTTTTTGACTGTCTTTCTTTTCTGAAATAATCTGCTCTAGAGACAAAGGCTGAAATGATAGATTCACAGAAATCAAGCAGAATTTTCTTGACTTCAAGGAAGCCAACATTTCACCCTATGCATCTAAAATAACAACAAATACATGGAGATGTGTTTTATAATATCTTAAAAAAAACCCCCAAAACATTGAAGTAAAATGACCATTCTGAAAACTTTTATGTGCACTGTAGTTAAGTAGCTCTTTGACTCCTTACTGCCTTATTTACACTGCTCATAGCTACAGCTGCTCCAAGAATTAGTTCTTCACCATTTATTTGAATACTAATTAAATATTTTCAACATGAGGAGTCTGCACAGGAAATTTGTGATGGATGGACAGTTTAAGATAAAAATTAGCCTCTTAAGTGTTTACAGGGCAGATGGGGAAAGGCAGAAAATGTGTATTCATCCCTAGGCCTGGACTTTAATCGGTATACACTATTACTGATATGGCTGTCCTGCATCTCACATATTTCAACGATGTACAAACAGGTAACACTTGAAAAAAAGAATGAAAAAAGTTGAGAAATACAACATTAACACTCAAAAATGCTTATCCTTATTTATTTTTCTTTGAATGTGCTAAATATACTCTAAGGTTAATTTTTGAGACCAGATTCCAGTATTGAGTTGTGCAAAACAGTATCTTGAAATAGAATAGTTGCAAAACCTGAGTGAGAGTATCAGACCCTGGCCCATTGTAAGTAATGTTTGATAAATCTTCAAATCTTTCCATACAGCCATCTCAGTAGCCAGATGTTGATTGTGTACACATTGTTTTGTGTTGCTTGCATAAACATTATAATCACATATAGACAACAGCAGAGCTACAATATTTAGAAAACATTTTTCACACCTCCTTATTAAGCAAGACTATGAAAATTATGACTCATCACTGCACCATTGTTTTTGCCTGTTTTCTTGTGCTGGTTGAATAGTCATAGACAGCTGGTATTAATACAATAGGTAGTGCTTAGGGAATTAATGGGTGATGTATAATACACCACAAAGGTACCTGTCATCTGGAACAATAAGCACAATGATGTAAGATGTATATATTTGAAAATTGTGCTCAAATGAGATTTTCTCAAGCACAAAGACATACCTTGACTGCGATGCAAAATTAGTTTTTAACAATCGCAAGAAGTCTGCCAAAAACTGCTTTTATTTTATTTGTGATCCTGAGAGCATTTAAGCTACTAGAAGCAGCGTATACGTGCTCCTTTTCTCTTTGCTCCTATCAAAACAACACTAGAACGCTTATGCTCCAGGGAGATTTGTATAGAATCTGACGCTTGTATCAGCTTTGAAAAAAAACAACAAAATTACAGTCTGAGGTGATGCAAATGATATCCTTGGTGCATCTTCCCCATGCTCCTGTGAGGCTCTTGACAGCTGATGGTTGGATTAAACAAAAAGACCAGTAACTTATGACTATTAGCTCAAAGCAATCATCTCTCATTATTTCAATTACATGGGTAAATGCATGCAATCATGTATCAAATCACTTTTCCCTTTTGAAGAGCTTCTTTTCAGGGTAGGATTTCTGCCAGAAAAAATGTGCAAATATTTACACTGGTTTTTCATCCAACTGCACCTTTGTTTGGCAAAACCACCCTATGGCTACAATTCTGAGTGATATTTTGAAAAAGGAAGAAGGAAAAAAAAAAACAAAAAGGGGAGAATTGGAAATAGTATACAGGTTTGGTGACTCATTAGCAGTCTGTAAAGCAGGCACCTTTACTTACTTATTGCTACCTGACCTGTCAGTATGAATGTGGCTCCTATTCCCTAAATCACACTACCTGTGAATAGCGCTCTGCTGGCCAATTCAAGGCTCTTTAGGCAACTATGATTGATGACTCAGTGACTAGGAGAAAATTGCCTTCGATGAATTATTCATCGAGCTATCTCTTTGCTGTTAAAGTAGCTGACAGGAAAGTTCTGACACTGCCTAAGCACAATTCACTTACAAATCAGTTACAAGGAAATATTAAAAATAGCTCAGTTACAGCATACCAGCACAGTATCAAGTGGGGGCTTTTTGCTGTCTACATTTAACATCACAGCGAACATGATCACTTCTTCCCATATAACTATTGTACTAATGGCAAAAAAGGCAGTGATTAAATTGAAAGCAATGCCATTTGTGTTGGCTATGAAACAATGCACTGTGTTTCATGAGGCAAATCACTAAATTTAAGGTAGACAGCAAATCAGACACGCAGAAATATTTGTTTTCTTATTAAAGTAAACAAATACTAATTATTATTTGTTTAGAACTTTTGCATTGTTATATGAGCAGATGAGTAATGGAGGAAATGGGTTGCTAGGCATATATGGAATTAACTCTTTTTCCTCTCTAGTGGTATTTGCTGGAAAGCATCATTTAAGAACCTCCACAAAGGTTTTAAAATGCCTGTGTTCAGAAGGTTTAGCACAAAAACAGAGTAGTATTAGCACTTTGCCTAGTATCTTTAAAAGTATTGAATTTTTTTATTATGGGCAATTTTTTACTTTTTTCTACAATCAATTTCTAGAAATATGTTGTATCAAAAAAGACAAGATCTAATTTTAATATACAATGCATATATTTGTTTAGCTTATGACTGCTGGCAAAATATTCTAGTATGCACGACTGAAGGTACGAGGTTGATGGAAGTTGTTCTATTGGTAAACATTATAAACCAAAATAATTTCTTTTATTATAGAGCAGTTTATTCAGACTTGCTATTTCTGCATCAGATTTTTCTGTGTGGCTTTCACAATGATTAAACTGTGTGCACATATTCACATATATATATTTCATCTTATTATTTTACAAAAACATTAATTGTATGAAATAAGTTGGGCCAATGATCTCAGCAAATGTAAGTTTTTTAAGAGTAGGAGCGGTTTAGGCCTAGACCTGCTATGCAATCTGTTGCAGGAATTATTTTCTAGTGCATTTTATTTGAAATCATCATTTTACTTAGGCTTTTTATGAAGGAAAAATATTTATTTATGCAGCTTAGGTAAGTTGATAACTACCAAATACGGTGCCTACAGAAGCATGTTGGTGGGTCTGGCCTCTACCTGCCTGAGAATATCAAATATATTGACTAAAAGAAATAAAACCATGCAAATAATATAATTTTGTTTTGAGATATCACAAGCTTGTAATTGTATGTTAAGTATGTACATAAGGAAGGGAATCCACTCATGGCAGGCATTCTTCAAAGTCCCCATCTGCAAAAGTAAATCTATTAAGGCATAACAAAAATATGATTTTTTCCTTTTTAAGAAGTATCAAACTTAAACAAAGGAATTAAATAAGAAAAAACAATTTGCATCACAGACATAGTACATGCATTTTAAAACTAAACACCTTTTGATGCGTCTTACCAATCCATCTTTATTTCAACAAGCTTACTATATATGAACAATTTACTAGCAAGGCATGAATTTCCTCCACATTTGGAAAAACGATCACTACTTTTCTTACAGATTTTCCTGTGATGTTCATCACCATCCTACTTTAGTATTACATAGCCACAGCTGAATCTACAGTTCTCATTGTTTTCTTGAGGTACTGTGATCTCTTTTAGCACTTAGTTCTTTGGGGATGCTCTTGTTGAGGAAACATATGCAAAAGTCCGACATACTGTTAGACTGGTTTCAAACCCACCAAATTCAACTATGAATACTGGTGTAGTTTTTGGTTGGTTTTTTTTTTTTTTTTTTTTTTTTCTTTTTCAGAAAGGTTTCTTTAGTACCTTGCCCAAATTAAAAAAACTAAAACCAGCCTAACTGACATTTAGTCATTTAGACCTTTAGTCTAGTACAGCCTCTTATGTTTTTATTGTACACGTATAAATATATTTTTCAGTTAACACAGTGTGGATAATCACCAAGTGTAGTGCTTTCAGAAACATGGATGGATCTGGCCTCTACCTTGGCAAAAAATATCAGATATATTTGCTGAAAGTATTAGGAACCCATGAATAATATTTTTATTTTGGAGATCTTGAACGAAACATTCTAAAATAGAATTGTGTTTGTGCCAGGAAACTACATTTCCAGAGAAAATACTTATCATAGCAATAGTCTGATGAAGATTGCTAAAAAATGGGTGCCAGACTAATAATAAATAAAAACATATTTAATTAGTATTCCATAGGTACTTATCAATTTTGCAGTTTGAAAATATTAAGGGCTTTTTGACATTCAGGTTTTTTTCTTCCAAGTAATAGCTTGTTGGTGGACAAGCTTAAAAAGGTTTGAAAACAAAATGAATATCATATTTGTAAAAAAGTGTCCTTGAATGATAACTTTTGGTGCTTTCTTCTTGCTATAGGAGTTTGTGTAGTGTTTATTGAATAAAATCAAATAATCTCTCTTTAATGGTCAAAACCTTTGGGGCTTGTAAGATTATTTAACATTTTTTGCTGTATCCTGGTGCACTTTTTCTGGCCTTATATTTACACTATTCTGAGCTCTGTTGTCCAAGAAGCAGAAATTCATATTGGTGCAAATGTGGTAAAATAACAATCCAATTAGCACCATACTCATTTTAACACATATGCAATATGTAACAAAAATCTAGAAGTTGTTTGTAACTGTGAAAACCCCTCTTGGTACTCAGTACTTCCTAGTGTAAGCTTTTTGCAGGACAATTAACCTTAGCATATAGAGCAGCAGCTCTGAAAATAAATACGCTGGAAAACACAGAAGAAAGACATCATGGTTAATGCAAATTAATGTAATCATAGATTCAGAAAAAATAAACTACTCCAGTGCCACAGTTTATTTTGTTACTTGACAGTCTTAACCTTACTTTCTATTCCAATGATTCATAGTTATCATTTTCTTTGTTATGAAATGATTTTGCCAAAATATATTTATATTAATCCATCTTTTTTTTCCATTTTTGAGTGATTCTTGAAACAAAAAAGTTCCAAACAACATTAAGAATGCTTCTATTTCATAATTATGCCTGCTCAATGCACTCAGATTTTTTTGTGTGACTGAAATCTTTTTCCTTGGATCTGTGTGTTGCAGACAGATTTTTTTTTAACCGGAGCAAATTCAAGTGCAGCTTTCAGACCAGTCAAACCCAAGAGACAGGCAGGAGGGCAGCCCTTCCTCAGCTTCTCTCTGCATTAGCCTTTCGTACTCAGTCTCCATCGACCTGTCAGAGACATCACAGTGATTGACTGCCCTGGCAGATGTGCTGCTATAACAGGTAACTTGATCATCCAGACCCATCTGTCTCTCAGTCCTCTTCAATTCACACTTTCAAAAATATTAGAGATTAGGGAGGGGTCGGATTCTTTGTTGTGAATTTTTTTTTATGTCGGATATCTGTATTTCACAAAAGGTTACCCTTGGTAAATGAATGGTGATGTGCAGTACTTGAGCCATATCCTACAGAGAGGAGCTTCCTAACATTGTTCAGTGTCAGTGTTTCAGATCTGGTTTAACAATATCCAGAGAATTTAAAAACTTGCTTGTAAGATGTCTAAAATTAAGGACAGTTTTTTAGAACCACTGTGGTAATAATAGAATGATGTTTCAAAGATAACAGTTCCAAAGTGAGACAGATGGGCTGTTTAACTGCGCTTAGTGAGAGGAGGGGATCTGATTCAGTGGGAGTATTTTCACGTCTTCTCTTCAGTGCCCACAGCCTGGCAAATGTTGTGACATCATTAACTGAACTGCTGATTTTAGATGGGTCTGGAACAAGAACGGGCAGGGGTAACTCAAGCTTCCTGCTGAAATGTAGTTAACTAATTTACTCGTGTCACTATTTCTGATAATTACTTTTCACCAAAATATTTTGCTGTGCTTGTGTGTAGAGGATTTCATTCCACAAGTCAACACCCTAAGTGTTGTAGCCTCGCAGGATCTATCAACAGCTTCTATTAAGAGAGAATATAATCTTGGTGAGAGCAGTGGCTAACACTTCTCTTTTCTATTTCTCAGTAAAGTCTACTGCATACTCACTATCAAGGGATGTACATTGGCACAGATGACATAGTTCACAATATAAGGGGAAGTAACATACTGAAGCAAGCAAAACAAGGTAAAATGAATGACAACTGACAAAAAAGCATGTGAACTCAGAATATTTTTTTTCAAATGAGAGGAATAAAAATATGTTAAGTGTGTACATAAGCAATGACACATGCAGAATAAAAAAAGATAAATAATGGGGGGAGGGGTAGAGGACTGAGGAGTACGTAAAAGCAGAAAAATCCTCTCAGGTGCCTATCTGCAAGGCTTTTGGATCATACTAGAAACTGAGGTGACATTGGAAGCCACAGCAAAATTAAAGCTTCATGCCTTCTTGAAAATGATGCTTAGCATCCTGGACCTACAACTTCATCAGTATCTAAGCCATTCAGGCAGTGCCTGTCGTTTCATTAATAAATTTCAGTGAGTAAATGAGATCAGTACAGTTTTATGAAGGAATCTGTAATGACCCTATTGTTTTGATTTTTGGAATGGGAAAAAGACAAAAAAATATTAACTTTTAATGCGTTACACTATATGTATGGAGGATTTGTGGTGCACAGTACTTTGTTCCAAAGCCAGCAAACCAGATAGTATGGCAATCATCACCTTGTCATGATTCATGGAACAGAGCACTAGGGGAATCCAACATGCAGCTGAATACAGACAGCTGAGCATTGGCAAAGGCAAGAGAAGGTGTAAAGGACTCATAAGAGATTACTCTGTGGATTAACCAGTCTTTTTCCAAATGCACACCTGTGCAAGATGGGCACAACTTGTTTGAAATGGAATAATGACTGTGGTGTGGGAAACTGAAATGTCAACCTCACTTCTTGGCATTCTCAGGCTGGAGATGGGGTGAAGAGTTGAAAAAATGAGTTTTGACCAGACACATTTGCTGTAGACACTTTGTGAGAGTTGCCTGACCATGTCTCTGTGTGGTTGTAAAGCAAGGTAGGCTTCTTTCAAGAAAGCTGCTTTATTTAACGTACATCTTAGGAACTTCTGGGTAAGTAATATTGATAGTGTATTGATCTGTTACGGGCAGTGTTGCATAACACTTTATCTAGATTTTAGATAATTTATTAAATTGGTTCCTATACAATAATCTTTAAATAAAAGGCATAGAAATTGTTAATAATAAACTTACCCCAATTTAACTACTTATAGCAAGGGAAATGTACCTTTTTCTGAATTATTTTTTCTTTAGTTGTGAAGAATGTTATCTAGAGACTAAACAATGTGACCTCATAACAATCAGTGTTCTTGAAATATTGGATGAGAACTCACATCCAAATATAATAAGATATTGACAACAAGGTATTGCTTCAGAAACATTAGAGCTTGATCTGAGTTTATTTGATCACATCCTGATTTAAGAGTAGACACGTTAAAATATGCATATACAGTATGTAAAATATACATTGGTGTGTAGTCTTTGTACAATGATGAGAAATTAATGATATACGCATACAGGTAAGATGACATATAAAAAAATGTCTGACTGTTTAAAAAAATTATGGTTTAAAACATTTCATGGCCACAAAAATCTAATCAAATAATAATGAACTATAAGTATACTTCACATTACTATAGAAAGTGACTGTCCCAGTGTATCTTTCACTGCTAGATGCCAGTCTTACTAAATAAATAATCTGAGTTCATCCAATTAGCCTGGACAGTTGCAGACTCACATAGCTGTCTTCCAAGTCTTAAACTGCAAGAGCAGATCACTAGAAATCCTGTATTCTGATTATGATAAAGCATATGATAATAGGCCTGGAAAAAACCGTAGAGTGGGCTTGAATAAAACAGGAGTGGAAATATATCCATTCAAATAGTAGGACTCAGGGTGCGATTTGTGGTAAGACAATCTCAAGATTTTCTCACTCAGCTCTGTGAGAAACCTGGTTTTGATGCAAAGGAGAAAATCCATTATTTAGCACTATTATTCAGTCTTCTGTCTTAAACTATCATAATCAATAGCACTTTTAGGTGTTTTTTCAGGGCAGATACCAAAAGATACCTTGAAAGGTATGTGAGAGTTGACTGTGCAAAGCTAAAAATGAATTTGTACCAACAGGTTTCGTTACTGTAGGGCCCTCAAATATCAAGTGCAAGAAAATTGTCTAAGCAGATTGAATTCAGTCTGCTTTTTCACTTGTAATGTTTGCAGAACAAATGAAGCTTTTTCTTTGTTCCATCTTTGTGCATACCATAATATGCATCATCTATGTAAATCAAAAAGAAAAAAATATTTTACTGTATTGTTACTATTTGAAGTTTATTGTATTTTCTGTTTATGTTTTTCCTTTGCAATTGTAACAATTCCCAGAATTAATGTAAATACACATAAGCTGAAGTTGTTTCTATGGTTGTTTAGATTTAACATAAAATACATAAACAGGACTTGAATCAAGGGATTAGAACTCACATGTTTCTCCTAAGTTAACACTCCAACAGCTTGCTTAGATATGTTTTATTATGGTTTTCTCTTCTCAAAGCTTTACTGGAAAGGATAGAAAGTGACACTCCTACACTTAAGTCATTCTGTAGGGCATCTCTTTCTTTGAAGAAAAGCAGATGTAGGATTAGTCACTCATAGGCAATGGAAGAAAAGCATTCTATTGTTTGTATTTCACAGGAAAGACAATTATATAAAAATGAAACACCATTTTAAGTTGTCTCTTAGAAGAGTGTAGCAGGAGCACAGCAGTTTGTGAGGATCACAGTTTTTTGAGACACGTAGCAAGGCTGTGAGGATTGGCCATTGAGTAACTTTCAGGCACCTGGGAGAAGGAATGCCTGATTTGTGGCACCCACTTTCATTTTGGTGGAAGCCAGCTTCTATCCTCACCAAATATGAAGGAGTTCTGGACACCAAGCTGGTATGATGAAGTACCTCAAGAACTTTGAAGTTAAAATATGAGGAATCCTCCAGAGGTCAGACCAAATAACCATTTTCATTTACATGCAATTGCCAATGAAGATCCGTTCGTCACATAAGACCTCACATATTTTGGATCTGGTCCTAAATTCAAAACCAGGAAGTACCCTCTCCATAATACTAGATTTCTGTACCTGCACCACATCTCATAGGATGAGTAGAAAGATACTTAAAGTAGTCATTAGGTAACTGAAAAGGTGAAGGTGTGTTTCAAATATTGCCTTCTTCTGGGATGACAAATCTTAGATTGGCCCAATCTAGGGGTAACATACTCCCCTTGAGTTCTTAGAGCTGAATTGTTTCCTGGAGTTAGGTGCTAAAGTCCTGAATTAAAAAAAAAAAAAAAGAAAAAAGAATAGGAAAGGGGACTGATTTTTCATTCAAAAAGGGTCATGGTAAATTTTAAAACAAGATGCTTTCTTTCACAAAGGACGCACGTTCAGCTCTGTGTTTGAAATAACTCACCAGAATATATTGAAGGGTTTGGATATTTTTATATTTTTTTAAGAGGTTTTTGGCATTTTATATCACTAGACATGTTTTTTTGGGAGTACAATTTAACTTTCTTAAAACTTTTCCATTACAGCTATGACAGTTCTTGAACTGGAGAGTGAAACAGAAGACTGAATATACATGAGTACCATTCTGTTACCTAAAGGGGAGGCCCCTTTTCATCTGTGGAAAAAGAAATTTAGATTATCTAGCTCTGTCATTTGTCACTTTTAAGGCTTATTTTTTCAGCATGTACTCATAAATACAGGCTTTTGTACAGCTTTGCTACCAAAATCTTTGTGACATTTCAGGCACCTCTAGGCTCTAAAACAAGAACTTCTGTAAAATTGAAGTTAATAAAGTAGTAGTCAGATTCCTCTTATCTAAACTTACATTCCGTTATAGAAATACCACTAGGTCATAATGACAGTCCTATATGTCTGTTGGTGTACAAATCCTTGGATTTTAATGGAACTATGAAACTATGCCATAGAAGATTTTTAATATTCAGATATTGAGATGTACCTGAAAAAGTATCTTGATTAAAAAAAAAATAAAGAAAAAGAAAATAGCAACAACAAAGGTAAATTAAATAACAACAAAACCTATATTTCTACTTATCAAGATATGCTTAATGTTTTTCCAAAAGACCTCTTCTGAACGATGTTTGGCTTTTCCAAACTGTGTTTGCTTCTGTTTTCTGAAATATAGCTATAGGTCTATGCATATTTTATCTCTGCCCTTTTAATCCTATTTCTAGCTAATTATAGCAATACAAGAAGCCTAAAGCAAATATGATTTTATCAGTTTATAATATGAAAAGTGTCTTGCCCTCAGTGTATACTAAGATCTGTACATGCTATTATTATTAGCAAGCACTCCACCTACTGGTTCAAATTATGCCAGGCAAGTAATCAAAAAAATAGTTCATGTTCTAATAAGAGCTTTACTTCCTAAAGGTACAATAATTCTGATTCCCAGTAGTTTAAGTATTTATACATCTTCTGTGGAGCCAATCAGGTATACACATGCCTTTAAATTGCTATTCACACTCATTAGCAGAATTCACCTAATTTGCTTTCACAGGTGACTATCTTAACTAATATTCCCCAGCCTTAGCTCTGAACGTCAATTAAATATGTGCCAATAAAAAGCAAAAGGTACAAAAACCACGAGATGTTTTTATTTTGGTATTTCTTATGTATGTGATCTCTATAAATGAATTTTAAGAGAAGGACTTAAAAACCCCATGAACAAAAATGCAACCTGGGATAGTAAAAGTAAGCACTGAAAAATATGTAAATACTGATCAAGCTCTTAATTCTTCATCTTCATAACCTTGATGAAGTCAATAGAGGAGAAAATACTTCAGCACAGTGGTGAGCTTTTTAGAAGAATTAAGATAAAATAAACCATTTATAGTTAAGCAGTTTCAGTAAAACAGGCTTCCTTTTTAAAAATACACACACACGTACATACATGTATCAGCGCCATCTCTCTTTTTTTTTCAGTACAACTTGTTATGCAATTATTTGCTTATAATCTACATGATGGCTGGATACTATTTCTTTCACATACACACATTTCCCACTGAAATTTATGGGACATTTGCGTATTCAGGGAATGCTTCTGTTCATGTATAGTTTAATACAGCAAATGATAGGGACTCATAGATGAAATCAGATTAGGTACGGATGCAGAAGCGAGAACTGCACCAAAATAGCATTACTTTAAGAAACTGTTGCAAGAAAGCATGTTATTTTTCCAGACATAAATATATTTCAGTGTATATGTTTCCTAAAAGGTCACTTGAATTTTGTTATCAAATTTCCATCAAGTACAAAATCAATAATGAGATGTCTTAAGCATGTTCATTTTCATTGATATAATGAGGTCTTTTGCTTTCAGCAACTTTATGTAGTGTTAACTGAAACAAACACTGATACAATATGGTACCATGTGATAGGAAAGTCATGCACTAAGGTCTAAAGATTGTCTTTCCTGCCCATTCCAGCTGCTGCGTTTCAATACTGCCTAGAAGGCTGACATAATGGTACACATGTCAATATCAACAAATGCAGTTGTGGATGAAGTAATTCTTTACAGGAAAGAATTTTAATGTAAAAAAAAAAAAAAAAAAGAAAAAAAAAGTAGTCCACTAAAATAAACATAAAACAAAGAATGTGGAAACACAGCACAAATCTACCCCACAAAATTTACCTGACCCTTTAAAGCTCACCAAAACATGACAGAAGATCCCCTTGATAGTCTGTATGATATATATGTTCTGAGACTTTGCTGCCCATATGTTCAATAAAACTGTTGAATCTCAAAGTTATAATAATTTGCAACGAGGTGCCAGAACCAATTATTAAATATCATATGATCCAGCAGAGATGAAATAAAAATATACAGGGTCGATTTTGCTGGCTCTGACTGTTATGAAGATTATAAAATACTTAGAATTGCAGTTTAACTTAAGGGGAGTCTTAAACACTTCCTTATGCTTAAATTTTGCTCACAGCAGAATATCAGAAGCCAAATGCAGATGGTACATTTTTCTAGGTACAAAGAGAAGATTGCCCTTATCGTTATTGATTTGAATATCAATTTAGTAAAAAAAAGCTATGCTATTATGATATCTTTTAATAGCATAAACCTTTGTTCAAAAGAGCAAGTGACAGCCAAAAGTACAATTCAAGTGAGAAAAAAGGTACAGTGTGATTAGATCAGTGAATGATACCATCTCAGCCAAATAGCTGCCTATAGTGGGGAAAAAGAAGACACTTAGGACTAAGTGTAAACAGTCATTATTTATTTACCATGACATCTCTTAAACATGAATGAGTGAATGTTTTAAATACTAGTCCCCATCTTTTAGCCAAGGTCAACTGTTTCACACTGGTCTGTGCTTTTCTTCAAGCTGTAAAACCTGAGGTTGACCTGAGATGTTTATATAATTTTTTAATTGTTATTAAATACCAGAGAGGAGTTTCACTGAAATAATTATTTATGAAGTTTCCCATAAAGCCACACAAATGTGCTTTCAGATTAACTTCAGAGCATTTCTCTACTGTGCGTGTCTAAGAACTAAATATTTTGTTATACATTAAGACAAAAAGAAGTGTTTTATTTCTACCAGTGGATGCAACCTTGATCTTAATGTATTATGGCTGCAAGCATCAAAATGCTGTTGCTGCAGAAAAAAATGTATTTCTGCCCTCAGTTACTGGAGCACTGCAAGAATAGGACCATGTTTGTCTATGTATGTTTACAGCACCTGTCAGCTGATACACGAGAAACAAGAAGAGTAATGTAAACTGATCCCTGCCTTTTGTTGAATATTTAATGCAGTCTGCTGGAAAGAAAAGCACAAACATTCTACTTTTCTGAAGCCTGTCTTCCTTGCCCTCGTCTAATTTTCTCTGGGGAGGGATGGGTTTCGAACTTGGACACTGCTAGTGCCCATTTGCTTCTAGATCTTTACTTTTCAGTCTTGGCTTTCTTCCTGTCTCCTGAAACTAAATTTAATTCATTTCAGCCACCTCACAGCAGACTTGTGTGTATATATTTTCAAGGAAATTTGATTGTCTGTATAGATTTTTTAATCAGCTTTCAGATCAAGTTCAGAAATTTGTAAACTGTTGTGTTGTTGAGTCAGGCAATAGTGGAACACAGACCTCAGATGCACATCACCCAGCACTATAAAGTGATCTTTAAATGAGACAACTAGGGCATAAGTAGATTAAAGTGGCCAATAATGGGAAAACAAGTGCCCATTCCAAGAGCAATTGCAAGAAATTTAAGCCTCAGGAAGTTACATTATATATTTTATTAAATTGAGGGTATAGTCACACTTATTGTGGCTTGAAATTTGAACCAGTATTTTCTGTCTTTGGTTACCTTACTTTGGGATTCCTTAATGTGCTGAAGATGTAATGCATAATATCATATGACTGCTTTAAGTTTGCAAGTTAGTTTCTCAAAAGTTGTAATTTAATTTAAACTGACAACTCTACAATAAACCACTATTATCTCATAGCAAACAGTATCTGAAGTAAAATGCATGTAACAAGACCCTAAGAGTCTAACAAAATCCCACTTCTTTGTCATTTTAACCTTGTTTGCAACAGAAAAACATCTAATTTTAAGCATCACTACCAGTTAGCACTATGTAAAACATTAGCTTTTGAAAACGTTTAAATCCTATATGTGTTCAGAGCCTGCTGTTTTTCCAATAATCAAGACAGAATGGAAAAAAGATTGAGCATCCCATTGATGTACAAAGAATGAATTTATACATTCTCCAAAGGAATCCTTTTTAAAAGGCTATCTTAAGTGTTACCTGTTTACATGGGAAAATGGAGAATTTGATCAGTACCAGACAAGATAAACTGTGTCAGGGAAAAATCACTTTAAAAATTACATGTGGTGCTCTATGTAAATTGTGAGACATCACAATTTCTAAGAGGCTAAAGATTTGGTTAATCGAACAAAATGAAGGAGGCATGGCCTTTCCACCTCTTGAATACTGAAAGAATCAGAGGTTGCTTTGCCAGTCTCAAGACCAACCTCTCCATGAGGGCCAAATACATTCTCTGATGTAAGATTGATTCAGAAGCTGTACTGAGTCCGGCTGGCTACCTGTGGAGAAGTCACTGCAGTTAGTTCCAGATGGAAAATATAAAAATACTTATTTTGTGTGATTGCTGATTTGTTTAGCAGCTCCATGATTCCACCTTCCTTAAGCTTGGAATATTCTCCTGGGAACCTCATAATGACTCTATGCAAAGATGCTTCTGCCAGTTTTGGGAGAAGAAAAGAGGCAAACCTGATTTGATGCCACTTTTTTCCACTGTTATTTTTGTGTATTCTTATGGAAAGTAACCTTTTATCTCCTTTATGCAGCACTGTCCTGCAATAATGTCTATATTGCTGAAAAAAAATAATTAAAAAAAAAAACCAACCAAAAAATTCTGACACAGTGCCACCAATTTCTAGGTGCTAGAGATGAATATATAGTCTCACAAATTTTAAAGACTGACACTTATAGAAAGGATAGGTTTCTTTGAATGTCAGAAATATTTTTTCTCACAGGATTATCATGATCTTGGTTTTGCAACAACAATATATCTGTGATTTAATTTGGTTGTGTAATTTGGTAAGGATTTGGAGAGATATTGGATTAAAAGTTGTAAAAGATGAACATATAATTAAAAATCTTAAAAGTGTAACATAACCCATTATATTAAAGCTTTGTCTTGGGCTATGTCACATTTTAATGTTGTGTTTGCCTCTGTCAGTTTGGTATTTTTCAGAAGCTGATCATCTATCAATGAAGAGCATTGCAAATTCAGAATGTGTCAAAGAGAATTGCATATTATTAGTTTTATGTACATTCCTATATCTGTATGTGTATTCAAACACACACACACATACAAATATGTATACGCATTATTTAATTTCTAAACGCTTTGGAGTTATTCTAAATGTCCATAAAAATATAAAAATTTTCATAGGTTAAAAAAAAGCTAAAGGTGAAAAGCTTGTACGAGCCTTTTGCATACATCAATAGGGGGTCCTTTCTGATATTTTCTCCACGTACATATTAATGTACAAGGGTTTATTTTTTCTGATAATGATATTTTTATTCATCTTCCTAGTGAATATTCATAACTTATGTTTCACCACACTGTAAAAACATGGTGCAATTCCCAGTATGGAGTGACTTTTAGTATAGAAAACATTATTCACAGATGTCAGTGGCAGGGAGTGATTCGCTGTATTGTGGAAAGGGAAGCTGAGAGTGATACACTGCTATGCAAGCTTAGATTGTTTAGATCTAGTGACTGATTTCAGATGTTACCTCACCATACAGTCAGCAGTCTCAGAAGGCATTTTAGAGTACCTGAGCAACCTCTGTCTTTCAGCTCTGCAGGAACTCTTTGATGAAGACAGCTTAATGTGACACCTTCCAACTAAAAAGTGCTGAAGGAGGTTGAGATGTTACACTGTTGTAGAAAATCTGCACTTGATGCTTGGAGGCAGAAAAATCAAAAAACTTGAGTTAGGACTGATAGCATTAATCAACCCGTGGTGTTGTTTTTCTTATTTAAGAGAATGTTTTTAGTTTCTGAAATGTCCCAGACTTTAGATCATCTACCCTTCATCCTAGCTTACATTTCGTTGAAGACTAGAATACTTTTATGTGTCCTAATGAAAGCTGTTGACACTAAGAAATAATTACAATAGGACTGATTCTATGCCCAGTGGAGTAAACACAAGGACTGACCGACTCCTGTGGGTATTGGTTCATCTCTATATTGTATTTTCAGTCACTTCCTAAGACTAGTTCTTCTCTACCCTTATAAATTTTGCTGTTAGTAATCAGCAGAAGTCAAATAAGGATAGAGAAAAAGTTTGGAACAACAAGTAAATGTGAATATAAATACTAGCAGCATTAATTTCTTAAGACTAAAAGTTAGGTTGTGAGAAATAGAAGAAAGGCACATTGTGGGAAAAGTGTCTGAGGAAATGTACTATGATTAAAAATTTCTATGCAATAGAAAAGAAATCCTATAAGCTGCAGATGACGGTTGTATTTTGTATTACTTGTTTGAGCCATATATGTCAAAAACTCAGCATAAACTTTGTACATGGTTCTTTTGCTTGAAATTGGATCTATTATCTGTGTAAAAGCACTTTTTTCCTTTTTGCTTGAAATCCTCCTTTCTCTAGTTCCTTTGCTATTCTAAAGGCTAAGGCTGAGTCAAAAATTTACAGGGAAATGTCTGTCATCCCTCTGCCCAGCTGACTGAGCTGCTTCAGTTTCCTTGTTCCAGGCATTTAACTGTAACTGTGAATGAAGGGAAAACAGCAGGTCTGTGGCCTTTCTTCACTATCAAGGGAAGATATTACTATGATATCACATAACTCCTTATTAATGTTCCATTGAAGTTATGATTTAGTCAAGAATTTGTAGAAAAAATCATAAATCTATTTTATAGGTAGGGAAGAAAGGGGTAATTCAGCATCTAAATTTCAGCCTTGTTTTGCACCACCTGCTGAAGAGCCTACACAAATAAACCTCCAAAGAATTTTAGCTTTTGTAAAGTCTTATAATTTCTTTATATACTTACATTTGGGATTATTGTTAAATAATAGTCTACTATTATTATTTAGTAGGCTAAAATAAAAAATAGGTAGTTCAAAAAAAAAAGTGTTCAACTCTGAATGGACAATGTATGCCACTATTGGAATCACTACTGACAGCTTCAGAAAGCACTGGTTTTCTGTTTAACTGTAACCATGCAATAAAAAGCTTTTAAATTTGCATTCTGGTCCAAGGTTTTTGATTTACAACTAGATATTTGTCTTCTGCTGAATTATCTCCTTCATAGCTTCCATCACATTTTATATGTGTAGGCCACAAAGAAAAGAAAAAATTCACATCATGCTTTGAGTACTTTTCTCTCTAGCAATCTGTTTCTTAACATAATGCAAGCACACATGAGTGGAGCCAAAGCTAGTCTGGTGTCCAGAATGAAATAGAAACCAAGACAGCATTCTGCAACACTAGCTACAGTCTCACAGGTGTGAAAGTGATCTGTCGAAATTGCCCTATGAATACTTGAAAAATGAATGGGGACAATGAACCTGAAAAATGGATGGAGATGTCTCAATACAATGCTTGTTGAATACTTCTTGACCTTAGGCTACACTCGTCAGTCCCCTCTCCACAGACAAATAAAAGTGCAATTAACTCCTAGACCTTTGAAACCTCACAGATTTAAGAATAATAATGTTTAGTTGTACTTTTCTGGAAGAAAATTTCTTCTATGGAAGAAATTATATGCAGGTGGGCTGCCATAATTCAAGAATTTGACTTCATTTAGCACAGGAAGCTGAGGGTGTGAAAACATTAATGCTGACACACTATCCAGATGGCTAGTTTACCATGTGCAAGGAGACAGTACGGCAGTGATTATGCTGGAGCCAAAAATTACACGTGGAGATGGAACAAACTTCAAAAAGTCAGTCTCTTAAATGTGCCATTATACAAATTAATCTAAACTGATATGTTCATCTATTGCCCTACTAAAATATTGCTGATAGAATATTACAGACAAGCTGTTCTGAAAACCATGATATTCTTTTTATTGCTATTTTTACGGTGACTGAGATGCTCCATCAGAACCTTTTCTGTATATCCATTCTTCGTAATGTTGTATGAGAGCCAGCCTATGCACTTGAAAAACATGGATGCGTGTTACAATGAACGTGGCAGGTGAAATGAGTATTAGCACGTTTTAATAGGCTTTCTAAAGCACAAGAATTCTGTTACTTTGGAGCAAGACAAGAAATCTTAAAAGAACTTTCAGATTTCCATAGTCCATTGTTCAAACATTTTGAGAACTAACTAGAAGTTCCTGTCCTGAGCAAAATTATCTTCTCCTTGGTCAGGAATTATTGTCTTTCTCAAATGAGTAGTTTAGTTCAGTTAGCTGTTTCAAAAACTGGTTTGGTTGGTTTTGTTTTTTTTTTTTTTTTTAATTTTGGCTATGCCAAATAGTCATTAAACTGAAGCAAGTTAGCTTTGAAAATATTTGCAAGAATTGTTCTTTGAAAATTCTGAAACTGGAGAAATTCTGAATTTCTAGAAACCACTTCCTAGGATCAGTGGTAGCAATGTGAATTGTTTTATTTTTGCTTATGAAAACAATGGCCCTTTTGAAGAAGGTTTCATTTTCCTTTATGGATATTGTGCTCCTCCAGAAGTTTTAAAGCATAAATCCCCATGGCTGACATAACTGAAAGCAGTAGGCAGAGTGATGTACTATCTAGGAAGTCCAAACATTTGTCTTTAGTATATGATCTTGAAAAGTTGAAGTTTTCTCTTTTCTTCTCTCACTGTTTTCTTATTCATACAAACTAGTATATAAGTGATTTAACTCAAAGATATCCTTTTGCTATGTGCTTTTATAGCACTTAACCTGATGGGGCTCCAATCTCAAATGAGGGTCCAGAAATAATCAGAGTAGAAAACAAAATAATTTTCTTGTTTACATATATGTTTGGAAAACAAGGAAAACTCTCTTATTGACGTAAATGAAAATTAACTCTATCCCAGCTAAAACCAGAACAGCATTCCATGAGAATATAGCATATCTTTGTCTGATGCAGCTCAAAATATCCAAATTTGGAGTTAAAATTTAGTTGTGTGTGAAGCACAATTGCATCAGATAGTAGCTTAAGTGAAAGATGCTGAGCGCAGATTTTGTGAAACAGGGTTCACTTCATGAGAAAAGGAGACTGAAATGCAGTGTTGAACATGTGCTGGATAGTTTGTTTTCAAAATAAAACTCCCAATTTATTAGAAATGTCTATGCAGTCCTGAGGATTTTAAGAATTTTACAAAATGTTTGTCTGCCCAAAGCAAGATGATTCACTAAATCTCAAACCAGAAACTCATGCTGCAAACATAGCACTGAAAACCCCGTGGACAGGTCAATTTCCTTAGCTTGCTCCATTGCAGGTAGGTATGTTCAATCTTCATTTTATTCCTTGAATGGTGAAATTATGTATGTACAATGGATGGTACTATTTGGCATTGTTTCCTTTTCAGTGCATACTATTTAATTTCTGTTTTAAACACACACACAAAAGCAATACATGGTTTTTCAAAATTCTTTGACTAACATTATATTTATTTATTTTTGTTTGTTTTATAACAGAGATAAGAGTAATATCACCCATTTTCAAGACTGAAATGAGGGAAACAGAATTTAGATTCAAGTTAATGTCTGGTGTTCTGTTAGCACTGCCTATCATGATGTTCAACAATGTTTCCTTGTTTCCATGTACTTCTTAATTGATATCTCTATTTGAGCTGTTGCTCACTTAAATGTTAGAATATAAGTTTCCTGGGGTGGACACCACCATTTTTTCTGTGTTTGTGCAGAACTAAGTGTAATGTGATTCTAATACATGACATTTAGAACAGCATTTAGTGAAGGAATTGAAATTACAAACAACTGATGTCTTTTCAATCTCCTTGTTCTTGGAAACGGCTAAAACTGTTTTAGTTTAATTGTTTCAGAATTATCAGCCTAAATTAGACACTAAGAAAGAAAAATTACAGTCTACAACAGTAAGCCTGACAAAGTTACAATTAACTGAAAGCAGCCACATAAGGAAAAAGGTCAAGGCAACTCTGAAAATAGGTCTCATACTCCTCATCAGTAATGGGACAATGCAAACATTTAGGCCAACTGCTCAACTTGCAAGTAGTAAACAACTTCTAGATTAAAATTGGAACAAAAAAAAAAAAAAAAAAAAACCAACAAAAAAACCAGCTTTTTTTTCCTGCCTGAGATCAGTGTCTAAATTGTGGCATGGGCATTTGTATGTACTTAATGAGTGGCTTTTTGGAAGTTTCCTCAATCCTTTTTCAAGGCGGTTTTGTGGTAGAATGAACGTTAGTCACTGTTTTCTACACAAATGCCAGTAGATATTGGCACACAACCTTTCTTTACTAAATTGTACTAGAATCACTGTTGGAAAAATTCCTCTAATCTGTGAAAGTCAGATCACATGGACCTAACCTAGTTGAGACCCATAAAAGTGTCTGGATTACCTTAATAGGAACCAACGAAGGCTGTCTGCTGACCATAAACAGGAGAGGGAGCTCCAGAGATGCAAGAGCTATTCATGATGTTCTATTTGGTAATATAGACAATTCAGAGAATTTTCATTTACATGAAGAAAATGCCACTAGAGGCTTTGAGTTAAATATCAGACGCATGACAGACGTCTTGTCTTGGAGAGTTAGCTGATTTTGTTTTGTTTTCATGTGCTTTGTGAAATCTTCCTATAAACCACTCTTGCCATTCAGAGCCTGAGTGTTACTAGAGTCTAAAATGCTAGTCATTGCATTGCTGCATAGTGGCTGCGTGTATTGAATAACTGCAGTTACAGTACAGGCATAGTATTAATTGACATGTACTACACCAAAGTCCATCTTATTTTTCTGTAATGGAAAAAGAAAACAGCTATGTTGTTGTAAATACCATGTATGGTAAATTATTAGATATTGACTTTTGTGGGCAGGCAGTATTTTTTCAAATTCTTAAGCTTAAATGGTTTTCATAGTAATCATGGTTGTCCCTCTCTGTTTTTTTTCCAAATTCAGAACTAAAGTGTATTTTCTAGTTCATGAAGCTGCCATACAGAACAGGGAAAATTAGATGGGTTACGATTTCTTTGCCACACAAGTACATCATAGAGGAGTTGTATAATAGAAAATGTTGAATTCTTCTAATTCACTTATATGACCTGTTAGGACGTCTGCCTTCCATTTGGTTTGGTGAAAGCTCTTGTTCTAAGACAACATGATTACTTCTTTGTTTTCTTTATTCTAACTTTTTGACGTATTTTTGAAATCTGTATTTTGAAAATCATAATTTTGATTAATCATCAGTTTAGCAGAAATAAGGAGGAACAAGTTGCCTTCAAGGACCTCCTACATAATGCAAGAAATGATAATGAAGGAACATGTGTAAGCAAAAATAATAATAATAAAAAATGTATGTGCCTTTTGTTAATGTAATATATTTGATATATAGAATTTTCAGTGAAACTCACACTGGGCTGTGTTGCCAAACTCTTCTGTGCATTATTCTCGTTTCACAGATCTAATATCAAGTGCAGAGGAAAAGCAAAGTGTGACAAGGTGGGATTTTTAGTAAAAATATCAATGGAGGGAGTCTAGAATAAAGAAGTGCTATAGGATCATAAAAAGTCGGTACTAAATAGCTTTTTGAAATTATTTTCTAATTGGACCAACATTTACCTGTCCACATTTCAAAAATCTATGAAGTATGAATTAGTTAATTATTCTGAAAAGAGGACTGAGTGGATCCTTTCTTTCCATATTGGTTTTTACACATAGACCTTGTTGAGAAATACGTTGAGAACTTGTTTAGTTGTAATATTACAAAATATTTTACCATTGTGACTTCTTTTCTGTTTTACAGGACAGGAAGTCAAGCTTAAGGGCAGCTTAAGCTCTCTTATATCATACTTTAACAGAATACTTTACATAAAATCACCAAGTGTTATTTACAAATATGCTATGTTAAATCTATAGAGTAAATGGAGACAGTGCGTCTGTATCCAAGAACACTGTATATATGAAGATCTGTCATTATTATTCACTTCACTTTCTAAGTAGTCAATTTTGCATGATTATTCAGGAAACTAAACTGAATTAGCCCTTTTGACCTCAGGAGTCTTACATGGTTAAATATTTATGAAACATCAGAACATGATAGTGGCTATTATGGCTCCTCAATTTTAGCAATTAATTTTATTGACAGAACCATAAGGACTTCTTCTTTAACAGTGTGGCAACATCATAATTCGCTTTCTATTTGTTTAACAAAAAAACAAACCAAGCCACTGTATCTTGCTTATAAGAAATAGGCAACCTCTATCCTAATAAAGCTCTACTAAAAAGGCATGTGAGGCCATGTATGTATTTCACCATATGTGAGACTGCCATGTTGTCATAGTACATGTCATGCTTTCTTTCTCAACACATTAAAGATAACCAATATATTTTTTAAAAGCACACATTCTCTGAATCAATCGAAAACTTTTGCATGCCATTTGATTTGCTTAATTTAACTTTCTCTAACCATTCTACTCTTGTGTTTTGATTTTACTTTGCACATTGAATGCTGTGTTTTGTTTTCAACAGATGTGACTTTGAGTGCACTGGAGAACAATTTATGCATTAGACTCAGAATTTTTAATGAATGTGCCCTCTAATGATTTGTTCAGTCTAAGCAGACACTTAAAAAGTGACACTGAAACCAAGAAAAATTACTTAAAGGATCAGTTACATCTAAAATGATGAAATCAATAACAATATTTTCTCTGGGATTCTTTCTCTTCGATAAGCAAAATCTTAAGTTAAAAGCCACATTAAAATTTAATCACAATCTGTGTGCTTTAGCAATTGATAATTTCTGGACATCTGTCTTCTGTTTTGTTAAAGTCTTGTATTCCTTCTGGTTTTGTCTTGTCTTTCATAGTAGGATTAGGTACATTAGAAATTTTCAAAAAAGGAAAAGAGTTTATAATTTAGGCTAGAAAATGCGTGGCCTATACATTTTTATCTTTTTTTCCTTTTTACACAATCAATTCTTAACTATAGTGTAAATAAAGGAAAATTATAACCTCAAAATAATCGTGTTGCAAGATAACAAAAAAATATTAGCTCTCCTATGACGAGTAACTAAAAAGATTTTTTTTTTTCAAATTATGTACATTGATTCTTTTTATCCTAAATGAAAATAAAGTTTATTATAGTTAGTTTATAGAATCTCTTTCATCTTTCTAAGTGTTTTTTGCTACATCTTAGATATTTTTAACAATAACTTGGTCTTAGTATAGTTGTAAATGCATAGGAATGATGTTAATTGCATTTATACATATTCCTGAAAACTTTTGCTTTTGGAAGGATAAAAGCTTAAGTGCTAAAATGGCATATTTTGCAATCTAACAGCAGTTTTTATAGGAACAACTACAGCGATTGCTCCTGTCCCTTGCTTCATCTCCACCTTATTTCTCAGAGGAGGAGAATAAAGAAAGATTATTTTTCACAGAACTTCCTCTGATTACAGCTCCATTCTGTGATCACCTAACATGTCTGCAGAGACTTGCAGCGATAATGTAGTATTTATTATAGGAGGACTATTTAGGAAAATCAATATGTTCAATGTAGGCTGTGCATTTAAGTCTTGAAGGCTGAAATAGCTGACATAGTGATCATACTATAGTGTCTTGTGGTAAAACATTTTTCACTCTATTTCAGTGTTCTTGAGTTAATCAATAAGGTTAACTACATTTGTCAGGATCAGGGTCAATAAAATTTGTACTTGTTCAATATCAGAAGTAATGTAAATGCTTGTATTTACTTTTGTCATACTTTGCATCAGATGCTAATTAATTAAACTTCTGCTGAAATTAATAAATAAATAATAATTAGATACACACATTAAAAAACATAATTCAAAATGAAGCAGATTGCTGTTTCTTGAAAATATAAGTATCCATATAGTATGTCAATTAAAAAAAAACTGAAATATTCCAAATATGTCCACAATATGTCCAAATATGTCTGCAATATGTCCAAATGTATGCACAATATTACAAATTTCAGACTATTGCATATTTTAGCATATATAGTGTTTAGAATATATACATTGAAGATGATTATTCTGAAAATGTTGGAATTGTGTACACTGATTTTTGAAAAGAAAATGAGTTGATTTTTTAATTTATTTTATGCATTAAACATCTGGATGCAATATCAGATTTTTTTTTTAAGCTATAATTTATAATAACATATTCTACAATCTGGAGAAATGAAAACTACCAAAATTTTTGCTGTTCTTCTGCTGTGCTTTTTAGATACCTTAAAACTGGCCTCAAAAATTATTAGTTTTCTATTATCATTTCATTTGCAGCATGTTTTAAAGAATATTCTCCCATCCTATTTGTAGGAACCTTGAACATTTTCATCTTTCCTTCATCAGTTGCTTTTGACAATATTTCTATTTTGCGTTTTGTTGAAGTGCTTTTTTTGGTCAGCCATCTTGAGATTTTTTATTGAAAGTCTTAATTCTTTTTGTACTACTGAATAGGATACAGAGTGAAAGTCTTTTTTAGAATAAAATAAATAACTATAAATATTTAATATTTCTCAGGCACTGGAAGAATAAGAAATGTTGTTTCTTGACAGATGATATGTCCTACAGTTTTATTACAAGCATGCATTCTTTGTAGGATCGAAACCTATGTAATCATGTCTGAACTACTCCCATTTGGTTTACTGTTTGTGTTTTTTTGTGGCTTATTTTGTTTGTTTTGTTTTTGTTTTTTTTTCTAATGCTAACACTTTCTTTTTAAGTGAGTCTTATGTGGTTTATGGTGTTACTTTCTCCTTAATATCTATGAAGCTTACTAATATTTACATGATCTCTACTTTTTTTCCTCAATAAATCTATATCATTTTATCAGTTTACATTTTCAGACATAAACACAAACATATATGCTGAATGATTCATGAATACAAATACTTTCCTTTTTTGTCTTTTTTAAAGAGTTAAAGAGACTAAATAATTTCAAATGAATGCACTAACTGTCTGCTTTTCTGAAAGCAAAAGCCAAATGAGTGGTTAAAAATATTGCAAGTTTGAAAATGCAAATGGTGTTATCCAAATATGCAGCCATATGTCCACAAGACACTCATTTTTTGGAAAATTTGTAAAGCTTTGAAGAAAAAATATATTTAGAGATTCATGGCCCTGCTCCCCCCACCACCTAAATGTAATTAGAAAACAACCACATTAAATGAAATGTCAGTAGTACTAGTAGTGTTGCCTTTATTGTATGTTACGTATTTTTCTTATAGTAGCACAATTGCTATACTGAAGACAAATGCTTTAATATGCTATAAAATTCTATGTAAAGATGTGATACTTCTTCATAAACCATTTTATTTTCTAATAGCTATTTTTTCTAAACACCTGAGGAGCTAGTAGAGGCTCTTCAGGTTTAGACACTCACCAAAACTTAACATAACTTAGTTTGTGTAACTTATGCTGCAAAGTTTATCTAACCTTTATGCAACTTTGCTCTGCTGATCACAGCATCAGTAACAATAGAGGATATGAGGCCAAATCCAAGTGGTTAAAACCCTAACAGGAAAATATCAATTAATCTTTTTCAATGGAGTTGAAGTATGGGTAATCCTCTCATTAAATAGTTTGAACTTTTCTCCCAGTAAACAAAAGAGGGATAATGAGTGATGTGGTCTGACTTGTTTACATGGAGAATCTTCAAGAGGCTTAGGCTCGGCTTTTCAACACAGAGTTCTTCATAGTCACTTGTCACTAATTGCCCTTTTTAAAGACATTTGTGTCAGTTCAGAAATTCCAAAAAGAAAATGTTTTCTGGTTTTAAGAATGATGATAAAAAACCCCAATATTTTTATCTGGTAGACATTAATTTCATTGTTTGGAAAACTAATTTCCCAATTAATTAGTTAATGATATTTCATAACTCCTTGGGAACATTAAAAAGTACTGCATTATGTTTCAGTGATGGCTCAAATATTTTAGGTAAACACAGGTTGTGAAGAAATCCTTCAAGGTATCTCATTTTGACTTGAAACATGAACAGAAAAAAAGAGATTTTCTGTTTTAATTCTTTTACATAAAACTACTGTATTTTCAGAAGTATGAATTTAATTTACAATATCTTTTGTGCTTGCTTTCTTCCCAAGCATAGGCTCAGGGATCTGGGTTTTTATTTAGTTTGCCTAAGAATTCAGATAGAATCAGCCATGTGAGTTTAGTTTTCTGATGCCCTCTCATTGTTCCTCCCAAGACGCATTCTCCCTCAGCAAGCTCAGTTATCTTGGAACAAGATGAAGTGCTTTAGTATGCAGACATAATAACCAATTCAAAATCAGTAAGGTTAAGGAGTTTCAGTAGGGTTTTGCTGTGATAACTCATAACATCAGAGCCAGGGACTGACCATACCTGGCACAGAATATAAATTCAACTTAATAATGATTTCATCTTCAACTACTTCTCTTAGTCTTAAAAAGTTATGGTACATATGCAAGAGGTACTAAGCCTTTTTCAAAACAAAGAGCTTCTATTTCTTCCGATATTTCTCTTATCTGCTTTAAAAAAATAAGTCAAACAAAGAAGTACACTCTGGTCAATATTTTTTCATTAGATAGAGAACAAAACTTTTAGTATAGCATACAAAAATTAAGATATATAATTTTGTCTGCTATGAGAATTGCTATGATAAAGGGGAAGTTTCTAATTTCTTGCCATTTTCAGATACAGAGAATTTGGAGGCCAGCATATTTTGCATGTTTCGTTTAACAATACCGTGCTAATGAAAATTAAATCACTGGGGGGGAACCAATGTCAGGCTTTCACAGAAAAATGTAGTGGGTGAATTCATCAAAAGTCCCATCTCCCTGCACTGTAAACCAAATCCTGAATTTGCCTGCTTAGATCAGGAAATTGTTTGTTTCGTTTCCATCTGTTATCTCTACATGATGAGGGTTTTTGCTAGGGCAATGTTTCTCCAAATACATCTGAGTGTCTCTGACAAGTCACCAAAATCCTGCACATGAAGAAAACTATGTGTAAGTATAAATACAGGAAAAAAAAAGCGCAGGAGCAAAAAGGAAATATAGACAATACACTCTTTCAAATTGTTTATTACCTTCCAGGTAGATGAAGGAAGAGATTTGTAAGAAACAATCTTGGGGACCAAGCTGTTCTAACAAGTAGGAAGATGGTTCTTCTCAATTCTATTTTCAGAGGTGGTTTGAAACAGTCACTCTTGTAGCTTAGGTTTTACTAATTTTTCTGAACTGCTTCAGCAATGTTTATTATAATGTATTAATAAGTCAAAAGATCTGAACACTTATATGAATTATAATTTTATAATTTTCTTCTTTAGGAATGAACCAAAGCTCAGCAGTGTTGTCTCCACTGTCCAGAAACAATGAGACATTTGACTAGAGAATGCAGTTTCCTTGATGGTGTTCGTATTGACAGAGAAGAATAAGCTTACCAGGCATTTAAGTTAAAAAAAAAAAAGAAAGAAAAAACCCACAGCTGTTGTTTACATAGAGAAGGAACAAAATATGGAGGGCACAATTCTTGCTATAGAAGTAAATGTGAATAATTATTATCTGACCAGTAAATCTTTTTGCCTGAAATACTGTGTTTTATGAAACAAGGTCATGATTTTCTGTTTCATGATATTAGGATGATCAACTGTCTTCTAAATTATGCTTCATCTTCTGTTGTTTATTCCATATAACCAGAAAAATTGTCCTGAATTGTCTTTGAATTTTGCAAGACAAAATATACATTTCGCTGTTATTACAATGGTAGCAGCCCTGATGGAGAGTATTTTTCTCTTAATCTTCTTTCATACACCTCACGATAGATTGTGATTGGCTATTTGGCCTGCATTTGCATGAAATCTAATTCTTTCAATTTAAAGAAGAGCATGGATTTTCAGAAAACAGTTTTAAGAACAAGGCTGCTTAGACATGAAAATTCAGGGCTTCAAAATTTTGTGAAAACTTTTTACATCTGATGAATATATATATGCTTAAATGTAAGTAGGACTATTTTAATTGGATTTAATAAGCATCAAGTAACGATATCTTTCTTATTTAAGTAAAAGTCAGACATCTCCCCCAATGCCTTGTCTTTCATCAACTGTCACGTTACCCTCTTGAGCTGCTAGTATAACTTGAAGATCTCTTATGAGCAGAAACAATACATGCTGTCGTCCTAAAACATAGTTTTGTTCATTTTCTGTTTGCTGAAGTCACTTATACCTGTACTCAACTTAGAGAAAAAAAGAGGTAAAAGAAATTGTGTCAGATTCAAAAATTACATTAATAATAATTGGTCTGATAGCTATGGGAGTTGTGGTCTCCAAGGTAATTTTTATCTAGCTGGCTAGCTGTGGCCTAGAACTTATCTACATATAATCCTCTCTAGAAATGAAGAACTAAATATTTATACCACAATTAAGTATCTGATATTTAATAGTTTAAAAATCCTTAACAGCTCAGTCACAGTGAATTTACTACTGCTTGGAAATTGTCTATGTGCATTCCAGCTATGACTATAGCGCCTGTTGATATGTATATTCAAGGAAAGAACTTTAAGTTGAATTACCTCATAACTGACATGAATTAAGATTTTACTGATGGTGTTTTCTTAAATGTATCAATTGATGTGTATCACTTCAGACCTTTTCAAAATCATCTCAGTTGCAGGACATGTTCTTAATGAAACTGCATACCATCATGACTCTTCTTGGGCTTTACTGTAAAAATCAGTATTAGAAGAAATTCATTTGCCTTTTGACTGAAAAAAAACGATGATGGTTGCCTAAATAAAATTATATGGCTCCCATATTATGTGCAAGGTAATGAGATAATAATGAATGGTATTTGGAGTTACGCGGACTTGTGTTGAAATTATGGGAGGGAAGCAGTGAAGGAAAATATTTTCATGGCATGGTACAAATAGGCACTTCTGATACATAGCTTATTCTCATTTGTCTTTGTCCTGAGGAAACGTATAATCTCATTCAATACCATCAGCATGAGAGGAAGTGGATTGTTTAGATAATCACTTATGTAAGATTTCTGCTCTGAACTGAAGTGAATTTGACACCAGTTTTACACCAGTTTACAGTTTCACCAGGTAAAACCTGATATTTATGGTTACTGCAAAAGCATACTAGGGAGGTGAGTGAAAAATTCTTATTTGTTCTGCTGGCTGTTGGAAAGGTTTATAATTCCCACTTCGGGAAGGTTTAGAAAGAGATCTTGAGCAGCTAGTACCAGAAAGGATCCTTTTCAAATATTCTTTGTGGCAGCGCACGTCTGAAGACAATGCTCAAAGAATGGATGTCGGTGCTGAATTGAAACCGTGCAATATTGCAGGTCATAAACCCTGTGGGATGATCAGACTGGAAATCAAAACGATGGAGTTTGGTTCTGAATTGTTTCTTCCTGGGATTCACACCATGAGAATCAAATCTAAGTGGGCTGGTCCTCCTGCAAACAAAATGCTTCATCACCTGAACCATCTGAATAATGAAGTCTGGTTACTGCTTTAGTTGATAAAACCCGTCACTGTGTAACACATGATCCAAATCAAGAGAAGCACATGGCATCCTATAGTAAGAGGAAGAAATTCTTTATCATCTTCAGCACTAAGGAAGTAAAAATACGTCTTAGATATAATGGTTCAAGCTATTATTCATACTCATTTTTGTATGGATATGATACCCACGTTTTAGTATAGTGCCAATTGGTACAATAAGCAGACGTAATTTGTGGCAATGATTTAAAGCTATCTTTACAGTTCTGAATAATCAGATGTGAGAAATTTCTAGGAAAATTACAAGTTAGTGAAGCTTAGTGGAAACTAAGGAAGAAGACACCAACAAACCTCTTAACTTCTAGTATGTCCCAGCTCCCATCAGCCTAGTGCTTCAGACTAAGACCAGTAGAAAATGGGATGATAAGGAGGATTCAAAATATTGTAAATATAGTCAATGACAGCATTAAATTTTAAAAGATTCTTGGGATGTATGTATGCAACCTGGTTGTCTTTGCTGGTTCATAGAAGCTTCTTGTTTGCATCTTCCTCTTCATTTATTAGAAGGAAAAAAAACCTAGCTTTATTTGTACTTTAGCAATCTAGAAACCTAGATCTTGTATACTTGCAGTGTTTGGCTATTACATTAGAGATGTCATAATCAAACTTAGCTTAATATATAATAATCTAATATGTTAATAATCTTTGGGGTTTACACTTTCACCCACTCCATTCTACACTTGTTTCTTTCCATGTACTAAGCCCTTGAACTGATTCTTATGAAAATCTAAACAGTATCTGGAGATATATATGTATTTAAAAATGTGGATCTTTTTCAAGAAATATTTATCTTAAATATATTAGACTTTAGGGCAATACAAAATATAGATGCTTTATTCACATTAAATGTATTTATGAATTCCTATAATCTTTAAAATTCCATCTCCTTATAAGCTGATTTTTTTTTCTTGGAAAGTCACATAATTACACCCCGGATTTGTCATTCTTTTTTTGAACTCTCAGTGCATTTTCTCATCACAGACCATGAAAGCCATACCAAACTTTACATTTTTCAGCAAGTCTTCATACCTATCCAATCTCCTTATCCATAGGAGTTTTTCAAGATCAGTTCAATGATTTATATCATCCTTTCCCTCTATTCATTGCTGCAGAGTAGCCACACCTGCTGACCTATGAGGTCATTATCTTGCCAGATTTTTCCATATCTTCCTTGGCCCCATAACTGTTGGTGCAGGAGATGTTAGTCAAATGAGACAAGAATTTAACTTCTTTCAAGAAGCTTTTTTTGGCTCAGTGACTACTGATTTCCCCTTTTAATTCTGATGGAAAGACTTCAGTTTCATCTAAAATTATCACCAAGGGACCATATAGATTAAAGTTGATTTCAAGGGACTATAAGCTGGCTTTCTAGCATTTTGAATTTATTTCTGTGTGAACAAAGCCTCAGGTAAACCTTGTTTATGAAAACCAAATGAACTCAATCCTAGAATGTTCATTCCACCCTTGTAATTAGAGCTGCTGATTAACACCTCACATTCACAGCACTTGCATAAACATAAACCTAAGCAACAGCAACAGAAAGTGTCATTAGGACAATCTTAAGAACAAGAAACCTGTCACCTGCTGCTGACACTGAAGTTTGTTGATTGAGCTGAAATATATTGCTGGCATATAATACTGCAAAGTAACAGTCAGAGATCTTTACCTCTGCAGCAGAGGTGAAATTATAAGTCACTGAGGAACCAGGGAGAAACAGTAAAAGGGATTCTGAATCTGGGCCTGATTTTACCTCTGTTCTTGCACATCTTCACTTTGAACTAATGAAGTGTGAATGGATGACATTTTGTGAACTGCCTTTGGCCATTACTACTGAAAGCTCTCACCAGGAAAAAAGACAGAAAATTATATTTCTTGCCTTCTGCTTCATTATCTTTTCTTATATTATGAGCTAGTCCCTTGGTAGAAGTGAACCACTGAAAAATCAGATCCTTAACTGTGTCTTCCTCAACATAGTAACAGACAAGAGATAGCTTCATGTGTTGATAAACAGTGAATGTTTCAGAAACTATAAAGAGGACAAAGTTAGGCAAAAGACAATTCATGACATTTGTTTAGGCTTTCTTGGGTAAAAAATGTCCTGGGGCTTGGAAGGAGAGAGCTTATGCAACTATGATCTTTCTTTCATGATTAAAAAAAGGCTTTAGGTATGTTTTGCTGAGTCAAACAAGGCACAGTGCTGGAATGGGAAACATAGAATTAATTATATTAAGATGATTAAAAGGATATATCACAGTTGCCCCATCCTGGATAGGTTCGTGAGAAAAGTGTAAGTTATCCAGATAAAACAACATAGATGAAAAGAAGAAAAAGAATGGAAAATGGCAGAGATTTTGTTGATTTTTCTGAGAAGCATCCTTGTTATACCCAAGTTGAGAATGTTTTCATCAGAAGCATTGAAAGATGGCTTAGGGTAAGAAAAATGTATATAGCTGGAGATGAGACACTAGATGTGAACACACCTTAAACTCTGTAGCTGATCCCAGCATAGACTGAGAGAATGTATAGGTGCTTAGTGATAGCAGACATTTTCCAGTAAAACCAGAGACATGTTAGGGTAAATAACTCATTGTACTTTAAAATAAGTAATGGGGAAGAGGATGGATAGGACATAATCAAGACATCTGAGGAAAAGAGGTTTGGTAAGTAGTCATTGGTGTTGACTGAGTTTTCTCCATATTTCCCAAATTCACTTCTAATTTCTTCTTAGGCTTTGTTTCATTTAATTTTTCATCTTTTTATAGCAAAATTACTTATATTAGAATTTGCACTTCTACTTTAACAATATTAAGACAGAACCACTCTATGGGCTACCATGCTAACTGCCCATTGCCAGAAATCCAGTTAATTAGAGTGGGAATCACCAGTAGAGGGCAGGACCTGTTTACATTTTAATTTAAATTCACAATTATTCATGTCCTAATTAAAAGTAACTTTCTAGGAATTTTTTATCATCAGAAATGAGGTCACTGCTGAAGTAGCACGTACATGGTTTTTTTTCAGTTTGAGGATTTCAAAGTATATTATAAAAAAGAGGAATTTCTATGTTCTTGTGATATATTTATTATCATACCCCCCTTAAAAGTAGTTAAATAAAAAAAAAAATAATCATTTACTCAAGAACACACAATAAAGGTGTGATAGAGATGAAAACAGGAGTCAGGAGTTCTAGTGGTTAATCTTGTAAACACCAAGTTCCTACCTTTTCCAAATTTTTAAGGTATTGTTTGAAGGATGTTTTTAACATACACAGTCTTAAATTACACCTTTTTACCTTATCTGTTTTGGAGGTTGATATAAGAATATTTTTAACAATTTGACTGCTTATTTTTTAAAAGTCTTGTATATTCTTGTTTGTTTGAAAACCTAAACTAAAATCTTTCTCCAGATTTACTATCTCAGTATTAATCTGGTATCAAAGAGAACTCCAGTCAACAAGACAGTTGCATTATAATATGGGTAAATATTATGGAAACAGGTGTGTTAGAGAAGCAAAGTATAAAACTGTAAGAATCTCCAGGAAGACAGAATGTTACGTAAAATGATACTGCTAAATATATATAAGATCTACTCCTAGCCTGTACTGTTTACTTATAATGCCTAATAATAATATTTCACTAAAATTTAATATGGTACTGTTAAATATTACATAAAACAGATGTGTATTCAATCTAGCAGAAAAAAAAGGAAAAGAAAGAAACAAAAGAAGAAAAAATATTCATAGCTTAACACATACTCACTCTGCTTCTGACTTGTGTGATATAATTTTGTTTTGCAAGCTTCTTGCATGTTACCAGTTAAATTTTATTTCTTTAAGTGCATCTTTTTTTACACAAGGAAATGCATTTTGATGGAACTTCTGACAGAGGGAAAAAAAATTCATCTACTACTTCTTATCTGTAGAGCTTTTTCCAAACCATATCTGAGATAGTAATGAACATGTTGCTTCAATAATATTGACTCAATCAGATCATATGGTGAAACATTTCCAGACATATTGATAAATTCATTGATTCTTCCCATTCTTTTGGTCATTGGACTATAGAAAAAGGGATCACTAGCCATTTGACCTTCATTGTATATTAAATAAACACCAGATGGTAAGGATTCATTCAGTAAATCTATTCTTTCTTCTTCATAGTCATGTTCACACTGTTGCTTCCCACTGAGTCTTTATCTTTATTTGTCATGGTGCCAAAGCTGCCTCTATAGCACCTTTCATGCATCACAGCTTTCAAAGCTTGTCCCATTAGTTTCATTTTGTTTCTATCATAAATAATCTACTACTTTCTCATACACTCTTTCATTACCTAATAATGCTCAATCTTTGTACAAAAGGGTAAAGTATTAAAAGGTTAGTGAGTACAGTTTGCCCATTAGTATATAGTGTGCGTGACACTTTATTAGAGAAAAATATAAGATACAGGTAATAATTATGCAGTCTATGAAATATCAATACTTTCAATAACTAGGGATTTTTTTTTTTATTTGAATGACCCTTTCATTTTAAACATGTTACTATCTAGAGGTTGTTAACATGAAAATTCACATGAGAAGAGTTAGGTACTTGGAATTTAGCCATTTTGAATATACATCTACTGGTCCCTTTTTTTGAAAGATATGAGTTTAAGGAGGTTTTACAACATCATAGATAAGGGTTACTTGTATCCAGATTTAGATTTCTAGATGACCAAAAGCTGAAAATCAAGATTTGTATTCTGAACCATTATTAGTTCAAAGAGGTGAAAAAAAACCCATAGCGATATAATTCAGCCTTGTACATAGAAGTGCATTATGCACTTCTGTGGCGAAAAAAGCCAATCTTTTTTTTATTTGTTTCTCATTATACTCAAGAGTAGTAAGAGATCATAATAAGTTGTCACATCTCAGATACGTTACTGACTGAAGAATTACTTCATCCAAACAGAAAACATTTGTTATTGGAATTATAATGCTGGTAAAAAGATAATGCAATGAAAATTAGCTGGTTTTTTGAAGTACAACAGTATTATCTCTGCATACAAAGCATGGTCCTTGAAATAATCTTGTGCTGTGAGTTACAAAGTTCACCAGCCTTTTATCTTTCTCTCTCTCTCTCTCTCTCCCTCTATCTGTCTATCTATCTAATCTATTTATTTTTTTTTCCTTGAGATTCAGGCATTGCAGTGCAGGTATACTGGAAAGGAAAGAAATGACAAAAAGCTTCTGACTCAGTGGCTTTCTGATAGGAATCAACAAACAAGAGACTGTTTTAATTCCCCTGAGCACAAAGAAACACTAATACTGCCAAGAGTTTTGATGCTTCCCAGATCTCAGAGTGCATTCTGTTAATATGCATATCTTTTTCCAAATAAATACTAAAACCAGTAAACATTCCCCTGTCCCATTACCAATACATCTTTTTGCATTGCGAAGCACACAGTAAGTCCCACATGAAAAGTCACGCACTGAAGCAGAAAAGCAATATCTAAATTGAGAAAAGAGGGGGTTGTTTGTAGGCTTTTTTTTCAATTATTATTACTGTATACCTGCCTGTTCTTATCTTCCCCCAGTACTGCAGGAGTTTGAGGGTGCCAGAAGGGAGAGAGGGACAAGTGGCCAGATTGTGCAGATCATACCTACCTTATTGCCTAGGTGACACTACTGTCACATACCTGACCACATTGTCACATACTCAATGACTGTGCCTGCTTAGTTCACCTGGAGCAGGCTGTGCCTAACATCCTGTGCACATACACTTAAAGTAGGCAAGTTGGGAAGAACAGTTATGTTCAAAACGGATTTCTTAATCATGATGCATTACCCTATTGTCACTACAGAAGCTTGAAATACTTTCTGGATTAACCCAAAGAAGAGGCCATTTCCTGAGGATGAACAAACTTTTTTAAATACATGTGTCTTTGTTAATGATCTGCAAAAATGTATTGCTAATGAAGTAATAGCTTTGGACTTAGATCTGACTAGGAAAAAAGTTCAACTTAAAAAGATAAATATTTGATGCTTGCTACCTACTTATGTGCACATTTTCCAACTATTACTTTGCAGGTACATCTTTTTAACTCAGTGTTTATTGCAAAACAGAGAAATTCAGTATCGAACCAAATTAAATAGAATACATTGAAAGAAGGTGTCACTGATGTTCTCCACCGTTTAACATTTTTTTCCCTTGAAAATCTGACTAGAGAAACCCATGGGTTTTGTTCTTTCCCTGGCTCCAGAACAGAGCTAGCAACGCAGCAGTTGTTTATTGTATCCTCTGTGATGATTACTAGTTCTAATCTGCTTAGCCCTAGGGGGATTTTAGTGATTTCACTTATATTTTATTTTCATTTTATTCTTGAGTTGCTAACAAAATGACCAATTTATCCTATGGACAGTCTGTTCTGGATGACATTTGAATTAAGTGCCTGACTCAGATGCAGCACAAAATTCTTATTTCATTTTACCTTCTTGGGGTTACAGCTCAGACTGTCTTTTCATCAATTCTCCAGGATAAAGGGGAGGACCTTAGAAACGCTAAAAGGATTGACCAGGTTAATAAATGGTTAGAACGGTGCTGCCATAGTCAGGGGTTTGGGTATCTAGAATGTGGGACTCAATTTAGTAGGCAAGGTCAACTGGTGGCTGGTGGAGCTGGTATGACAACAAAGGGGAAGAGTGGTTTTGGTAGGAGGCTTGCCCGACTGGTCAAGGATGCTTTAAACTAGATATGTTGGGGGAGGGGGGCATCATTCCATCCCAACACACCCACTCAGTTGCCAACACCTATAATAAATGCTCGGAGCAATGTAGAGATATTCCAGCCGCTCCAGCCAATGAGCCGGCTTCATTTGGAGCTCGGCTCAGATGCCTCTATACAAACGCCCGTAGCATGGGGAACAAAGAATAAGAATCAGAGATGTGTGCATGTCTACGGGGGTATGATTTAATAGGCATCACAGAAACATAGTGGGATGGCTCCTCTGACTGGAGTGTTGGAATAGAAGGTTACAAGCTCTATAGAAAAGACAGGCCTGGCAGGCGAGGGAGAGGGAGTTGCTATTTATGTTAGGGATAGGCTGGAGAGTATGGAACTCTGTCTGGGGACGGGTGAGCAGTCAATACAGAGTTTGTGGGTTAGGGTTAAAGGGAGAACAGTGATGGGAGACATTACTGTGGGGATCTGTTACAGACCGCCTGATCAAGAGGAATCTGTGGATGAAGTGCTCTATAGGCAGATAGGAACAGCCTCACGCTCGCAGGCCCTTGTTCTTATGGGGGACTTCAACCACCCTGACATCTGTTGGAGTGAAGGTACGGCCTGGCACAAGCAATCCAGGAGGTTCCTCAATTGTGTGGAAGACAACTTCCTTCTGCAAGTAATAGAGGAGCCAACAAGCAGAGGTGCCATGCTTGACCTTGTGCTCACCAACAGGGAAGGGCTCGTTGGAAATGTGACGCTCCAGGGCAGCCTTGGATGCAGCGATCATGAAATGGTCGAATTTGAGATCCTCAGGACAGTGAGAAGAGCCTGCAGCAAGCTCACTGCCCTGGACTTCAAGAGAGCAGACTTTGGCCTCTTCAGGAGCCTGCTTAGTAAGGTTCCATGGGATATAGCCCTAGAGGGCAGGGGGGGCCAAGACTCTTGGTTGTTATTCAAGGATCACCTGCTCCAAGCTCAGGAGTGTCGCATCCCAACTAGAAGGAAGTGCAGCAGGAGGGCCAGGAGACCTCCTTGGATGGATAAAGAGCTGCTTAGGAAACTTAGAGGGGAAAAAAGAGGTTTATAAAAGGTGGAGGCGAGGACAGGCAGCCTGGGAAGAATACAGGGATGTTGTCCGGGAAGCTAGGGACCAGGTTAGGGAAGCTAAGTCCCAGTTGGAATTAAACTTGGCTAGGGATGTTAAAGATAACAGGAAGGAATTCCTTAGGTACATTGCATATAAAAGACAGACTAGGGACAGTGTGGGCCCTCTCCGGAAGCTATCAGGAGAACTGGCTACCCAGGATTTGGAGAAGGCTGAGGTTCTTAATGACTTCTTTGCCTCGGTCTTCACTGGCAAAAGCTCTGACCACACCACCCAAGTCTTGGAAGGCGAACGCAGGGACTACGAGAATGAGGACCTTGGGCCCACTGTAGGAGAGGATCTGGTTCGAGACCATCTTAAGAACCTGAATGTACAAAAGGCCATGGAACCTGATGAAATCCATCTGTGGGTCATGAAGGAGCTGGCAAATGAAGTTGATAAGCCACTGGCCATCATATTGGAAAAATCATGGCAGTCAGGTGAAGCTCCCGACGACTGGAAAAAGGGAAATATAACCCCCATTTTCAAGAAGGGGAAAATGGATGACTCGGGGAACTACAGACCAGTCAGTCTCACTTCTGTGCCTGGCAAAATCTTGGAGCAGATTCTCCTGGAAGCCATGTTAAGGCACATGAAATACAACAAGGTGGTTGGTGACAGCCAACAAGGCTTCACTAAGGAGAAATCCTGTCTGATCAATTTGGTGGCCTTCTATGATGGGCCTACGGAACCGATGGACAGGGATAGAGCAGCTGATGTCATCTACCTGGACTTGTGCAAAGCGCCCAACACTGTCCCACAGGACATCCTTGCCTCTAAATTGGAGAGACATCAATTTGATAGATGGACCACTCAGTGGATAAAGAACTGGCTGGATGGTCACATGCAAAGAGTTGTGGTCAATGGCTCAATGTCCAGCTGGACACGAGTAATGAGTGGTGTCCCTCAGGGATCAGTGTTGGAACCGGTCTTGTTCAAAATCTTTGCCGGTGACATGGACAGCGGAATTGATTGTGCCCTCAGCAAGTTTGCCGATGACACCAAGCTATGTGGTTCGGTTGTTACGCCGGAGGGAAGGGATGCCATCCAGAGGGACCTCGACATGCTTGTGAGGTGGGCTGATGCCAACCTTATGAAGTTTAACCATGCCAAGTGCAAGGTCCTACACCTGGGTTGGAGCAATCCCAGGCACGGCTACAGGTTGGTCAGAGAAGAGATTCAGAGCAGCCCTGTGGAGAAGGACTTGGGGGTGTTGGTCAATGAGAAAATGAACATGAGCCGGCTTCAGTGTGCACTTGCAGCCCAGAAAGCTAATTGTATCCTGGGCTGCATCAAAAGGAGCATGAAAAGAGGTGATCCTGCCCCTCTACTGTGCTCTCGTGAGACCTCACTTGCAGTATTGTTTGCAGTTCTGGTGTCCTCAACATAAAAAGGACATGGAACTGTTGGAACAAGTCCAGAGGAGGGCCATGAGGATGATCAAGGGACTGGAGCACCTCCACCATAAAGATAGGCTGAGAAAGCTGAGGCTGTTCAGCCTGGAGAAGAGAAGGCTGCGTGGAGACCTCATAGCAGCCTCCCAGTATCTGAAGGGGGCCTATAAGAATGCTGGGGATGGACTATTCATTACGGACTGTAGTGATAGGACAAGGGGTAACGGGTTCAAACTTAAACAGGGGAAGTTTAGACTGGATATAAGAAAGAAATTCTTAACTGTGAGGGTGGTGAGGCACTGGAATGGGTTGCCCAGCGAGGTTGTGAATGCTCCATCCTTGGCGGTGTTCAAGGCCAAGTTGGACAGAGTCTTGGGTGACATGATTTAGTGTGAGGTGTCCCTGCCCATGGCAGGGGGGTTGGAACTAGATGATCTTAAGGTCCTTTCCAACCTTAATGATTCTATGACTCTATGATTCTACTATAATCGAAAATTGTATTACTTGGTCAAGGTTATTTTGTGTCCTTAATCCTCAAAGCAAAAATATTTGGTGCAGGAGCAATGATGTCACTTTAAACCTGCTATTTAGCTCTAAGAGCTGAAAAAGGCAGTGTAACCCCCTCATGCATAAATATATCACCTTAAGTTTATATTTCACTACTTTTAAAAAGTACTGAAGAATATGCCACAATATGTCTTGTTCTAGAAGCTGAGAAATTATGCTATGACTAAAATGACATCATTCTGCCTCCCACAGAATGTTTTGGCTCTGAATGCTCAAGGAGCAGATGAAATTAACATAAAATGTCACTGTCATGCAGAAAAGAAGATAAAATATTAACATCTTTTGCATTTCTTTCACAGATCTGAGTAAGAGGTCACCACAAAGCATGTCACAAGAACCCTGAGGATGAAATAGTGCCTTTTGCTGAGGGCCAATATGACAAGCACTGTTGAAATTTTCAAAATAGGGCTTACCATAAATCAGGACAGTCTGTAGGATTTATGTTTCTTCTGTCCACTAAGAGTTCCTCTGTAGAACTCTCATTTTGTGTTTATATTAACGTTAGCCAATTTTGAAATTGTTCCCAAGTTAATTTTAAAAACACCATTAGCACTCTAAATAATGAATCTAGTTGACACAATTCTTTTTTTTAATTTGTACTGTTGTATCACAGAAACTTATATAAAAATTATGTTCTCATTGTAGTAAACTATTTTGTGATCAAATAGTAAGACATTCTCTGACTTAAGGAGAGTTTAAAACCCAGATATTGAAAAGGACATGGTAGGTTGAAAGCAAGCCTGATAGCAACCAGGATGGTGGGAGGGCAAAGTAACGAACTGAACAAAGTTTACCAAAAAAAGAATGAGGTCTCACCTCACAGTATTTAACTACTGTGAAACAGAAATGTTTCTGTGGCTACCACAGAAGACTTATGATTTAAGAGTCAGTACCCCTTTTAAAATTTAACAGAATTTCCTATGAATAAAGTTGACATGTACAAATCTTGAGGCCGCTTACCATCAAGTTAAGGATAGTCTGGGTGTTGATAGAGAATTTAGTAAGCAGGAAGGCTTAGCTTGGAAATCAAAATATCTGTTTTGATCATGCTAATTTAAAGTGCCAGCTGCACATTCGTGAGAGATTAAGAAGGTAGGTCACAATGCTGGATGTGGGTAGGTGTTTAGTCAACAGCTAGGACTGTGAGATCCTGACATAAGGAGAAAGGTGCAAAGAGTGAAAAATTGCTGATCGAGAGCAGAGTAGTAGAAGAAATATACTGAAAGAAGGAGACTGGAATGGGAGGAGGCATCAAAGAGTGTTTCTGAAGGAATGATTAGAAATGAGAAAAGAACACACAACCTCCGTTATACTAAGAAATTAAAAATGAAGGTAAACATTTGAGAGTTTGGCCAGGAAGGTCACCTGGGTGAGCAAATTCAATGGCATGAGAACAATGTTTTCACCTTCCAGCATGAATTTACTTGGCAGAAATATTAATAATAGAGGGGGATAACAAAATATATAAAAGATGTCACTGAGAAGAAAAGCAGCATGATTTACTCAGGTATACATAATTTATAGGGAGTTTCAGACATGTGCCAAGGGTTTAGTACACAGTAAGAAAGCTGAAATCTTGTGGGTGGAAGCCAAAGTTTGAGTCTCAAGAATTTGGTAGAAATCACAGTTACACTTAAGAACTCTATAGAATCATGGAACCAACTAGGCTGGAAAACACCTTTAAGATTATCAAGCCCTACCATTACCCTAGGACTGCCAAGACTACAACTAAACCATATCACTGGGGGGCTCATCTACATGGTTTTTGAAGACTTCCAAGGATGGTGATTCCACCACTGCCCTGGGAAGCATCTTCCACCTCTCAGTGAAGAAATTTTTCCTAATATCCCATCTAAACCTCCCCTGGCACAGCTTGAGCCCATTACCTCTTGTCCTATTGCTTGTTACTTAGGAGAAGAGACCAACTCCACCTCACTACAACCTCCTTTCAGGTAGTCTCAGAGAGTGATAAGGTCCCCCCCAAGCCTTCTCTTCTCCCCCAAGCCTTCTCTTCTCCAGACTAAACCCTCGCAGGTCCATCAGCTGTTCCTCATAAGACTCGTGCTTCAGACCCTTCGCTAGCTTTGTTGCTCTATCCTGGACCTGCTTCAGCACCTCAATGTCTCTCTCGTAGTGAGAGGCCCAGAACTGAACACAGTATTTGAGGTGTGGCCTCACCAGTACCGAGTACAGGGGGATGAACACTTGATAAGGTTCCCCCCTGAGCCTTCTCTTTTCCAGACTAAACAACACCGAGTGACAAAGCCATGAAGAGAAGAAAGAATAAAGGGAGAATAAAGAGAAACTGGGCTTTGCAAGAAGAGGCTGACACAACAACTGATCCTAAATTTGCTCATAATCCTTACCAACAACAACAACAACAAAAGTACTAATGCATATTCTTTTTATAGTGAGAGGTGGCTTGTGACTTCAGCTGAGAAAATACCTTTTCTTGCTGATTTATAATGGTAATTGAAGGATCTATGCAAACCCAAGGTATTGAGGAGTAGCTGAAGAACACTTATCACAACTTGAGCCTGGACATAACTTGTAAAAGCTTGTGGAGTAAACAGACAGAAAAGTTTTGATGATAATCCTATCTTTCATAGGTTATTATTGTAACACTCTAGATTAGGCTGATATTTTGTGGTTGAGTATGCAGTTTAAAAGCAATATGGTGATATCTTCCAAGATATTAATTATGATGTTTGGCATCTACTGAGTATTTAAAACACTATTTTTACTGAAGACAGCATCTGTATGACACAATTAAAAATTATCGGGATATCACTGCCTGAACATGATGATGTTTAACTATGAGGTGAGGAGTATGCTGTGCCTGGAAAAGGTTCCCTGTTTGAATTTCAGATGTCAGTGTCACAGTACCAAAGGCCACGTGGCAACAGTACATTCTGTCAGCTCATCCAGTGGCACACTCATGCTGCATGCGATTTTTCAGGAATAAATATTTTAATATTTCCTATTTTACATTGGAATATGACAGGATATTTCCATGAGGAGAAAATTGGGAAGCAAATACAGAAGTATATAGATTTTCAGAGATTACATCTCCAGAGAAATGCACTTCAGTGCAACCTAACATGTACATCAATCTTTGAAATGTCAAATTCTCTGGCACACTGGTGGCATGAATTTGCTGAAAACTGAAAAAAACAATAGCAAGGAGAATGTTTAGCTGTAGAAGAGTAAAATTTGCCTTAAAAAAAGAACCCTGGCAAATTTCCATTTCTGTATGCATTATTAACCTACTCCAACACGATTCACATTCACAAATATGCATACATTATAAGGCATGAACAGCTGGCTAGATTGTGAGTTCCCTCATGCAAAAATTTCATTACTTCTAACCAGCTAAAAAAGAGGGATTTTTTTTCATTGGAAGATCTCAGAATCTGATCTACTTGATTTATATACCTCTAAAAGTACTCTTAAGTATCTTGGTCTTCTAGTAGAGTTTTAGTTTTGTATTATGTTTCAAATTGAAATGGTTTAAATTTTGCTAGTTTAAACTAAACCCACAGTCTACCATATGAAATAATTGAATTCAATGCAGCATTGTGAGATCTGGGGAGATTAATTTTCTATGTTTAGAATGAAATGGAATAAAAAATGGTTTTGAATAACAATAGGATCAAATTATGCATTGCTGTCTAGCAAACAGAAACTTTTGATTAAAGAAAGTCTTTGAAGTCTGGATCAACATTTATCTTTGAATATTGTAAATGTTTTCTAAGTAGGTAGATACACACTCAGACAGACTTCCAATCTACATTATAAATTTAATAGAAAACTATTCCACTTTGTCCTTATACATAAGTGCTAGGTTTTATAATTATAGTTGCATTCAGAATCTAATAAAATTAATGAAAGGCTTGTTTAAGTTCCTATTCTTGTATATTTTACATATTCTTGTATATTTGTATTATACATATTCTTGTAGATTTTACATATTCTACAATATAGACCTGCCTTCTAAGTGTTAACCCTCTTACATGGTTTGTATCACAGCTAGATTTGTCTTAGTACAATTATAGTTGAAAGAACAGCATTAAGGAAGCCTTTCTTTTTAGTCACTGATTGTGATTGCTAGCATATCAAATTTATTCCGTTGTAATCCAGATCATTTTCTAGAAGCGTTGAGAACTATATGTAGTAGTTTGTTAGAGAGCTCACAAGAAACCCTATACTGACAGAACAAAAAGCCCTTCGACTGTCACTTTATGTCATTAACAATTTCTAAACCCATTACAGATGGGATGGACTGATTAAAATTGAGGAGGGAGGATCTTTTTCCCAGCCAGAAATATCCCCTGAGACTTTTCCTGCATGTGAAGTTTCTAATGATTAATGGGAGAAAAATAGGACAGCCTGCCCCACAGTTGCCGCACACTTTATTTAGGAAAGATGTTATTTGGTGATGTGCTTGCATTGGATGTCTTTAGAAGTTAAATATTAACTGGATGATTTTTAAAAACAGTCTACGGTCTAATTGCTCTTTTTTTTTTTTTTTCTTTCTTATTTTTTTAATATTCATTTTTTATAGTTTCCCTGTAATTTCTATAAATGGTGCTAAAAGACTAAAATGTTTATCTTCTAAACTCCACACCTCCCTTCCATTCTGATGTTTTATTTCTGTAAATGAAAGCTACAGCTGGAATATTGTTTTACTACAAATCTTACATCAGCGCTGTTGGTTGTGATGTGACACCAGAGATTCTTATCTGTAGGCTGGGTTGGAATTATTAAACGTTCTCACATTGTGCAAAGTGTTGAGGATGAACAGCAGTGCAGTGAGGTGCATCCAACACTTCTGTGCTTCCCACCTGATCCTTGAAATATGACTCCTTTAAAAGGCTAATATTTGCTTTATATAGAAGTGACAATATTCAAGCACTAACATGTACTGGAATTATTGCTGAATTCTGTGTTCCTCTAAGTTCTTTTCTGAAGAGAAAAATTGAGGGGGAAGAAAGAATAAGAATCATTGAACTAAAAAGAAGGAAAATATATTATTTCTACCAAAAGTATCAGCAGTGCTTTTATAAGAGGAGAATTTCTAGCTAACCTAAGTGATCAGCTTTCTTTGAGATATAATATTTTATCATCTCTAAAAATAAGGAACTAAAAAGGGAAAAAAACTACATTTCTGAATGGCTGATTTTATTTTATTTTATTTTTTGTCTGACAAATATTATAGTATTGACAAAGTCTTTTTGTGAGTTTATTTAAATGAAAGCACTAACAGGACCATGGATTTAAGACCAGATTAACTATTTGATTAACAAATCTGCACTGCCTTTATGTAAACATCAGCATGAGGTGTAGAAAGGGAGTGACAGTAAACTAGTGTTTGTGCTATAATTGCATATACTTAAAATGCATGAACTAAAGTTAGCTCTCTATTTTAATTCTACTGAGTAACTGTAGACCACATCACATGCATCAGATCTTACAAGGCAAAAAGTCCACAATAATGTGACTGCTATGGACGTGGAAGTCTGGCAAAACACTTAGATGCTCTATGAATGCCTGACAAAGATGAGATTTATTTCACTTTGTGTTATAATAAGGTAATTCAGAGAGAGGATATAGGGACAAAAAAGACATAGGAATCAGTCCAGAACTACCCTGGCTTTCCTTATAATATTGCTAGGAAGTAGTTGCCTGAAGGAGAAGAATGAAGACTGCGTTAAGAGGGAGAGCCCAATCCCAATTACTGTGTGGTTGAGATGTGTAATTTTATTCCTGCAAAAACAGTCAATGAAACGGAAGTTTTCTTCAGTGTTTTCTTCATATTTTTTGTGGGTTGTTTGTTGGTTTTTTTGTTTGCTTGTTTGTGTGGTGGGTTTTTTTTTAGTTCTTTTTTCTTTTCCATTTTCTATTTGTATTGTTACAAGACATAGTAGAGCTACAGAATTACGTTAGGGTACCATGTCTTTCTTGTTACATATATTTTAGCACTGCTACGTCACCCAAAATATCCATGTAATTACACAGTGCTTCTAACCTGGATCAGCTGGGAATGGCTAGGAATAAAAAGTTTACTGTAATATAATTTTGAGGAGAATAAATACTAGACATGAAAACTGAGAGTTCAAAACACAACAGACTATGAAGTTTATATTCTCTGTTTCCAAAATCAGTCTTGTAAAAAAACAGCCACTTGTTAATTTTGGACGTAGGGTCGTTTTTGTTTTGGTGGTATGTTTTTTTTTTTTTTATTACATGAATGTTGTCATGGCAATGGGAAATCTTTATTTTTTGGAGTGCTGAGCCATGCTCAAGTTTAAATCAGTAGGAAGAGCAAGTGCTCAGAACCTTTGAAATTAAGTTTGGTGGACAATAGAATTTGTAGTCAAGTCAGTGTTTTGATAATGTAAATCTGAGCATAGTGAATGTAGATGCTTGTTCCATGCTAAAACTTTTCCTCATTTATTGACTTCATCACTCCCTGAGCTTTACCATTCTGTATCACAAATTTTATTCTGATTAGTGTTCCTGAGTGGGTGGAAGGGTTCAATTTGTACTTCACACTAGTATCAATACTGCTGTTTGAACATGCTTTTGTCAGCTTAATAGTTTTGTTTTCATAAACAGTTGGTGCCATAATACTACAATTGGTCCTACTGAATTTGTCCATGTAAATTGGAAATACTTCAAGCATACTGAACACTAAGGTAAAGGAAAGCTACAAAAGCAGATTTTCACAATTAGGTCTTTTCTAACCTCAGGAAAACTGTCTTAAAAATAATTTAAAAAAATATTATACAGCCAAGTTTTGTCTTCTAATATAACTTCAGAAATATACCTTTCAAAGAGGTATTTAATGTATGTACTCATTAATGTATATAGAAGAGTTATCAAAGACCATGAAAGGAATATATATGGTAAGTTAGTCTTTTGATATTGTCACAAAACCAAGACTGTTGTTCTGTTACAAACGTGAGAATGTTTCAAGAAAAATGGTTGAAACTTATAAATTAAAGGTTCTTCAATATTGCATCTGGCTGTAACATCTAATTAACACTTTAAAGGCTACAGTTTAATTTAAATGAATGGCAGGCCTTTGACTGCACAAGACAGCTCATGAACATGATTACAACAAAGTAATTTCCCTTTGTCAGATGCAGACTTTCAGTAATAGTGTTCTCTTAGCTTAATAAAGTTAAGCACCACTTACAATCGGCACTTCATTTTGCTTCTTTCTATTATATAGAATGGTGGTTGTTCAGTTCTTATAGCAGCGATCTGCGTAGGTGTTCATTTGTACTCTCCTGCTGTGTGGGTACTCTGTCTAATTCCCAAGCTTCTAGCTTTATAATAGTTTCACAAAATGCTGTTTGAATTTTTATAAGCTAGTTTTCATTATCATTAGTTGAATGTTCCAAAGCTTTATACTGCCCAATATGGTTCTATTTTGACTCATGTTTGTATGCATTGATAATGTCTCTGTGCTGTAATTTTAGTGTTATAATATCCACTGGAAAAACTTGTTGTATGAGTAAGTTGAAATTTATAACGCTATAATTTATTCTATAATCTTCCCTTTCCCCCGAATATTAAATAAAATTATAGATATATTTAAAAATCATGATATAATTTTCATTTAAAAGTTTGATTCTTTTTCAATGCAGCTGCAAAATTTGTACAGGTTAAAGATATCCTAATGGGTAATGCGTAATCTAATAAATTGGAACATTCTGATACTGGTTTGTCACTAAGACCCCTTGTTGCTGTTAGTTCCTGTAATTCTGTCTCAGACAAAAGGGAAGGATGTGACGGAATGGCATTCTGTCATTTTTTCTGTATTAATTTGCCCTCTTCTCTCAAGTGAATTCAGCCATTATTGCCCCTTTACTTAAAGCCTGTTAGAGCATTCTACAATAGAGGGTCCCCTTTGCGTTCTTTAAACATGTCTTGTGTTCCCTTGGAGAGGCATATTTGGAAGAGCAATTAAGCATTGTTGTTTGCAGAAGAAAGCAAGATATCTACTAGTTTTCTATACTTATATGAGGCCCTCCTTCTTAGGATCCCAGAATGCTATAGAAGTATTCATTATTATTATAGCACTAACTGAAGCTTTCTTTATACTTTTTTTATACTTTCCACATGTACATTATAGTTATGGTGTGGATGATCAAACAGAGTCCTGCAAAGGGAAAAAGAAAATTACTTGTTAAGTGGATTTTTTTAAAGTGGCAGAAATGGGGTGCAGCTATCATGGTTCTTAATTTTTTTTTGTAGTTTGGAAGGTGTTTCGATGAAGGAAACATATTTTGCCTTAGTTATTTATTGTTCAGGGAATAGTTGTTTCAAAATACATTACTGCTCAGTATAGCCTTTTCAAACTTGTTTGAAATACATACAGAATTAAGAAAAATAAGAAATAAGTCATTTTTTTCTCAGTTCCCTCTAGTCTATTTACTGGATGAAGACATCTACCTAATTTAGCTTTTCTACCCCATACTAAAGGACTAATTAAAAAATAAGTCATAGCTAAACTGGAGTACAAAATACATTCTTGAATATTATTTTTTAAATTGAAATTTTCATAAATATTCATCAAGTTTTTATATTCTAAAATTTTGAAACAAAAATACATGTAGCTTGAAATTAATTTTTAAAAATAAAATAGCAAAGAATAATCTAAATTCTTAGATGCCTTGTCATTTGCCTAGGATATCTCAGGCAAAGTTTTCCTATTTTGCAGTGCAAGAAATTTGTACTTTCAGTAAATTCACAACATCATCCATAGAACTGAAGATGATATTACTAAGAGCGTCCTTTGTCAGATGGGAAGAATAGATAACTTTTGGAGTTTGGGTATATCAGTCATGAATGCTACATCTTAGCTGAGAAATTATTTTATTAGTCACTGTGTACTGTGCATCAGAAAAACTAATGGAAACAGAAGAAATATATTTGTCTGGATGAATCTGAATGGAGAAGGTACTCCTGAATCTTTGCTTTTTAACTCTCAAGAGTTACTATTTCACTCTATGACCATAGCAAAAATCCTGTTGAGTAGGTGTACCTATATGCCTTGATGCAGCATATTAATTACTGATAGAAAATGGTGCTTAAATTTTTTCACATTTTCAGAACATTAAATTTGCCTTGCCTTAAAATCCATGATAGAAATCCCAATCCAATTAGGTCAAAGAGAGTTCTGGTTTTTTTCACTGTAGCCAAAATTTTGTGTTCTGCTCTTCATTTAAATGTCTGAACATCGGGGTATCCTTGAATTTGCATGTGGCAATAGGCAGTATGAAGTTTATTCTGAGGTAAGGTGTTCTGCTAAGATTGGATCTCCAATGCTCTGTTTTTCATAAATAGGATTGTAAGTTTTTCTGTAAATCAGCCTGAAAGTGTAAGATTTTTTTTTCCCCCTCTAGTTCTGGTTTCAGTACATGCTCACTAATCTAAAAAGCACTGCATGAGCCTGAGCCTAATTAATTCAACAATCTGCAAACTCCGTAAGTCTTATCATGGCAACAGCAACAGATGATGCTTCTTAAATTTACATCCTCTAGAGTGCACTTAATAGGATCAGAGCAGTCACAGAGAAGAATATACAGTTATGGAATTTGTTTTACCAGTAATTGAACTGAGTATAATTCTTTCCACTTGCAGACACCCGCACCTAGAAGAATATTTTCTTATTGAGAACTAAATTTGTCCTAAAATATGTACAAAATGATCATACAAATAATAAGACTGCAGTGGGAGGAACTATAGTTTTGCTGTTGTTATGACTGGGGCTTTGCACAAGACAATTTATGTTAATAGCTTCAGGAACAATGATGGGCATTTTGAAAATACATGTGGAAATATATATTACAGCAACCTAAGTGCCTTGAAATAAAGTGAAAAACCCAGGGTCTTTGTGAGCTATTTTGTGATTCAACTGAATTTTTATTTCAGTCCTTCTAATTAATTCTTAAGCTTTAATTCATTATAAGAAATTAAGTTATGCTTTTTATTTATTTTTTTCAGTGTTAGCTGAAAAGGACTAGGACTGCATCCAAATTATTTAAGTACCAATGAACCGAATACACTTTTTCATCTTAGAATCTACTCAAAAAAAAGTGCAGATGGCACCACCAATAAATGACTGTCACAGACCAAGATCTTTTCTATGCAAATGACTAATGCATCACCACAAATTCTGTCAGAGCAACAGAAAGAGACTGCCAAAAAAAATCATATCATAATCAGTGAGTGTTCTTGATTGTTCACTGTTTGTAGCACATATGGATCCTCTGAAATACAGAACACCTACCTAAAAGAAATACTGAAATCATTATGCATCATGAACTTTTGCATGTGTTTAGAATGTTTTAAGGAAACTATTTGGTCTACAATAAACAGACATATTTTCCCAGTGTCATTACAGCAATAGCTGTGTTAAAAAAAAGAAACAAAAAACCAAATCAAAACAAAACAAAAAACCAAACAAAACAAACAAAAAAAAAGGCAAAAAAAAGCAACACACTAGAATTTATGACTTAATATACAAAACAATAATCAGGACACAGTTTGAAACTAAGCTGTCTCAAGCCTTTCTCATAGGCTTTTTGAAATGTATTTGTGGTGTGAAAAGTAGATATATAATAAGCATTGTGGAATGGGAAAGGAGAAGGAGATAATAATTTTACTTGTAAAATTTTTTATTGTATTGATCACGGAACACAGCTGACTTCCAGAAGTCTGGTGGCCAGTGTGAGAGATGACTAGAACACAAAGCCTATACAGCAATTAAAAATGTATCATTTTGTATAAAACCCAAATGTTTAATAGAAACTTAAAAAGTATCAAACTGCATGTAGAAGAAACCAACTCAAAGAGAAATTAATTCAAAGACTGTTTGAAAAGTGACAAACTAAAGTAAAAAGAGAGAAAAATCTAGTTGACTTGATAACCACTGGCAAATTCAGGAGAAGAGGCTCAATGCAAAGATCAGATAAAATCAAAGTATTTCTTGAACACTTCTTTGAAATGGAAATACGTGCTTAAATCAGTTCTTTATATGAATCCCTGTAGCACTGTGGGCAGAGATTGACACTCTTCCTCATCAAAGCTCTACTAGAAAGATTATACTCCAGAAAAAAATTATAGGAAAAAAAAGTAGATATTTGCTTATTCCAGAAGCAGCAAGCATAAGGGACTTAAGAGGAAAGCATCTACTGCAAGGAGAATTCACGTCTTGATAGTTCAGATGCATTTACTGTACATTAGGCTTCCTCTGGAACAAAGGCCATTTCTCTGTTAATCATGTTACAGTTTGAGTCATCTGAAGATATTTGCCATCCAAGATTTTGCAATTAGGCAGGCCTCCAAGATGGAAGAGATTTTAAAGCAAGATTAGACCCCTACATAATTTTATCTGTTGGAACAAGTCCAGAGGAGGGCCGTGAGGATGATCAAGGGACTGGAGCACCTCCACCATAAAGATAGGCTGAGAAAGCTGAGGCTGTTCAGCCTGGAGAAGAGAAGGCTGCATGGAGACCTCATAGCAGCCTCCCAGTATCTGAAGGGGGCCTATAAGAATGCTGGGGATGGACTATTCATTACGGACTGTAGTGATAGGACAAGGGGTAACGGGTTCAAACTTAAACAGGGGAAGTTTAGACTGGATATAAGAAAGAAATGCTTTACTGTGAGGGTGGTGAGGCACTGGAATGGGCTCCCTAGAGAAGTTGTGAATGTTGCATCCCTGGTGGTGTTCAAGGCCAAGTTGAACAGAGTCTTGAGTGACATGGTTTAGTGTGAGGTGTCCCTGCCCATGGCAGGGGGGTTGGAACTAGATGATCTTAAGGTCCTTTCCAACCCTACTTATTCTATAATTCTATGAAATAGCTTATTAAGGTCATACCATGCTCTTCAAAAAGTTATCCCATCTTTACTTAAATATTTGAAATTATAAAGAAGTTCTTTGTTCCAGTTGTGCTGTCATGTTCATTGTAGAATTTATGTCTTGTCTGAATATGTCTAGTTCTTCATTTTTATATATTGAATCAAGTTGGATTTTGGTTTTTTAAACTAACAAATCATCTAATATTTATTTTACATATTCTTATTCCCTTAACAAATACTTTTAAAATCTGCTTTTAAACAGATAAACCAGATACAGTAGCTTACATCTGAATGGAGAATACCTCTGTATCTTAACCTGTGCTGCTGGTTGAATTTTTTCCTTAAATAAATTTATTAACTTCCCTTGCAAATAGTGTTTCACTGCTGCCTTCATTATGACCATGTAATGAAATTGTTTTCCTATTCATACCACCTAACATTGCTCAGTGTAAGGGTATATATCTATTCTGAGCTTGTCAGGGTTCCCTCTTTAATTAAAGGAGAAGGAAAAGCAATTCTACAATGTCAATCATCCTATTTTAAGAAGGATGACTCACCCTCTGCAATATTTGTATCTCTCTCTTAACTATACAGGAAGCCTAGACTTCTGGTTAGATTAGATTTCTACTTTTCAGGCAGCTACAACATGTGAAAAGATTCCCAAATATATGGTGAGTTATTTCCATTCCTTCACATCAGACTTGATTTGATTAAATGAATTAAATCCGATAGGTAAAACAGATGGGAAAAAACCTGCTTTGAAAACTTTGTGGGACTTCAGCCCTGACCACTTTGCAGCCTCAGGACTTCAGTAATTGTGCATACCAATTTGTATTTAAGTGCTGGGGCACTTTACTCAAGAACACATGTGCAGATGGACAGCTTTGTGAGTCTATTCCACAAGAAGTTTTGCGAAAAAATTGTTCACAACAAGCCTTCACAACATAGATTTAGGTACTAATTTTTTCATAGCTTAGTTTGTCATCAGGAAAACAGAGATAATATTTTTCTTGTCTGTGGTGTTTGCTTGCTAACTGTATTCTTTCACTTGGTTTATAATGTTTCTTGAACTAAAGCCATGTCCGCTCTGTTTCTGCAGCACCTGAAAGTTATGGTCTGTAGACAACATTACAATGCTAATAATTACTGTTTATATTCTTTGACTATGTAGACTTTGACATCCGTCTTTTACAACATCTAGAGCAACAGAGCTCCAATCACTTTTGATACTTCCAAATTTGTTGTAATACAAATAAAAATAGCTTGAAGGAGGTTTCTTTAGAGGTTTAAAGAGATTTAAATACATGCATCAATAGTGCTGCCACGTAATCTGCTCACCCAAATTTGTTAGTGGTGTTCCTCTTTACATACTAATGTGTGGGTGTGTGTTTCTTTCTGATTATAATTTTTTGGGTTCATGGATGTCAGCTTCTTAGAGTGCATTAGTAAAACTATTATCTAAAGTTATGCTTTGGCCATGAATTACATTCAAACTCTTGCATTAGCCATTTCCTCTTTACCAAATTTCATGGCAGACCTGCACCTGTATGTTGTTAATTTATACATATTAATCTGAATGCTTTCTTGTGGAATATATTTTGGTCTTTCTGGAACAGAAATGAGAAAAGCCAGTTTTGCTTTTTGGTGTCTGGCAATCAGGTTTAATTATCCAAGTTCTCAAGTTCTCAAGGTTGGGATCAGAGAGGATCTGTACGTATTCACGGCATTATGACAGACCAAACTAAAAAAAAAAAGGTAAACCCAAAACATTCCTATCATAACTAGTACTGAATGATTTAATTTCTTAAAAATTAATCTGGAAAAATTCCCAGATCATACATCTGTCATGCTAATTTACAGAGGCTGCAGTCTAAAGGAGGAGCACTGAAGAGGATCATTCTTCCTTTCTTCTTCCTCTGTTCAACATGATTACTCCTCCACTCAAACATTTCCTGGCTACCTGGCAATTTTAAGCATGAACATCTGTATTCTGGTTAGAATTTGCTGTGTGCTGGTAGGTGTCGTTGTCAGTCCATCTGTCCAACATTTTTCTTACACTTTGTCTAACATTTCATGAGCTAGTATTTGTAGCTGGAGTCTGTGACAAAGAAGAAACCAGAGACAAAGTATTTGTTCTTCACCACCACCTTGGTTACTCCTCTTATAGCGTCTGCTATACTTTGGTTTATTTTTTTTCTTCTGTTAAAATGCAGCTGTGGTACTGCAAATGACAAGTCATACTCAGTCATCTTGAAATCACTGGGGTTTAACTCTCATTTCATTTTCACAAGCTCTGCGTCAAATATGAGCTATTCTTGATGTCCTCCAGTTTCTGTGGCCAGAATCAGACACATAGTTTTAGACATATAAAATTCTACTAATTCACAGAAGCTGCTAGATTTTTTTTTCTTTTCATCAATATCAAATCTTGCTGATGACTATTGAATATAAAAATAATTTATAGTTTTTCAATTTGTCATTTTTTTTTGGTTTTATACATAAATTTGTCTTTAGGAAAGCTGAGGTAGTCATTGAGATAGATTTAGTAAGTTTCAAGATACCATAAAAATGTTCTAACTTCTACTACAAAACATACTAATGTTCCATCTTAATACAAAATTAATTGCATTGCCTTGACTGACACTTAAATCTGACTTTTGTGTCATTCTGTTGTCAGTCTAGTTCTTCAGACTCAGAAGTATCTAAAATGAGGATGTGTGAAAAGTTTGGAGGTTCAATAGTAAATTTAATCTTCTGATTTCAATTATTTATAACCTAGTTCTTAAGAAGGCTCATAAAGATTCTTCTTTTTCTTACATTTTACAATTTCTTATAATATTGTGGTAACACAAGTTGCAAAACTAATGTGAGCCAAAGAGCTTTACTTCTAAAACAGTGAGTTGTGCTGGACTCAGAGCTTCAAATCTGATCAACGCAGTTTTGCAGCATTGTGTAATGCTAGAGTCAAAGGATAGTTTTTATAATTCAGTTAAGTCACTTAGGAAAATACACTCTTTTTTATAAGGCATCTTTAGAAAACTCTGGAGACATATCTGGTTCCAATGTCTCTAGTTCAAGAGTTTTAAACGGGACAAGTTGGCCTCTGTAGAAAGATTTGAGGAAACAAACTTATTTTCAAGTGTCTATGCTTCCTATACAGCAATATGTATATATCTATAAATACATATATAAACCCCACACACTGAGTGCTGCCAACAGTCACTATGAATGAAATGCAGTGAGAACAAGCAAAGAAAGCCTGGTTGCTGTCTTATGGTTAACCATTTTGTTACACCTATTTTTTTTAAAATTCACAGATGTATACTTTTCCTTTCATGATAAATTCCCTTTTAGTGGCACACATTAAAAGAATTTGGATATTTAATTTCAAAGCTGTATTCCTGAAATTTCTATTCAAATCCACTGTAGTAAGGGAATTTGTATTTCAAGTATGATGCAATCTGACCATAAATTTCCTTTGTACATGCAGCTCCATTTTATAAATTGGCATCTACACCATTTTTAATAAGATAAATGAGCTTGCTACTTACGCATCTGCTCTGAGAGATTTAAACCAGTGGAACATGCCTAAAGCTGACATACTGAGTTGAGATTTACACAAATCTCTCTGGTGTTATCCTTTCACCAAATGGTTGTAGGCCTCACCACAGGAGTGGAGCATCTGAGCTTACTTTCACCATATTTTTTGATTAATCTTTCTGTTATTGAGGAACTGTCCTCTTAGTAAGTTGTAATTAAATGAAAGCTGACATCAGTAAGAGGATTTCCATGTGTATCAAAAAATTCCGAGTGAGTCAATGGATGGAGAGCCATTTTAGATGTCATTTCAACAAGGTCAACATTTTGGATTATCTTTTAATTACTAACAATTTCTACCTGCAAAATAACAGTGAAGTGAAGCTTTAGGGGTGTTCTTCAGCCACTCTAAGAATGTTAGAAGAATTCTAGCACTAACAATCTGCTGGCATTTAAAAATCCACCCTCCAAACAGAGCCATTACTATTTTAATGTTGCTTTATAGGTATTTCAATAGAACACGTAACCACAAAAAAACCCATACATAAATAATAATACAAAAGGACTGTTTTCATTATCAATAGAATGAGTGAATGGATGTTTCCAATGTTCTGCTTTGTATGTAACTTTACTCGGCAACAGAGGCAATATTTATAGTAAAGTCTATCATCGCTTATTAATGCTATACGTTAGAGTATTTTGCTACTTCAGAAAATTATATGTTAAAATATGCTGAAACATTTTCAAATAAACCAAGAAAAATGATCTAACAATTTATTAATTGTATTTCATTGTTTAAATGCTAAAGCATGATAAACTATTGAATGAAGAAATGTAAATATATTGATTTCTTCTATCCTAATTGTTGCAAGCATTTAATAAAGCCTTAATGAAGCCTCAGGGGAACAATTTCCATCTTGTTTATTTAAAAATTGCTAAAAAAAATCTAATCCACAATTTTCAATTAATTTATATAAAAACAGAGGACTAAGCAATTAATTTGTGATATACATATTTTTTACATTCCTGATTATGAAATATACTTCTTATTATGAATTTTCTGCTTGATGCATTTTAAAAATATTTGGAGATACAATGTTGCTTGCTTTTAAAGGTATAGTAGGAAAATATTTTTTCCAAATATTATTTATTAGATTTCAGGTATTGAACTGACAATTTGATTTTCCTTTAAGTGGATACATTAAGCAAAGAAATTGTATAGACTAAAAATTTACTCAAACTAGAAGTTTTAAAACAGCTGAGTATATTTCGACATAATCAACTGTGGAATTTAAATATGAAATATTTATTCAATAGCACTGAATTTTCATTGGAAAAATGTTAAGGTTCAGTTCTGAGAAGTCTTCTATATAAAAGCTGAAACAATTTTACTTTGAGGAGTTGTTCTTTCTGTTTTTTTCATTAAGGAATTGACAGTTTTCTGACAGCTGCATACAAGCCGGCTGGTGAGTATTTTCCCTTGACAAAAACTGTAAAGTTCGGATATGCAAAATAAGCAAGGTTTATAAGTACTGTGGATTGCAGGGGAGCCCTGAATCATTCAGTCCATCACTTTCACTCAGAGGTTTGATTTATACTCTCTGTGGAATCCACTCAAACTTCACAGGGAATAACCTACCTTATAACCCAGCAGGATTTTTCATTTACAAGCTTCCTAAGGTTCCATTTTTGCCACAAGGCCATTCAGGTAATTTGTGAAGATAAAAGTTTAGTTGTTGATGAACGAGATGCAGGTTCTTGCAGCTGGAATAGAGGTGGAAGAAACAGAAGAATGGTTAGTCGTTTTGGAGGATGTGCTTGGACAAACTGATATATTACAGATGCTATGCAAAGGTCTTCAAATTTAAAATGCCATCGTTTAGTTGTACCCTGTAGAATAGCTACTTACAACTCTTATTGGGAAGTTTCGTATTGTTTCTTCATGTTCGCAAGACTAAATCTGTCCATTTTTAGTCATGCACTTGAAAGCCAACTAATATCAAATTCTGGAAGGAGCATAAACACCAATAAAAAATAAAGATGTTATCCCTAAGACACATGTTCAGAGTCTGCAAAGACATCTGCCTTAATGGATCCCTGTGAAGATGCAAATTTTCCTTGAGAAATAGGACCTTAGTAGATGATTTTGCTGATGAAGTGGAAGATGGAATATAATTCAAATATTTCCTGTGGCTCTTCAGTGTTGACAACAAGGTAAAACTAGTAGAAACGTGTATTACAAAATAAGCAGAGCTGACTGAGAACACAAACAAGGTTTCATTTTCCTTTCATTTACCTTTTTGTTACTATTTTAGCTTAACAGACAAATACTACTTTAATTTAGTAAATAATTAGTGACATTAAAAAAATCTTCTATGTGGCTTTATAAATCCCTTACTTTTCAATAAAGATATTTCTATGATCTGAAGGAAATAAAAATATTTTTGAATTAATGTCAATAACCTTTAATCTTCTGTGATGTTGTTCTCATAGTGATTTTTCCCAAGGTAAAACTGTCTTGCTTTTTAGGTTGATAAATTTTATTATTTATAGATTCTTTGAAATTCGTAACCTAACCAGAATGTGATACTGGATACGGTATTTTTAATTGCTAGATCAGGAAATACTCAATTTAATTGTGTAAATTAAAGATGCCCTTACATGTATTTACTGAAGTTCTTAATTTTTGCATTACTTCTCTTAGAAAAGCAATGAGTTTAATTATTTTTTTTAGTCTGGATTTGAGTGAAGTTAATTTTGTACAGAAATTTGAAAACAGTTAAACGCAAAAATTAAGAAGTTAGTTAAAATTTGCTTAAGTAGAACTACTATTTATTGTATTGGATAAATAAGAAAACTATTCAGGAAAGCATCATTTGTGTGTAAAGAAACAGCCTGCTAGTAAAAGTGAAGTAAGCAAGCAGTCACCACTGTGTTCCCTGGAAATCTGCTGTCACAGGCAATTGCTTATTTCTTGCCTTGAGATCCTTCTGAACTGGTTTATCTAACAAAATAAGAATTATCCATGGTTAATGAAAATAATTGAGAGTTTTTCTTTAAAAATTTTAGAATCAGTAGATCTCAGCCTTTCATAAATAATTTCTTTATCTCTGAGTTTCTCATATTGAGTGAATTAGAAATCAAAGAATACTGAACTGCATCATTTCATTCCTTTTTGTAGTTACAGAAGAAGCTGGCTTGCTGCTTCAGTAAACTATAGGTTCAGGTGTCTATTCAGTTTTCTACTTTCCAGTGATTTTTTTTTTTTTAAATGCAGTCAACTAATGTATACCTACTTTAATAATCTTATTTAAATTATGTTCATATCAGAAATGGGGATCTTGAGGTATAGGTTTTTTGACTGCAAATAACAAAGAATAGAACAGTAATATAAAAGTTGTTTGTGTCAGGTCTGGTTCTACAAAAAGGGTCCACATGTTTATAAAGTCAGATTATCAATTGGTTTTATATCATTTGAATCCTGGATGAAACAAAATAGCTTATATTCAAAGTTCTTAGCCACGTGCTGATCTTCACCTTACTCTGAGACGCTGAATGTTCCCTTGATGTGTTTTAAACCATAATGACATTTAAGAAAACTGAGATATTTCAACTCTCAAAAGGATTAAAGTAAATCTTCTGTTTTGGTTGAGAACCTAAGCATAGACAGCATGTACCAGAAAGGAATGTCTCCTCTTTTGTACTTAGCTGGTTTTGCCTAGTAGTGAAAGCATGTGCATTTAGAGCTCAACCTCTTATGAAATCCATATCAACCGCATGTCTAATAGACTCTGGAAATTCTTCAATAACATTTACATAGGGATTGAGGATGGAAACCTCAGGAACCTATGAGAAATATTGAGTTATAGACTAAAATTAGTAAGAAATAATGATAAATATGAAGAGTTATATAATATGTGGCACTTTGCTGGTGACTGGTAAATAATCTTCAACATTCAGTTTTAGTTGATTTTATTTTGATACATCTGGAGAACACCTATTTTGCTTTCATTCAAAAATTAATAGCAATTGAATATGCTCAGTCTCTCTAAACCAGTACTTAATATGAAAAATTATCATTGTCAAACAAGACCAGCTAGTGCTTAGGAACTTAACCAAACAAGCATCTCTAGCTAGCCTAACAATATCTCCCTGAACATTTCAAAGAATGAAATCTGCTTCTCATGAAGCACAGCTTTGCAAGTTCTCCATCTGTTTTTTAATGCATTTTGTTTATTTGATCACAACTCTCCATGCCCCCTTTTGATTTCTATTGCGTTTTACACAGGTATATTTTTGTGTGTTTTCATGTCTGGGATCTCTGTACAAAAATAGAAGTAGACCTAATTAGCTACATGAATCCTACTATCATTTTCCAAAGTAGATCAGAATGGATCAGTGGTATGTACTCACAAAAGTTCTGCTGTCCTTATTGTACTAAAACCCAGGTCTTTCCCCATCTTGGCAGAAAGACGATTGATCGAGCTCCCACTTTCTAAGGATGACAATTACTCTGAGTCAGGTATATTTTAGGCCTGAAATGTAGGTCCAGACTCACCCTATCTAGCACGCAATTATGTGATGTAAGAAAGTCGTAACTGAAACTGTCTAATGTTAAAGGAAGAGAGAAGCACCTCCAAGTCTGGACAGCAGCAAAACTGACCAGAAGTCAGACAAATTCAGGCTCAAGATAAAACACCCATTTTAAATAATTGGAATAAGTAACTACTGGAACAATTTAATCAGGATAGCAATGGTTTTGTAGTGCAGTGGATTATTTGGATCATTTTCATAAATATGCTTGGATATTTTCCTGAGCAATAAACTTTTAGTTCAAATACATTGATTCAGAGAAGTGAGCTAGTATTTATATCAAAGTTCAGAGAAGAGGACCAAGGTGATTCTTTTCTGCCTTACATTTCCCTCTAAAAGGTTAGAATTACTCTGACTTTATCACTTTACCAAGTTTTGTTTCACCTGGAAATTTTATTGTGGTGACATGTTACTTAAATATCTCTTATGAAAAGCTTTGGGACTTATTCCAGTCCCCAGGGAAGCACACTTTATATTAAAATGTTAGTGGCCTATTTTAGTCTGACTTGTTCCACTTCTCCTTGCCACACTGTTGTAATACTCCTACACTTCCTGAATTTCCATTCTGTCAAAAGTAAGTTTTAGCAAGAGGGTATGGTTTCAGACAATGAAAATAATTTACATATGCTGACAAACAAATACTATTCCTTGAAGGTTTTCTCTTGTATGAATTTCTAGCACAGCAGATTAGAAATACTTTATTATTGCTTTATGAAAAAAATGTCAGTTAATTTCTTTCCAAAACATTAGAAATATTAATTTAAATATTTTCTGTCATCTTAATATTTTAATCAGCAAAGTCTAGTAGCATGTCTGAAGCATTTATATAGTTTATTTTGTTACTAGCATTATTTTAATCTTCATATTGAAGGAAGCTATGCTGGGTATGGAATCTTCCATAATGTCTCTAGCTCGTTTTGTATTTTTTTACACCTTTCAACTTAAAATTTACATTAATTGCATTTATTTCCATTTATTTTCCATTTGCTTTCTTATTGATAATTCATAAACCAACATAGATTTTTTTCAGCACATATTGAAAATATTACCCAAAACTATTTTCATTCTTGAATATGGACCATTTTTTTTGCCATCAAGAAATACTTCCTAAAATTTGTTCACTTACTTTCATATATTTCTTTCTTAACTTTTGCTTCCACTCAGCTTCCCTCATAACTTACCCCAGCTTTGAGGAGCAAACCTTAAATACATATACATGTTATTAATTGAGACTGTTGTCTGTGGATGGTGCCTAATATAAAGCGACATCTTTAGAGATCCTTTTCCAATCCATCTGGGCATCTGTGCTCATAACATTCCAGTCATGTAGACTTCCCACTAGCTCTTGGTAATCCCAATTTAACCAAATTCACTTTCATAAGTATCACCCAGATTCACAACATAAGAACAGTTTATGAACATGTTTGACAGAGAATAATTTATAATCTTCACCCAAAGAAAAGTTATAGTCCTATGTAAAGGGACTTGGTCCTTTAATATAAATTTGGTGTTAGATAGTCTATAAACTTCTAAAGAAGTGTCGTGGTTTAAGCCCAGGCCGTAAATCAGAACCACGAAGTCCACTTCCCCCCCACCTTTCTTCCCTCCGCTTCTGGAAGGACGGGGAGGAGAATCAAAAGAATGCAACTCCCACGGGTTGAGATAAGAACAGTTTAATAACTAAGGTATAACACAAATCACTACTGCTACCACCAATAATAATAATGATAAAGGAAATAACAAGGAAGAGAATACAACTGCTTACCAACCGGCACCTCGCCCCCCACCCTGCAGTGATCCAGCCCTTCCGGGGACTCTCCGTTCTACATCCTGGGCATGACGTGCTGTGGTATGGAATACCTCTTTGGCTAGTTTGGGTCAGGTGTCCTGTCCCTGCTTCCTCCCGGTTTCTCCTCCTCCCTGGCAGAGCATGAGACTCACAAAGTCCTTGCTCAGGGAAAACATTCTGACCAACAACTGAAAACATCAGCTTTATCAGTATTATTCCCAGGCCAAAAGTCAAAACACAGCACTGCACCAGTAGAAAAACTGACTGCTACTGCTAAACCAGGACAAGAAGAGACATGTCTTTAGCAAACATCTCATCTGCAGTCTGTTTTTGAAAAGCATGACAGAAACATTTTGACTGCTGTACATGCAGCTGTGTAAGTACAAAAAAAGGTGTGATGACCGTGGATTTTGTATGTGGGCTTTGCACTCTTCTGTGACCAAAATTTTAGAATAGTCAATGTTACACACAGTAATCAGCAAAAAAGAAGACGACTACTTTGCATTTAAAATCCCTTTGTTTATTCAGTAGCAAGAAACACCTCAATTAACAGTGAAAAGTCTTAATAATTACTCTTTTTTATGGGAAGGGCAGGTACATAGGTGATTTACATCAAAAATAGAGAAAATTTAAAATGCTTAAGTTTGGTAATTTTCTCCTACTACCATAAACTGGAAATTGCTGTACTAAGGTGTAATTCAACAGCTTTAGATTGACACTTTGAGGGACTGAATCTGATATAGCAGGGTATTTTGCACTTTTTAGTACAAAAGTCTGTAGTTAGTACTCATATGTTTCCCTCTTTTTTGTTAATTAAGCTGAGTACACCTCTGACATGGATTAGTATGAACATAATTGCTTTGAAATAAATGAAGCCATATTAAGCTGTCTGTAACAACTGTGGTTCTTATTTTCCATTACTTTCATTTTAAATAATCCACTAGGTAAGGATAAAGTGCGTACAATATGCAACAAATCAGAATAGTACCATTGTTCATACACTCTATACAGATATAGTAACTCCACAAGAAACAAGGCAGGAAATAATCAGACCTGTTCATTTTTACTAGACCTTTTATCTTTAAAAGAATTGAAACCAGGCTGGCTTCCCAATTGATCACAATCCTTGGCACAGTCAAGAATAAGTTGCCTAAAACAGAAAACAGATTAATCTTTATAAAGAAGACATATAAACAAATAAATCACCCAGTACTATCACAGTTCATGTTCGGTTTTAAAGAAAACATTATGTTTATGTACGGCTTCATATCCTTGGGTCCAAAATGAGTGTCTAGCACTAGGAAGCACTAGGATATATAACAGTGACTTCTTCATTGCTGTACATCCCAGAAAAAGTGAGTCTGCAGCTCATGTCTATGAGAATCATTGATGACAGTGAGATAAGTTCTCAGCAGAACATACTATTTTATGGGAATAATTCACTTAAAGGCAACCAACCAGAAAGATTTTTACGTATATCCACAGGTTTTAATTTACTGCAGTGCAATATAAAGACAAGAAATAATCACCTTGGAGCTTTCTCTTCTGCATTTAAATGCACTATTTCTCCAAAACTCCATTTTTAGACTATTGCATGTGAGGAAAAAAGTTTACAGCTCTATTTGCCACATTATCCTATGTTTTATCATAATTAAATATAACTGCAATAATATATTTACAATTAACACAGCATATTGGATACAAACTTTACATAGTGTATGAAGAGAAGATGCACATCAAATTAGAGAGAATGTTAAATTAGAATGTTAAGTTGCATCTACATTTTGACAAGAAAAGCCTTATAAGCAAATATATCTTATAAGTTCACAAATACATATTTTTGAGAAAGAGCAAACTAAAATGTAGAAACAACATATTGGACAAGATTATAAAAAGAAACAACAGTACAAAACTTTAAGATGTGAAATGAAGATGAGAAAAAGGGTTTTTGAGTACATATTCAAGTGCTAGTCTTTAAAAAATTCTTAAGGAAGATTTATATTTATCCTTATTACTAAAGAATCATTGACCAATTTTATTTGTTCTTCTCCACATTAGATTTTTTGGCTTTCTTTTGTCATTTCTCACTTGAATGCTGTAAACTTAGAAAGCACTAAACTAATATTCTTTATGTAGTGTTACACATGCCATAAGACAATATTATTTTACCATGTCAAAGATGTTTGCACCATTTGGAGCACATCTATCATCAAAACTCAATTAAATAGTACCTTTCTATCTTCAGCTAAAACAAACAGTTTACTTATATTTGCTCAGTGTTTACTTCACAAGAGGTAGAAGACCCAAATACAACAGTAAAATAGGTGTCCCAGGATATAGCATGGGTCAAAAATGTTAACCCAAAGAAAAAGGTCTAATCTTTTGGCTGCAAGAGAAGACCTTTTTCCCTTTGCCAAGTAAAAGGCAGCATTATAATGTTATTCATACCTCACGTGGTGTCCTAACAATTCCTCTATTCAAGCTGAAAGGGCTATATTCCCTTTGTTGCAAAGTATTAAATTTGTCCCTTGAGATTAGTATGTAGGCAGTTTTAAAGGATGAAACAGGATTAGATAAGGTTTCTTACGAAGAAAGAGTTCTGAAACTGTGCTGCAAAAACCTTTTGTATTACATGTGCTGAAAAAATGTCCTTTGTTTTAACACTTCAAAACACAAGTCAAGTTTTAAAAATTATTAGTTGACAAAATGTTTCTTTACAGGGTTTTATGAAAGGCAAATAAAGTACAAATGGGGGGAAAATGACACTTGATTTAATTGCATTTGAATTTTTATATGAAATTTCCTTGCCAATTGTAATTTGAAATATTTTCCAAAAGGTTGATATAAAAAATTATAGTAATTCTACTTAGTTTCTAAAATATTCAGTACATGTCTGCATTTCCTGCTGTGATTTAGAGAAAAAAATATTGTACCTTTAACTTATGAACTAAGCCAAACAATTTTAATCTAAAAAGCATCAAAACCCAAATGTCAAGGACAGTCCTAAGAGTCAGTATTTCAGCTGTGCTCCACTCACTTGTATATAATTAAGACAATTGTGTACCACATGAAGACTTTCACGAATTTGATTGCAGCATATTCAGTGAGCACAGTTTAAGCACTTCTACTTTTTTTTTAAAAAAACCACTTTTGAGGAATTAAACCATTCCTAACTAGTATCAAGGGAATTATTTGCATATGTATAATTAAAAGTGGGACAGGTTATATAGACTATATGTTGGCCTTACTTAATGAGTTGACAAGTTCCTTTCCTTTATCCTCTAAATTTACACAAGTCACGCGGCCTTTGACCCCATCCTTCCTCAAATCCCTGTTCTTGATTAGCTTTTCTGCAAAACAGATTCTACAGATCCATTTTGGTAGCCATCAGTGGTCTTCCTCTAGTCCTGAGGATAAAAAAAGCCACTGAAAAATGATAAAGTCCCATCTAAGAGTGAAGTGTACCACATTACACAGATAACAACTTTGCTGGCTTATAACTACAGTTATGTGGCTATGGAAGCCTCGTCCTTCCTGCGTCTCCCACTGCACAGTTCTTTTCCATTCATGTAGTTTACTGTGTTCATCCTGAATGCAATTTTTGCATTCAGAAAGTCTGTGGAAAGAGTCTCAAGACTATTCTCAGTGTCACTGTAAAGTTCACTAGAAGAGTGGACTGTAAGATGCATAGGAATTCTTATTTCTCCAGCATCAAAATATCTCTTACCCTCAGCTGTGGAGTACTTCAGTCCTGAATATAAATGCCTGAATGCCTGGCATGACCAAATGGATTTTTACAGCTTCATTGGTATAATTGCTCAATATTGTTAATATGTATAGGATCTCAAAGAGCTATTTTGACATTGTGATATGACTATTTGATCTGTTTCTTTTCCCCTTTTAAACGATAATTAAAAAAAAAAAACCTCCATCAGATTGACATAAAAAGAACAGCATCACCTGCAATTACAAGTTTTTCTGCACCTACAGAAGAGAAGATGGTGTACTGCTGTTAAAATATGTTCTTCACAATATATACCAAATATAAGTTAAACTACACATATTAAAATGAAGATTGCAGAGGAAAAGTTGTTTTGTTGATTAGTGTTCCATGCATTCAACAGAATAGGTGTGCTTTAATGTTGGATGACTAGCCCCTTATTCCTTTAGGTCAGATACAGCAAGATGTGACTCCTTCTTACACAAGGCTATTGGATCATAAAAATGTACATCATTAATGAAGTTAAGTGGCACTAGGTTTGTAATTTTCAATGCACAGATAGAAATGATATGTTGTTATAATTCATAGACCATTATAATAGATATATTACCTTAATGTAATGTTCTGAAATTACTATCTTCATTTTCTATAGCTCAAAAAAAGTTCACTTAAAAAAAAAAAAAAAAAAAGTCACCTAAAGAATTTTCCAAGTATATTGGAATCGGGAACTTTTCTCTGCCTATCGCTGAGATGACATAACATCATTAAAACATCCAATGTGCTCACAAGCATGGTACAGCCATATGTTAAAGTGAAAGGAAATAGGATCTTATTAAACTGTGTTGTGGTTTAAGCCCAGCCAGTAACTCAGAACCATGCAGCCACTCTCTCATTCCCCTCCCTTCCTCCCCCCAGCTCCCAGAGGGATGGGGAGGAGAATCGAAAGAATGTAACTCCCACGGGTTGAGATAAGAACAGTCCAGTAACTAAGGTATAACACAAGACCACTGCTGCTACCACCAATAATAATAATGATAAGGGAAATAACAAGGGAAGAGAATACAACTGCTCACCACCCGCCAACCGATACCCTGCCCGACCGAGCAGTGATCTAACCCTTCCGGGTAACTGTCCCCAGTTTATATAGTGAGCATGATGTGCTGTGGTATGGAATACCTCTTTGGCTAGTTTGGGTCAGGTGTCCTGTTTCTGCTTCCTCTCAATTTCCCCTCCTCCCTGGCAGAGCATGAGACTCTGAAAGTCCTTGGTCAGGCTAAACATTACTGAGCAGCAACAAAAATCATCAGTGTTATCAGCACTGTTCCCATGCTGAAAGTCAAAAACACAGCACTTCACCAGCTACTAAGAAGGAGAAAAATGACTGCTACTGCTGAACCCAGGACAAACTACTACCATATATTTTAGCATTATAGTCTCTATGCATATCTACTGACCACTGCGTCCAGATCTAAGTCAGAAGGTTTCCAAACCTATGCACAGACTCATCTAGTTCTGTAGAACTTTTGAGGTATCGTGAAAAACATATTATGAGTGTTATCACAAGGTTTTTTTCAGAGACTATTTTCTCAGAACATTTAGAGACAAAAAGTGATATAAATTGCAATGGTGGCAGGAATTATAAGTGGCAGCTGTACTGAAGACCCAGGCCCAAAATTGCATGGTTTGCATCATTTGTTATACGATGATCAGTAAATATATTCCTCTGGCACTGGCAGTGTTTGCATTTCAAGGTGAATCAGTCCATCAGCCTAATTCCCTCTGTATCCTCTGGGACTTTTAATTATAGCCACAGGAATATTTTTTGATGCCTTATCTCAGTTCTTCAAAATGAGGCAGGAAATGGTGTGTTAATAGGAAAAAGTACCCGAAATATACTCTTATTCTCATTGCAAATGCTTATAGAACAAGACAAAGTTAGTTGATATTCACGCTATAAATGTCTGTGCTACTGTCATACAGTGCAGTATGTGAACAAAATAATAAAAGATTATCTGTCAACAAGCTGCTCTCTTAAGTTGGTAATTATTTTGAATGACATCGTATCACATCTAAAATAAATTTAAACAGTATCAGCAAAGTACAAATACAACAATATCACACAGCTAAGATTAACAGCAATAGCTCTCATTCTAGTCAGTACTTTTTTGCAATATTTAGTTATTGTTTGGAAGAAACACACTACCACCCAACAGTTCACATTAAATATAGACAAATAGTTTAAATTAAACATATGATATTCCATCATTTTACACAGGAAGTCATATTTATATATTTAGGTATTTAATTTCTTGAATTACAGGACACAATGGAAGTAAAGATATTCCTATATTTTCAAGTTCTCTTTTGATTGGTAAGGGACAGTAGAGGCCCATCTGTTTTGCAGCAAAGAAAGCCCCAAACCATCTGTGTAGAACCACATGCCAGCTAAAACACAGAGATATGCACAGTTTTTTGTTATGAAAAATTTTGCAGTATTTTTTTCCTGTATTAGTGTGAATAAATTAGCAACAACTAAATTAAAGAAACCTTCTGAGAACATATTAACTTTCTAGTGCACACTGGAAAATGTATCCATTTAGAAGTCATGAAACATTCATTGGCAGAATTTGTTCTGACTTTTTTTATACTATTAAGACAGAGAAATCTTTATGTGTTTAATATAAGCATTTTTATTAACATGTAATAAAAGTTAATTTACCTGTATTTTAGTATTTGCTTGTGGAGTTTTCTTCAGAGAAAAACCCACATAATTACAACCATGTTTATACATTGGCCTAATAATAGCATCTAAAAACTTGGGCCCATATGTTTCTTTTCCATCTTAACAAAAAAAAAAAAAGCCAGAAGAGGGGAAACTCACCCATAAATGACTACAGATTTGGCTAACTTGTAGGTTTATGTCAGCTATTGTTTAAATGGGTTTAAAAAGAAAAACTGTATGTGGAGAATAGTCTCTGAAATGAATACACAGCTACAATTGTGTGTATTTCTGTCCCTCACTTGCCCATACACAGGCACTATGTTCTGTGTCAAGCAGAAGTAGCATTGTGAGCTCTGTTGACAGTTCATTAATGTTAAATACTTTCTTGACATTAGAGCAACCTTAGCTAAGCAGGTAGCAGTGGTCCTGAGAACTTTTGAAAGTCCTTGAAATAAGTGAAAAACCCCAGGCAAAATGCACAAATAAACAATCCTGTGCAGTTTCTGGGTATATTAGTGGTCACATGCTGGCAAGGCAGTAGCTGCCTTTCAATTGTTTTCAGAACCTAAATAATATATATTCTTTTTAATATAAAGATAAAATTATGATTTTGCAAAATGATTGGGTTGTTTCTATATAAATGTTCACTTACCAGTTCTGAACACTGGGGAACTAAAAAACAGTCCCTGGATTTTATCCAGAACATCTTTCAGCTAAAGACATTTGAGCTATTCTAGTCTAGAACACACAATTTCATCAGGACAAAGCTTTCAAAAGCATGTTTTGGAGGATGACACATGATGCAAAGAGCAGAGTTTTTCTAAGTTAAGAAAGCCTTCACATCCTTTTGCTTGGATTCATGATGACAAGCCAGATGTTGGAAACTTCTAGCAAAGCTTCTAGTCTTGTTAAACCATTAAAACATTTCCTTCGATTTAAACCTTCTAAGCTTGGACAGTATGAGGACCAAGGAAAAGATCCAACAGTTTATGCTTTCAATCTTTTTAGAAATGTTGTTTGATTTTTTTTTTTTATTTATTTTTTTTTTAATTCTGTTTTTACCGTGGGCTGGTAAAGATCAGCTTTCGGCAAACAACTCATTCAGAACTCATCTCCAAATTTGATTGAAAAGACTTAACTTGCAATATTTATAAGATTTTTGTGTCTTTATGTATGGTTTAGATGACTCCTATGCAAGCAAGACAGCATTTCCAGTAATACAAAGTCTAATACTTGTGGTTTTCATGGTTACTGCATTACAATCATAATATCCTTTAGCAAATGAGAAAATATCATCGTTAGGTCTTTAGTCTTTTTCTCCATGTATGGAGAAATGGATGCTGTCAACATTTATCTTTTTGCTGCCTGAATCCCAATTCTAGAACTGCTTGTTTTACTGAAGTAATTGTTATATAACTAGTTAAATATTTATGATAATGGGGATGCATTTACTACATTTTGTGAAGAGAAATGACTGCTAAAATAGAAAACTAGGGAACAGCAACTACTTCCTAAGAGAGAACATTGATACGGAATGTCTTCTGATGTATGTGGGGGTAACTCCTCAGAAAGTCCGGAGGACTTGTTTGGATACTTTAGAGGAGAATTTTATCTTTTAACAGAATCAAAAGTATCTGTCTTCTCACAGGCCATACTATAACTTGTTTCTAACCAGAACTGAATGATTGCAAAAGTTGTGGTTACAGTTGCCTTTTGCACAATGTGCATTTGGGTAGGCAGCATTTAGCAAATGCATGCAGTTTTATGTTTTATAGCTGGTGTTAATTCCCAAGCTTTATCAAAGATTCCAGCTTTAAGTAGATTTATGCAGTGGTTGCCTAATGGCTTACTTGAAGATCATTTAACTTTTACACAATATTAGCACATTATTTCTGCTACAATCACTGGTGCAATGTTTGGATTTCTCTTGCAGTGGTATACAGATGTATTTTTCAATACAGCAAGCAGTTCTGCAGATTTAAATGGTACTGAACTTGATGTTTTATTGCAGTTGGCTATTCCATTAATTTAGAAGTCAAAAGTCCTACTGTAATTTTATTTTAATTCAAGGTAAAGATTAATTCAGATTAATAAAAGTAACTTATTTTGCACATCAAGAAATCATAAAAAAAAAAAGAAAAATATCCTCAAACCTTCAGTCTGTAGGCATAGTTTAAACATACTTCAATAACAACAGAAATATTGTGATTGTGATTTTAATATTTTATTTGTTCTAGTTTTTCTACACTGGAAAACTCATCCCAGGATATATTACCTTCACATTAAACACGTCCATGAATTTTTTTAAAGTATTTATGTTGTAGTGCTGCAAATAGTATCAGGTACTGTATTAGTTGATTTCCATGCTAAAAGGCATAGATAATATTGCTTTAGGCTTCAAATAAACATTTTGTGTCAGCGAAAAGTAAAGGAAATGTAAAAACAAATAATGGTAGGTAGGGACATATATTTAGGCTAAAGGTAGATCAGCCGTCTCCTACATCCAATAGCACAAATTTGCTGAGCAGAACCCATAGAAAAACATAAAGTGTATAACTTCTGCTAACAGTGACTTTTGCTACTCTACTCCAAGTGAATTATCTATGGATTAAAAAACCTCAGAATGAACCTCAGTATTTGCAGATCATCAGAAGGATAAATCGATCAATTCTAACATGATAAACTAAACTGAACAGATTTCAGGAAAGTAATGTCTTTCAACCAAGAGATACAGCATTATCTTCTTGTCTAACACTTCTCATTATGGTTTACAAGATAGCTTTGTGATCATATTATTACTTTTACATTCATTATTTTAGAGTGTGTAGAATTTCCCCCTTCTTGCTAAATAATGAATGACCTGTTTTGAACTATACAAGAGTTTTGAAAGGAGAAACTATTCACACATGAAGGAGTTTGGAAAAGCTGTGATTTTCTGCTTGACTTAAAATCAGTTTATGATTCAGTTTTAAGAAAGTTAATCAATCTGAACTAAAATGGAAAAGAATATACATAAAAATGCAAAAAGAGATCAATATTGTTTTCGAATAATATATTTAAATGCATACAAAGTGATGAGACATTTTTTGTTTGTTCCTGTTGTGAAACCTTTAATAGTTCTGTATTTGCTATCTTTGGTTACCCATAACTGAGGAACACTGCTTTCAAATGAGACCCTGATATGGCAGCTCCTAAGACATTCTTACACAAAACATATGAGTTAAATAAGGAATCCATCTAGTTCTTGACAATATTGCTTTAAAAAAAGATATAGAAACTAGTTTAATGCAATAGCAATTAGCAAGCTTGATATAAGAAATAATAAGCCCAGGCAGACAAAATGTTTCTCTTTTAAAAAGCAAACTTATTTCAAATTTCAGCTTCCATAAAGGTTAGTTCTCCTATATAAAAGAAATATAATTAGATTTCTTTTTCAAGGAAGAATATAATGTCATGTCTTAAAAAAAAAATAAAAAATTCTCAGGAGTTCCTTACAAAACAAAAAAGTCTAATGAGATATTTACCTGTATTAGTCAAGACTATACCCACATACCCACAGTGCATGTGCTTGTTAAAGCCTTCCAGTCATTCTAGGCTTAAGGAAATAGTGTCCAAATGTACCATATTTAGCTTCTATCTCAAATTCTCCCGAGCTGTCAATTTAGGTGTTAAAGAGACCATTTGCAAAGCTTGGCTGGGAATTGCCATTATTGACTGGAATGTGTGTTTATCATTACATTCAATGATGAAAGTGGAACATGTAGCATATGAATAAATGTCAGCAGATGTTTCTTTTAAATGGCCTGATTTCAACCTCCTGTTGTTTGTCTTGAATACAAATATTAAAAAAGAGAAAAAGGCAGAATTTTTTATGACATAAGTGCAAGAGTAGTTATATTAAAAAACAACAAAAATAATGATGGAAGTCACAGAAGAACGAGGAAAGTATAATTAATAGGAATTATGTTGATGCTCTCATGCTACTATCTGGCTTGATATTATAAAAGACACAAGAAGAGCAGCTCAGTGTGGGCTATATCGCTCCATAGTCACTCCATAAGAAGTAAGGAAGACCTGCAGTCTATTCTCAGGAACATATTACATAAGGTTCAACATTAATTTTGTAGTATTGTTACAAAAACTCCTTGCTTAAACTCAAAGCACCAAGATAAAGAGGGTCTCACAGAAAAGAGGTCTCTACATACATTATTATTGTTGCAAAAGTGAATATTCTCTTTAAAATGATTCTTTGAGCCTTTGAAAGATTCTTACCAGTTCCAACAGTTAATACTCACCACTGCAAAAGTAAAACTTGAATATGTAAATTTTTCTGCAGTGTGTTGAAATGCAAATAGAGGATTTACATACAGGTCCTTTTTTACTCCCCGTTTTTTTTTTTTTTTTTTTAAGAACAATTAAGTAAAATTGCTATAAAAAACAGTATACAGTTGCCTGCTACCAGCACCATATTCTGCTACTCTGCCTCACATGGTAGTGTCCCATTGCGCTCTATGGGACTATCCTGAGAGTAAAATTATGCTCAGTGTGAGCAGTGAAGGCAAAATCTGGCAGGAATTATCATGCAGCACTGTAAACTCAGCAGTATTCCAACTAAATCAATAAGGTGAACAGAGACAAAATTAAATCAGCCTTGTGTTTGCTGGAATGTGTTGCATTTTGTATCTATCTAAATTACAATATGCTATCGAGGTGTTGAATATCTGAAGCTCTGTCTTTACCAAGAGATGCAGGTGCTCAAAGCAATTGCAAATGCCATTTTTAGTAAACAAGATAGCTTTACCATGATTATAGTACATAGTTGGGTGTTACTACAAATCTACTGGTTAGAAGAGGACATTTGGGAAAAAAAAACCCACCTTCTTTTGATGCAAAACATTTTTTCAGTATGTCCTTATAATACTAAATATATGGTATATTTTTATAATACTATATCTAATGACTGAAAAAGAAAATATTTTGTAATTACATTCCGAGGACTATCTGCAATTCCTATCTTGAAATATATTATGCATTTACCAAAAGTTTAATGAAAATCATATATGTATTTTGAATTAAGATAGAGAGGCTGGATAATGTGTTACCCCTTTGTAACGCATCCTTTTCAGATGACCTTTCATATTGATTATGCCCTGATTACAGCAGGTGGAAAAGAGCATTCCATACCACCTAGACAAGATAATGATTTTTACAAATGTAACTGTACAGACAGCTAACTGTTATCAGTGGGCTAATATATGCCTTTAGTAGTGCAAGACTACAACCTGATTCTCAATATCTTCACATATCTTCAAGGATATGTCCTTTACCAGTTTGCTTAGTAATAGCAATATTAGCTAGTTGCTTATTGGATCTAGTAATAGTAATTCTGACCAGCTGCTTACTGGAACTAAGGGAAAATTATTCTACATTTTTTCACTTTTCCTTTTGATAAGAAGCTTTAAAAGTATGTTTTAAAATATATGCAATATCACTGTTAGAAAGAAAGCCAAGTTTACAAAAGAAAGACAGTATAAGAAATAATAGTTTTTAGACCTATGATATTTTAAAAATAATCACTAAACCAGTGAAATCTTATTTAAATTGAGTGAGGAACTATTTAGTGCTACCAAGTATGAGTGAACTGCTCTACCTCCATTTTATTTTAGTGCAATACACCCAAACAGTGATGCACTCAAAATTCTCTTCAAGGAAATTTATGTCTTCTCCTAAAGCAGTGGACCAGGAACCACAAGATTACAGCATATATTCAATTGCTGTCCTTTGCCAGTGATGGTGATGAGCTGAGATCAGCACAGAGTAATAGACAAATATGATACCAGAACACCTGAGCAAATATAAAATATAATAACAAATTTTAAGTGAAAAAATATATATAGTTGATAATAGTTATGACATTGAATAGAAGTGTTGTCTAACTTCAAGTAACAAGTGAGAAAACAGAGCAAGAACTGCAATTTAATTATCTTGGTCTCTGTTATGGAATTTAATAAGCAGATCAATAATGTTATCTCTATAATTGCATTCCAAGAATATCATGCTAGTTGTTTTTGCACTTCATACACTACAACATTTCCTCTTAAGATGTTTTCAGAATGTTTACAGTAATTTCTCTTCTTAGGCCTGGATTCATCAAAACACAGAGCTTATACTTAGCATTATTTCCACAGCATGGGTAGTATATTTATATGTATGTATAAATGTTTTCTGGAATAGGGATAGTTATAAACATGTGAAATGATTTGATGAATTTGAAACAAAAACAAAATATAAATTGACAAAATATGCTTTTACTTTTGGAGTATCCTCAAATGAGAATGTCTTCATTATGATTTAAAGTCATGATATAAACATAAAATCGTAGAATAGTTAGGGTTGGAAAGGACCTTCAGATATATGAAATAGGATATGGCCTCTATCTTTAGAAAATAATTTAATATTATCAACAGTATCAAATGTAGACTTCTTTCCACCCTTCAAAAATCTATAGGTAGTGTTGACATTCAACAATCAGAAAGCAAGGAAGAAATCTAAGAGGGAAGCTGCATTTTCCCTATCTTCTTAGATCTTGGCAAATTCACTCTTCGATTGCTCCTCACCCATCAAAGAAGCTTGAAACCAAACTAGAACCTTTCAGCACTATGCACACTTCACATATTCCTTCATTTCAGCAGTTAACTCTTACCTCTTTGAACCAAATCAAAACACATACACAAAAATCCTTCCATCTTCTCACTTCTAAAGAAACAATAACTGCAGGTCAAAGTAACTTCAGAATGGCTTAAATTTATCTTTATTATTTCTCTCCTGTAGGTTATTTCACTTCCTCTTTTTCTACAGAGGTTTTGGAAATGTTTATGTGCCTCCTCCCTTCTTCCCCCAGTAATATCTTAGACTGACAAATATAATTCTGAAGAATTTGGAGGGATTTTTTTCAGACTATTGGAAGTGACAGGGAGTGTCTTGTGGAGTTGCAGAATCTGTCAGAGGAATTGTCTGATGTGACATTGTCCTGGTTTAGCAGTAGCAGTCATTTTTTCTCCTTCTTAGTAGCTGGTGCAGTGCTGTGGTTTTGACTTTCGGCCTGGGAACAGAGCTGATAACCCCGATGTTTAGCCTGACCAAGGACTTTGTGAGTCTCATGCTCTGCCAGGGAGGAGGGGAAGCCAGGAGGAAGCAGGGACAGGACACCTGACCCAAACTAGCCAAAGAGGTATTCCATACCACAGCACGTCATGCCCAGGATGTAACTGAGAGTTACCCGGAAGGGCTAGTTCGCTGCTGGGTAAGGGGCGAGGTATCGGTCGGTGAGGTGTTGTATTCTCTTTCCTTGTTATTTCCTTTATCATTATTATTATTAGTGGTAGCAGTAGTGATTTGTGTTATACCTTAGTTACTAAACTGTTCTTATCTCAACCTGTGGGAGTTGCATTCTTTCGATTCTCTTCCCCGTCCCTCCAGGAGCAGGGGGAAGAAAGGGTGTGGGGGGAAGTAGACTGCGTGGTTCTAATTTACATCCTGGGCTTAAACCACAACAGACGTGGTGTAGGAATACACAGAAGAAAGCACCGCCTTTGCAAGAAACTTCCTTGTGTTGCACTGATTAGATACACTGGTTTCTCATTTAAGCAGTTTTAGATATAAAACAACAAAGTTTTTGGTGGTTGGTTTGAATATTAATTAACAGCTTGTTAATTGGCACAATTCCAGGAAATCTCCTTCTTCTGTTACCCTGCCTCTGCCTTATTCAAAGGACACTGGCAACGGAATATTACTCCCATTAAATCTGCTGATTTTCCCATTTATTTTCACAAACTACTCCTAGATGGTGTTTAGCATACTGATTCTTAATTTTCTAGTCCAACAAGTGTTTGTATGCATTATTGTGGAAATTATACGTAATACTTAAATTTTATACATAAGAATAGCTTGCTATTTATTACTTTCGATCTTTGTGCAAATCCTCTTGTATTTCAGACTTATAAAATCTTTTCCCGAAGAGTAACCTTTCTATTTTGAGTATGTACAGTAGTATTTTTTTTTTCCCCAAAAATAGTGTCTGACATATTACTTCTTTGATAGTCAAGATGCATATTGTTCTTGCTGTTGGCTTCTTTTTGTAACTCTGGCAGCTTTAAATAAGTGTGGTAAGGCTAATGCAAAAAGTCAAAAGTAAAAGATGAGGGTGTTCACTCCTTTTTCTTGTCCACAAATATCAGTTTGTGGCTGATACCAATTGCAGCTGTAATGCTTATAATTACTTCTGCTGAGCTCCCAGTCTGTTATAATTGGCTGGAAGCTGCAAAAGTCTCCTTTATTCCTACAGGATGCCTATTGTTCAGGGCTGAGATCTAGAACTAGAAAGTATCTTTTGAAAGTCTGGGGGCAATTGCAAAGAGTGACTATTGTATGATATTACCAGAGCTCAGAGTCCAGGGTTAGACTCCCTCTACACCCAAAGCCTATGATTAAAATCCTTTTCTAAGGCGATGGAGCCATGGATGAAAACCTATTTCCCAACTAAGTGTTCTAATCAATACATTAGTACAGAAAATACAGGTCATGTTTCCTCCCTTTCCACATCCACTTTTAGAAGATTGAGTCCCCTCAGGAATCCTGCCTCAGGAGAAACCTTTGTAGACAGAGGTCACTCAAATATGTGGAAGCAGACCACTTGCAGTGAGGTGCCTACACAGCAGAGAGGTTTGGTTTTCTTTGTCTCTCATTTCTCATTCTGCTTAACATTTCTTATGAGCTACCCCCAGGCAGCTCCACGATATGTGAGTGGGAAGTACTGAAGACATGTTTATGTTTTAGTCATGGAAACACCCACACTATTGCAATAAGCAAGCAGTCTAATTCTTATCATTACATATGTTAAGTAAGTGAGGTGGATCAAAAGAATGAAGGTCTAGATGGAACAGAAACAGGGATATAACTTTCCAACCTCTCTGTAACAAACAGAACTGAAGATATTGTAGCCCATATTTGTGCAAGTCTGATCTGAAGAAGGTGTTTTGCTGTGAATCAGCATGCTTCTGTTCCTGTGTGCAATTAACTATATTTTCTATTGGCCTAAGCCACATATTTATCAGTTTCATTCTTTAACTGGATGCATGAATACATCTTTCATGGTACCTCTCAAAGTAAAAATATAACTACCATACAGCACCTCTGTGTAGATAAACTAAACACTAACTCTGCAGGAGTTTTTATGCTATTATGGATTTATAATAATTTCCCTGTTTTGGTTGACCTGAATTGCAACTTTTCTTACATATTCTTTTTAAATAGCTCCTTATATACATTGGAGTGCTTTCACCTCCTTTGCAAAATACCTGACTTGCAAGTAACTTTTACACCATCATCCCATTTTCTTCTTTCTATATGCATGTTTTACCCCCCGTGACAACGCACTCATTCTGAAGAAAGAATAGACACCTTAATCCTTCTTGGCAAGATTTCCCTTTTAAACTTTAGTCCCAACCAGGCATGTGTAGTGTTTGTTGACCTTTTGCACCAGACCAATCAGTCCATTGTGGTCCAAAGTAAGACTTCGTTTTCTTGGCAGGCAGCAGGGCAGAGTTTGATGACAAAGCCTTTGAAGTATAGCATCTGAAGCCCCTGGCCTAAAAGCTGCTTGAACAGCCATGTCAGTAGTAAAGGTTGCTATAACATTTTTTTAATTGTAGTGTTATTGCAAATAATTTGAAAAATTCTGAATGTTTAAAATTTGCTGTTATAAAGAAAGATTAATGAATAAGTCTCAAAGTGTAAATCTCTATTTCCATTAGACCTGACTGTCTCCTTGTTGAATTCAGCAATAAAATGTCAGTGACTTCAACACGGCCAGGATAAGATGGAATGCTATCCTTGTGTCAACATGTGAAGAACATACTTTTTTTAAAGTAAATTTAATTTGTCAAAGTATCTTAGGAGGAAAAAATCTGGGGTGCTTAAATGCTATTAATGTTAACAAAGCTTACCCGTCTCTTTTAAAAGTGTTCATTAGTAGAACAGAGATCTTAGTAATTTAGGAGACAAAAAGGAATAATACATTGTTAGATCTTTTCCAAATTCATTATTATAAATGCCTATCCACCTCTGGGTGGAGGTGGGGTGAAATGATATTTGAAGTTTCAGCATGGCATATTTTATAAATTATAAAAATGGTTCCAAGTAGTCACAACCTTTATAAATAAAAAGACCATAGAGAGAAAAATACTAATTTATATCATCACATTTCCTGAAAGAATCTGACAGTTGTTATAGTTTGTTCATGGACATTGAGTAATGACATTAGTTATGATCAGTTATTTAAAATATTTTTAGAAAAAAAATATTTTAATACGCTTAACAATCCAAAGCACTATTAGCCACAGTTACGATCAACAGAATTAAAATTGTAAAGATAAAAAGAAAGAGAGTTGTGTTTCCAGTTCAATATAAATTGGTCTGAATGGACAGCTTGTAATATAAGAACCAGAACAAACCAGCTGTGGTTTCTGCTGTACTCTAATTTACAGCACCCGACTGTGGAACAGGAATCTATAATAGTACAATAGTATGGGTTTGTAACAGCAATCTTTCATTTTGTTATTTTCCCATTTTGCCTTCTCCTTTTCTCATCTGCCTTTGGTGATGATTTTACAGTATAAAACTCTACTAGTTTCAATTAAGTATGATTCTATGGATACTTCTTGCTCTTTGGTCATGTGGCTTATCTCCGTGACGTTAAAGGGAAGCCTTTAAGCTCCAGTTATTCTGCATGAGGAAGGAATGAGATATAGGAAGAGGGATTAAAAAAAGTCAAGACAGTACAGAGCTCATGCTGTCATGCTTATAACATGACAACATCAAAAAAGACATTGGCTGAGTGGTAAGAGCCTCTTGGTCTCTTCCCCTTTTGTAAGGAGCTCTGAATTCACTGTTCTAATTACAAAATAGACTCCTGCCAAGGTCATAATAGAGAAAAATGATATCAAGATTTCCCATGAGCATCTTCTGTGCTTTATTTGACTAATGAGATGTTAGGGTCTTTAGTTAGCTTTCTACACCATACATTAAGGGAGCAATCTTGTGCAGCTAACAATATAAAGTTCGTGAGTTTGCAGGAAAAGGATGCAATTTACGCAACGGTAATCAGCACTGTGGTACTCTCAGGTGTGAATAGTCTGTTCCTTGTCCTTTGTGCACACATGCCATATGGAACTACATTGGCTCTCTATCCACACTGTAACTTGATGTTCACCGCACTTTAATCGATGCTCCTTGCATCAAGTCATGATCATAAAATAAATGGTCAACTTTCTTGAACATCCACACGTGCCTTTTAAGTTACATCAAACTCTAATGAAAAGTCAGTTAAAAAGAATGGCCAGGGTAATGTAAACTTTGAAAAATCCAGACTGGTTTATTAATTTGTTTACTACAGTAGTCCCTATGGGCTTTTTTACTATGAAATGGAATTCTCCCCTCTCATCTTTGATTTTTATTTGGTTATTTGATATTCTTTTATTTATTTTTTCAAAGACCAGAACTTTTCATTCTTCCTACTTTGTTTCTCTTAGGAAACTATTTTTACTGTTCTAAAGTTGTCACTACTTTTCATTGTCCTATCTCACTTGCCTAGAACCATTGGAAATGGACTATGTTCCCTTATTTTTACCCCTCTGCTCAAAAAAAAAATTGACTGAGGATGATAATTGGACAATTGCAACAGCACAGCCAGCATTAATACATTTGTAAGTGTAAGGATTTAGTGCAATATGTAGGACCTAACGCAATAAAAAAGGGAAATTTTCTGCATAGGCCCAGATTATATTGAAAGATGTACTGCTTTGGGTTTGTAATGACTTGTATTGCACAACACAATGCAGAATGAAAGGACTTGACCTTTGTGACATAAATAAGAATATATGAGCTTGTGTTTCACATCAGAGCTAGCAGGGTCTGAAGATCTGCTACAAAAAAATGTACTTTTCCACCCTCTTACATGAATATTTTTAAATTAAACATTGCATCATTATACATGGTAAGTTACTCTGTCATGTTTAACATGTTTAACAGAGTGGCAGAATGTTAGAGATTATTTTAAACCCTTATTTCTATGAGCTATTATGAAAAGCCTACCATATTTTACCAGATGAATGGCACATTCAGTTTCACTTTTGATGGACAGGAGGACTGAAGAGAGAGAAAAGGAAGTGGAGATAAACACAGTCTTTCCATAAACTCATATAGAATGCAATTTTCTAGTATTCTGTAAATAGATATTTTCCTATCAACCTTTCATGTTTATGGCTATAAAGATATGTTTTTCATACAATAACATATTTTCTAATAATAATAATAATGTGATCCTCTGATCATTTTCCTCCCTATTATTGGATAGCAGTTCCAGCAACTGTGCAAACACATTTGACTACCCAGGGACCCTGATGCCAAGTTGCGGAGGATATTCTTGTAGCAGTGACAAATAGCTTGCTGGTGGGTTGTGCAGAGTGTTGTTCTGGCAGCAATGAAGTTGTCTGTGTGTCTATCACTTGGTTAGGCTACAGAAAGTCTAGGTGGTTTGACTTTCTTTTTTTTTTTTTTTCTGCCTTTGGAGAGCTTTGTTTTAAACTTGCATTTTTTTCTGGTGAATTAGTTCATTTGACAACAAGGTTCTTAGCAGACCCCTCACAAGTGTTACATGTGAGTACCTATATGATGAAAGAGAGAAAAAAATTTCACAGTGCCATACTTGTTTTCCATACAAACCTACATGCTGCCATTACAGCCACCCACATATCGTTTGACAACTCACTTATGCATCAAGCATCTTAATGAATCAGTACTAAAAAACACAGTGTCCCTGTGTAAAGCCAGATATTTTAAATGTTATTCTGACTTCATGCCTTTCTGGTGAAAAATTGGGGTAAATTGTGTGATCTGTAAACAAGAAATCAGGGACAGGTTCTATTTTACTTCTCATATTTCTCATAATGGCAGCATTCTAAGTTATTGATTTAATTTTAAAAATACAGTTAGTAAAGTCTGCTGATTACAAAAAAAAGAAAAACCACCTCACAACTCTTAGTAGATAAATTAGCTCATAGACATGTACAGGCAATCCCTACAGTGTCTTTTTTGCTACCTAAGAAAGTATATAATTTAAAGCTTCTAGATAATTTATGGGTAAAATACAAACTAGCTGACACTGCTGGCTAAAAAATAAATACTCCTCCTATTTTACTTCTGAGTTTATAATTAAGGGTAAAAGTGAAATTTAAATAAAACCCCAAAATAACAAATACATGAGTTATTGTATTTAAAAACAGGAAACAAAGACCTTAATATTTGTAAAAAGATGCAGGAATAATTTAAAATTCTTTGGAATGATAATAGATCTACTATATAAAAGCTCTGCTGAATGATGTAAATCTGGACTAAGTAAAAGGAAGTAAACTCTATTTTCATGAAAGTCAATATACAATGGCAGTGTTTTAAAAGGGTCTAACAAGCATTTAATCTTATAAAGAAAAAATGTTTATTTTTGTTCTTTCTGTATATAGAGATGTATTTGCTGATTTGATTATCCATATTGGCAGATCAGGTTAAATGGACTTTGAAACGGCCTTACATTCTTTAGCAGATTAAGTCACTGTACTGGTTTTACATTAACAAAAATGTTTCTAATTTTTTTTCCTTTTTAAATTCCCAATATAAAAAAAAGAAAAAAAATACTACTGTGGGTAATTAGAAAAATAATCAAATAACTCTAAGGACTTGGAAGAGATGTTGAAAGGTATTTTAGCATTGTAAATCAAGGGTACAGAAAGGAAATTTCAGCCAAAAGTGATGTTTGAGTCAGTTTGTTTTCGTTGTGGCCGGTGATGGTACTTAAGTTAGCCTTCTAGACTACATGGGTATTGCTAAACTAAACTCATCAAATTTGCAACTATATCTTTGCCAGAAACATTTTTGAAAAGAGCCGACAGCAGAGATTTTCTAGCTTTCATCACTTAGAAGCACAGAGTGAGGCTATTGATCCTAAAATTGCTGGGATTTTCGACGGAGACTGCTTGTTTGTTCTGTGCTGTTGTCACTGAAGTGCTTAAAGCTTTGTTTGTTTGTTTTGGTTCTGAATGGCTCTTAATGGATTAAGCTTTCCAGCTTTCACCGAAGCTGAAACTGTTTATTAAAGTATCAAGATATAAACTAACCTCTGAGAATTTTAACGAACTATATGAGGGCATGCAGTCCTAATGACTTACCCATATGGATCCTTTTGAAGACTTTGGTGTGTTTGCTTTTGCAGCTCACACCATACTGAATTATTTTAGTTGTTTTGGGGAAAACAACTCTATGAATTTGGACATTATAATGAAATAAGGATTCTTTTCCCTCACAGATTTTATGTAGGTGCTTTCAGTGTTTCATCAAATCATGTGTACAAAATACAGCAATGAAATATTTATAGTGTTTTATTTGCAGTTAATGTTTTATTATTTATGATACTTACTACAAAAGTGACCAAAAAAAAAACCTCAGTGGTAATTAACCCAATAGACAAGCCCTGTTCTAAAAAATCACTAATCTGAAAAGCCAGAGAGGACATGGATTGGGATACTCCAGAGCCTTTATGATTAACATCAAATATATTTATAGAGTATGTTATATTTGCCATTTCTACAATCAGATTTAACCAAGTTTTCAACAGAAAATTTTAAAAGACTGTCTCAGAATAACACAATAACCTACTGGACATAGAGCTGATAGAGAATATAATTCACAAAATTATTGATTATGTGACATCAAGCAGAATTCTTTAATTTTCAATTTTTAACACGTTCATATTTTTATTGTGCTACCAAGGATTATTCTCATTTCTATGTCAGGAACAGCTTACCTTGTGGTAGGACCAGCTGTTTATTCAAACAGTTAAAAACTCTTCCAAAATTTTGAAGAAGGGCTTCAACTTCAAAGTTCTCAATTAAAAAAAAAAATAAAAAAATAAAAATCAAATTACTGTTTTGGTTTTGGTTGGATTTTATTTGTTTGGGCATTTTTTTGTTTGGTGGTTGAGGTTGTTAGTTTTTTTTTATATGGAGATACCTACCCTCACAAGATATTAGAACACCATCATTCTATTCAAAGAGGTCACCATTAGACTTTTTCATTATAGTCGTTTGTACAGTATATGTTATGTGGAGTCTAAAAAGAGGAATAATAGGAAATCTGTATCTTAACACCTATTGTTATTTTAAAGATTTGCATTGCTATGTAGTCCCAGCTAGAGGTAGTCTTATACCAGGCAACATCCAGATATACAGTGTCTGTCTTAGAAAATTTCAGTATAAGGAGAAGTTAAAAAGGTCGTGCCAAGATAAGAAGAGATGCATGTGCATGGGAAAACTTATTCGATATCAGGTACTGAATACCTGATATCCACCCTGCTGGGTGCATATAATTCTAATATACCTTTTAATACCACCTATGTATATGCTTAGTGGTGGACAAACAGGTTCAACTTCTGTTTCTCCTTATTTGTCTAGTTGTTCCTTAAAAACTAGTGTTCTAAGCCAGAGTTCAATAGATAATGCCTACCAATATTTGGAAGCAACTTTTTTTTTATTTGTGCAGCAGCTTTGGAATTCTGGAGAAACCCTCAAAAGTCCTTTTATTAGCTAGTGTTAATTGAAATAAATAATAAAATTATGGAAACCTGGCATAAGCAAAACTGCTTATGAGATTATATTTGATGAGTCGTTGCTTCAGTATAGGCTAATTTTGGCTTTATGGTGTCTCTTATATTTTAGATAAAGTCTTGCACATTCATTGGAGAAATAGTTACCACTAATATTTGAGATTCCAATATTGAGATGTTGTTTGATTAAGTGCAATACATTGATGTTGCACTTTTTTTTTTTTTGCTTGTGTAAAAGTGCAAAAAGAAAAATTCATTACTCCTCAACATTATAAAAGCTTCTGGAGGAAAAGTGTGAAATTGATGTAAGCTTTATGGTCTGGTTTATGGAAAATACATACACTGAAACCTCCATAAATATTGCAAGAGTCATGCAGCTCCAGCAGTAAAAACAGGCTCAGCAGCTGAGGTCTCTAAAGAAACAATTTTCTATATGAACCACCATAAATGGATGTATTCAACATTGAATGGCCTCACATCCACAAATGGTTCAAGGAATTGAAGGAAAATGTTTAGAAACTAAAGTTTTGTAAACATTATTATCAAAACAAACAAACTGACTCCAGTGAGACAAAACATAAGTACAGTTAAAGGACTGGCCCGTGGGATGTTGTTACATTATCAGAAAAATAGATTTCAATCACTTCATTTTTTTCCTATGGTAGAAAGTTTTTCTGGTTTTAAGAGATTTTGGGTAATTTTAGTAAGGCAAAAAGTTCAAATACCATTCTAAAAGGTGTTCCTATAACTTATTTTCCTTCATATAATTCTAACCTATGTTCTGAGAACATAAATTTAAGTTGTTTTATTAATTTTATTTCATTAATCCACAGAAAAGGATGGAAACACTAGTGTTAACACTATCAGTGACAGTGAGAATGTTTTAAGCACCTATGTATGTTTAAATACCTTTCTCTTTTTTGCCACAATTAGTAGGCAAATTTGCCATGATTTTTATCTCAACTAAATTTAAAATACTTTGAGAGAAATGTTTATCAGAGAGTAACCATAATCTAGAAAAGGGAGTAGAATGAAGGAGTGAAGAAAGAAGTAGAGTTATAACCTATAGTTCAGACAGAATATTATAAGCATTCATTTTTTCTTTCTCTTGTTTCACAGAATCATAGAATGTTGTAGGCTGGAAGGAACTCCTGTAAGTCATCTTGTCCAACCCTCATGCAGAAACAGGGTCACCTAGACCTTGTTGCTCAAGCACATGTTCTGATGGCTTTTGAATATCTCCCAGGATAGAAACTCTACAACCTCTCTAGGTAACCTTCATATGAACATTTTAAATTTAAAAAAGTACATTTAATATATTAAGATAGCCCTTCATATTAATTTTCTAGAGGATTTCCTAGCAAATTATGCAATGTTAGAGTTTATCGTTAAGTCAATCAGCCCTCAAACTCTATCAGACTTTTATTTAAGGTATGACTCCATTGTAGATGGATAACATTTTTATTGGGATAGAGTTCAATAAACAATTAGGAAGCTTCTAAAGAACTTGGTTTAGATGTGTAGTAGGTGTAGTTTGACTGCTTCTAGAATGTGTATTGATACTTCTAGAATCATAGAATCAAGCAGATTGGAAAAGACCTTTAAGATCATCAAGTCCAACCATTACCCTAGGACTGCTAAGACCACCAATAAACATATAACTGAGGGCCTAATCTACATGGTTTTTGAACACTTCCAGGGACGGTGATTCCACCACTTCCCTGGGCAGCCTGTTCTAATACCTGATTACCCTCTCAGTGAAGAAGTTCTTCCTAATATCCAATCTAAACCTCCCCTGGCACAGCTTGAGGCCATTACCTCTTGCCATATCACTTGAGAAAAGAGACCAAACCCTACCTCACTACAACCTCCTTTCAGGTAGTTGCAGAGTGCAATAAGGTCACCCCTGGAGCCTCCTCTTCTCCAGACTAAGCAACCGCAGTTCCCTCAGCCGTTCCTCATAAGACCTGTGCTCCAGACCCTTCGCCAGCTTTGTTGCTCTATCCTGGACCTGCTTCAGCACCTCAATGTCTCTCTCGTAGTGAGAGGCCCAGAACTGAACACAGTATTTGAGGTGCGGCCTCACCAGTGCCAAGTATAGGAAGATGATCACTGCCCTGCCCTGCTGGCTGAGTTACTGCTGATGCTACCGGCCTCCTTGGTTGCCTGGGCACAAGCTGGCCCATGTTCAGCAGCTGTCAATCAGCACCTCCAGGTCCTTTTCCACCTAGCAGCTTTCCAGCCACTTTTCCCACTCAACTCCAGTGTTGCAAGGAGTTGTGGCCCAAATGCAGGACCTGGCACTTTGCCTTGTTGAACCTCACACTATTGGCCACTGCCCCCCCAGTACAGCATGTCCAGATCCCTCTGCAGAGCCTTCCTACCCTCCAGCAGATCAACACTCCCAGCCAATTTGGTGTCATCTGCAAATTTACTGAGGGTGCACTCAATCACCTCATCCAGATCATCAATGAAGATATTAAACAACACTGGCCCTAACCCCATGCCCTGAGGGACACCACTAGTGGCTGGTTGCCAACTAGATGTTATGCTCATTTACTTAAATCTTTTCATCCCAGAACAGTTTTTCATAATCAGCTGTGAAAAGAAACTACTTGACCCCAACAGCAAATAGAAACTACGTGTCATTCCGTGGTAGATCGATGCTTATAAACAGTTGAGCATTCTTACAAATGTCACCAGTGTCAGCTGATATATTGCTAAAAGAACACAGGTAGAAGAAATCTGGACGCAACCAAAGTGAAGTTGCATTTACCTTTTAAGCTGCACTTATAGCTAAAGTAAAAATTTAAAAGTGAAGAGCATTTTGTTGTTACCTAAAATTTTACTGATCATAGTAGCCCAAATTTACAACTTTGCCGAAGGTAAGGTACCTGTTTCTATTTGTACCAATCTGAAGCAGTGTATTTATGTGACAGAAAATTGTCCAGGATATAGGAATACATTCAATGTTTAAAGTTTACTGTAGTAGCTCTAACCACTGCCTCCTCTCCAGTACATGGCAAATGTATCAGAGGGTGAGGAATATCTAAGTGATGTGCAGGTGTTATTCTTTATACATGATTCAGTCAATCTCTTTATATATAAGCCTGTATAATATTAATTGTGCCTGTTTGCCTGTTTTCAAATTTGTGTACTGGCACATGTTATGCTCAAAATTGTGGAAGAAGAAAAAGAATGAAATTCTTCTCTGCATTTTTTGCTACTTAGAAAGATTCTTAATTTCTGGTAAAGAACTGAATTGGGAGCTCAGAATCCTGACATCTACAAGCTTAATTGTCTTCTGAACTTTTCCACTGTATTAGTGCTAGTGACAGTGAAAGCAACTGTGTATCAGTTCTTCAGCCCTGTAGCTCACAACTCAAAGTATCACATTAAACCAGTCTTGATCCCGTACTTTTATGGTCTACATTAGACGTTGATCTGCAACTCCCTGACATTAGTAGCCAACATAATCTACCTCTGTTTGTAATTTTCACTGCAAAACCACTTTTACTTCATGAAAATCCTACATATCAAGTATTTTGGGTGAAGTTGAAATTAGCACTTGCAATAAGTTCAAGTTATGTGATAATATGTAGAAATTCAGATAATACAAACTCTAACCATATCATACAAAAATCTTTATCTGGAATATTGATGTCAAAACTGAAAAGTCTTGGTTTTCAGTATTTATACAAACTTGGGAGGTGAAAGTCTATGGTTCCTGAAAAACAAGTAAAGAACTTGATGGCTGAGGTTAGGAGGGTGTTGGCTTTATTGTGCATACTCCTGGTTTTCTCTTCAGTATTCAAACTGGAAGACGTTCCAGTCTCAGGTGGTGTATCAAAAGCTGAATTCTTTTTCCTTATTTGTGCAATCTAACAACACAGTCATATTTGGGGGGGAGGGAGAGGGTGGGAGAAGAAGAGAGGTAGGGGGGATAACAAAAAAAAAAGAAAAAGGCAAGAATAGTTCTGTCTTGAAACAGACTTCCCAGAGCTGTGTGTGTCATAAAATGAGCTGGATTTCAATTTGGTAATTAAGCAAAAAGTCTTTTCTTCAAGGCTGTACAATGCATTAATGATATCCAGACAGATATTAGATTGAGTTGTTTCCCCTCTCAGAGAGCTGTCAATGCTCATGTTAGCTATATTCATGTTGCCCACTACAACATCTGTCTTGCTCACTGAAAAAAATCCCTTTATAGACTGCTAGGCTTCTTTGTTTTGTTTAATTTTCCTCCCTGACCTATTGCAATCAATAAGATAGCTGTTTCCTAGCTTATGAGTCTAAAAGTAGTCACAAGTTCTACTTCAGTTATTGTCCTTGCTTAGCGTATACAAGGATAGGAATATTACTCTGGCAAATAAGATGCATAACAATCTTATTATGCATCTTATAAGATGCATCTAAGATAAACTTTCTGTGTTTCTTATTAGGGACACCAGAAATACTTAAGCTAGTTTCTTAGACAATAGAACTTCTGTTTTATTTTGCTGAGAGTATGTGCTTCCTGTGCTCATGGGGCTTGGCTGGGACACATGGGATAGAGAAACAGAGAGAAACAATAAAAGTGATCTACCACGATTTCATCATCACATATGAAGGAAGCCAGTTAATACTGCTTTCCAGATCACCAATTCTGTCAAAAACCGTAAGTCCTCATAAGCAGAAATCAGTGCTGGAAACGGAGAAACATCAATTTGATAGAAGGACCACTCAGTGGATAAAGAACTGGCTGGATGACCGCACGCAAAGAGTTGTGGTCAATGGCTGAATGTCCAGCTGGAGACCAGTAACGAGTGGTGTCCCTCAGGGATCGATGTTGGGACAGGTCTTGTTCAACATCTTTGTTGGGGACATGGACAGTGGGACTGAGTGCACCCTCAGCAAGTTTGCCGATGACACCAAGCTGTGTGGTCCAATTGATACACTGGAGGGAAGGAATGCCATCCAGAGGGACCTGGACACGCTTGTGAGGTGGGCAGATGCCAGCCTTATGGAGTTTAACCATGCCAAGTGCAAGGTCCTACACCTGGCTCAGAGCAATCCCAGGCACGGCTACAGGTTGGGCAGAGAAGAGATTCAGAGCAGCCCTGGGGAGAAGGACTTGGGGGTGTTGATCGATGAGAAACTGAACATGAGCCGGCTTCAGTGTGCGCTCGCAGCCCAGAAAGCCAACCGTATCCCAGCCTGCGTCAAAAGAAGTGTGACCAGCAGGTCGAAGGAGGTGATCCTGCCCCTCTACTCTGCTCTCATGAGACCTCACTTGGAGTATTGTGTGCAGTTCTGGTGTCCTCAACATAAAAAGGATATGGAATTGTTGGAACAAGTCTGGAGGAGGGCCATGAGGATGATCAGGGGAGTGGAGCACCTCTCATATGAAGATAGGCTGAGAAAGTTGGGGCTGTTCAGCCTGGAGAAGAGAAGGCTGCATGGAGACCTCATAGCAGCCTTCCAGTGTCTGAAGGGGTCCTACAAGGATGCTGGGGACCCTTCATTAGGGGCTGTAGTGGTAGGACAAGAGGTAATGGAGTAAAACTTAAACAGGGGAAGTTTAGATTGGATATAAGGAAGAAATTCTTTACTGAGAGGGTGGTGAGGCCCTGGAATGGGTTGCCCAGGGAGGTTGTGAATGCTCCATCCTTGGCTGTGTTCAAGGCCAAGTTGGACAGAGTCTTGAGTGGCATGGTTTAGTGTGGGGTGTCCCTGCCCATGCCAGGGGGGTTGGAACTAGATAATCTTAAGGTCCTTTCCAACCCTAATTATTCTATGATTCAATTAAATTAATTAAATTACAAAGCAGAGGAAACACCATGAGAAGGTTTTACCTTAGAGTAAAGGATTGAAAATCAGTGGAGACATACCAGTAACTGTACTTCATGTTGAGACAGTTTTGTCCTGTCAAGGACAAGCATAATCTGTAAATTTTGAAGGTTGTTGTCTATGAGTTCAGGTCTTCAGTGGAGTAAGTGCAGAAGTGCATGTGAAGGTTTTGTTCGCAGTGTTATCTGACCATGGCAGCAGTTCATGTCTATGTATATACACCTGTTTATTTCTTTGTCAGTTTTCTGAAGAAGCTAATAAAAATTAAACTATCAAAGGTATATTTTTATGAACATTACACAACTAGTGTAATTTAGGTATGGATAAGTATCTCTGGGACTCAGAGATACCTTTTTTAATATACTACCTCCAAGAGATCAAGCATAACTTTAATTGTATCACTGTGTTAACATAACTTTAACTATATGACTCTATGTCAATACATATATTTAATCCTTTCAAATGGTTATTCCTCTGTGACACTGACTATTGCTGGCACTGATCTGAGGTTAAAGAGTACATGTAAGCTCATAGCTGCCTTTTAATTTTGTGGCCTTGAGCCTTTGACCCAATGTGGTGCTTGGTGTTCAATAGGTTGGGATTAAATGGACCAAGCACTTGTACATAACACCCAGCCTTGACCTTAAATATGTAAAATGAATTGCCTACTGGCTGTCGTATTGTTATGACCAGACAGTATCTCCTGAGTAGAATGAGCAGCAAAAGAAAAGTAAATCACGTTATAAACACTCTTGTGCGTCTAACAGCTTAATTTTCTATTGAAGAGTTTCCCTTTGTACTTTTAAAATTATTATCTTTATTCAAACACATTATTTCTTTGACTTTCAACAATTGCAATAAAATTTGATTGCATTCTTTGGCCCTCAGAAAACAATTACAGGTCACTGTAGGCACCTCATGTCATTTGTTCTTCATCGTGGAAAAGGATAGTTTAAGGACTTGTTTCTGCCAAGTTCTTTTTCATCAATCTCTCTCCACCACCCCATCCCCCTCCTCTCCCCATCTTCACCCTCCCGAAGTATTTTCACAGCAAAGTAAAAACACTGGGTTATAATATAAAATAAAATTAGAAGTGATATAAGGGTTGCATTTTATAGCTGTATTTGAGTACATTTCAAATGAATGTTTGTTAAACAGGGGGAAAAATCAGACTAGCATTGTCATGATTCTAAGAGAATTAGGTGATGAAGGAACAGGAAGAATCTGAGTAGCTTGCATTTAATTAGCACTTACTGGTACAAAATAAATTAGACAGATTTGTCTTGTTTTATGAGCAAGATCCTGTTTTTCTATTTCGTTTTCTTTGTGCTTTTGGTAAGGACAGATCTGGCTCTTTGGATACTAAATAGGCAACTAATTCAATTGGTGCTTTCTCCTAGGGTCTGCTTGCAAACCAGTGCCAGGCTCACAGGCTCTTTGTGTACTGCCCTCCCTGCATGTGTCTGTGCTCCCCTGGCTAGTCAGTTTTTTTGTCTCTGACGGTTAATAAGCTTTGAGCCTAGTAGTCAAATGTGGTGGGAACGGGGACAAGACGAGGGTCCTTAGTGAAGGTGTTTGTTGTTAAATAGAACAATTCAGCTGTCTCTTTAGAAAACTTGACAAAAGGAAATGCTCCCTGCTGAAAATTTTCTTAGCCTGTTGCACAAAAGATGAAGTTTGTTTAAGAAATTGCTGCTAAAGAAAGCGTCAACCCATTAAGGTAATTATATGGAACCTGTGCCGTATAACAGCTTAATTGATGTTAATGTTTGTCTAATTGGTGATTGGGAGAGTGCAAAGGACTAAAGGTCTTCATAGCACTTTCAGTCATGGCTCTGAAAAGGGTTCTTCTGGTTTTCACAGTTATAACAATGCCTGCGCGTCTTTCTCAGATTACGCCTTGTTTTCAGCCCCTTACAGCATTCTGCTCCACTACTTAAAGCGTAAAATAAGGGTGAAGAGCCATTGTCTAATGCAGCCTTTTTCAAAGAGTGTTTCTGACAGGGATTGTTCTAGGAATCAGGCAGGAGAGAAGGGAGTGCGAGAGGTGAAAGCCACTATCACCCACTTGTGTCACATCCCCAATGAGCGGCAAGAGCCGCCTAATTGCTGCGTGTTGGGGTTTTTTGGTGTTTTTTTTCTTTCTTTCTTCCTTTTTTTTTTTTTTTTTTTTTTACTTCCAAATGCCCATTCTCTTAAACAAAATCCTTGCACCAGTGCCACATGTTCCTGTGGAATCTATCAAACAAAACAAAACAAAAAAGCCACCCCAGCCTTGCTGGCAACTTAAAAAAATGACGTAAAAAGAACTGTTACGGAAACTTATATAACCCACTGAAAACCAAAAAAAAGAAACAAAACCACCCCCCCAAAAAAAACCCAAAAAAACCCAACCAATCAACCAACCAAAAAAAAAAAAACCAAAAAAGAAAACAAAAAAAAGAAAAAACCAAAAACCCCAGGCACTCTAATCCAGAGTATGTGTGTTTCAGATTGCATACGTTAGTATGCACACAATTCTCATATGACATAAATAGAAGACGATTAAGCAGAGAAACAGTAGGTGTAAGCTGCCTATTAAAAGAGAAGTCTCTTGTAACCTGCCTCTCTACCTCATTCCTCCAGACAAAATGTCATGTTAACAAGCCAGTGGCAGTCCGTGTTGTGGAGCTCAAAGGCTGTCTATATTTTGCCTATGCAGATAAAATGAGAAAGTGAAGCACCCAGTAAAGTCCTTTCCCTTTGCTTTTTTTGTGTTTGCAAATGCATAAACACACACGATAATTTCCTCTCTTCCTACCTCAGAGTTTTATTCCAGGCATCTCTGTTTTAATCTTTTACATTCCTACATTTTTAAGAGAGCACTATTTTTACATTTGTTCCTTTCTTTTCTAAACACTAGCACTCAGAGTATATTCATCCACTGTCCTAATGAGGAAATGACAACTTTTATCAACCTTATTAAACATACACCCAGAAGATATCCATTTTAATAAGAGGCCAATTACTAAGTGTGTCTTCAGTTAGAAGGAACGTAGCTTTTACCTTTTTCTTTGGCTCTCCATGTCTCTAATTAATTGAATCTTGAAATCGTTGGACTTTCAGCTTAAGAGAAGACTGAAGAAGGGAACTTAAACAACACTGCCTATTCCTTTATGTCTAGAAAGGGCTATAAAAAAAAAAAAAAAAAAAAAACCCACCAAAAAAACCCCCAACCAACACCTGTAATGCTAAAAGACTCAGGCTTTTGTCTGTTTCTAATATTACTTTTCTGCCTAATTGCCATCACTGCCACGTACATTAGGCCCTTTTTCAGCAGGGTTAAAACAGGGCTAGTGATGAATGGAAAACTGATTGTACTGCTGTCAAACTTGAATGTGAGGCTTATTCTGGAGATAGAAGTATGAGGAAAAGGACAGAGAATTGCACTTCATTAAAGCTCTACCAAGCTGATTGGAGTGGAGGAGGTAATTGAGATTTAAAGTGGCATTCCCATCACACTGTCCCTTTTTCAACTTAACAACTGTCATTCAAGCCACATAGGGCAACAATTGGCCAGATTTCCCAGCTCTTCTGAGTAATAAAACAGACACTCACCTTCTGGCTATTCGTTTTACTTACTTTGTTCTAATTTCCAATTCATGTGTCATTAGTGAACGAAGATTGACAAGAAATAGCTTTGACCTCACAGATTTGACCTTCAACCTCAGAGACCCAACTCTAGACTGAACATAGGTTGGAATATGCTAAGAAACACCTTTCCTTTGCACAAGAATGAATGGCAGTTTTTTTCATCATTGTACCACCCCCTGCTTGCCACTACATTTAGACTATGAGACATGTCAACTGCCTGTCACAATTACAATAGACACAGCAAACCAGAATTTTACCCAAATCCAAGGGGAACTTCCTGAACAAAGAGTAAATTTTACTGCACAGATTTTGGAGACCTCCAATTTGTGCAGGCATAATGAATGCAGCCTACAGACAAATAGGTAGTTGTTAATTATCCCAGCAATTTCTTTTTTTAATGTGCTAACAACACAGTGTGCTAAGCCTTCATATCTTACACTGTTACCTGATGATCTCATCACATTTGAAATGATGGTAATCTGAGGGAAGGCATTATTACTGCAAATGTTCGTGACAATAAGTTACATCGGAATAGTCCTTATACTTTTTATCATTTAATAGCATGTGTCAGAATAAAAGACAGATTCTGCATCTTTCACAGTGAACTGAAGTTGCCTACCTATATAGTATATCTTTTGGAGTAACTTAATCTTTTTATTGTCTTTACACAATTATCCCAAGGCTTGTATATACTAATTTAGTGTCATATTACTTATCAGAGCATTTTGTGGATGAATAATAACCACAGGGCAAGACCTATGACCTTAATAAGAACCTTCAATGAATTTTAGAGTAATTTGTTCCTTTTACATAGGGGTCTTTTAGACCTCTACTGTTCTGAACAGAAACTTGATCCCAGTAAGTCTATTGTATTTAGAACATTGTTTTTCTTCCTTCATATTTAGTGAATAAATATTTGGATGGTCCTGGTATTAAGCACCAATAAACACAACAATTGAATACACCAATTTATTATTGCTAGTGTTTATGAAGTTGATTGTGGTTTTGGGTTTTTTTGTTTTGTTTTGTTTTGTTTCATTTTCTAAGATGAAACATTTTGAAAACACAGGCACGCTTTCTTATTGCATTGACTTCACTTTAATGAGATGTACAGTCATTTGTCTTTTTCTTTTTCTCCTATGTAATATTCATTCTCTTATGTAAAGAAAACGACATGGAAAGGTTACTGCATTGACTTCACTCTAATGGGAGAAACAGTCATTTTATTTTCTTCTATAATATTCTTTCTTCTATTATAAAATATATTTGCATAGCTCATTGTGTTGCTGTGTGTTTTCTGAATTCCCCATTCATGTTGCTGAAGAAAAAAAGAATAAAATGTACTCTATTTTCTAACAGAAGGAGGTATAAACTTTTGTGAAGTCTCACAGTTGTCACCACGTCATTTATAAATACTGTTACAATCCTCTACCTTCCTAAAATTTAAATACAATTCAAAGAACTGGCTTCTGTTGAAAGGATAATATTAGCATATAAATACAACAGAATCAGTTTGGAATAGTACACATACCCAGAGTATGACATGTTAAAGAATTTACTCATAATTATAAAACCCATGAACTCTACTGAGTGTATAGTACTGGTCTTTGTTGAAACCATGTTACAATTGTGTGAGAAACATGCTTTTGTGTTGATGAAAATAAATTACTTTACCATCACTCTGCTTTGTTTGTCAACTTAATTATTACACAGTTAAAATATTGCTTTGCATTAGTCAGAATAGACTATTTTCCTTTTATATAGTTTCCTTTTCCCAGGGGTAAATTATAATGCCCTGAAAGGTCAACAAAGGTCAGGACTTCTTGACTATATCTCAACAGTGCATTTCTGGTCATCAAAAGAAATAAGCCTCTGACCAGTAGTAGCTGCTGTAGGGGTTTCTTTTATCCTGCACCTGTGACAATTACCCTGTGTTAGTGAAGCTAACAGGAGTCAGGTTGTAGGTTAAGGGTCAGGGCACTGTCAAGAGGAAGTTATTCTTCAGTCCACTAAATCTGTTATCATTTTCATCTAATGTGACATCCATCTGTCAATCAGGGAATTTAAGCAATTGTCTTACTCTAAGTGCTGCACTTTATGCCTCAACCAGCTCACATTTTATGGCTTTTCCTATAATTACATTTTTCTACTTCTGAAAATCTATCTCAAAATAAACAGGGAAAATTTTATTCAATCATTTTGAAGATCCAGGCTTTTTATGCTAAAAGCTGTTTCACATACAAAATTGAGTGATTTCTCTGCAAAGTTTTATATTCATTTAATTTTCATTGTTATGGGTTTTTAACACGCAGAAGGAGAATAAAGATCCTGTAACTACATGGATATCAAAATAAGTTTTCACGTAAAGCTGCCAAATGCGTATCAGTCAAGAGGGTATGCCTCATGCCATTTAGATGCTGTACTTCTCCAAGACCATGAAAATGACATTATATGGTTACGAATAGAAAGGTTAAGATTTTACAATGGTTTTTTAAGAATTAGAAGCTAGTGTGTAGTTGAATTGACTACAAATGAGCAAAGACTCTGACTAACTCCATGTATAGCACCACAGAATGAAGTTCCAAACTTTGTTAACTCTAATTCAGCACTGCTCTTAAAGATGTGCTTAATTTCAAGAACATGAACAATGCCAGCCAGTTACCAAAACACTTATATAAATGGGAAAGCATATAAAACCTAAGTGTAAAGGTAAATGTTCTACTGAATATGCTTGAGATTACTCATATGCTTCATTTATAAACACTTTTAATTGCTTTGATGAACAAGAATCTAAACACTTTGCCAAGCATAAAAATCGTGGTGTGGTTCTATGATGCAGTTGAGCCAATCTAACAGCTTGTTACCACTGAAAAGGATGGTCCTGTTCCCCCTTTTTCCTCCCCCTGCCTTCCCACCCCAAATTAGTTTTCTGCTGGGTTAGCAAATTTAATTGCCTCACCAAGTGGCTAGGCAAGCATGCAAGCCAGTGTATGGACAGTGACAAGGGTATGTGGCTGGAGAGAATGTTATTGGCAAGCCATTACATATATGCACTCATATAATTAAACTCTAGTTTCTCCATTTTAAAAATTAAAGTTAACTGATTTTTTTGTGGATGATTTTCTGATAAAGAACAGCCATGTGCCCAGATCAGCAAGTGCCTACATGGAGTTCGACATGAACCAAGGAACAACAAAAAGTGAAGGAGGATGGGAGCGAGGCACTGGGAGTGAGAATCCCAGCAAGATAAGAAGGAGCTGGAATTTACTGAGTTGATAAATTGAGGACTGTTGGAAAACTTTGAAGGTCAGGTTCTCACACCTGTGCTTAACCAATTATATGTTAGTTGTTAAGGGCCTCACAGATATGTATCCAATCACAATGGGCCAAGTTAGTGAAACAACTTTAAGAAATAGTATATGAAGAGTTAGTTTTCTATAATAAATGGCTTTGTCTGATCACATTGATCTCCGACTGACTCCATTTCCGCGACAAACTTTTAGTTATTAGCAATAATTTTTCCAGGGCCTATGCTGTTACAATTTCACTGATAGCAAAGGTGGTAGGTATGAGATGCTCTTACAAATTCTAGAGAAGAACTTGCCGCAGTACAGCAGCAATAATATTAACAGCAACTGGCTTTTAGTATATTTTATTAGGAGTGTTTGAAAGAAGACTAGGGTCTTTATATCTATTTTACAAATGGAGAAACTGAGACGCCATGCAAAATCATTAGCAGAAATAGAAAAGGACTGCAGTATCCTTAAATCCATACCAAGATTCTGTGCTCTAGGCCATAGTATTCTTCCTACCAACTTTGTGGGCTTGTCTGTATATTATTAGTATCAGATATTTAACTGCTCCAGAGCAAACTGGGTTCCTTGAAGCACTCATGAATTCTTGTACTTTTCTACCCTTACCAGTATGTTTTCCTGTAGTCCATAGTCAGTGACCTTTCTGTTTAAGGGTTTCTCTCCAATTATTCAAGTTCTTCCTTTTTGTAGGATTTACTGCACTTGTTTCCACCTAATTTTTCCTGGCATGAGTTAGGTATGCTTCCTTTCCTGCCACACCCCATCTTTAATTCTTCCTGATTTCTGGTTTTCATCAAAAAACATCATAGGGTTTTATTAATTCTATAAGTGCTTTTTCTTTCACTTACCTGTTGTGATACATGAAAGTCTTCACATACATTAAATTTCATAGCACTTGTTTTTATAAAACCTTGCTCCACCCAGCCATGTCTTTCTTGAAGAAGGCATGACTGCAGGTTCCATTGCAGTCCCAGAGTAGGAACACAAAAAAAATATTCCTGCAATAAAGAAGTTGTGCAAAGCTGGGTGCAGAGAGGTGTTATTAATTTCAATATCTTGTCCTGACATGGTGATCAGGCTAGACGTGGAAGTAGAGACACACTTCCCATTTTCTCAGTATAGATATGACTGTCTAAAAATTTCAAGATAAATAGTAGTTGTCGAATTACTTATCTACATGCATTTATGTTGGCAGAAAGTTTCCTATGCTTCACCCTCCCAAGATACAAGTCATCTGTGATCCAAAAGTGTGTAATCATGTCTAGTATGGCCCTCTGCTCAAGACACTAAGGTCTCAGTAGCTAACTGTGGCTGTACAGCCAGCTTGAGGCTGCTCCACTAGAGTCCAGTCACCTTCTCACTTCAGAGCATTACACATACTCATAATTACTTTCTAGACTGAGTTAACTACTATAAATATAAAATTTCCCCAGTATATGACATGCTGACATAGAATTTATGGATGTAGGGGGACTTTTAAGTACCATTTACACCATGAAAATATATGTTGTAAAATTGTGGTAGAATTATTTCTTTTTTTTTAATAATTACAAGCTTCAGTTTCTGTATTCAAGGCCACAAGAACAACTATCCAAGAAATGTCTTGTTCCATACTTTGTTAACCGCTAGTCATTTTCAGTGAAACATTTCAGAAGAAATAAGTCTAATTTTGCATAAGGGGATTCTGGTAATAATAAGACCAATCCCTATTAACACTATATTCTTTTTACAGAAAAATGTTTACAGAAAAATATTGTGGCACCCAGCCTACTATCTCTTAAGTGCTGCATGTACTACTGAAGTGCAAATAAAGTTATAGTTGCTTTGTATGTTTGGATGGTAATAGTTTTCCATTAAATTTCCATGAAATCTTAGTATTTCGTATCCCTGAAATACCATTCTGACATCTTCTTGTTCCACTTCTCTTTAGTATTTATGAATAAATTAAACCCATGCCCATTTATGTCTCTTGCTGTAACTCCTTTGGAAATGCATAAATGCCATAGAGATACCATTAAGGCAGAGCATTGCTGAGCAAACCCAATTAGGCAAATATAATAGTTTCCTGTGCTGAGGAAGTAACAGTGTTTATTAAAGAAGGAAGCGTATAAATGATTCTGGTTTTGTTGGTTTTGATTACCTGTAATTTAAGTTTAGTTCAAGTATGTTGACCTTTCAAATAGAAAAGAGAAAGGCCAACAATTAGAAAGGAAGATGCATTGGTTTCAGTGCCCAAGTTCTGCATATTCACAGAGAAAAATATGTAATATTTTCAAAATTTAAATAGGGAAACAATTCCTGTAAAAGGAAAGTATGCAATTCACAGTGATCTAGAAACAGTGCATTCTCCTAAGTTTTCAACATAAAAACTTTCTTATTCGAGTCAACCACTGAAGCAAGACATACTAAAAGCTAGTTTTCAGAAATCAGTTATAGTCAGCTGTAAAATCAAGCTGTTGGTAATCTCTCTGCTGTTACATTATAAAGAAAGGCAGAGGAAAATAAAGATCTGTTTTGAAAATATGCAAAAAACATGATGATATTTTCTGTTACTTATTTAATCAACCTATGGAGGCTGCTGTTGTAAAATCTTGGTTTAGTGTTAGGAATATAACAGGACAGAGTATTTCAGTTAAAAGGGACCTACAGCAATCATTTGCTCCAGCTGCCTGACCACTTCAAGGCTGAGCAAAAGTTAAAGAATTTATTAAGGGCATTTTACAAATAACTTTTAAACACTTATAGGCTTGGGGTATAAACCAGCTCTCTAGGAAGCCTGCTCTAGTGTTTGACCACCCTCTCAGTAAAGAAATGCTTCCTAATGTCCAATCTAAACCTCCCCTTGAGAAGCTTTGAACCATTCCCACATCTTGTCAATAGATAGAAAGGAGAAGAGATCAGCTTCTCCCTTTCCACCTCCCCTTCTCAGGAGGCTGTAGAGAGCAAGAAGGTTACCCTCAGTCTGCTTGTCTCAAAACTAGACAAACTCAGAGCCCTCAGCCGCTCCTGGTATGACATGCCTCCCAGTGCTTTCACCAGCTTTATGTTTTTTCTCTTCTTTCTGTTTTCTTTCTTTCTTTCTGTTTTTTTTTTTTTTTTCCTCTTCCGTTTTAAGACATGAGAAGTTAGGTACAACAAAATAACCACAACAACTTCACTAATAACAAAGAAAAACCCACTAATCCAGAAATACAGGTATTGTTTCTGTTTGTGATTTCAAAATAATCACATATCTTCTACACATTTTTTTGATCTTAATGGATCTAACTTTAATAAAAGACTGATATTTTGTAGACTAGTTCAGTTGTGTGAGTAATTCTGAAAGAAAAATTTGCAAGAGATCATTCAAACTATCTTAACTTTCAGAACTTGGTAGTTGGCTGCTGAAGCATAATAGCTTATAGACAGACATATATTCTATTACATGTGTCTATATAAAAGTGTAATTGAAAAGATCTATGCTAGATCTTAGTGACTACGAAGTTATAAAAATTTTTCCAGTGATATGTTAAACTGAGAAAGTGAAAATGCATGCAACTAATATGAGACCAGTTCAGGAAGATAATCATATGCTTAGCTTTGGCATTTTGAGACTGTGTATAGGTCTAGTAATTTCTATGGCTTGATGGAAAATTCTCCTGCCTGTTTTCAGGGCCTGAATTAAAAAAAAAAAAAAAATCTAGAAATATTTATGCATTATGTTTCAGGACCATATTTTAATTGTCAGAGCACGAATATTTAAAATAGCATTGATTTGGCTTTGTTCTTACCACCTCACTGCCATCTGATAACAGCTATATAAGCAGCCATTTGTTTCTGCTTATATCTATTGTATTTGGGAAACTAGGTGGGGAATACCTGGCAACATTTAGCCATTAGAAAATTTGGGCCCACTGCATTTCCAAGTAATTGTCAGTTTATAATACAATGGCTTTTAAAACTGCATCTACCATGGATTTACAGAAGCTTGTCCCAGGTTCTGTACTAAAAATAGGTTCAAAAAAGAAGTAAGATTTCAAGTATAAATTCTTAATGGAAGCAGTTGGCGACAGTCCTGTCATTGTGAATGATTGCCCTCACTTTTTTGATTTTCTACCTTGAGCTGCTATTTGGAAGTCCTTTAAGGCAGAGGCGGTGTCTTTTTAGTTTACTGATAGTGCATTGCCTAGTCATTAGGTACCAATAATAAGAATTAAAATTTATAATTCTCTCTGGCATAAAAAGATAATATTTATTCTCATATGTTTGGCTGAAGTGAAATTTAAATAAGATAGTGTTAGTGTACACTCTAATGACTATCTTCATGACAAATAGTAAGAGGTTGGATTTCTAAGAAGCAAGACTAAATAGTCAGAAAACAGTAGAAATTGCACCCAGGTTTTGAAATAGCTGCATCTTCAATGTTTTGTGATTACAGGTTCCCATCAGCCCAGCAGAAAACCATCAAATTAGATGGAAATAGGATATGCTATCAGCTGCAAGTAGTCATCTTTTTATTAGCTTTGCAACAACCAATCAGTCACACCACAGTGTGCAACTGTAATGAAATATAGATCCTTACTTTTTTTTTTACTAGATGGAAACCCCTTCCATTTCATGAATCTACACAGCTTTTTGGTAAGCAGTAGATGCTGTTACCAACAGCATTCTATTATTTTTTCAAGTTTCTTTAGAGGACCAGAGTGTTAGATATGCAAGGCCTGGAAATAAAGTCCTCTATTTATTCACAGAATGGTTGCACTATGTGTCTGATTTTTCTTTCCTGTCATGATTGTGTGCTAGAGGCAAAATCTGGTAATATAAGGGTAAGACATATTTTTCCCAATAAAAGTCTCTATTGAGACTACAAGCAATTACAACAGTCATTATCTATTGTAATGATATCTTTTTAATTTTGCAAACACCCAGCTATTAAAACAGGACTGAAAGAAAAAGTACTCATTTTACATATGTCTGCTAGTGGTTGTCCAGAGATAAAAACCTTGAGGGAAAGGATTTTTAAATTACATGAGAATTAATGGGTTTCAATGGCTTGAAATTTTTTGTAACTAAGAAATTTACTCCCACTGCAAACAAGGAGGAATTTAGGCTACTCCAGCACAACTTGGGCAGCTTAACTTCAGGAGCTTCGAGTTGCAAGGTGGCTAGACACATGGGTTTCAGAAATCAGTAGGGAAGACTTAGACAACCAGAAATCTTGTAAGTCCTCTGAGGCTTATTATGACAATTCCTTCTTTTTGATTTCTGGTGGGACGGGATGTACATCCCATTTCTGTGGCTCATTAGTGTGACTTTTCAGTTTAGGCACAGTAGAAGCACATTGATGAGGCTGATGATCCCTCCTGTTAATTTGGAGTGGACATTAAAGTGGCCTAAAACTGCTCTGGAATCCAACAGGTAGGAATCATTTCATTTCCCTGTGACTATATTCAATGTGCAATTTACAAAAAAAACATTTAGGCCCTTTCTGTAATCACTGGAGAATAAAATTATTTTAAAGAATAATTGATTCATCTGGCTTAGATCCTGCATGGGGAAAGACTGAAATATTCTCTAGAGATTTGTGGCCCTGCATTTCTGTAGAGGGAGAGCTGACAAATTGCTTAGACAGTTTAAAGTAAAGTGAGATGAATCCTGCCTATCACTCCTGACACATACCCTCAAAAGATAAATTTCAACTCCTTGAACTCAGTAGGATTCAAGCATCTAAATAATTTTTAGAGTTTTGTCATTCATCTTAAACTCTACTAGCTCTTCATTTGTATGAACAATTGCACTTTTTTTATCTCACAAAGGCACTATGAATTTAAATGCAGTAAACACTGTGAAGCAGACAGTAATCATTGCAACTGAAGTCAGATACCTTGCATAAATTCTTAATCACTGGTATCTGGAAGCAATAAAAATAAGGTTATATCTTTTAGTGGTTAGTGAATAACAGAAGTAAGTTGCTTTTAGTTGGTGGCTTCATAAATCAAGCCTGTGTGCATTTAAAATGTTTGATCCTTTCAGGTCTGGGCAACAGCAGTTTACATGCTGTGGTAAGGAGGCTGTACTAATACAGCCTTACTTGGAGACTTTTTGATTATCTTCTAATGAGGACTCTACCTATGACTCATGACTGGAGGCTTTTCTGCACAGATGATAGATATATATTAAGCATTTACTTGTAGACAGTGTGCTACTTCTCATTATTAAATCAATGCTCAAAAAATGACTTGTGAGTGCACCAGCAGAAATAATTTCCACCTATACAAAGATGTCACTTTAGAGGAAAAGTTGCTATTAAGTCAAAATTTTCCCTGTTGTCCCGATTATTTTTACTGAAGAGTAAAATTCAGTGTCATCTTCATCCAACAAAAATGGGATTTGATTTTTAATACTGAAAAGAATACAGAAAACGTGTGTGGTAGTCAGGAACTCTAGTTTCTCAGGAGTTCGGAGACACAAGGTTAAAGTTTGTTTGTAATGTTTTAGAGTCCATTTTCTCCTTTCCTGTCATCATTTACTGCTCTATTACTTACCATTTCAATGAAATCGTAGTAACCCATTTTCTTAAGAGACACTTAAAATTTATCTAGGCTGGACAAGTACTGGAAGTCTGGTAGGTAAGGAACCTGAACCTGGGTCCTCTGTATAACAATTGAGTTGCCTGACATGTAACTTATCACCTATTCTCTTCCTTAATTTCATACACACTTTGCAAAGATTCTAATTTGTTCCTAAGGCACAATAAGGAAAATAACTGAAATCTTGTAAAATTTCAGGGGACAGAAAACTCCAATTAAGACCAGCTTCAACACCGATTAATTCATCATTAAATCTGAAGGGGTTATTTTTTTTTTATTCAGTAACCTTCACATGACTGTCATGTTATCCTCACATCATTCTTGAAAACAAACAGTACTTTCTGTAGCCAGTAATATGTTATTTTCGTGTGTTGAATCAAGATTATTGTTCATTAGGGGAGAGAAATGCTAGTTTGAAGTCTGCTCTGAGGAACATTGTCTCTAGGAGACACCTGCAGAGCACTTCAAGCATTACTCCATAACACGTGCAAGTTTTGTTTTGAATTTAGGCATGCATATACCTTGGTTATTATTTACTGAATGAAGCTCTACACTCATTACGTCTCTTTTGAACTCACAATGATTTAAAAGAGAACAAGTAAATTTCCTACACAAAAAGGATACACTTCAATATTTCAACCTTTCGTAAATTTAACTTTACTTACAAAGTAGAAAATATAGTTCCAATTTTAAATAAATGGACTTGTTTGTTAGTTAAAAAAAGAATTCCATTTATCCTTTTACTTTGTTCCTCTCTATCTTGGCTGAATCTTTTTTTCAAGTTCAGTACATACTCTTCATAATCCTACTGGAATTCCACTGCTACTGCATTTACAACCATAGCACACTTGCAGAATTCCAAAAGGTCTATTTTCTTCCATTTAATGTAGCAAAAAGAAATCTTGCCTGAATACAAAACATATCTGTTTTGATTATGCAAACTGTTGTGTGTAATTTTGCATCTTCTTTTTATATCATCATGTCCATTGAATCCATTTTAAAGGGAAATCATTTTCTAGACTAAAATGTTATCCTAAGAGCAGCTCCACTTTTGCTGACATGATTATGATTAGGAAATGTAGATCACTGCATGTGAATACATTAGAAAGAATTTTTCTGATCTAAACTCTACAAGAGAACAAAATACACCACAAATAAATAATCAAGCAGCTTTTATAAGTTTAAAAATAAGTCATGTATTGCAAAGTTTAAAAAAAAGTAGCCAGTTTGATCTGAAAAATAACATATCTAATTTACAGCAGAAAGAATCCAGCAACATCATTTTTTAATTGGGAAGTAGAAGTGCTAAGGTGACAGGACTGAGAACAGGTAAATCATCTAGGAATAGAAATGCTCTAAGACAGAAAGCCAGCTGGTGTAGTGCTTCCTTTGTGTCAGTGATCCATGTTGCATTCTGTAATAGGGACTGTTCAGACAGTCTGTTGCACAGCTGTTCTTCCTCAGAAACAAACAGCCAGGTCTGTTAGTGGTATCGCTCTGCAGGTATTATAATGACAGTAGGGATTTTTGGTTTTGTTTTGTTTCGTTTTTTTTTTTTCTTCTTTGAGAGTAGTATTCATCTCTACTGAGGAGGAACAGCTTCACAGGAATATAAATTAGAATTGCTTTATGTTGCCATCCATGTTAGATTAAGTACTTGTAATTTGGCTGTAGAGGGAAACTCTTGGGGGCTATTTCTTTATGTATTTTTATGATGCTATGATTTTGGTACATAGGAGGCATAGGAGGATTATTTTGGTGATAAATATTACCTAATATTGGAAATAGCCACAAAACACCTGCACATTCACAACTATCTCAAGAGTTTTATTTTCAAAGCCCAAATTTTGTTTCTGCTCCACTTACTGACTTACTGTTGCAGTGGTGTAAGGAGATGGGGAATTCCCAAAAGACACATTATAATGCTTTTCAAACATACCAAGCATATCCAGAAGAAGAAGATACAGCTAGGACAACTGCGTTCGCTGACTCTTCCTTTGCATAAGACTGATCTGTATCGTGAACTGCTAATAGGGCAGGTTTAGTCCAGCAGTCCAAATCTTTTTAAGAAAACTGGCAATGATGTCCTACATTCTAAACGCTGTAAAGTTATTTTCCTCCAAAGCATAGAATCAAAACATAAAGGATCATAAATATTTTTAAAGTCATAAATGAACTATGTCACACCACTAATTAGCTAATTATTTTAAAAACAAACACAAAATTAATTATGCCTGCTAGTGAGAGATTTTTTTCCCCCCACATAGTCCTTATGGAAGGAATCTGGAGAAACAAATTGTGATGATATTGAATAATGGTATTCTGGAACTGGGTTGACACTAAAATAAAGTTTAAAATGATGCTGCAATTTTGGTCTATGCTGGGGATGAAATATGAATGTGTTAAGTTGAAATACAAGGTGACAGGGGTGATACTGTCTTTAAATTGCTCTGGAGGCAGAAATAACTCAGGTGCTGTTGGGACTAAAAAGAATTATGGAGTAATAGAGATTAGGGATGCTATTCCCAGCAGCAAATACCAGGGTTTTTCTACAACTAGGCAAAGTTGCTGTATACTGTAAGACTTTCTTCTTGGGTTCCACATCAGTAGTGCAGGCAGGGCATCTTTGCTGCTCTGCTTTTGCCTCACCACTTCTGGGCAAAAGAAAGTGATCATGTGGCCTTGGTGCCAGGTTTCTGCCTCCTCAGTAAGGGAGGAAATATAGTTGCCACAGTCTAATCCAGCTAAACTGGAGGTTTTACAATAAATGAGAATAGTTGCCAGTACAAGCTGACAGATTGCCAGTCCTTAATCTATATTGTTATGCCTATTATCCCAGCGTGTATGTCCAACTTGTTGAACAGAATTTTTGAGTGCTAGAATTTATACCACAGTACAGCCAGAATCACAGAAGCACAGAATGGTTGAGGTTGTAAATAGGCCTCTGGAGATCACCTAGTCTAACTTTCCTGCTAAAGCAGGTTCACCTAGAGCAGGTTACACAGGATCGTGTCCAGATGAGTTTTGAGTATCTCCAGGGAAGAAGACTCCACAACCTCTCTGGACAACCTGTTCTAGTGCTCTGTCAGCCTCAAAGTAAAGTTCTTCCTCATATTCATATGGAACTTCCTGTGGTTTAGTTTATGCCTCTTGTCTCTCTTCCTATAGCCTGGCACCATATTGAGAAGAGTCTTGAAACCCTTCCTTCAGATGCTTATATACATTGATCAAATCCCCCCGAGCCTCTTAGTTGCCAGGCTAAACAGGTCCAGTTTCCTCACTTTCCTCATATGACAGATGCTCCAAAATCTTAATCATTCTGCTGGCCCTTCACCGCTCTTGCTCCATGTCTCTCTGGGGACCCCAGAACTGGACACAGTACTGCAGAGGAGGCCTCACCAGGGCTGAGTAGAGAGGGAGGATTACTCCCTCAACCTGCTGGCCACACTTTTCCTGATGCACCCCAGGACACCATTGGCTTTGTTGGCCACAAGGGCACATTGCTGGCTTATGGAAAACTTGTTAACGAGGACTTTTCTCCTCAGAGCTGCTTCTTTCCAGCAGGTCTGCACTTAGCCAGTACTGGTGCATGGGGTTATTCTTCCCACGGTGCAGGACTCTTGCACTTGCCTTTGTTGAATTTCAAAGGGTTCCTCTGTTCCCATCTTTCCAGCCTGTCTAGACTCTTCTGAACAACAGCACAGCACTCTGGCATATCAGCCACTCCTCCCAGTTTTGTATCATCAACAGTCTTGCTGAGGGTACACTCGATCCCTTCACCCAGGTCGTTGGTGTATAAATTGAACAAGACTGGACCTAGTACTGACGCCTATGAAACACCACTAGCTGCAGGTCTCCAACTCAATTCCACACCTCTGATCACAGCCCTTTGAGTTTTGCCATTCAGGCAGTTCTCAATCCACTTCACCGTCTACTTGTCCAGCCCACGCTTCCTTGCTAGATGATGACAACATTCACTGCTGGCCCTTTATCTATCCAGAGAATTGTCTCACCATAGAAGGCTATCAGATTGGTCAAGCATGATTTCATTTCTTGAAGCCATGTTCACTACTCCTGATCACCTTTTCCTTCACATGCCTAGAGATGACATCCAGTATGAGCTGTTGTATCATCTTTCCAGGTGAGGCTGACAAGCCTATAGTTTCCTGGGTCCTTTTTCATGACATTTTGCAAACTGGGGTGGCACTGGCTTTCCTCCAGTCCTCAGGTACCTTTCCTATTCTCCATGACCTTTCAGAGATGATCAACAGTGGCCTAGGAATGATGTTCAATAGCTCCCTCGGCATTTGCTGGTTCATCCTGTCTGATGCACTGGTGTCTGGATCCAAACTCTGGGACTCAGCAATACACACACAGGAAACAATTTCCTTGGAGAAATACTAGATAGAACACCCTCGCTATGTGACTGCAAAATTTTCCCTCAATTTCCACCTCCATGTTATATATGTATTTGTTCCGGCTTTCATTATGCTACACTATATGTACCTCCAAAGTACCTCAGGATCTTGATCTAGGAACCTAAGTGAATGTCATGGTCAAAAAATTCAAAATGTGAGATTAGCAGGACTCTTATTTTTTATTATAACAAATTTCTCTGCAAACAATTTAATTAAAACCAGATTGCTGTTTGTGAAAAGTTGGAGGCTTTAAAGAACCAGTTCCATGTTCAAAATAAACAGCTGTTAGGTATGCCAGGATAAAAAGAAACCCTTTATTCTATTGCATTTATTATGATAAATTTTTTGGCAGAAACAGGACAACAAGGATACAATATCTTACATGGTGACAGTGCTAAACTCTCATTAGCCAGATAGGAGAAATCATTGCTGTTACTTTCTGAAGTGAGAAATTAGGTATTTAATACAAAATCATTGGCCTCTGAAAGATACTATTGTTATCAGCACGTAGAAAGAAACTTAAGATACAAAGTATCAGAATGATAACATTTATTTTGCAGATTCAATCAAAACAAGCTATAATATTAGAGAAGTTTTGAATGATCATGAAGGAAGAGAAGAAGAGAAGGTTGGTTATTTTTTTTTGGTGTAAAAAATGTTGTTTTAAGAAGAGAGTGTTGCTACATGACTAGAATTAATTTCCCAAGTAGTCTTCAAAAGTAAGTACCATTGTTTTAAACCACCAAGCTGATCACCAAGCAAGTAAAAGGAAAGAACTAAATATGTGCACCTATGAAGGGTTGTTGATATATAAGAAGAATATTTATCTCAAGGAACCTCTGATAGAGTATTTTAGTTTAGCCATTACGAATTTAGTAAAAGTTGAGAGGGGAGTGTATGAGACACTGATCTTTCCTCCACACCTGGGCACACACCACAGAAGTCTGTAAAAGATACAATATTGTGTTCCCTGTAGGTTTGTTAATTTAGTCTGGTATGTGATACACTCTAAATGTTGTTTCTACGACTCTTACATCTTTTAAATGAATAATAATGATCCCATACATGTTTGGCAAAACCTATATTTTTTCTTCTCTATTTTTTTACCCTTATATGCTTTGTACAACGATTAAGAGCTGACCTAGACTCACATGGGAAATATATGAAATGGTTTCTATTAGCCACAAGGTTTTAGTAGCAAATAATGGAATATACTTTGAACAAAAATTTCTGTGTTATTGAGTTAGCTTCACAGCTGACTGATGGTAGATAAAGACTATTACTTTTCACTCTCAATACTTCAGGAATTTTCTTATTATGTTTATTAAGAATTAAATGTTTCTGGGGATAATTTTGATAGATGCTGTCAGTTTTCATTTATTGTGTATTTGATTTTTTATATGTAATGCCAAATAGAAAGTAAAAATTCCGTAAAGAATATAATCACCGAATAGGTGATTAAATTAGTGCATGTATGTAGAAAATATAATCTGTGGTAATTATCTATAATTATGTTTTCCTTGCAATTTAAAATAACTTGTCTTTTTCAGTAGGGAGCAGCCCTCTTTTTCATTTTTCACCACCTTCCATAACATTGACTGCCTTTTTGGCAAGACAGAATTAACCACTTGAACTAGAAGAAAAATCTGGGAGCTAGTAACTGGTTATAGTTACTCAGAGACAGAAACATGGAAGAGGAAAAGACGTATATATGAAGGTCGAAGGGGTATTTATTTACAGCTGCCAAATAAAAATCCAATCCATGTAGATGATTAAAGAAAATCTTCCCAATGTTGAGATCTTTTGCGTCATTCACAAGTGTCCCCTAGGAAAGTGGTAGAATCCTGTGTGTTTAATTCCTAGCATGAAGCTGATGCTCCTGTTCATGTATCTGCTCTCTGACAAAGACGATAGTGGAAATGTGATAGATATAGCAGAAGAATTAACTTTGACTCATATTCAGGAGACTTCTGAGGCATTTGGGAAAATTTGGAAAAGTTAGTAGGGCACTAAGGTAGATAGATCTGTGGGCAGAATATACAGAGGGAAAGTAGAGCTAGGTTGAAGCCTTGCATTTATCTGAGCCTAATAACACACTAGCACAGATAGCGAAGAATTACTGAAATTCTGCAACAAGTGTGAGAGAAAATATCAAAATATGAAAAAGGCTGCCCATGAGTAGCTATAAAAAGCCTGCATAAACACTTAGAAATGTATACCCTGAATCCTCCATCCACGGGATTGTAGAACATGTTACTGAATTCCTGTAGTAACGGAAATGTAAATAATTCAGTATTAGAATAAAAAGGCTGGAATATCAACCTTTTCCCTAGGTTTCACGTTAAAATTTTCTATTGAATTCATTATTGATGCATTCCTATTTCAACCTGAGATAATCAGAAACATTCCACTTGAATTTACTTTGACAATAACAGATTATCTTTTTCTTCATATAAGATCCCAGTTCTCTCCCCTGAGATACAGCCAGAGTCCTGTATTTGAGCATTTACCCAATCTGAGAAACATGAACATAAAATAGTTTCCATAATACAATCTGTTAATAGTAGAATTAAACCAATACAAAAAGCAGTTTGAACAAATAGTTACAACAAATGAATAATTTCAAAACAAAATAAGTTAACTATGTGTTTCCTGATCAGAGACAGATATGTGTGATTTGATTATGTTTCTGAAAAATGCACGATTTTTCTTTTAAAAGCTTGATTACGATAAAAATGTATCTTCTTTCCATTTGATTGTGTTGAAGAGCACTGCTCCAAATGACCATGTTCCTGATTCTGTTTGATGTTTGATATGAAGAGAGTTGTTGATGGATTTCTGGTGGCATAGTATATATATACAATTAGTGACAGAGAGGTAAAGATAATAATGCAAATGCCACAGATGAAGTTTGAGTTTTAATACTAACTGTGCCACAGATATTATTAAGATAATACAATTAATATTAAAGGCAGGAATATTCTGTTAGATGCTGAATGAAAAAATATGTATAGCAATAATGAATCATGTATAGTTCACTTAAAACTAACACAGATCAAAATGAAGGAGGGCTGGTATCAGCTGTCTCAGAGATTCAGTAAAACAGGGAAGTGATAAGTATAACAGCAAACTGGGCCCACTAACATCTCAATATTTTCATTTACCTCTGTCAGCCAAAGACCAGCAGTCAATGAGACAGGCATGTTGAGACCAGATAATTTGCAAAACATTTCAGCAACTAACTGAGAGACTGTATTCAGCAAAATTTTGCGGCCGCACACTCCACAATTTAGGGGTTTTCTTCCCTTCTCTGCCTCTTAGTACCCAAGAGAGTAGCCATGGCAGCCTAACTTCACTCTGATCTCTTTCTTGACACAGTTCTTCACTCTGGTCTCTTTCTTGACAGTTTTTAGATGGTGCCTAAAGCTGAGGCTTTCCTTCTTTCCAACACTTTCCTTTCTGCAGCCTAGAAGTGTGATTAAGACTCCTGCAAAATCGTTTTCTGAAGAATTTGAAACTTTTGCAAGGAGGAGGCTTAAGGATAGGAAAAAAAGTTCTCAAGATATGCCTTTCTGATAACGAGTTCTTAGGCAACAGGCAGATACAGCTGATACCATCACAGAATCACAGAATGGTAGGGGTTGGAAGGGACCTGTGGAGATCACCTAGTCTAACTTTCCTGCTAAAGCAGGTTCACCTAGAGCAGGTTAGACACTATCATGTCCGGATGACTTTTGAATATCTCCAGGGAAGAAGACTCCACATCCTCTCTGGACAACCTGTTCTAGTGCTCTGTCAGCCTCAAAGCAAAGTTCTTCCTCATATTCGTATGGAACTTTCTGTGGTTAATTTATGCCCATTTTCTCTTATCCTGGCACTGGGCACCACTGAAAAATTCCAGCTCCATCTTCTTGACAACTGCCGTTAAGATATTTGTATGCACTGATAAGATCCTCTCAGTGTTCTCCAGGCTAAACAGGGCCATCTCTCTCAGCCTTTCATCATAAGTGAGATAAGTCAGCCCCCTTATAGTCCTTGAATCCCTCTGGACCCTCTCTAGTAGTTCCTTGTCTCTCTCAAACTGGGGATCCCAGAACTGCACATGGTACTGCAGAGGAGGCACTTGCTGAGGGTACACTCTGTCGCTTCATCCAGGTTACTGATGTGTAAATTGAACAAGACTGGACTTAGTACTGATCCCTAGGTCTCCAGCTAGACAGTGCCACTGATAAAAACCCTATGAACTCAGCCATGTCTGCCTTTTCAATCCACCTCACTGTCCACACATCTAACCCATGCTTCCTGAGCGTATCTGTTAGGGATGTTATGGGAGACAATGTCAAATGCCTTGCTGAAGTCAAAGTAGACAACATCCACTGCTATTCCCTTATCTATCCAGGCGGTTGTTCCATTGTATGAGGCTATCAGATCGGTCAAGAGTGATTTCCTTGAGCATGAGTTCCCTCAGTACTTCTGAGTTTATCCCATCTGGTCCCATGGATTTGTAGGTATCAAGTTTGCCTAAATGATATCTAACCTGATTGTCCTCAACCACAGCAACCTTTCTTTCTTCAGACTTTCTCTCTTACCTTCAGGGTCTGGAATTCCTCAGCTGTAAAGACTGAAGTAAAGAAGGCTTTCCGTAACTTTACCTTCCCTGTACTTTTTGTCACTGGGGCACCTACCTATTCAGCAGTGGGGCCACATTTTCCCTAGTCTTCCTTTTGCTACTGATGTACTTGAAGAAATCGTTCTGTTGTCTTTGACATCCCTTGCCAGATACTCTGACAGTGTTCTTATATTACTACTGAGTGGCCTGTCCCTTTTTCCACATTCCATAAACTTCCTTCTGACTGCGTTTAGCCAGAAGTTTCTTGCTCATCTGTGCTGGGCTCTTGCCCCCTTTCTTTGATTTCTTACTCATAAGGATGTACTGCTAAAAAAAATACCCTGCCTTCTCCCTGTTTACTTCTTAATAGTTTCACACCCTCTTGAACTCTCTCTCCAAAGTTGTTTTCAACTTTCTCTTACTGTACTTGTTAGCTATCAGTCTTGTGCTAGTAATTAGCCTTCGATGTAGCTTGCCACACATTTTGGGCTGCATTCCCAAGAAGTCCCAGGCCTAGCACACTGGGAGGGCTGCCTTTGGCCTCACACTGTCTTCAGGCTGCGGTCTTGATCACAAGGACTTGGGTCCTCTAAGACTGTCACCAGGAAGAGAGCCTTCTCTATGCCACATGTCCCACACCATATGCAAGACCACATATAAGTATATTTATACCATATATAAGTAAATGCAACTTGAAATTTAATTCAGTTGTTTTTATTGATAGGGATGTCACTTCTCCAATATTAAGCAGCAGAATATTTAATCTGATGGTAATTCTATTAAATAATATTTTATATAGACACAGGCCTTAACCAGATGATTGCCAAAAATATGTTATATTCTAGCAATTGGCATTTAAGGAAAATAGAAATCTCATTTCTGAGGAAGTAGAAGAGCATTAAAAAAATTTGGAATAAAAAAAGATAATGATCTGCAAAAGTAGCAGAGGGGTGTTTCAAATTGATATCCATAGCTCTGGATAAGGGACTGAGAGCCTTGTTAACTAACACTGCTCATGAAAGATGGTTTCAATCACTGTAGGAAAGACTGATGCATGAAATTCACACCAGAAATATTTAAAATATTAATTCATATTTTTCAAGACTTTATTCAGTCATGGCGTCCTAGGATGTCCAGAACCTCAATTCAGTAAGGGTTAGAAATCTTATTTTCATTTCTAGCATGCATTCACGAATGGCTAGCTAATTTCTGAATGCTCTTTTGCAAAATGGCGTAAATAATTAACCCTTTTTCCTGATACCTGGCTGAAGAATTTAGTGATAGCAATTATCCTCCTTTTAACTTTTCATCTGTTAGGTTAAACAAACCAGCAAAGTCTTTCAACACTCTTTAGGCAAGATCAGCTCACCAGTTAGCTGTTCAGACTACTAGACTCTTTTTGCTCTTTTTCAGTTTGAATTTACCTTTTCTGAGTATTGGTGTCCAGAATTACAAATGTATTTCACATGAGATTTCATACATATATGTTCATACTAATTACACTACACAAATATAAAACCAGTGGAAATGAGATCAGACTCCTGTCCTACACTGGGTGACAGAGAACGTGAAACTCAAATATCAAACCAATATCCATTGTTTCTTTCATTTATTCTACGCACTGTATATGAGAAACAGAAGCACACCAAAGAAAACATCTTAATTTACAGTGGGATCCTTGTTTGCTGAAATTCTTTCTATCTACTTGGAAGTATATTTTTTCTGTTATGCTATGAATATCCATAAGTACAGCTATGTTCCATTTCATAATTTATTTCTAAAATAGCAGTTCAGTTCCTGTAAAATTTCAATATTGTGCAGCTCATGTAATTGCATTTAACAATAAATCATGCACCTTTATCATACCACTTATTCCTACTCATTGAATATATAACTGTCAAGAAACAACTATGCCATCATATTTCAGTTTCAGTAAAAAGATCTTATTTTATTGTGGCTTTCACTCATTCCCAGATGTCCTCCCTTCCTTGAAAGAGACAAGCCTGGGTGATGCCAGATTAAGATGAAATATCATCATCGCAACATATTAATTTTCCTTCAAAGATCTTAAAATAGCGTTCTTATGCTTTTGCTGAAACATTTTTCGTCTTGCTTGAAGGGGAAAAACATGGATATGAAAATCATCATCATAACTTCAAACTGAGTGGTATATCCTCAAAATGTGGGCTGCAAATTTAACTGCAGTGGCACAAACACTGTGCAGAAATAAACAAATATATACTGTTATACTGGAGAAAGCATATCCTTTTTTGAGGCTGCACCCTTTATACATAAGTAACAGGCTGAATGTAAATCAGTAATATTTTCTAGGCATATTTATGAGATATATGCAAATAAGATAAAAAGGCAAGCATCTCATGCACATTTGAACGTTATAGGCCTGTCTTTCGGATCAGATGTATAATTTTTACTTCCTTAGAGATATATCAGCAGAAATTTTGCTTGGAAAATGTGCTTATGAAAAGCACTCAGCTGACATCACTGAAGATATTTTCACCAGTCTAGGATCTGAAAGTATCTACTTAGCTCAAATGAGAGAACAGTGTTAGGCTGATAACACATAAGGTATGAAGTATTCACAAGGTAACTGTAGAGAAGTTTTCAAACAACTTAAAGTGCAAATAGAATATCAGTGCTATATATTGTACAGGAAGCTCTTAAGATATATGCATGTATCTGTAATTATGATATTTTTGTTCTCATTAAATACTTCATGAAAAAAGCAAGAAGGCTTCAAAGATATTGAAATACTAATGAGAGAAAAAGAAAGAATTAAAAAGTATTTTTATTAATCCAGTGTTTTAATTATCAGTCAAGATAACGATCATTTAGTAAAATACTACCAAGACAACATTCAAGTACCAGAAAGCAAGCAGAAAAAAATCATTTTATACTCAGAGAAACACCAAGTTCAATCACTATAGGCTCTTTGCTTCATTGACAAAGGATAGAAATAGCTTATTGGATTTTTATTTATAATTTTTCTGCCATATGCAGAACATGTAACAATTATAGTTACGGCCTTCTGAGTCAAGATTTTTTTTGTCCATACCTCTCCCTGAAGAATCACTCGTTTTGTTGAGATGATAACCAACCTCGGACTTAATCGAAACACATTTTTGTATTATTCTTATTATTTTCATGACTGAAAAGCATTTTTTAAAAGAATAATTTGACTGGATGCAGCTTACTTTTCTTCCATTTTAATCATGAGCATTCTGTATCTTCACATTGTGATTCGCTTCTTGTGACATTCAAGCCTTAAGTGTGCTTCCCAGTATCTTACTGTAGTTCAGGGAGGTACTTTTTTGTAGTAAGCTCTGTCCCTCCTGACCTCACTGGGGCTAGTTCTTCACCTGACCTACGCAGCTGAAAAAGGAAGGCTGAGAAATCTGTGCAGTCTAACCTCCCAGTTTAAACATTTGTCATCATCATGTGTGTTGAATAACTTAATTCACAATTAACTTGTTATGATCAAGGGCAAATACAAGCATTAATTCATGACAACCAAAGCCAACAGCATGGTTGCAAATGTTTATAGAAGACAGATGCATATTCCTTTCTATATATTATAGAAATAGAATGAAAAAGGCATTTTTCATATGCTTGTATACTAAGGATACATGAGATGTGTTGCTCCATCCCTCTCTTTTGCTCTCTTTCACTTCACTTCCCTTCAGCTAATTTTATGTTCTTCCTGAAAATGTGGCATTCAGGGCCATAAGGAGAGAAAGTTCTCTGTGAGAAAGCTGCTGTCTGAGCCTTCCATCAGGAAACACTTTCAGGAGCACTCCCAAGGAGCCACCTTCAGAGGCATATTCATGTTTTCAGGCTCAGTTCCTGTGGATCATGATATTTAACTGCTCACCAGTGAAAGCGGAAGAAAGAGGGAGAGAAGTGTAAAAGGAAAGGAAAATACTGCTTTTTCCTTTTGGCAGCAGTAATCTGTTATGTCAAGGTAACTGCCTTTGAGATGGTAATTTTGTCCCTTATCACCCTGAGATAGCCACGTTTGGAAAAAGCGTATTTGCTCTTACAGTTCCTCTGTTTTTTGAAGTCCTACCATGATTCCAGAGATTTTTAATTTTCTATAAACTACCACAACTATAACAATAAATAATTCTGTAAAATCTAATATGTAATAATAGAACCTAACATGAGAAGAAAAATCATTTGCGAAATGTGGGTGTAAGCAAGTTTATGTGCCCTGAAATCTTGCATTGAACTTAGGCATGCAACACTTAATTGTGTATTGTACTTTTTTCCTTGCTGGTCTAAAATTGTGGCATGTAAACAGAAAGATTCTTTGACTTCAAGAGTTTGCTAGACTCAGCCCAGATGTTCTCTTATGGAGGCAAGAATGGTTGTAACGATGAAATTATTGAACAGAGATGCTCCCTATAAATATGTAAGCAATTAGAATCTATTAATACCATATCCATTCTTCTGTGCTGCAGTAATGGCCCTCCCTTGCTACGAAGTTTACCTTCTTGTCATGACTGTCCAGTTTCTCTTGCCTTTCCCTTCTTACTATAAATAATGTCCTCCCACCCACCCATATGTCTGGCCAGGAGATACACATTTCATCGGCTGCTTTCAGCTGAGAGGTTGGTTAAAAGCCCAGCCAGGATGCACACCCTGCTTTTTATAACAGTACACATTGCTATTAAATAGCTGGCATGCTAGCGAAGCTGCTTTCCGGGCTGCATGAAGTCCCTGAGCCGTATGTTGTGCAGGTCTGTTCTCCAACTTAGTTTTGTTTATTTCTCTGTGTGTCAATGGTAGGATATGGAACTGGAATCGCTTTTCTCATTTCAAGATATCAATGTATTTCAAAGGCAGAGGGCTTTTAAAAGCCATTTTTGCATTGGTATGTTATAATTTATTTTTAACATGAATTTTTATATACAGTAGTGTCGTGGTTTAAGCCCAGCCAGCAACCCAGAAACACTAAGCTGCTCGCTCACTCCCCCCCTCTTCCTCCACCCAGATCCCAGAGGGATGGGGAGGAGAATCGGAAGAATGTAACTGCCACGGGTTGAGATAAGAAGAGTCCAATAACTAAGGTATAACACAAAATCACTACTGCTACCACCAATAATAATAATGATAAGGGAAATAACAAGGGAAGAGAATACAACTGCTCACCACCCGCCAACTGATACCCAGCCCGACTCGAGCAGTCATCTAGCCATTCTGGGCAACTGCCCCCAGTTTATATAGTGAGCATGACGTGCTGTGGTATGGAATACCTCTTTGGATAGTTTGGGTCAGGTGTCCTGTTTCTGCTTCCTCCCGGCTTCCCCTCCTCCCTGGCAGAGCAGGAGACTCCAAAAGTCCTTGGTCAGAGTAAATATTACCGAGCAGCAACTAAAAACATCGGTGTTATCAGCACTGTTCCCATGCTGAAAGTCAAAATCACAGAGCTGCACCAGCTACTAAGAAGGAGAAAAATGACTGCTACTGCTGAACCCAGGACAAGTAGTTAGTCATCTCAGAGTAAACAAGTAATGTAAACACCTATATTATGGTTTAGCAGTGATGTTAGTATTAAAGAATAATAAGAAAACAAGTCAGAAACTTTAATGACTAATAAATGTGACAAGAAGAACAAACGCACAAAGTTCAGTTCTCCTTTCAAAAAATTACTGAAAAAGGCATATACTTCTTTTCAGGACATTCTAAAATGCCGAAATTCATGGTCAGACGTATATAGTTGCTTCTAAAAATGAAAACTAATTTAGCACAGATTTGAGTTTTATAACTATTTTCACACAGACCATGCATTTCCCCTGCTTCTGAAGTAAACAAGGAATAGCATATAGCTTTAGTCCTGAATAAAATAAAGGCTTTTAAACACTTGAGGTTAGATTTTGTTTGCACTTTAGAAGTTTTAAGTCTTACTAATGCGTGAAATAATGCACAGTGTAAGCTGTGAGATATCAAACATGCGTTGCTACCTCTGTTATAGGAGTTGAGTCACTCCAGTCCATGTAAGTAAAACCCCAGCAAATGTGTGACTTCAATAAGGAGAAGTAGTGGTAACTTAGGCAACAAGTGAGAGAATGGAGTTGATGGGGATGACTGCAGCACCTTCTAAGAAACCAGTGCAAGGCCAGAGGACAGACCTGGCCATCTTAGGATATTGAGGGAGATATGTACATGAAGCTTAATATATTAATGAAATTAATTTATTTTGAACATAGGCATATTGCTTTACAGCAGCCTGGACAAGAGATAATCAAGGCCATTATCCATTGCAATGAAGCAATTTTTTATAGCTAGCTGGAGAGGATGGAAAATATTCCCTTAAATTACTGTGTGGTAGCTTACTGTCAGCGAGATAGTCATGAGTACTTATGACTTCAGTTGTTTAATTGTGTGTATCAGTCTTCTAAGCAGCATGACTTAATACTCTCCAACATGTTTTCTTTCTGTTTTCTGTAATCTCCAACAGGAATGTGATTTTTAACTCAACTAGCTGGCCATGACAACTTCTTTATAATTGTACAGTTCTAGAGGAGGATATTAGACAGATAAATATGATTTCTGATAAATTAAAAGGAAGATTAGGAAAAAAGGAAAAATGTAGTATAGAAAAAACAATGAATCAGCATTTTAAAAAATGTCTCTATATGTCTATATTTACATATAGGCAACATTGTTAGTTGACAAAGATTGTAGAGGCATGAAAAAAATAGCCTTGATATTCACTTTAGTGAAATGTTTTCCTCATTATAAGCAAGAAAAAAAGTTTATTTTTCACTTTTCAACTAACAAACTGCAACAGGGAAAGAGTACAGTCTTAAGAAGGGGATAGAAGGAAATCTTAGCTATGGAGAGATGAAAACCACCGTATCAGCAGGGTAAGGTGTTATGAACCTATTTCTTGTCATCTACCCCAAATCTGTATTCTTTCTAAGTGGCACAATGCAGAGTAAAAGTGTGTTGCAGGCACTTCTTGTGGAGTAATAAGAAATGTAAGTTCAGAGGGTAACTCGTTTATCTGCACACACCCTTAATGCCTCTCAAGTTGTCCAAGTGAAGAATGCTTACAGATAAGACAAAACGGTTATGTAAAAGCAAGTCCTATCACATCTGCAGCTGACTGCAGAAAACTTGCAGCCTGGAGCGTGAACTAGCATCCATTTAGAGTAAGACTGGACCACAGAGATGGATCTTTTCAGTAACTGAACACCATCTATGCTTCATGTTCTAAAACAATCTGTGTTTTGTGATTTTTCATTATAACTGTGTTCCTCACTAATGGTTTTCCCCCATATGCCAGCTTCCACAGATTCCAGGTTTCTAAAGTACAGGAAATCTTTTAGAATTATATCATAATCATGTATTAATATGTCAATTAAATGAAAACTACAATATTTGATGAATGAGGAAAAAAGTTATTCTTATCAAAATGCTATATCGAAGAAACCATATTTCAGCCTCTTAAGAAGGAAAAATAATTCTAAATTGTAAGTAAGTGTCAGAACCACAGCATTCTTACCAGTTTTTTTGATTTTTTTTTTTTTTTTTAGTATCTACATTTGTGCACTTCCAACTTCTGTGGAAAATAGTCACAGAATTCAGGATAATCCTATTGTCCTGAGTGTACATATTGTATACAGTTTGATAATCTGATTCTAAAGCATTTCAGCTTTTATCCTCTTTTGACCACTTATCATCCCCCAGCTATTACTAAACTGACTAGGGCTCAAATTAAGTTACAAATTCTTTACTCTGCTAATGTTTATTACAGAACAATGAAATGTCATTCTGCCTCTGGATATGATATTACCACTAGTGAGTGGATGTGATAATATCACTAGTGAGTAAATTACCATTGTTAGCAAATTAAGCCATTTCTGCACAGCTCTTCCTCCTTATGAGGAAGATGTGCAGGAAGTAGTTTAGAAAGTGTCAAGTCAAATGCACATTGCCAAAAGAGGAATGACTTCATGAAGTCATCTTTGTTCGCTTGTAATATGTTGTTAGAACATTTCCAATTAATTGTTGAAAAACTTTAAATTCACTCTTTACCTGAATACTTGATAACTACCTGGCAAAGAGCAGATCTTGAGGTTATTGAATTTGAGCTTTAAGTGACTTAAGCACTTTGGAGAATTGTACTACATAAATTTAGATTGATTTACAGTTGTGAAAGCAGCTTCTAAGATGATAGAGAACCTTTCAACCTTTGTATACTCAGTCTGAACAAAGGCTATTAAAACTCTATAAAGTCTGAACATTTTCTGGCAACATATTTTTATATAAACATGGAAGGTAGATTTCAAATTCAGAATGTAAAAAATGTTTTACTGTACTTTAAGCAGTTAATTCCATTTTTATATTTCTCAAAATGTCAATTTTTTTTAGGACACTATATGTAAAGAGGTCTAAGTAGCTAATTTACATATATCTATGCAGCTAATCCAAAGAACTTTATGTGTCTTATCTGCGTGAATGTGCACATTTATTAGAAAAGCTAACTACAATATAAAAATTTGTTTGAAGCCAGGGAAGCTACAGAGTTAAAGGAAGTCCAAGTAAGAAGTGAGAAAGTAATATATACAGTATTATTACAAAATACTGATTTGTAAATTTCATATATATATATATATGGTATTTGCAAAATACTGATTTTAACTACTTAATGAAAACTAGATGTTTTATAAGCTTTTTTCCAGAATGGATAGTTAGGTTATAATGAAATTGGTAAAGATGTTTCTCTCACTTAGAAATGTTTTTCCAGAAATAACACGGTTGTGGTTTTCAGGCCCACTTGGTGAGGTATAGGTTAAGGATAACAGGTCACCTAAATTTAGCAGGCTATAGATGGATGCATATTCCAAGCTAAAGGATGGCTTTCCTCTGTGATCAACATCTTCAGAGTGCAGTTCACACATCCTTTCTTAGATAGCTGGAGGAATTACCCTCCTGAAGGTGGTACCTCTTCATTGCCTGCAAGGCAAGCTTACAAAACATATGCAGACAACATGCCTAATAATACAAAATAAGGTGAAGTAAACCTCATCTTATGTTTTCCTTAATTTTCCACAATAACATAAGAAGTATCTTAACTAAAAGGTTTTTAATAGCCACATTTAAAACAGTAGGATGATCTACATCCTTTATGTTATATAGGTGCCCAAAAGTTTTGCTTAAGCTTGGTTTAAGTCTGCATGGTGTAGGCATTTTTCCTTTCAGTTGTAGTTCTGTAAGCTGAAGTTTACCAACCCCAGACTGCTTTCAGTAGCTGCCATCCACTTAGTTTTCCTGGCTGAGCTGCTGCTGAGATTGCTTTCTAGGCTATTAAAATTAAAATGAGCCAGCACAAACTACTGAAATAATAGATCTTTTTGCTTGCCTGCTTTGCTAACCCAACTCACTTTGAAATAAATTAGGGAACTATCACACAAGTAATTTAACCAGTGGATCTGGCAAGGCAGTGTTCTCTGGCAAGAGGATGGCAACAAACAGTTGGGGGTTGGCTGGGGATGGTAATCTCTTCAGCTGGTCCTGTGGGAGCAGTAATGCAGAAACAATTACACAAAACTCCCAACTGTATCTTCTTTTGAAGGGCATCATTTGTTTTCATCCAATAGTCTTCAGTCCCCTCGTTTGCCCCCAGAAATAATGCTACAGTTTCCTATTTCTAATATAAATGTAAGTAAAAGGAAGAACTTCATATTCTAAGTAAATAAACTTCACAGAATATGTGCCACATTTAAACTCATTTGTATTAAGAGTATAAAACTCTAAACTGTAAGGAAACAATCTTGCAGTTTACAGACTGATTTTTTTTTGCTGAAGGTCTTTATAGAAGCAGAACGCCTAAGAAATTCAAAATATCTGCTCTAGTAAGATATTATAGGAGAACTCCTAGAGCTGACATAGGCTCACAAAAAGGAAAGAAAAACAAAACCAAAAAATTCTTTACCACTGTTTTTTGGCATATTCATCTTGGAAGCAGATTTAAAAAAAAAAAAGAAGAGTATATTTCTTTCTAATTCCTTAGATCTAACAATGTTTAAATACTGCAGCTTACCTATTAAATGGTTTGGTAATAAGTCTATTGCTGGGAAACTTGTTCAAAACCAGGAAATCTCTGCAATGTCTATGTTGGCAATCTATGTGTGTAATTACTGCTATTGTTGAAAGGAATCTAATTCTTAGACACAAAAGGATATTCTGCTGCTCAGCTGTCTTCTGGCCTTATGAGTGTCATCCTATCTTGCTGTTTTATGAATTACAGGAGTGTGATCTCTATATGACTTGATCATCTATAATGACAATTTATGGCTCAAACATTTTTTCTTGAAAACATATTTACTCAGGTTTGGAAGTTCATTGAATCTCGTCCATAATTTAAGTTTTTCATGTGCCATTCTTTGTACTTTAGATAATTTGCATTGTTTTATATAACTGCAACCTTGGATTTTTAAATAGTATTTTAATATGCAATCCAGATTTATACCTTTTAATGACTAAGTATATATGGCAGTGTACAAAATTTATTAGTTATTGCTGCCTTAGACATTTTTATAAAATGGTTGAATTTTTAAGACATTAAGGTTGTTTGGCAAATCTGTAAAAGGCATTCTACTTGACAAAGATATGATAATACTTTAAGAAGGTAAATCACTTCCACACTTGCAAGATCCTTTCTGTTTCTATCACATATTCAAGAATATTCTCATAACTGTATCTAATTACACAGAAAAAATGATCCATGAGTTTACTCAAACAAATAGTAATTACTTTTCAATGAAAGTTTTTAATTTATATTTTGTGAAGAAAGTTCATATCATATTTTACTATTCTTTTATGATAAAATTTAGAACTATTTCTAATTAATGTGAGCAATCAGAATACCACATTCTTTACTCGCTGTGGTAACTGGTCTTTGCTAGTAATTGAATGGTAGCCTTAAACAAGGTGAGGTCATGAAGCTTATTTATCTGACACGACGAATTCTATGCCTGTGTAAGAGGGAAAAGGATGTTTTTTTGCCCTCAGGGTATTAGTCATGGTCCATAGGTTCGTGGGAAAAATGTAGGAAGTCTCAAAAGTTTGTTCCTATTATTTCAATTTTTCTTAGACTTCATTTGAATCCCAAAGTGAATTTTCTATTATTCCTTTGAAGGGTGCATAGGAGGGTACCAACAGTCTTTGAGGAGCAACACCTGCAGTTGCATTCAAAGGCATGACTTTTCCAAGCAGTTTCTGAGCTGCCTGGTATTGTCCCAGGAGGGATAAAGGCCTAGGTTTTTTACCTGACTGGCAGAACATTCCACCACCAATAGAACTCTAAACATTATTTTAGAAGTAATGAGTCCTGCTGGTTTCATCCTGCAAGACCTTGAAATCCCACAGGGCAATGTGGTTAGAAATAAAACAGAAGGCTGAGGCTTTTAATGAGTTTCCTATCCACAGATGCCATCAAGCTTTTATACTATTCATTTTATTTTTACAGCTTCAACAAAGGAACCTGGAGTTGTGGGCAACACTCTGACAAGTGCAGTTCACAAACTTGGCAGAAATCTAGACTTTAGACAATAAAAGATCACTGAAAGCAGTAAAAGAAAAAGCAAAATAATAAAAAATGAACTTAAATATGGGATACTTTACTTACAATAAGTGAACATAGTGCAATTCAGGCAATCTAAACTGCTTAGAGCATAGAATGAGGATATGACTGCATGTGTCCATGATGTTACAGAGGTTATGATGAAAAAGAAAAGTGAACTGAATAGTCCCAGTGAGAGTTCAATGTACATTTTGGGTATGTCCTTCAAGCAACACTAAATTGACTATTCTTAGACTCTTCACTTTGTGTGGATCTTAACTATTTGAAGTCTTCCATACAGTCAGAGAAAATGGAGAATGTTAATGAAGAAGCAGTTTCTCTCTTATGAGAAGATGAGGGTTTGTGCTTACAAACAAGGATGTAGAATGTGCATGTGTGGATTTGGGAGACACTACATTTTATTACTTTTCCCTCATCTTGCCTCTTTCTCATTCACCTCTTTGACCTCTTTCTGGAACGTCCTTAAAGGAAGATCCCGGAACAAATGTGGAATAAGGAAATGCATGGTCTGCGTGGAGCTCCAGTCACGGTTGGATAGTGTTGTGCTGATTGCCCTTGATTCATCCTTAGCAAAATGTGGAAGATTTTGTAACTTTAAGAGTAAATAGACTCCACAGGTTGAAAACCTCACATTTCATCTTATCCTCTTACCCCCTGTTCAAATACAAATGAAAATTATCATTGAGAAGCACATAAATATTTTCTTCTCAGTAGTTTCTTCTTCTAGCTCTGATGAAAAAGTCCATATTGAATGCTTTTGTAAGGATGGTTCAAATCAGATCAAATACCAGAATTTACTTTAATTGTAACTGCAGCCTATTTCATAAAAAAAGCTATTTTTCAAAGATTTCCCATACAATTTTACAGTCTTGTGAGCTTTCACCACTAAAAACCAAATATCCACCAAGAACAGTTTTCCAGCTATTTTGAGTTGCACACTTCCCTGTTTTTCAGATGGCAAAATTATTGCTGACATATAAAAAAACCCCCAATATTTCTTAAGCCAGAACTCCTCAGGGAGCTGCAATGCACACTTGTGCATCTAAATTTTAAGATTTATCTTTGTTTTGGTTTTCATTGGTACAAGAAATTATGCAATCTACAAAAACCTTTACAAGCTGTGGAGATAGCAGAACAAATTATAAGAAGTCAGAATCTTTTTCTGTTCAGCATTAAATTCTGAAAATGGTATTTATTCCTATCTAGATTTATATGTCTGTAATTTCAGCTGTGGACTGTAAACATTGAGTCAGGCCTAGTCTATTGATTTAGTCATGACCAAGGAAGTTGAAATGAAGAGATGAGATAAAATGCCTTAAAATTCTGTATACTTTCATTCTAAGAATTTTCCAGGGCTCTCAGAAGTACTTACACAATCAGTATTTCCAGCTCCACATTTTGGCACTTCTCAGACCTGAACATCTCTGAATCTGTCCTTTGTTAGTCTTACACTAATTAGCTATAGAATGTTTAAATTTTACTATTTAATATTTAGTATTGAAAGGAGACTGCCGTTCCATCCTCATGCTGTCTTTGAAGTTTTTCTCTTCTTTTTAAAATATACTTAAATACTAAAATACTTAATACTTAAAATTACTTGTGATGCTGTCATAAAGACAGTATTAAGCAATGGAAGAACTGGCTTTTAAAGTACATATACATATATATGTACATATACACTACTTAATTTTATAAGCATGCATATACATACATACATAATCATATGCACGATAACTATTACCAGACCTCGTTTGTACACAACAAAATAATGCAGGATTGTAGTGTTTCACCTTTTAAATGAAAACTTCAAACTGATTATAAATTAAGAAGTATCTAACACATAACAATGACAGTAATGATTAACTAGACATCCACTGATCATTCCCAATATATTTTTGTGTTACAGCTTTTAAAATAAAATGGAAATTACTTAATAATCAACTGCCATATTAAATATATTAAACATATAGCCTGCAACTACACATTCTTACCACTTCTACCTAAATGTGTACTCCCATATTCCCGTTTGCAGAGCTCAATTCAACACCTTTTGAAATTAACTGGCACTTTTACAATGAAATTTTGGTATTTCTCAAATCTGAACATCTCTCCTCTGTTAATATTTCACTAACAGTGAGCAAATCATGCTTATTGATTGTAGCATCTAGTTTTGTATCAAAGTTTAAAATTAGATTCCAGCCCTGTAACTGAATGTACACAAGCATATGTGTCTACTCAGCTCTCCAGTCTTTTCAAGTAGGCTCTGGTCTGATGTGGGAACTTTGAGCACATTTGATTTTGGCAGTTTAATATTTAGGGCACAGGCTAATTTTCTAAATGTGTCTGTAGTGCTTACTATAGTTTGGTAATATCCTGAAAAAGCTTCTTAATATTTAAGAATGGGAACAAAGGAAAAGCAATATTGAAGGAATAATGGTAAATCAATGTTTTGTTTGGTTTGAGTTTAGGTGGCTGTTTATGGTAAAGCTACTAAAAGTTTTTTCTTTTGTCTTTCAGTACAGTTTGCACTGGAAAAAATAATAAAGCTAGAATGAATAGTTTTTAAAAATATGTTGCAAATGATATGTTTTTTTTTTTTCTTCTGGTTGAGTGCAAGTTGAAGTGCTAACTAGTATTTTGAATACTTACCATGACATATCAAACAGCATGTGCTTTCTATTTATATTGGTTACCAATCCCAATATTCAGAGGAAGAGCGTATAAAGTTAACAAGCAATTATTTGGCAAATTAGTACTCAACAACCCTGAGTAAATAGGAAGTTTGAAACCTATCTGTTATACAGCTACTTTAATTTGCATAGCACACTGGTGTGTTTGCTTTGCAAATAGTTTGCAATGAATCATCATTTGTACTATACAGTCCAAAGAAAAGCAATCAAAATTCACAGCAAGACAATGAAATTAATTATAACTGTTGAATTCTGTGGTGGTAATTCCTCCTCATGCAGGAAGATTAATTGCATTGCACTTTCCTTGCACTCCACTAAATGATCTGATGAATGTATAATCATTTACAGATTTCTCAAATGCTGAAAATTGATTACCTTTGATTAGCTCTGATCTGCACAAAGAGCTCTGACAGAGTATCAGTGAAACATTACAACATTACAGACAAAGTAACAAATGATTTAATTACCAGTGTGCTTATTAATGTTAGATTCCCTGCAGTGATCCTGGCAAATCAGGGGCCTGTAATAGACCTGTGGGTTTCACTGAATTCCATTAGGGTTTAAATAATATTTCTCACTATTTCTCAAATCCTTCTTTTCATGGCTTCTTAATAACTCTAATTAATTCTAATTTGCACAAAAATCCATTGCATCTCCATAAACTTTTAATTAGATGTAAAGTAAGATAGTCACTGCTTTCAGAGACTGGGGAAAATGCAGACTTCGGCTTTATATGCTCCCAAATAAGTTTTTCATTAACAAAAGATATTTCTTTGTAAAGCTATTTAATGAAAGTTTAGAACTAATTTTGAATTAGGCATGTGATCCAGCTATACACTTTTGTTGCAAACATAATAATACTTGCTTATACATGAAGTGAGTGAAAAAGCAGGATGGTAAAATGTTTAGCTAACTAAATGGTAAACATAATTTTAATACTTTTTTATGTATTGCCAATATATACATTCACTCATTTTGTTAATTGTGGTAGATAAAACACTCTGATTAAGCAGCTACACTGTACACTGAAAGACGATTTGAAAATGAAATATCAAGGGAAAACTAGCCCAGTTACAGACCATGCTGAATGTTGTTGGCACAAACAAACCAGGCTTTTCTATGCTTATGCTCATGAACACTTAGAACAGTTCAGATTGGCAGCTTCTTTGGTTTTCTCTGGGTTTATGTCATTATATATGACATTAAATTATTATGAAGCAATGACAATGAAAACCCAGATGATCAGAGAAGTCAAACAGAGCTCAAATTAAGCTCTGTTTCTCCAAGTGTTTCTTAGAGAAAAAAAATAAATGTAGGTAATTAAAAGCTTATTTAGCACTGAAGTACTAATACATAGACAACTTATAATAATATTTTTATATTTCAGTTGTGTAGGAAAGGAGTGACTGTAATACTGCAGGTGTTACTTTGCCATTCGTAATGCACAAGAAGGAAAACTTAAAAAATAGAAATATTCAGCCCCCAGTGTGGATGATTACATTTATTACATTCACTGCTGTCAGCAGCTGAAAAGCTATCCATCACACTGAAACAGCGATGAGAGTCAGAAGTCTCTTTTTGTGAAGAAATATTGAAGTCAGATTGTTGATGTCAAAAGTCAAACTCTAGTTCAGCTATCTGTTTTGTGAATCTGACTGAGACACATTGTGCCTGTGTTCAAACTGATATCTAGCAGAGCTCATTTTAGCAAATGTGTGATTTAGAAGTCAGAAAAACATTCATACCAGCAAAATATTAAGAGGAAACTGATAGGGCACTCAACTGCTTTTATATTTAAATATCACATCATTCAATAGTAATGTATCATTTATTTTTTGCTGATGGTTAAAAACCTACTGTGTATGATATCATAATATTGTACTTGCATACGGTAGTCAAAAAATATTTTATAAATGCAGAAAGGCATTTAAAATATGACCACTTTTATCACACTAACATAGACTTTTCTGTTGGCATCAGAATATTCATTTTTCAATTTATTTTGGTTACCCATACACACACACGTATACATGAGAAATGATATACTGAACTAGTTTCAAAAGGCAAGTAGAGAACTCACATGGAGGTATACTGACATGAGGATGAAGTAGTGCACACACAATAGCTGAGTGAGAAAATCCAGTGTAGACATGATGAGAAAAAAAGAATGTTTTAAGCCCTGAAAGACTGATTACACGTTCACCATTGGAATTATCTATCTTTACCGACTGCATCTACCATTCGTTGTACTTCGACAGCGTAAGTAGGATTCTTAGAAAAGCAGTACTGAATAAAAATGTCTGAGATAGTATATTTTCAACACTGCCTGATTCTTGAGGTCTGACTTCTGAAAAAGTAAAATAAGTCAGCTGCCTCTTCTTTTCATTAGAATTTTTTCAAACAGAATTTTACAAATAATTTGGTGGAAAAGAAGCTCCGTATAGTAAATTGTACTCCATTGGAAAACATTAAAAATAAATAAAGAAACATACAGCTGGGGGAGTACTACTTAATACGACTATCTTTAGTAGTTTACATTGAATATTTTAAAAGCGTTTCTTAAAGAAGGTGCTTTGTAGCTGAGAGAAAACCGTATGCGCTACACGTTATTGAACTTGCTACCGTCACTGCAGATTTTGTTCTGTTTAACAAAAACAAGCACAGTTTGTGAATTCAAGTCAGGGAGTTCCTTTTATTTTTGCTAATTTCACCATCCTTTCTCTTTTTAAGCACAGCCCTCAGGGTACATGATGTAATGGTCACCATTATAGTACAGAACAGGAAAAAAGGGTATCATGAAATGCAGAATTGAATGGTATTCTTAGAAAAGAAAAATGTATGCCAGATTTTTTCCAAGGGAGCTCTACTCAAAAACAAACAAATATGCAGACACTGTACAAAGCTTCTTGAATCATCATTAGTGGTTAGGAAAAAAAAAAATTGGCAGAAAGAAAGTGGACGGTTAAAAAAAAAAAAAAAAAAGCCAAAATGGAAGGACTAATTCAATGATACCAGATGTAACACATGACTGTGGGGACTGAAGGGTCATGAGTTTGAGTCAAAACTCAACTTCGAGTTAATTGGCTGGCAGTGGGGCTGCACAAATTGCGGAGATAGAGTACTTGTTTTCTAGTGCAGGAGGTCAGCCTTCTTATGCATTTGCACTCTTTGCATGGCATCCAAGAACTAACACTTGTATTTGCTAGAAAAGACTTTGCTTGCTTGTCATCTTTTTAAGTAGAAGAAAAAGAACTGGCTGAGCATAAAACAGAATGACACGTTTAAATGATTCAAAAGCTGCTCTGTCTTGAACTACATGTATTTCCTTCCTTGGTTTTATGTCTCTACAAACAATCCAGAAAACAAATGGCATACAGTAGTTTCTGGGAATATTTTAACTCAGCACTATGAATTCACTGATGTGAAAACCATATATAAAATATATAATCTTAACATATTTTCCCTTTGAAAAGACCAGTATAGTTCTTTCTACCTTACCTGTGTTGAAATGTTATTATGTTCAAAAGAGGAAAATAATTGCAGTTACCGGCTTTGCTGAAAAAAAAAAAAAAATGTTCCTTAAAACACTTAAATGGGCAAGTGGGAAGAATTTTTTTAAAAAAGCTTCTAGCTGTGTGCGTGGAAACTCTGGCTGTGTGCCTGAGACATACAGCAAAAAACAACATATGGAACTCACCAGTTCCTAAAATCCCTTTCCACAAAATTCATGCCACTCCTCACCACAATAAAATGACTCACGGAGGGGTGTGTTTTATGCCTCCCAGGCAGAACTCCATAGTCCACAATTAGTCTATCTATTGAAAGGCCAAAATACCTTATTGTTTTACTTGCTGTATAATTATCTGTTATGATGAACTATGATTCTAAAGACTATTGTCCCTAGGCTTGGATCTGTGTGTGGACTGGTTCTCTGGCTAAGACCCAGGGGTGGACCTTCCATTTAGAATCCATGCCTGAGTGATTTCTCCAGTCTTTCCCCGGCTGGCTGAAACAGGGGCTGTTTCTGCTTGATTTCTTGGGTTGATGAGAAGCAATTATGCCTTAAATGGAGTCATTCATGTCTGCCATTTTGTTTGCATATTTTTCAGCATTCACCTGTTATTAGACCTGTTTTTAAACTGTAAACTAGTTTCAAGTAGACTTTTGTGTCTAATGTGGTTTAGTAATCAGAAAAAAATATATATGTAATGTTTTCTTCACAAATCACTCAAGCAGGAAATCAAATAGAGTGATTTAGAAGTAAAATAGCATTTAAGAATGTCCTAGGCATTTCATATCTGAAGTGATAACGTGTAAAGATAATCACCTTGAGATATTAACTAAGATTTTTAATGTTTATTCTTTAAATAACCTCATCTGGAGGAAAGATCACCAAAACAATTACTTTACACCATTTAAAACCAGAACACAGCAATGCTGGTAGTGTAAACAAAATAGAAATTTAATATTTAAGAATGTATTTGCATGTGAGTCAAGCTATTGTGGGCCATTTTTCATAATTCCTTTTGAAATTTATAAATACATTAAAAAGTCAGATTTTTGCAAAGCATTTTGGTTTTGATGGGTCTTAAATTACTACAAAAATTCCTTCACTATGCATAGAATCTTCTAAGCATTTATCAAATAATTTTCTGCTTTCGTTCTCAGTGTCTGATAGAGCTTTTCCGCAAAGCAGTTTCCAAGGTGATGTTAGGTACAATGCTGATAAAAGGTAGCCATGTAATGAAAACAAATACTGTAGAAAGAGCTTTGTCAATTTGTATAAACCTGGATATATTTTATGCTAATTTACCAAACCTTTTGTTGATTTGTCAGGCTTCTGAATGCTTTTTTTTTTTTTTTTTTAATGAAGAGGAGTGAATTTTGATAGGTGCAATTTATGTCTGAGAATCTCCTCCCAAGAAACAAATTACTTTGTCACATTTTTCCCCATGGTAAATATAAAAGACAAAAAAATATGTAGGACTGACAGGTCTTTATATAATAAAGCTTAAAAACAAACCAATTTTCAGATATTTGAATGAATTGTATGTGTAGATTGCCGATTAAAACTGTAAATGTACTTCAAAAAGAATACTCTTTTCATACTGAATAATCCCTATAGCTAAATATAATGAAATTAAACCAACAATATACTTTAGGGTTTTTTTTTAAATTTATATAAAACATTGGAAGGAAGTTGTGTGTACTTTTGAAGTGCATAATTTATCTGGATAGAAAAGAGGGTTTATTGTTGTTGTGGGCTGTTTTTTCAGAAGAGACTTGTACTAAGGTGACCTCTACTGTTTAAAAAAAAGGCTTGCAAAAGCAGCCCTCTCCTAAATCATCCAACAATCCTGAATTGCCAAGACAGACATGGATACTGCTGTGCTTTAAACTATTTGCTTAATTCACTGCTGTTTGGATTACTACAAATGATTTTAAGGTTTCTTTCTCATGCATTGGAAAGTTCCCCTGCCATTTACTTCCTAGCCATTTGCGTGCAAATTCTGCTTGTACTGGGATCTCTGCCATTAAATTTTCTTCACATTGAAGGGTTTTCTCTGCTCCTGGTGGGGCAAAGTCATGACCCAGAAAAAAATTGATTCATGAATTCTCAGGGTGCAGCTAAAGAAGAGAGGAAATATGCCTTGGCTGAGCTCCTACTAGTGACAATTTAAAACCTGTAATTAGTTTGGATTCAAGCTGCAAAAGGAATCTGAATTTAAAATGCATTAATTCAAACTGATATATTAACTTTAACAAAGTAGATCCGTTATTATGTAGAATGATTATTACAGTCTGTTTTCCTAACTGTTGGATTCCAGACTTTATTAACTTAAATTTTATTAGAAAATGCAAGTAATTGCTGTGAACACTTTATCTATGTGATGGTTATCCTGGAGAAACAGAACTTTCTATTGGGGTTAGTTAGCTTTAACACCTCAGTTATGGATTCTATTTTTGTAAATTCCCATCATCCACATGCTGCATAATGGCTGAGGCCACTTACCCCCTACTGATATCAGGACCCCACATCCCCTTTAGCTAGCTCCCTGACATTTCTATGAACTACACAGCTGAAATGTTATACAGTAATTAATGTTGATCCTAGCACACACACAGCCTCCAGTACAAATTAGGATAGAAAAGGTTATCATAATATTTTGCTAGTCTGTTTGGTAGACTTGAATTGCTCCCTGTGGGGGACAAACAAAAAAAGGTATTTTTAAGATTTGCATGATGAAGGAACATCCAGGTATTTTTATTCAAATACAGTAAAAACTTTTTTTGAACATTTATGTTAAGAATAATTAACCTTCCTATTTGCAAGTTTTGATATCTGCAAGGTTGTGGGTCCGTTAGGAGAGTTTGTGATATGTGCTTTTGCAGATGAAGCAATGTATGGTCACTGAAACTCTTAACTAAAGCTCTTTTATCTTGTGGAGTTCAAATCCAGGTACAACTAGCAGCTGGATCCTCTCGGACTGTCAGTGGTGTCTGAAAAACACCCAGAGACTAAATAATTTAGATTAAACCATTCTGACCTGTATAATTGTTTAAATGAGTAATGCAGCCACTAACTGAAAGAGGTCAACCATCTGTAGAGGAAACATAGAATTTGGTTTCATTTCCAAACAAACTTTTGAAGCCCAATACTGTGGGAGGTAGGAAAGAGTCTGCTGACAGATCAACGGCTTATCTGCTACACCAAGGTTAAAACTTCTATCACTTGCAGAAAGCAACATTAATAGAAAATGCTCCTGAGAGAGTAGGTTTGGCACAAATAAAGTTTGATCCACTCAATATGCTATCAACTGCTTTTTTTATTTTCTGTGTTTTGCCATAAATGTGCCTTAAACAGTTATGATTATTATTGATGGATTCCCATTACTCATTAAGGAAGAACACAATCTTTAAATACTTTTGAAGAAATTAGATTCATAATGGGATTGCTGAAAAGTGTATGGCTGGTCAGTTTTCCTTTCAGGAAAGAAAACACCCTCCAAAAATGCTGCAAGGTTAGGAATTACAATCCCACACGTCTTCTGAAATTACAAAGATAACAGGTTCCTCATCTTGAAGCAGGCATTTGTGCATATGTGTACCAAGTTTTTATTGTTTAACACGTTTGCCATAATATTTGCCTTTCCACTCACAAGTTAATGTTCCCATTATCAGAAGTAATGAAGGATTTTTCATGATTAAGGGTATTTTTTTTTCAGTTTAAATCCCAAGATACAATTTACCTCACCAGTCTGTACACAGTGAACTCAATGTAAAACAACATTCTCAATGATTAACGTCCTCTCAGTAATTTTGATAGCATATATAGCAGCATCAAAGTTTTTCCCTGTCATTTTCTGTCTTACTTTTTTTTTCTATTAGAGAATATATTTTATATGCAGACTGAACCTTGCTTAACACTGTGCTTAGCACTGCACAAGACTGCAACTTGACAAACATATATTATTGAATGATGCCATTCATCACATTCAGAAACAGAAGTGAAGGCCAATTCCATTTAACAGACAGTGTGAGGACTGCTGCTGAATGCACAAATGGTGCTCTGTAAATGTTGCCCCACTTATTTATTAAGGCCCTCTTAAAAGAGAACTGTTCTTTGGAGATGGTAGACAAGAATCTAAGATTTCATATTAAAATTTAAAGGAAACATGCTTTTTCCTGAAAACATGCTTTGAACTTATACAAGCTCATGGAAATCTATACAAACTGATAAGTAGGGGAAAAACCACTGCTTTCTCACTCAGTTGTGAAATTCAGCTTTGTGCTTTGACTGTAGAGATACACTCCTTTTGTATAGGTTACAGGATAAATTTGGGGATTATCCTAAAATAATGTTTAGCAATCCTCCCCCAATATTCTTACATGGTAGGATGCTAGAACAATGTTCACACAAAACAACATAATAATGGTGGACAAGAGCCATGTCTGTGCCAGACAAAATATTGAACTTTTGAAATTAGGACTGAGTTCCTCAGACCCAGACTAGTCTAGTAGGAAATCTTCATCACAGGTTTGTGAATTAATGTGCCCCTTTGTTTACTTTCTCTCTGAACTCTTTGCTGTTCAGTGCCCAAACATGAAGAAGTAAGGATAAATTATGTCCCACCTGAGACTGCTTTGTCACCAGATGCAGGTTTAAGCATAGGTTTGGGAGAACACGGAACCTATATTCTCTGGCTTCTGGCTAAATATGCTAGCCATCATAATATAATGTATCAGAAACATTTTGTCATCCAGAGATACAGTGAGACAAAACATAAGGGGATGATTTAAGAGTCAGTCAAAAATAAAAGTATGAGCTGTAAATCTCAGTCTTTCATAGGCAAGACTTTCGAGTCTTGACAGATGTACCACAAGGAGAGTTTATCACCAGGAGGTCATATGGGGGACTGACTGGGAATAGCTATGTTCTAGAGATGGACATACACTCCTTGTTTTTGTAAAGGAATGATGTCTTACTAATCTTGACAATTTGTGTGGACTTTTCTTACCAAAATTCAATTGTTCAATTTGCAATATAACATTGCAATATAACATTGAGTCACTGATCCATAACTATTGACCCATCAATAACCTATATCTAAAATTACAGAAAAAGGTGAAATTCCAGTCTCATGCCATCAATTTGCTTGTATGTCCTCCAGTGCTATCCAAGCCAGACACTAGCAAAGTATTATCTTTATTAGATATTTGATATATTATGAATATGTAATTTTCTTAGTAGATCAATTTTCTGAAAAAAAATTATTAGGACAGAAATGGGTTTGGGGATTTCAGCAATAGTTTCTATGAGAAAATTTAAAATATTATTTTATGCCCATAAACAGACAAGATATCTTTAGGATTATTATTTTGAAAATAAAAGTTTAAATTATTGATTTATTAGCACAAATATGACATTATTTTTGCCACCATAAACATTCTTTATCACAACACAGATTGAAAATTTTGTAAATAATCAGATTCTGCTATTGACATTGTCTTAAATTAGTCTGATGAGATAGCTGGATTTTAACTGTAACTGAAAGAAGCATCTCTTCTGGAATAGAAGGCTTTTATATGTAAGCAGAAATAGTAATCTGTTTAAAAACTTCAGTGGGGTTTGAGCGCTTCAGGAAATTTAAAAAATTGCTGCCACATAGCCTAACCACATCGCAGCTTGAACCACCCAGGCAAATGAGGTATATGGAATGGATATCCAATAATTATAAAAAGGCAGTATGATTTTCAAAATAGGTCATGTCACGAGAGCAAGGAGTGACAGATTATGACATTCAAGCATTCTATCTGCACTGCCTGTTTTTCAGTCTTTGTTAAATTATGTTTCAATAGCGTAGAAAGTTAGGTTCATAGAAGTACAAATCAAAATTGAAATTTACAGTTCTTTCAATGACTTCTGTGAATACAAATTTCTTAGAAAGAATTCAAAAAATGTCATTGAGATTCTGTGATTTGGTCTTCATCAGTATCAGGTAGGTAAACGATCAATGAATGTTAGATATAGTAATAGGGCTTTTTGTGTTTGTTTTTTGGTTTGGTTTTGGTTTTGTTTCTCTTGGTAATGACGAATATAGTAATGATAATAGTACCTGATCTACTAACTAATAGCTGCAAACCTGGTGCACCAGAATTCACTTTTAGAATATTAATGTTTTCTGTTGTAGCTACGGGAAATTCTTCTGTAAGAAGAATTACAACAGGAAGCAGACTATGTCAATACATATATTTTTTGAGTTCTAGTACATGAGTGGATAAACAAAGTTTATTCTTTTCCATGGTATATTAATCTCTGTTAGTTTACACAGTCTCTGCCAGTTCTTGAATATCTGCATTCCTAAGCTAAGGTTTATGAACATCATGAGGAACACATGCAGTGCAGCTGATGTTTGTCATCATCTGATTTATACATCATCAAAATCATGATGTAGGAGTGTCATGTTACGGTACTGTACTGTCACATTTAAAAGATGGATATTTTAAAAGATGAGGATTTTCAGATATTTAAAAAAAATTATTAGACTTCCTATCTCTTAACTGGTGAGTCAATTTTCCACATCTTACTGAGAAAGAAAATTTCAGGATATTGATGCAACATGATAAACCTAGTTTCACATCCCACCTAGTACAATTCGTTATTCTTATATTTTTACCAGTCAGATAGCATTAAATGAAGAAATAGTAGATGCAAACTGATAATTCAGGATATCCACCAGTGTACCACCTGCTTCATGGTTCATGAGGGCATTTGCCACTTGTTTTGTCTTTTGAAAAGATAACTTTCTTTGAAAATGAGTTGCAGAAATTTAAATTAAAGTATACTCATTTAGTTGTGATGACACTTTTTCCATTTTGTTGCAGTCTGCGCAATATTTTGTATTTTTCTTCAAGCATAATTTTGGAGACATTTAAATATGAGAGACACTAAACTGTCATTTAAAAAAAGTGTTTTGGTGAAGTGCTGGAAGGCCTAAAAGACTCAAGTGAAAGGAGGAAAATGAAGGGAACCAAAACTTGATAGTTTTACACAAAATTTTTTTTTTTTTATAATTTTAATCGAATGTAATCATAGTACTGGATTATTGACAACGTGTTCTAAGTCCTGGAAAATGAAGATTGTACAATCTGCTGCAGAGGTCACATTGGTAAAACACAATTTATTTTTATATTATTTTATGCTGTAAAGATAAATATGAATAATGTTCCAGAGATTCTATAACAGAATATATATATATTTTTAAATCAATACAATATGCAATTAGAACTAATATTCTGTTTCTTATGGGAAGAAATGCAGTTTTATAATTGCAATAAATGGTTGTATTTATTACAGACAACATGCCTTCTCCTTTAAAGCATTTTAAGAACTGTATAAGCCACTTTTAAGTTACCAAACCTGGGACCTCTTGTACAAAACTGTGCCATCACATCAGCATGTAAGTGCACTCTGCATAAAAAAGGATGGGGATTGATTCAGGCTGCACTATGGAGCCAACCCCAGGCTGAGAGTAGCTTTATTCTCTGCTTGTTTTCTGCTTTTTATTCATTTGCAATGAGGGAGTGTGGTGCTTTTTTGAAAATGACTCTCTTGATGAGGCCTCTGATTGTAAAGTACTTTCAAACTGGGAACTTCACCACCTTTGTTGCTGAGTGGATAACTTTTCCATTAAAAAATGTGAACCTGCTTTCCACCAGCTCCTTTCCTCCTTTTCATTATTGTTCATGTGCATTGAAAGCGACTTTCCATACCAGAACCCCTCACAGGAAGCTAGCAAAAAGATACCCATGTTCCAGAGCAATTGCATGATAGCAACCAATATTTTCATTGCCAGATGGTGCTAATAGCAGCTCTCTAAATGCAACTTGAGTATTTATCTAATCCACTTTATCTCTGCAGATCTCCTGTAGACTTCCCATCCCTTCCCATCCTACAATACCTGTACACCAAGCATGTAGACACGAAACCGTATAATGAAATTTAGTCACAAAAGTAACTGTGTTAATGATAGTCTTTTAGTGAGAATTTTTCCTTGCAAATACTTTCATTTCAGAGCTTTTTTCCTTTTCCAAAAATATGCAAGAATACACTGTATCAGTACAGACTACTACTCGCTACCCATGGTATTTCCGCTCTTCTGATGCTTCTGCCCAGACTTAGCCCACATTGATTTACTCTCTTGCTCTCACTCAGAAATTGAGCAGTTTCCTTCCTCATGAAAATTGGATGGTTTTTTTTCTCATCATGATTTGGAATTTACCTCTCCCATATTCTAACTGTTCTTCCTACTATACTATGGCTGTAGCTGTCAGATCTTCAAATCAATGGTAATTTACTAGTGAAAAAAAAGATAGATACTTAACATTTTAGCAAAAGTTTGGGCAATATTTAGCACTTGAGTGTTAAAGGAAGTGAGAATTCAAATTGTCAGCACTTAGCGCTTTCATTCATATTCACTAATCTCAGGAAATTATGTCCTGAGAAACCAGTACATAAAATTGAAACAGGCAGTTTAAAAAAGAGTCTTCATGGCATTGTATTTATCAGTATTTGAAGTAGAGATTGATTATTTTTCTTTTTTTTTTTTAGATTGGTGGTTGTATCTCTTAATTATTTATTACCACCTTGCTTGCAGCATCCCAGGACAGAATCTCTCACAACTTATTATTGGAAGACATTACCAAACTCTGTAAAATTTGGATGTGAGATTATGTTATACATTATAAATTACAGCAGCAGATGTTCTTTTAAAAAGTTGTGGGTTCTTTAAATGATCTAGCTGATGCAACTCTTTGAGTCACTATGGTGAGAGACAAAATTGATGACAGGCTGATTTAGTGGTGCACTTTTTAACCAACAGTTTGAAGAGATTAAGAGGTTGTCAGATATGAAGAGAGGTAAGGGGATTAATTTCAAAAGATGTTTTAGATTAAAAACTAATGGGTAGTTTTCTTTGAAAACTCTTTTATATCTGGGAGCAACTCAACGGAAAATCAGCCTTAGAAAACACATTTTCATTTAGTATTACATTACGTATTTTTTATTTTTTTTTTAGGCAGATTCTTTCTAGATGCCCAGTAGCCTGCTAATTTTCCTGGAAAAATGTAATTTGAAAATTTCTTGGTGAATGCATTAACAATTAAGTTACTTAAATATTTCTTCATCCCTGGAAAGCTGAAACATTAACAAAAATAAAAGATGTCTATCAGGTCAATAGACAGGAATGTGTTTGGCTTGACAGATAAATATTTTTTTAGAAAAGTGTAACTGTCATTGAAGAAATAGCAATGAGGATCAAAAAACTACAATTAAAATATTTTTAAGAAATCTGTAGCAAAGTAAGTTAATGTGCAGGAATTGTTAATTAAAATGTGTTCAGAATTACAAAAGAAAAGCTTCTTATCAGAAAATGGCATGGAAAATGGGATATAGATAGATTGATAGCATGTGATGCAAAACAGTGAAGTTTCCAATGTTATTTTTTGCAAGGAGAAGGTCTACTTAAGCATGTAAAAAGAGAACTGGGAACTGTCTGAAGATTTTATTCCTGGGTGATTTCATGTAGTGGCAGTAATGGCATGATTCATTGTCCCAGGTAATACCCCTACAACTACAGTTGTTTAATTCTTTCCATTATGAGAACTACTCATTTCAGCATGATCTATCTTTGATGACTCTACCTAAACTCTACCCAAATTTCTACCTGAAATTTGATATTTCAGTGTTTTGCTTCAAGCTAATTTTACTGAATAATTTGTGTGTGCATACATGTATGTGTATATAAAAAAAAAAAGTTAAAAAAGTCATGTAAAATAGAGTGGCTGTTCCTAAAATCAGAAAAGGAAAGAAAAAAAGTTAAAACCCAAACACAAAACCCTACCTTATTTGGTTCATGTTAAAAAAAGTACTGTAGTTCGTTTGTTCAGGTAATGAACATCTGATGTACACATTAAAATTTTCTTAAGATCAGCACAGTTGCAAGGCTGTGAAAAAAATTCTGACTTCACATGCAATCAGAGTTCTTGTCTCTGTGCAGTCCACCTCCAATAAGGACAGCCACCTTTTCAAGCAATCGTCTTTGCTGACAAGGGGCGGGAACTGAGGACAGAATGTAGCCTTCCAGACCTCTGAGCATTGTCCCCTTTTGACTCGCAGGCAATTTGGACAGATCTGGGTGTGATCTGACTCAAGTAAACATTTGCACAGAATATACAGAAACATAGCCAAGAAGCAAAAGAAGCTAGTAGGTATGATGTTATTAATTTCATACATGGACCAGAGTCTGCCCACATTAAAAGTAGATACTGTGTTGACTTCTGATACCAGAGTACTAGGTACTCCGGTACTAGGTACTCAATAGTACTAGGAGTCTTCTAGACATGAAAGTTGGTTTTTTTTGTGTGTGTGTTTGTGTTTTTTTTTTTTTAATTAGAAACTCTTCTAAACATGAGATGTTTGCTTCCTCAGTTAATGAAACAAAATAACTAAAGATATTGTATTTCCTAAAATTCTGAAATTAATACTTTGGTATAGATGATCCTATTCTATTTCTTCTAAAGTAGTCACATCTTTTTCAGTTAAACCAGTAATTTCTCTTTGCCCCAGGTTCTCACCCTCAGAGCTAAGGTTAGTAATACCATCTCTCTTCATAGAACTTTGTGAAGATAAATTCATTAACTTTTTATAGCATTCAGGCTCTGTAGTAAGCATACCAAAATACTGAAGAAGAACTCTGTAATACTGTGGTGAATACTAAAAAAAGAGAGAACACGCTTTGAATAACTAGTCAAATATTGAATAACTAATTATTCATTAAAATAGGCAAAGACTGTACAAAAATAGATAGGCACAAGTAAAGAAACAACATCATGATACATACATAAAGGGACTGAATTAACAGTGCTTAATTAGTTTTAGCATTAAAAGAGTTTGATTTCATATGTATTGTCTCTTTTTATAATCCTTGAGAGTATTATTATATAGCTCTGTCTCTGTATGAAGAACATATATGACCCACTATATTAGAGTAAATGTTTTGAAACCTACCTTTTAATTATGTTCACAACATATTCCCTTGAGTCTGAAAAAGACAGTTTCTCTGATTTTGTTTAAAGTTGCATATGAATATTCTATAAAGCACAAAAATTAGTCTGGCCTCCTATTTCCAGCTTGTGTTTTATCCACCAGATCACACTTTGTTCTCTATTTAACGGAGTGAAAAGAAGTACCTAATTTAACAGAGTGAAAAGAAGTGATGTGTAAAAGAAAATAAAGGATTGAAAAGTAAAGTACTAATACCAAGTAAGGAGCAGCCATACAGGAACTGTAAAATATTCCCTGAGCATTACATAGGAAGTGATGTAATGCTTTTTGTTCTGGTCCATGTTCATGCATGCATGTACTGTATATAACAGCAAAGAGAAAGGGATAGTGAGAGGTAGGCTTATTTATCTGTATGTCTGTGCCCTTGTACCACAAAAGATGATAAAGTGTACCATTAAGTATATTTGAAGTGATGCAACTGGTAGCAGAGTAGTGTTCTTTCTAATAATTTATCTGTATTCCTACAATTATCATCTTCAGCCCATTCCTATTGCCATGCAGCAGCTACAGCAGCTCTTTGACGTTATTATTAATGTAGGTTTTAGCAAGCTTATTTGCTATAAATTCTACAATTCTATATTTTATGCTTATGTAACGCAACCTCTTTTGCATCCCACCACAATTCACCACAATAGGAATGCAAATGATTGCAGCCTAAAAGCATGTATCATCTTTTAGTTCACTAATTAATAGATTATTTATATCTCAACATTACTTAATTACATTCAGATTACAGTAGAGTGGAGTAATAAATAGGACTTTCAAAATTTTGGCAGGATATATGCTCTCCCATCCACTATAACTCCTAGAACGCTCCTGTATGGCAGTCCCCTCTATGCTCTGCTGTTAACCATACGAAGGCAGAGGTTGTGTTACCTCCAGAAACATACTAAGAATCATGAGCTGGCTCGGAGTCCCCCAGCCTGTGCTATGCCATAAGCCCACCATCAATGACACTACTATCATTACCACTCACTGTTCTTGATACTTCCATACCACCTGACTTCCTGTACTGAACAGTATTTTTCAGCACTCATCATCCAAGTGCTGTAAAACCCTCCATCCAAATGCTTCAAAATATATATATAAAATATATATATATACTCCCACACTACCCACAAAGGAGTAGCAGAGCTGTAGGCAAGCAAAACTGAGACAGCCGAGACAGAGTGACTGAGTGGAAAGCTGAGATGCAGGATAAGAGTACAGAATGGTCTTCTTGAAAGCAGAGATCAGACATAGCCATGGGCTAGGCAAATCCTTGGCCATAACCATTCTGTGGTCAGAGTATTCTTATTCCTGCACTTGTCAGAAATCTGCAGAGTATCACTTAGCAGGACTGCAATCTTCATCCCAAGTCTGGAAATAAAACTTAGAAATAGCTCCCTGTTAATCTTTCCACTGATAAAATAACTAAAATTTCAAGTGCTGTAGGTAGTCCTAAAACATCAGAGCAAATGTTTTAAAATCCAGGTACTCTAAATACTGTCAGCAGTGGCTGAAGACTGAGTTATAATGCAGTCATACTGGGCTGTTGAATATTTTGTATGAAAATTTATTGGATTATGTCCACTACTTGAGATTGTTTATTCTAAGCCCTCATGGACATAACATATAACATGATAAATTTGTCCAGACTAGCTGGTATACAACCACCTTTTGGGGTGTAGAGGCACAAGGGTGTCAAGTGTGTACATGTATATGAGACCTAACACTTTATACCTACCACAAAGGCCTTCACATGGAAAAGTAGGATCTGCAAATCACAGAATCTTCATTTAGATTATAACCATTTGCTCAGGTATTTGGCTATAAAATCTATGGCATCTGGAATTTTCTAAGGAAGTTGCATCAAGCTGTTTCACAGGTGTCATGCATGTATTTGATCAGGGATTTAGCACACCTACCCTAGAAAAAAAGATGATAAAAAAATTAATCTTTGCCTTCTTAATGCTACAGTGCTGTTTAAAGGATAACATGGTTGTTAAAATTACATATGATGGAAACAGATACAAATGGAGTTTATTATTATGTAATGTAGTGTTCCTTAAAGGTTCCTACAATTCAGGCACAGAAACTCTTCTCATTCTTTTAAAAAGTTAGTTGAGGTTAGGGGGGTTGGGGTCATCATTTTTTTGTTCTGCTCAGAATAGGTGCAAGAGAGAAAACAAATAAACTTGTATATTTGTCTGACCATGTTCAGTGTACATATTTTTACAGGATTTCCAGTACTCTCAGGTTAAGCTAAATCTTTATGTAATTAACAGTATATAACACAGTTTAACTCCTGAGTGGTCCATAAGAATCATGGAAATCTTGGAAGCTATCTTTCCATAATTCAAGTGACCCTTATTGTCCCTGCTACACCTTCTGTGCTGGGAATCTTATCCTATAATCAATTCACAAAGAAACAGGAGCAGCTGATAGCAACTGGGGATCTGTTTCTTTAATCACAGACCTACTTGTGAAAAACTGCAGGAAAACCAAAGATACTGAGTGCAAGAGGACAAGAAATGAGGATCTGATCAGCTTTCCTACCCAAAGCAAGGACTGCATTTTGAGCATCTTCCTAGCCTAGCTTCAGCAATCAGTTTCAGGTAATTGGCAACAGCAGCCTGGTAAATCTACAGTAAAATAGGATGCAATAGCATGTTTTCTGTTCAGAATCAGTAACTGTGCTTCGATTGGGTTTTAAATGTCTTCCTATTCCTGACATAATCCTAGCTGCAGGCTTTGTTGAACCAACTGGTGTTTATTTTGAAACTGACATCTTAATTCCAGTAATCTGACTGCTTGTTGTAGGTCATTATCTCACCAGCAATGTACTGACCACCATACAAAGAGGTGGAAAGGGTAAAGAACCTTTAACTGATACTTTGAAAGTCATGCAGGTTTGTTTGAATTACTGTGAAAGTTGTATTCATGTTTCTGTTTTCCACCCCACTCATCAGTTGTTTGTAACTATGCTAGAAAAGATTCTCTCCTGGCTGGATCCCAGCAGATTGGTGCTCAGCTTGAGAGGAACAGTATTATTTAACTTTGAAAATATTTATTGATTCATGTTTTAATTAGCAGTAAAAAGCATTTTGTTTATTTTCAGAACATTTTCCCCCTCACATTTAAGGGCAAATTCTACTCGTTTTGTGTTTCACTTGCATAAAGGTGACATTTTCATAGATGGTTGCTTGGCACAAGGCAGAATCATGTACTTGGTATCCTGCCCTTGCTTTTTGGAAGATCCAGAATTGGCAGCTATGGTTATGCGTAGGGGGTTTTTGCTCTCTCTATAATTTGCTACCCAGATCAAATATGGAAATTTTTAACCCATATTTTGTGGGTTTGCTGCATTTTTGCATTTGTAGGTGTTTTTCCTGTAATATGCTTTGTTCTGACATTTAAACACAGAACAGATATGTTGTAAATGCTTATGCTTAAAATACCGTTCATCATATTTCTAAGTTTGTACAGCTCTTTCCAATGAATAGTTAACATTTTGGGTCCCAAAATAATCTCTACAAAGCCCCATTTGGTGGAGAAGCCAGGAAAAATGGTGGCAAGTAAATCCAGGTTTAAATGATACTGCATTCTGATCCAAAATTGTGCATCTTTTCTATCTCAGCAGCATTCAGATTAGGAACTTTTAACAATGTCACTAATGTTACTGGTTCTTGCCATGAATATCAAGTACTGATAGAAAGTATTAATTATTATTGTTGCAGGCTTGAAAGTTGAAGCAATGTTATTTTATAACATAAATCCTTGAAACATCCAACACTGCTTCTGAATCAGTAGAGCTAGGCAAAATATTCATGAGGAAGGCATTACTTATTTGTTTTCAACAACAACAAAAAATCTATTTTATAATCTGCAATTGATTTAGAAGATGATAACGACATTTTCAAAGTAGTGAATTTTCATTAGTCACGATGCACTTATTTACAGATACTTGAAAAATATGTCCTTTCATTCCCATATTTTCACTTGTGAATATTTAAAAAACCTAATGAACTATATGGACAATGGGAGCTAGCAAGTTTCTGCATGCTAGAGTCGCTCTTGTCAGATAAATATTTTTAACCATTCTTTATGCATTGGGAAACCGATGCTCAGACAAGTGAAGGCATGTGCTTTGTATATCACAAGTCTGAGCTCTTCCAAAGAAGCTCTGATATTTTATGTTGTGTTGTTGCAGTCCACAGCTATCTTGTTTCTTTGCTGATTGCCTCCACTGCAAAAGAGATTAAAGAAAAGCTAATATATATGCTCACTCCTCAATTTGTGCTCTCCAAACCACAACATGCTGCATTAATTCATTAATAGCTCTTTAAGTACATATGTTAGGACATGAAATGCAAGGCTCCATTTTGTTGACCAACTCACCTGATAGGGTGGCACTCTCTGCCAGAGAAATAGAGCAGCTAACTAGGGGTAATAAGGTTTCTTTCCTTCTCCATCGTTATGAAAATGAATATAGATGACAACACAAGGCTTGCCTGGACAACTGTTTACAGAGGTGATTTGAATGCCACACTCAGACTGTCTGCAAAGAAGTTACAGCAACCTGTCTATGTATTTGAGAAATTGCTGTCCTCAAATGCTCATTTACAGGAGAGGGTTATCTCAGTAGCAACTATGCCAGAATGGCTGGTATGTCTTTTCCAGCACCACTGCAACTTGCTACAAGAGAATCCAGAGCTAAAACCAAGGCGCTTGATGCCAGCCTTCAGAGCTCCTATGCTGATAAATAGTGGTCCAATTGTCCAGCAATGCCTTTTAACTCCTGCAATTAGCCACATATTTTTAGAGCTTTGGTGAAAAAGTTTGTGAGTTTCAGTTAATTTGAGAATATATTAGCCTCATTTTGACCACTGGGTGAGAATCCCTGCAAAACAAATCAGCCCACTCAAAATTCTTTAAATTCAATTTATATTTCTTTTCATTGGCAGCTTTTACACTTCGGAGAAAGAAAGAATGTTGTTACTTTCCTCACCAGCAGGACAATGACTCCTCTCAAGGCTTTCACTTGCTTATCTCTCCACTTCAACCTCAGATATTTCTAACATTCTGTCACTACCTTTGTCTAGTCGAGAGGTTCCAAAACTGCCATTCAAAGTGTTTCTCTCCCCACAGATGGGAACAGATCTATTATCCATAGCATCACCAATCTTTGTCAGCCAATCTGTCAGCTATGAAGTCATAAATTATAGCATCCAAAAATTTTTTCTGTTCATACTTTTTCACTATTATTTAAAAAAATATTTTAAAAATATCTATTTCAATCAATATAAATACAAATCAGAATTTAACACTTCTTACAGTGAAATTCCTCTTATGCCACCATAAATCTCTAATGGTGGTGATGGAATGGCATAATCATGGAGATTAGAGCACTTCTTACTAGAAACAAATACCACAACTTACAGTTTACAGTTTTCTCTGAGTGGAGAGTTTAGATCAGAGAAAGGGTTATTTTGGATCTTTGAAAGTGTTTATCATGCTGTGTGATTCCATGCAGTTGCACATCTAATAAACACAGAAAGAACAAACTATTTTAACCTGCAGGTCTGTACAGGCATTGTTTCCATTAAAGCCAAAGTTTTTATTCTGTTACTGCTGTCATTCCTTGAAAGAATATTCAAGATCACTGAGTCCAGTATGCTGCCACCACACAGACAAGCATTATGTATGAGTACATTTACAAAGCCCTTAAAACCAGCTAAGCAGTTTGCCTGCAGTGCAGGCACAGTGTTCTTGATGTTCATATACACTTCTGAATTGGTTGGGACATCTATCTGATCTTCATCTGTCTACACTGATCACTAATCCCTTTGTGTAAGATTCACCCCAATCATCCCAGTAGTTCATCCCATTTGTTCTCTTCACTGGTTTCAGTATGAATTTATCTGTAGTCACTATGGATGACCGCAACCACATACAGTTTTAAAATAACCTAGCAGTTTCTTCTTGCAATGGTGTTATTAGGTACATGGTTCTTCTAGAAGTGTCTTGGTTAATACAAAAGTAGTGAAGGATTGCATTTGTTGTTTTCTCTATACCTTGGCAAAGTAAATGGATCAATTAAATCTAACAAGTCTTTTTCTTCCTTTAATATACCAGGTAATAATTTTTATATACATTTTATCGCATTTCTCTAATTTAACTCCTTAGAATCTTGATGTCTTCCAGTGGAACATTTTGATTATGACCCTCTGGTTTGTGTCATTGACAAATTTCAAAACCAAATTTATTTTTCAGGTCAGTGTTGGTAATAAAAATGCCAAAGAGCATCAGATTACATAACAGTCCCAGGGAAAACTGGTACTCTGTTAATTTAATCATTTGTTTTCTGTCCAGCTCATTCTTTTCTCTCTTTTAGCAATCCTACATCTTTTTCACCCATTTTCTTGTTATAATTTCTCTCCAGTTAATCACTAGTTAAGATAACCTCAGACGATTTATATAACTTACTACATTTCTACATGAAAATGAGTGTGATGGTTGCTTTGTAGAAATGCAGTGGCTTGAAGAAAGTCTGCACTGTTTTTGTGTCCTGCTAACCTTGTTTTCTTGAGTTCTAGAAGCCCTTGGTCCTTTGTTTTTCTTTCTCTATATACTCTTTTTCCATTGTTTTTCATCATTCTAACTTGACCTTTTCATTGTTCCGAAGAGCTAAATTCTGTCTTATCAGCCCCTACTTTCTGATCCTATTCACATTTCTCTTCCAAGCCAAACACCAGATTTTGCCTTTTCTTTCTGAATTATGTAGCCTGCCCCTCTTTGCACAATTCCATTGGTGGCATTCATACTTTCCACAATTGTGGAAAGATTGTGAGCAGAAAGGAAGGAAGGAAGATAGTAGAACAGAAATAATGAATATAAACACCTAGGAAAAATATTGATTTGGGGGAAAAAAAAAGTTTTTTCTTATGTCACAGAGAAACAGATTTTTCACCAAGTTTCTCTTCTGACATCAGTGATACCTGAATTCTCTTTATGCAATGGTATACCTGAAGACTGCAGGTATTGAAGAGTGTGATTAGCTGCTTGTAGCACAAGTATTCTTAGACTTTGATAACTTTATCAATTTTAGGTTATTTATAAGGAATCATAAATGCTATAAAAAGTATGAAAAAATATTTTTCTGCCTATTTCTTAAGTATGTGAATCTTTGACCTCTTGGATTTACACAGTGAAGAAATAAATAAAAAATGTTAACTATCAGTTTTCTGCATATACATATATAGAAGGAATGCTTACATGTATAGGCATATATATATGCACATACATACACATACATATATATGTTTATAAATCTATGATATTCCTAAAGTAGTCTGAAATAGCATGTTTAATGCATATTTCCATGAGATGTCACTGAGCATTCAGCATTCAGTAGTAAGAGACTACTACATAATTTGCAGTTTTGAAAGATTATGTGGCCAAAGAAAGAAAACGCCAACTCTATCATGTCTTTTAAAAATTAGTTTATTTATATATTAAATATAGTTGCAGTATCAAAGCCTTGACCTCTGTAAAGACTTTGAATAAGAGCACATTTAATATAGTTCAAGTAAAATCTAACAATGAAATATACTGTTATCAAGTAGATGCTTCAGAAATTGTGTCTTTTTTCTGCTACCAGTAATGCTGTTGTAACTGTTGGTGAATTGGGTTGTTTTATGCAATACAGAAGGTATCATTTTACTGTGTAATTCAGGATCCTAGTTTAAATACAACACTGTAGATGATCTTGTCTATAGTTATCTTGGAGGAACTCTTCAACGTAACTACCCCCCTCTCCTTTTTTTTAATGAAACAACACCTGAACCTTCAGGGTTAAATAGAAATGCAAGGCACTGTCAGCGGTAACCCCTCTTTCTGAATTTCATGCAAAGCTCTAACACGAGGATTCTCCTGAACTTCAAGGCATTAAATGTGTTAACCCTAAACTTCTCAGAGACATGTAAATGAAGGCTGCAGCTGTAATTAGAAGATTTCATGTATATATTGGTAATTTTGTGTTTCTGTTACAGTCAATGTATTTATTGTAGTTTCTTTTGAACTGTAAACATCTGATTAAGATTATATAAATTAAAATAATTTTTGCAAATGTAGAACATTGGAGTAATATCTGTTCACTCACAAGGGCTGAAAGAGGGGATTGAAAGTATCACATGATAACACTGGACTGTGTGATTCTACCATAGAAGTGTAAAACAAATGGAAAGTATGGAAATATTTTGAACTTCCACTGAGCTACAATCTGAAAGCCTTGGCTTACAAATACATATGAAAATTCTACTTTGCCATAAACAAAATATAAAATTTTCCAAAAGAAAAAAAAAAGTGGAAAATTAAAAGCATACAATATGCCTATGTTATTAAAAAAAAGCATGATTTGTTTGTTGTCAAATATAGGATAATTCTTTTAACAAAATTTCAGCATTAAATTTATTATTACCAGTACCAGTGATATCTGTAGAATTAAAGTTGGATGTTAAACCTAGGACACAGATAAGAAATTTAAACCCAGTATTTTTCTAAAACAATATTCACTGATTCCTACTAAGTTTGGACTCAAGTGAGTGCATATACCCACCCTAGGAGAACATTTTTACTTTAGCTGATCTTTAGGTCTTTTCACTTATTTTTACTAATGATTTTCACCCTGCATTTTCTTTCCATTCAAGTCCTCCACTAGAAACGAAAACTTATAATTGTCTAGTTTATAATCAAGCTACCACAGTGTTTGGTTATTACTGTTAAAACTAGGAATTACTTTATAAGATTTCCTGTCTAACGCATATCTTGTCAGAATTCCAATTGCATTTATGCAGTTCATACTGACAAGATCTCTGCTTTGGGGAGAACTGGGCCAGAAAGACATTCTTCTTGAGAGAGAAGGTGCATATAAAGATGTTATTTTATTCTGAAATATAACCATGCATGAAGTACAATCTTTTGGATATTTACAGAAGCCAATAATCTAAATGGGTTAATTTTGATTTTGTAAGTATTTAAGTAAATTTGTATTGTGGACCTACCCCTACATTTGGAATACCACATCAGCTTTTACTATCTGATCCCTAACCATTTCTTTAGAGTCTTCATTATTTTATTAGAATATTTATTATTACGTTTAGTGAAAGGCAGCTATTTAATAATATCAATTAACATGTCTTCCAGAACAAAAGATGAAACCATCTTTAAAAAGCCCCAGCACTCAACTTTTATGCACTTGCAGTAGTCTTAAAAAACTCTAGCTTCTTCCTCCAGCTATATATTATATATTTATAAAATGCTGAAAGACAATATTTACTTTTTTTTCTCATCACATTTTTTTTCCGAGGTGATGTGAAAATTCATATTATCTGACATAGATAACACAGTCAATTAATTCTAGAGAAGCCAAAAATTATATTGGTCATCTCTCTTTTTCCATCTTTGCAAATAAAATAGCATTCTAAATAAGAACTTTCAATTTTTTAAAAGTAGTGATTTAGCTTTCATATCAATATGGCATAATTCAGAATACTGCTTGGCATTCCTGCAGTGAATGCAGAAATATGTCTTGAGTTAATCCATAAATGCCCTCTGGTGACTATCTCCAAAAATGCAAGCAATTTTTCCTTTTATATTATGTTTTTCAATACCCAATACAGCAGTTTAGCCAACTAATGTTGCAGTCATAAGAGAAAACAAGAAAACAGCAATTTCAGAGATCAAACTCCTATGCTTAGTAGGCTTTCTTTAAGCTCTGTTTTGTTTCTCAAGCCTGAGGTTTTAAGGGAAGCAATGAAGCAATGGCAACGCTAACTTGATCCAACTCTTAGCTCACATGGTCTTAAAATTCTGTCATAAGACATATGTGATAGATAATTTTTTAATTTATTTAAATAAATTTAAAAAAAAAAAAAGAGATGAGGTTAACAGATCAAAGGGAAAGCAATGGAGAGAATATAGAAATCAGGAAAATTGTTCCTAAAATAAACATTTAAATATTTTGGAACTGTAAAAAGGCTACATAAAGGTCAGACTGGTAAATTGAACTGAAAAAAATTTCCTTAAAATTTTAGGTCAACTACAAAATTATTTACACAGATTAGAGCTTATTATTTCTTTTCCTAAATAATAAATATCAGTATATATTACAAAATCATTACTCTTCCTGTTGAGACAGAAGTACTGAATTTACTGTCATTTAATCACCTGTGCATAGTGAATAGTTATAGTTGGTCCATACAACAGTATGCAGACTTCATCTCCTGGATTTTAGCAATCTAATATAAATAAAATTGAAAATTTCATTTGAAAAGAATTTATAGAAAATGTAGAATTTATAGAAAACTCCCCAACTTATAAATACGCATTGCATGCCATTTGATTTGCTCACACAATTGGAAATATTCCCCAGAATGGTTCCTTTAGTAGATATCTTGTTCAAATCTGTTCTGGAAATATTTCTGAGAGAAGGTCAAGAAAAGCTTTCCCATTTAAAAAGTCTGAAGATGCACAAAGTGAAGGCAATCACTTGGTACTGTCAGCAGTTAAGAAAACTAAGAATTTTAGAACTTTGAAAGGTAAAGGTAGCAAAATATGTCATTACCCACTGAAATGAACCTGATGGCCTAGTAACAAAAAATGTAATTTACTGTCTTAGTTCCCACAAGTCACTGGGATATTCAGTAGAATGTGTCAGGCCAATAAATACATACATTTCATGCCTGCACTAGAAATATTCTAACCAAACACTGCATGACTTAATTAAAAACTTAAAAAATCAGTTATTCTATCCTCATTGAATACTTTTTCCTGGGAGGATTAGACATGTAAATTAAAACCATATAAGAAGCTTTAAATTTACTAAGCCTAAAACAAGATAGACTAGGTGCATCCAGAAACATTCCAGCAATGAGTTCAGGGAATGAATTTGCAGTAGGTAGTTTGATCCAAAATTTCTGTAATGAAAGATAATCCCAAAGTTATGATAGTCTTAAACTTGCTACAATAACACAAGCTACTGTCACAGAATAAATACATAAACAAAGGAAAATTCACATCTTGCATTTCAATTCTGTTTAGGGAATCTGGCCAAGAGCAAAGAAGTATATTTTTCTGTGAGTTAACAAAGAAGTGCTCATCTTTTACAATGCTCTGATAATATACCTGGAGAATAACAGCATGTAATAGCCACATTGAGAAAACATTTTATTTGCTGCATTATCTCAAATACTCTGAAACAGTGAAAATCATGTCTTAATAAGGACATCCTAGCTGTGTCAACAACTTAATGTTAAGAAAAATGTTTGATTTGTACTGTGACAATATGCCAAATCATGAGGTTTCCTGAACTTCAAGCACATTTACTATATTCAAAGTGTTCCTGAAACCAAATATGTCCAAACATCTAGTTTGCTTCACCAAACAAAAGCACTGTCGTGAGAGAGCACAGAAGGGAGCCATTTGTTCCAACAACAGCGCTTCAAAAAAAAAAAACAACCAACAAAACTATGCCTATACTACAAGTACAAGCGGTAATTTAGATGATCTATGTTAACTTTCACTAGTTTATAGGATGGCTAAATTACCAGAAGACCTCAATACATCTTAATATTGACTGGGAGAAAAAAACTAAAAATTGGTGGGTTTACTGGCCCATGACTGTTCCCTGGGCTAAGAAATAAAGTTTAATTGTTTTGGGAGTTTCTATATTATCTAGTGTCAAGGGCTTCGGACACTGGAATAGATTCAGTGTTTCTGGGGGAGACAATTGCAGTAGGCAGGCAGGTAGGTAGGTAAGTAGAAAGATCTCTAAATGTTCCAAATCCACATAAAAGTGGCTTCTGTAGCAGTGAGTTTTGCCGCTCACGTTTGTCTTCTTCATCTTCCCCTAGTTTCTCACTTTTTAGCTAAATTCACGAGTTTTATCAATTCTTTATAAGATGTTTGCAGTTTCTATCATTTCTTCCTATGTTTTTATCACATATCTACCTTAGTGTGATGCTGATAAATAATACTGCTTGTTAGATATGGCAGGTGGAATGAAAACGTTCCATGTAGACTGTAGCCCCTGGAAATGGTCAATAGCTTTATTTTTATATTGCATGTATTTTTGGTGTTGTTGGTGGCATTGTTATAGACAAAGGAACCCTGCCCAGTATGAATACCATACTTTTATCAAGATGAATCTGGAATGCTTCCTAGGTTATACATCTGCTTGCTCCATCTAATTTACATATCAGAAGATATGCTGACCAGGGGATATAGAGAGTAATTATATGTATTACAAGTTGTTAGACTACTATTTCTACAACTGCCAAAGACTCACTACCACCCCCTAAATCTAAATAAGCTTCTGGTTAGCTGGCTGTCAGAAGCAAGTTAGAATGCTTGTGTGCCAGATACCACTAGCTGTACTGCGTTTACATGCAATCATGGACATATTGAAGACTTGTCACATGTTAACATTTTGCCACTGACTAGAGGACAATAGCTTTTAAACATTCTAGCATTATATGTTGCACCTAAGATTTTTATCCTTTTTTAACAATTTCCTATTTCTTTATTATTGTTTTTCATAAGCTATTTTCATCTTGTAAATAAGCTCTGGACAAAAGCAGTGGTAGAGGCAGATTGAAAATAAATTAGTTTCCTTTAAGTGACAGAGTTTCTTCTTACAGTAGCCTCTATAGTTGGTGCTCCTGTCTGGTCCAAACATGCAGGGTCAGCAAAACACTACTATGCAAACAGCAAAACACTACTATGTTTGTTAGTGTTGTGCTTCATAAGAAAAAGGGCATATTATAATAAGGCCAACACTGGAGCAAGCCACCTAAGTTTTGCGACTGTGAATGTGCCTTGATATGTATCCAACAGTGAAGAGAACAATTGTTGAGTAGTATAATAATTTGTACTTTATTTTTCAAGAATTTTAAACCATTTGTCCGAATTTCAGTTATCGATTGGTATTTGTCAGTATCCAGGTCACTTGCTAGAGAAGAGCAAGGTTTAGCATTTTTCCCCAGAGAATCTGATACAAACCTTAGTTCTTTGTTCATTGTCCCCTGTCAGAAGCAATGAAACATTATCCCAGGTCTTTTATACACAGATAGACTAAATGTATAATATAGTGTCAGATCAAAAATGTTTTAAAAAAGCAAGGAACATGTAGTCATAAGTAAGTGGATGTATTGCTAAGCAGTGAATGCATATAAGAGGCAGCCTGTCCTTGTGAAGTGAAGAAGTACACCTTGGTGCATCCACTTAAATGTGCACCTCTATATAAACCTTCTGGCATTGATCTGAATTTGCACTGTATTCCATACTTTGTCAAAATTCTGCTTGTTACTAAATGACAAAAGTAAAATTAAAATTCTCTGACACAGATTTTTAGAAGTGTCCATTATTTTTTAATGGGAATGCACTGGATAATTTGAGCATCAGCAGATCAGTTAGAATCATAGAATCACAGAATAGTTAAGGTTGGAAAGGACCTTAAGATCATCTAGTTAAAGGCATTGCTCCATCTATGCACTCACCCAGGTATTGCACGCTGCCTTAAGAGCAGTAGGACACTAAAATTGCCCTTAACTGCCCTTTAAAGGACTGGTAAGAAATGTGGGATGTGCAGCAGAAACGCAGGAGGCTTCTTTTGTCCATCGTTTGAAGAGAGCAGGGCAATGTTTACCCCAGGTCTGGGGTTAGATGAGAGTTTACCATTTGATTTGGTATAACCATAATGAGATTTCCTTGCTTGTTAAAAGTGCAGACACAAAGAAGCACATTTCTGGAAAAGAGGTTTTTTCAACTATGTGTTAATATAGGCTTATGTTCATCAGTAGCCACTTTTGAAAAATAGTCTTTATCTTCAGGAATATTTATTTAAATCTTTCCAGTTAGAAGCTTTGGCTTAGATAATGTGAATCACAATAATAAGCATGATAAAAAGCCCCATAACTACACCTTTGCAAGAAACAATAGCCAATATCAAAACCTGTATAAGTGCTGATATGATGTAGCTAGTAAACTTTCATTCAGGCGATTTAGGCCATCACCTGCCTCTACCTGAGCATAATGACTTTTACACAAAAAGCTTATGTTAGTTGTTTAGCATTATATAATTTGCTTCAAAACATACTTAATCATTTAACTTCTCCATAGCAGTTGTGAAACATGCACAGACACCCAAAGGGAAAGCACAGCACTACTTTTAATAATGAAAAACATTTTGAATACTTAGGTCAAAACAAAAGCAAGACAGATTCAACAATGAATTAATGACCTTTCTGTACACACATGAAGACATAATGTATCTGACCTCCTGTTACTTACACTGGTGATGTGATACAACTGATTATGATATGAAAAAAATAATTGAGGACTCCACACAGTCTCTGGATCAAATATAGGTATATAGTCCCATATAAACTCTGTAACCCTTGCATTCATAAGCTTTTCATCTTGCTTTTCCTTATTAAATATGTCTTTAAATATATCAAGTGTTTGGTGTAGCCATGTGATCTTAGTATAGCATCCAGCTTCCAGCATGGAATTTCATTTTAGAAGCTAAGAAAATATAAACTTTAATTTCGTCAGCCAAAATGGCTTTGACTTTAAGTTAACTGAAGGTTGGATGTTAGTAGAAATATATAAATTTAAAAAGCTACTAATAATGCGGAACTGGGTTAACAAGATTTTAGATACTCTATTAGCTATTTATAGCTCTTAGCTATAACATAAAATTATTAAATGTACTACCTACTTTATTTGAGAACCATCCAACATGAGAAACTGTATTCATTAATCTTTGAATCACACAATATTATGCTAAAAATCTTAAGATCTAAGCCTAAAGATGGAATTTGGTTTTATAGGTAACAAATATATTTTAATGGCTAAAGTGCATGCAGTAAAAAGAGGATTTTTTCAGACTTTATAGATTTATTTTTATTCTTCAATAAATGAGATGAAATAAAATTAAAAAATTAAGTAGCTACAAATATTAGATAAAGTATATCAGTATTATTTTCTGTGATTGATTGTGATTCTGTTCCATTATTGCATTCCAGAGGCAACTTATTATGCATTATCTTGCAGTACTTTTTTTCTTTTAATTTTCCTTTGCATAAGTTGTTCACAAGACTCAGTAAGCTTTAATGGAGATGATTCCTGAGTATGTTACAAAGTTTCATAACTGTACTTAACTAAATCCTCTTAATAAACCCCTACAGCATTCCCAATTTGTGAAGTACTATCTCAGCACAGTTTTAGAAAGATTTCTTACTTGTTTTTGAGAGAGTAAATTGCCCCAGTATCCATACTTTGGTATGAAACTAAATTGTACTGAATCTATAGAGGATATGTGCATTAGTCCAAATAACTACAGAGCTGCAAACACTGCTGATTGACAGCTTATTAAGTGCTTGTTTGAGATGTGTGCAAAAGAGAGTAGTTGCACTGGAAAAGTGTGTTGTTTTTTTTTTTTATTGGCAGTGAAATGTAATGTTATTTATTTTAGTATAAGTTTATCAGTGTGCACTACAGAGGTAATGTTTTTTGTTAAAAATATGCATTTGCAGGTGTACAATGTCCTAAGAACAAGTGAGGCTGAGACCGTTCTGCTGGTGCAGACTATAATGAGAGGAAAAACCTTTCATTCTCATCCACTTCTTTTCCCTATCAAATCTTTGCAGTATCTCAACTCATATTAAATATTACTTCTGTCTAAAGCATATAATACACTGTGTATATATATAGGTACCTACTTCTTCAATTAATAAAATGTAAGGAATGATCACTTAAGAGGACAGAATACTTTGACTCCAGTATTTTAGCAGTGTTAAAATACTAAGAAACATCTGGAAGAACAGATAAAAAGAGATAAATGTTTAGCTTTGTTATGAGTAACACACTAACATACGATTAGGTTGCAATGGTTCTAACTTAACAAAACTGTTGTATGAAATATTTTGTTTAGCATTCATTAAAAACTGCTAATGTGGTTTTTCATGGACTATATTTTTATGCATGTTATTAGTGGAATACAAATATGCAAAAAAGCAAACAGTTTGGTGTTATAATGTGAAAAGAAATTTTACACCAATCTTATTTTTAATTTGTATGGGAACGTTTTTACCACAAATTCCATATTTTAATAATACTATCCCAACTCTATTTTTTAAACTCATTTTGTCACTGTTTTGTAACAGAAACACTGTAAATATTATAGATGTGGTAAACTATTATACTTGTTTTCTTATAAATGAAATGATCTGTGCCAACACTGACAAAATGAATTAATGTGTTACTAAGGCAACAGTCACATTATATGCTTTCTCTTTCACAGTATGCGGTAGAGCATATGGTTTACTCTTAATGGAACACTAGCTTCTCATTAACATACCAGTAGCAATGTCAGAACTTACAAACCAGCATAACAGGGAAATGGAAAAACTTATAAATTAGACCCTTTCAGTATTATTGAGTAGGAAATGACTGATGTTGCAAGGTACAATATTTATCTAATACAGTGCCCTTTTCTGCATCTTTCTTCTCAAAAAAAAACAAAACACAAACTTTTTCTTGTTAGAAATACAAATATTGAAGTGCATTTATTTTGTACTTTAAAATGATTGACATTCTTATCATTTTTAAAGCAACGTTTCAGTATTTTTCTTTTTCATACTGTGTTCCACATAAGCTTACTTTTCTCTAGAACATATTAATACCAACAACATTGTAAGAAAAATTTAAAGTGCTCATTTCTACAAATGGATTATCCCTTCAGCAGGTACAGTGAAACAAATAGGAATTGTAAAATAAACCATATAGCTTCCTTGGCCAATCAGGATCATGCATGAAAAATGGATGCACCAGAGTGGTGGGTCATCCTGTAGGGACAAAATAACGTACCAGACCTTCACTGGAGTTGTTTGCAGTTGCTAGTATATTAAAGTTAGTTTCCTTAACTGCAAAAGTTAACTGGTTTATGTCAAGTGAAGTATTTTATCTTTTCCACTTAATGTCTCCCAGTTTAGAAGTGTCTGTGGCAGGACAGCAGTATGTCCTAAGTACGTGCTGTAAGATGCACTAAAATTTTCTTATTTTCTGCTTTTACAAAGAAGGGAATTGATTGCGAATTCTGAGTGTGGTTGAATATGGCAACATCAGAATAAAAGCTCTATGAGATTAGTATTAGTTTAAAAATCCATAATGACTATTCTTTTCCCCAAAAGTAGAAAAAAGTACTGTCATAAAAACAAAACAAAATACAATTGTGCTGCATTTCCTTCACTTCAGTACTCTTTACATCTCAACCCAGCAGTGATACAGTCTGATGATCTCGTTGCAAGTGGTTGTCTGCTATCCAAGTCATTTCAGGGGTAAAACTTGAACTGCCTAAAACTGGGTCAATCCAGAGTTTTGTGGGAACTGAAATCTAGAATTGAAATTCCAAACATTTGAAACCATAAAATGTGTGTCCCTTGGTAGGCTGCAAAACGTAACATACCAAGGAAAAGAATGTGCCACATCTAAACAAATTCAGCACAACTGCAGTACTTTTACTAACAGTGAAGGCATCATTTCAGAAGTAGCTCTGTGTGGTCTTAGAATCATAAGTTCATAGAGATAATAGATTATATTAAGTAACACTAAGAAGATCACCACAATCTTGTCTTCTATGTTATTTTACTTTAAAGAATGTAACTACAGGTGCTTTTTAGAATGTCAAGATAGTTATATTATGCTCAGGACATGCAAAAATCTTGATTTAAAAAAACTATGATTTGTCACTAAATATGAAAGCACAATTAAAATACAATTTCAGACTTAAAAATTTAAAGTAATAAAAGACAGTTTGGTCAGATTAGCGTGCCGAGAACTTTCTTCTTATTCTCAATTAGTTTTCAACCCTCCCCTTCCATTTTTATTATTTTATTTTTATTTTAGATTCTGCAACATATTATTCTGTTGTTGGTGAGCTTTCTACAACTACCAATTAAGAGCTATGTAGTAAGACCTAAGCCAAATCCATCTCTGCTCTTAGGGTTTTTAGCAAATGGTAATAATATCCACCACAAGCTGAGGGCAGAGTGAGCTAGCAATTCTTACAGCAAAGGCACCAAAGTCAAAGAGCGAGAACTGTTTACACGCAGGTGTGCGCAGGGTGTGTGTTCTGTGTGCATGTAAATAAACACAGTAAGGCATACTTCATTTGTGGAATCCTATTCTTCCATTGAGAGGAAGTCATCAACAAAAAAGTGTAATTATCAGACTAGCTTAACTTCTCTTTTTTTCCAACTGTATTGTGTAGCTGCACCTGAATGAACCCTTATCTCACCTCATCGAGGATACCTAAGCTAAGTATCAGTTTAACTTCAAGAACACAAACTGTTACTGCAATTAGTTCTATACTAATTCAGCAGTGATGTTTGTCCTGTATATGTTTTTTACTAACCAGGGGTAGTACATCCATATCATTTGTAGAATGTAAACAGAGTAGGAAAGAGGAAACTTTGCAAACTCCTTTATGGCACAAAGATAATTGCCTTAAACACAAATTGCTTGTTAATTCTCTATTCTTTCACAATCAACCTCTGCTAAAGAAGCACTCATTTTTACCATTCACCTTTGCACTTCAGTGTCATAGGAAACATATTACCATTGAACAGCACTGGTAACTCCTTCCATGTCCAGCAAAATAGAATGCGAAGTGTTGTTTATTACTTCAGTGTAGACTTTGTCTTGATCTGGTCACTCCCTTGTTGGAATATACTGCTTCTAAGGGAAAAATCAGTGGCTGTGAAGAAGTTGCACAATCAATTGTAATTACTTTACAATACAGTAGATGGTAATAAATGTCCCTGAATGAAGTTACTGATTCAAAGAGATAATTAAAATGTATGTCTATCTGACCCCAGTTCCTGCTAGCTTTATGTAGCCACTATGCTGCCAATATCTTTGGTTTGATTAGACAAATAAACTTTATATTTTATTATTAATAATATTTAAAACAGTTGTCAAAACAAATATTTGGTCCAAACTGGAGAGTTACAACACCCTTCTGTTTATGGTGAGGTTCATTTACTGTAACAATGTTTTCTTTTTCCAGGAAAAGTGTTTCATTGAATTTCCATTGGTGTTAAGACCTCAACATTTAGCCTAGGCATCACGCAATTCTAGATATCCTCTTCAAGAGAGAAAATTAATTACAGAGTAAAGGAAACCAAAGTGCTTATCATTTGATCAGGTCATTGACAAAAGTGCTTCACACCTTTTTTAATGCCAAAAGGTTTCTTGTACACCTGCTCAGAGGCCTCATCAATTTTATTTGAGCAAAGTCAGTTCTTTTAAGGTTGTCCAAGGAAAAAGGTGGTGACTGTGATGGGGAAGGAAAAAGAGAGAAAGATGTGTTGCAAGCTCTTTATCTTGATCTGACTGTTTGTTTTTGTACTGATGTATGTAATGAAACAAAGAGGATTTAATCGCGGTAAATAGAAGTCTATTGGCACCCAGAGGGATCTCATTTTCTCTCTTACAAGTCTTTCGTTTCAGGTTGCAACATCTTTTCAGCCTATCCACGAGGCCGAGTTTCTTACCTGGGGCTTAAACTTATGAGGCATGAAGCTCTTTTGTTTTGACAGGTGCTCTTTGCCACACATCAGCCTAGCATTGGCGCTGCTAATACACAATACAAACTTCAGATATGCTAATGACTGTAGTTACCAAAATTCTGTCAGTATTGAGTTTTATTAGCTTTCTTCACTTTTAGGGCTTAGGATAAAGTGGTAAAAAACCCCTGTGCCAATAGAAGAATGAGAAAGTTGGTTGCTTGTTATGCATTGCATGGATTTCTCCAGCTTCTATAAAACCTCCGGAGTATAAACTAGTATGTAAGACTCAGATCATAACCTCTGGCATAGTATAGCATCATGTAATATGTTTCAAACATAAACAAAATGTACAGAGAAAACTTAAAATAGTTCTTTAATTATATGGCTTTCCAGCAGTTCCAGAAAGGGAAAGCCTTTTTTTGCTGACCAGCTACCCTGTGCCTAACATATTATTTACATGTTTCGATACTTAGGTAACTCCTAAGTGCATCATAGATAAAATTTGATGACTAAATTATAAATACCTATTTCTATTTTGTCAATTGAATAATGTGGAGGTGATGTACATGTTCTTTTGTGTTTTAGAAGGAACTTTCAGGGCTCCAACTGTGGTTAAAAAGCCTGAAGGAGCAAGGAATATTGGATGTAGACAGAAAGTTAGGAAAAAAGACATTAGACACCTTACTAATATTTTGTAGTTAGAGAATAGAAATTAAATGGAAGGTACAATGTAGTAAAGTCTTCAGTAAATGATAATTCAATAACAATTTATTTCATTGTTCTAGTGATCTCAAACCAGTTTTAGAAGATTGACTTTCTCAGCAGCTTGACTTTTATTTCCTATGCTTGTCTTTGTACTTTGAATGAAAAGAAATTGCAGCTGTGCAACCTTGTGAAAACAAGAATATGTCATTTCTCTGGAAGCTATTCAGATCTCAGTGTATCTGAACTGTATATGAGAGGCCAAAATTGTAGTAACTTGGACATGATGGCATCAAATATTTTTATATGGCATTATATGGCATTATATTATATATTATATTAATATAGGCTTATTTTTCTCATATCTAATTTAATCCTACAAGTAAACTTTGGGAAAAGTAGACATTCCGTTGTCCACCAAGACACTGGCTAGAAAAGTATGCCATCCTCATTTCGAATAGCTATAAAAAATTATGTTCTCCTTAACTTGTCACTTTGAAGAAAACTGGCTTGCCTATTATGATTACAGCAATCATACAAAATCCAAGCCAACCTGAAAACAGAGCGCTTATCTGAAACTGTAGGGTTTTAAGCCTCAACTTTCTTTTTCTTGTGGAAGAAAACTAACTTTTTTATCTGCCTGAGAAACCTGAGTATGTTAACCTCTGGTTTGGAGGGTTTTGTTTGTTTGCTTGTTTGTTTGGGTTTTTTTATTTGGTTGTTTGGTTGGTTTTTTTCTGTTTTGTTTTATTTCATTGTGTTTTGTTTCTCCTGGAAGGGACATTTAATACTTGAAAACATAATTCTGCATACACAATTGTTTGAATGGAAAATACTTGATCAGTTTTATTTACAGCTTCCAAAACCAACATTCAAGCAGGGACTTCTACAGGAAGAAAGAGCTTTTATTAAGACTGTGAAAATTGGAGGGGAAATTTTGCCCAGGACTACCAACACAGAGCCTACCTATGACTGAACTCTTACAAGTTATATTAACTTAGTGCTGGTAGGTGCTTAAATTTCAAGGTTTCATGCTGATATTCCATGCTTAGCTCCATTAGGTGCTTTGGAAGGCTGAAGAGCTGAGTGAATCCTGCTAAGATTTGACCTGTGATTCCAGAGTCTGGATGCTGGTTATCTGCTTTGTAGTATAGTCATCAGCTTCTCTCAATGAACTGGGTAGAAAGGAGAGAGGAAAGCCTTCTAACATTACCTTAATTCTGTTGTTTTCTATTTAAAGCCATAGGGTTTTTTGTAACCTTACATAGTCAGATGGAGCTAAAGCCTTTCAAGTTAAATTTTACATGAAAACATATGCAAGAAGGACCACAGATACAGCTTACTAAAAGTGAGTAGAGAAAAACAGCTTACTAAACTTGTTGGTAAATGTCTGGAGTACAGTGAAATGTGCCTCAAAGTGTGTCTATGTTAAGCTTGGAATCACTGAAATGCCTCAATGGCTTTCAGCTCCAACTTGCTCTACTGCTGGTGAACCATTCCTGGCTGCTAGATTGGTCGCTAAATCAGGTTTTGGTGATGACTATGAAGACTAAGAACTAACTGAAAAATAGTCTAATGTCCACCAATAAATGTTTTCTTTGGTTGGTTGGTTGTATTTTCACAATACTGAAGTTCTTGAATGCAAGTGCTGTCAGACTGAGGGATGTTTGAGGACATAGCTGCATTTCTTTGTAGTAGCTGAGGATCAGGGTCAGCAGAGTTGCAGCTTTATTCCACCATGTGGAATGATTCCCTTTTTCATTTCCTCTTCTAATCAACACTGAAACTGGAACATAAGGACAGAAAAATTATATCAGAGGGAAGTTACTGCCAGAGGTTTGCAGAACAGAGTTATTCCGTAGGTCTTACACAAAGCAGCTTCCTACCCCTCACTGGTCTGAGTTCTTTCTACAATATTCAGTCAAAAGTTCTTTGACTTGATAAGGGAGATACCTAGGATGGGATACTACAATCTACCCTGTGGAAGAAATTAGAGTGCCTATGCATATGATTTCTCCTGGATTAAAAAAATAAACGTCTCTATAGACCTCATCCTTGTCCTTTGGTCTTTTTATTTTCTGGATCTCAGTGAGAATCTGCCATCTTGTTCTTGCACTTCCTGCATATTGCTTCCTTTCTGTTCCTTCTTAACTCAGGCTAACACAGTACTTTCCTTCAAGTCTCTTTACAACAGGTTTGTCCTAGTTGTTTCATGCTTTCAGATTTATAGTGTGCTACAAAATATTTAATTAGATTTGTCTAGTTGTACTTATTTGCTGCTTTGAGGCAGTGTTTTGTTCAGCCCATATTCTCCTTGGAAAAACACTATCAATGTGTGACTCTGTCAGTGCATGGTTTCTGGAGTGTAAGCTTTATAGATATTCTTATGAGACTGCAAAATCCACCTTGATTTCAAGTCTAACCTATGTTTTCCTGCTTTCACCCTTCAGCTTTTATTTCTAGGGACTGTTGGTGCAAGACCTACAACTATAGGCTATAACTGCTATAAGCAGTGGAGAGCCATCTTCATAGCAGTATGCCTGCAAATTGTAGGAGCTGAAATGAGACGCTTGCAGCTGGCAAGGCATCCTTCTAAATGAAGGCATCTTCTTTCCCCATTTTCCTGAAGACAGATGAACTTTCAAGAAGTCCACAAATAGGGAGAAATGCAGAAAAGGCATTACATTTAAAGTATTTGTTCTTTTTAAATATATTTGTTCTTTTCCAGAGTTTTATAGCCTCCTCCATTTTATTAAGTAGAAACCCAACCCTAGCTTAAAAAAAGCAAGGGCAAAACTTTTGCTGCTAGGAAGTCTGATCACATCGTTGATTTGGCTCCTGAAGGGTTAAACTGTAAACCAGAAAGCTCACTTTTCAGGGAGGTTCTAGGAGTTAAAAGTGACAATGGGAATTTGGACATACTGCTGGGATAGGAAGTTGGACGGCAAGGTTCAGCTCTTATGAGGGAATTTAAGAGTAAACCAAGAGGCCAGGAGGTTAAAGGGCAGTGCTCAGGCTTCCTATCGGTTCCAGAGACTCCAAACATTCAGGCATTCAGTGGCTGGATTCCCTCATGACAATCAGATGAATGGCCAGTAGGGATGCGGAAATAAAACTGATCCTGCTTTCACTTCAGTGTAACTTGTAACCCACCCTCATTCATTTAAGTGGAGGTAATAACTAAAGAATAATTCAACTGAAAGTCACAGGCAAGAAGAATTAAAGAGAAAAACACAATTTCTCAAATGTCTTTAATCCAAATTCCCTGTATTTTGAACTGCAAGCAGAAAGGTAGATAAAATCAGTACACATCCAGAGAGCTCTGACTCTATTGTATCTTTTGCCATGTATGTGTGCAGTAAGCTATATTTTGCACTAAATATAGCTTTTTAGAGGACATGGTTTACTAGAGCTTCTTAGACGACGTAGCTTAGAGGGTTTACTGAAGCTCATAGCACAAGCCTTAGTAAATTACAGCAGTAAGACTGGAAGTTAGGAAAGATGAGGATAGCTGTTGCAACAATCATTCTGCAGTAGAAAGACTAATTAAAACCATAACATTTATTAATGACCCCAAGCAGCTAAGCATTATGTATGGTTCTGTGTACTGCTTTTGGTTAGGATAAAAAAACGTATTCTGAGTTTTTGACAAAACCATGCACAATTTTTTTATTTCCGCGTCCATTACAGATAACAAAAAGGTGAGAATATCTTTGTTCACTATTCCATCTGTTTTTCCAGTTGCTGATTTTTTTCTCCCCAGTTCTTTCATTTTTGACAGCATTACAATACTTCTATTTCAGTTAGGCTGTTTCTATAATGAACAAAATAGCACCATATTACCTCCTGGTCTCCTGATGATCTCTACACTAGTTTGCTTTCAGTCCCTTGTGTTTGTTTTCAATCACTGTGCCTATATATTTTACCATTTGACTGGATTTGCATTTTTTTGAGAAATGGCTTCTATGATTTCTGTTTTCTGTTTTAGCAGAGAAATGAAGACTTCATTTCTAGATTCTATGTAAGCACTACCACACTTCAAGAAATTTGTATGCAATCTTTCTTACAACAGCATTTTCATCACAGTTTTCAGTGCAGACTAAGTGACTATCCCCTGCATGTTTTCATATGATGGCTTGTTTACAATAATACACACATACAGCTCCTGTCCGAACCCCACCAGCAAATAAAAATTAGCGCTCTGCATTTCTTTATTCAGCTGTCTAAAAGTTCAGTATGAAATCAATGAAAAAATGAAAACTTTTAATCTAGATGTTTTAGCCATGCCTAGAGGGACTTCTATGCCAGAGTTTGACTGTCTTGCAAACAGCTTACTGCAATGCTTGTAAAAATCTATTTTTGACTGTTTCTGTTTGCATTTGCGGAAGACAAAAGATTTATTCATAATCTCATATGCTGTGGCATATGAGAAATGCAAGTTTGACAACAGATTCAGTAACAAGGGATTTTTTTGTTCAATTGTTTTTTTGGCAGGAAGTGATGGGGGAGACATAAAAAAGGAAAAAAAAAAAACAAAAACCTGTAAACACCAGATCTATATAATGAATCTTTTAAACCAAAATACAAGAAATTTAGCTCCTTGGGTGCTGAAGCAATATATATGAGACTATGATTCACAAAGAGACATTTTGCCGTTTAAGTACATTTTCAGCTACAGCAGCTGTTTTGATTCATAATCTGTGCTATAGCAAAGTTTATTTTAAAATACCAAGCAGGGGACAGGGCATTCAAGCATCAAATACTTAACTGAGAGGATTCAAAACCTGAAGTGCTTGAAACTGAAATGAAACACATGGCAAATATTTAGCTTCCTGTCACACAAGGGATCTGATTCTGCAAGCTGCATGAGTGCAAAACTCCAGTTTGTCTGCAGCCAACAGGTGAAATTCTGACATTATTGTCATCAACTGAAATCTTTCCTTCAGCTTCTATGGGACTGATTTGACCACAGGGATGTTCTCTGAGCAAGGCAGGGTAAGGTCTCTGAGCCTTTAAGTTCTTGTAATTTTAAGTTGGATTCCCTACAGGCTTGTAAATGTAAAATCACTTAATGCTGTTCTTTGGAGGTGTTGGAAGAATGACAAAGAATGTCATACCTTCAGTCTCCAGGAAGGAGTGTTTGAATATTTGCATTCAACTCTTGCAACTGTAATTCAGGCCAGTCCACATCAGCACTTCTCAGAGAATTTGCATTCAGTTCTTCATGCAACTCAGCTGCAACCTATATATGGCAAAGTAAGATTACAAAAAAACCCCAAACCAAACCAAACAACGATAACAACAACAAAACCCCTACAACCCCCCCCAAAACACCAAACAAACAAAAACCCCTAAGCAAACACCGTGCTCACCCCCCCCCCCCCCGAACTGCCCACATATATGGACATATATATATAAATTTATCCCTATATCCTCTCAATCCCTTTCTCAAATCAATATATAATTTTATCAGGGAGGAAAATACTGGCCAGTAACTGTTTGCCTCTTCCTGTCTTTGGTAAGTCAGCACAAGTCTTGATTTGCCAACCCAAGCGTCACCACCAGTCACACAGCATGCAGGATTCTTTCGCCATGCCTTAGATCACTCACACGTGAGGATTGCTTGGAGGAATGACTTGCAGGATCGGTCTCAGACAACACCTGGAATTGTCAAAGCGTTCAGATACACAGATGGGTGAGAGGAACCTGTACGTGGCACTCAAATTATTTTGTTAAGGGTGCCATCTCCTGGTAGCAATTTGCTGAACTAATGTTTGCCCCACAAACTTGTTAAATACTTATACTTTCTATTTTAATACCATAACACTGAAGAGTAAAATAATTAAGATTGTTTTGTCTGCTAATTTTGGGTTTTATTATTTCATAAGGCACATTAAAATAGGAAACAAGCTCTTACTAAACAGTGGTGCATTTTAGAGCACAACTTGCTGGTTATAGACCCAGTGCTTTTTGAAAAGATTACATTTTTTCCCACTCAAGTTGCTTTCATTTATTTCTTTCATAATTATCAAACAATATATAACTGAATAAAGGTAGATGATACTAACAGAAGGTGATGGTCTTCATATCAGTGCAGATCCTAACTCACCACATTTTGGGGAAGCAATAGTGCAGTTCAGAGTGGGTTCAAGAATGTTTGAAAAAGAAACAAGGGAACGGTACACTGGAAGAGACTGGTGCTGTGCCTAAGTCAGGAAGAAATATGCCTCAAATTTTGAATTGGACTAGTATGTTTGAATGTCATGTTCAGAGCCTTGCAAGGGCTCACTTTGCAGGAGATCTCTAAGAAATGAAGTGTTGATATACTTGGAAATACTGAGACATCAAAATGGAACGAGTAAAATATCCAAGTAATGGATCTAATTACTGGATATTACACTGAAGAAAAATGTTTTACTGAACTTACCTTATCCAATAATTTATTTCACTGATACAAAAGCATTAGTACCTTTGTATTGAGGCAAAGACGTTGTAAAGTAATTTTCTGGAGCTCTAGTTCTGTTCCTGTTCTGTTTCTGTTATGCTCAGACTTTATTGTTACTGTGAAAAAATATCTCACTGATTTTTATGTACAGGAAGAATTTGGAACAGGAGTGATGGCAGTTTGTCCTTCACAGACTTCTGTAAGTTTGCAAAGTGCTTGTACACTAGAAAGCTCAGAACCACACAGTAGATAATCTAACTTGTAATACTACCCTTGTAAATAGGTAAACTTCTTAGTGATGCTGAATTTGGCTTTTAGTGTACTTAGATTTGATACATGAATTCCTGTAGGATAACAGGGCAGCTATCTTTTTGAAAGCATAAGTAGTCTCTGGAATGCATGGATAAGCTTCACTTACAAGTGAGAAAGGGCATGCATTCTGTGTAAGGACTTTGCTGCTGCAGATTCCAAACTTACTCTGCTCTGCACTTGAACAAAGTTGATTCTCCAAAGTTTAACCAGCCAACACCTCTGTCTTTCCTCAAGTTTGCTTCTGACTGGAAGAAAGCAGTCTGGTATTTTCACTTGCTAGCTATTTACGTGTATTTTTGCATGCTCACCCTGTTGCTATGTAGCATCTTCTCAATCTTCGCAGCTAAACACAAGACAGGGATGCAAAGGTGACCAGTACTAAACTGGCCGCTTCAGAACTGGCCACAGCTGGTTTGCCCTGGCAAACATAAAGACCCTGTAGCAGAAGGTAGTAGAAATAGGTCTTATTCAATAAATACGTAAAAGAGCCCAATCATGGCCAGGTTTCACAGAACTCATACAAGAATCACATAGGAAGATATTCCAGGGGAAGAAACCATTTCTATTCACATGTGGTGCCTCATGTGCAGACAAGCTGAAATGGAAACAAGGGAAATAAGGAAAAGGTTACTACAAGTAGTGTGTGGACTACAACACAACGATTTGTAAGGGAATGGAGGATTGAACTGCACATTTACAGGAAAAAGTCAGATTATGTAAATGGCAGAATATTTATTTGGGGAACTTTAACGGTGGATAGATGTGAGATACACACTAAATTGCTCAATAGAGTAAGGTATCCAGTTGTTTGTGTAAAAAACTTACCTGAAGATAGACTTTAAAAAAAAAAAAAAACAAACCAGAATTAAGTAGAGATTACAGTCAAAATGGTGAATTACAGAGCAAAATGTCAAAGCTTTCAATAAATACTAGGGGCCAGATACTGAACAGTTTGAAAGCAAGAGTGGTGGGACCAACCAGGAGGAGTATCAAGAAGTATAAAATAATCAGGAAAAGAAGTCAAAGAAAAATAATCAGCTCATGTCAATTTTTAGGTGGTTTTATACCTTACCTTTCTTTTTGCATCCCCAGTTGATCCAAAGAACTTTCAGGATCTCATTTATATTCAAATAATGTAAGGATTTTTTTATGCAAGCTAACCTTTTTATTTCACAGAGACTCTCTGCAAGATAATTAATTACCAATTAAAGGGCTAATCAATTCAGTGAATGTATTTGAGTAATATACCTGACTATTGCCTTATTGACTAATGCTTTTGAACTGAAAGTGGGGCATTCAGCACCCTATCCATGCAGCATTATTTTAAAATATACCTGCAACTGGCAGCCATTCGTAGCTTGGCAGCACCACACTGTGAACTCTGCTGACTAGAAGCTGCCAGAAGTACTATATCAATTCCTAAATGCTGGCCATCTCCTTCTATATTTAAAAAGAAGTTATTGCTTTGTTATGGAAATCTAAGGCAGAGGGGAACCTTATTGCTCTAAAACACGGAGTAATTAGCAGCAGTGGTGGAAACTCTGAGACATTATATCATCAGACAGGAGGAGACTTAGTACCTATCTTATCATGAATTATTGTATTTTCACATTAAAAACGACATAGTAGACTGCATATTACATACTTGGTATATGCCTAAGGCTTTGTAAAATCAGAGCAATCACTGATTAATTTAGAGAAAAGCCTCAGGCCTTGCTGTGCATCTCAGTTAAGGAGCTCATTTACGCAGCTATCTAAGATGACCAGTAGGTGGCAAGGTACACAAATGCACAAAGCTGCTGCTCTGTCTGAAGGCTGGAAGCCGTATGAGAAGCACTTAGCCGGAAGCCTGAACGGACTGTGACAGCAAGTCATCCCTCTGCTGAAAGATGGCCTCCAGCGTTTCAGCATTTTCATTTTTCTCTAAAGATGATTCCTTATTAAATATTTCATAATAAATATTTTATAATAAAGTCTGCACTGAGTTTGAAATCAGAAGTTGTTAACAAGTATCTACTATGAAAAGCAGAAGTGTGAAAAAGGTATCAGGAGTGGACTAAAACCACACCATCCCTTGTCTCCCAGTTATCATGCAAATCAGACAACAAAAGGTCTGGTTACTGGATGGCTCAGAAAATTAGCAGTACCCTGGCTTTTTTGTCTTTGACCATTGTTTTGTGTTCAATCTAGGATGGTAATAGTTCCCCACTTGGCTAAAAAGAGATAACTTTGATGGTTTCAGGCAAACACATGAATGTCCACATCACAAAATGATGGCAGCTACTTGGCAAAGTGAGTTGAAAAGGAAAGCTGGGGCTTTGTCTGAACAGTGAAGCTGTGCTACTTATGTGAATTTAGTTAGTGAATTTAGTTAACATGATCTTATTGTATGGAACTAATCATAATTGTATACTTATTTCCGTATTTAACCTCTACAGCTATAAGAGACTTTTGTGCTCATATAAATAGGTCTACTCTAGAGGCTGTGCCAACAAGATTTCACTTGAAAAAAACACCAGTTTAGCCAACAAAAGAATACAAATCTTGAGAGAGGATTAGTAGTAATAAATTAATAATTTCATCACCCTTAAGGCTATGAATACATGACTAAGTCTGTGCAAAACAAATTAGACATGGAGTATGCAGACCATAATTTTAAATATCTGTGATAGAGTTATTAAGCATGAAAAATACTGCAGTATTTATGATACTGGTTCTGTACAGTCTGCACTACCTAGCCTTCCTACTCTGCTGTCTCCTTCCCCAGAGCCAAGTAGGTATTATCTTCATAGGTTGTCTGCTGTAACAGTGGAAGAGCTGTTAGGCAATCTTCTTCCTTCTGTCCAGAAGCCTCCTCAGCCTCCTTTCGAGCAAAAGCATTGCAATACTGCGATACTAACAATCTGCAGTAAATCTGGATCCAGAGGTCTGTGAGATGCAAAAGTAACTGGGTGCCTGCAAAGGCTTGTGCAAGGGCAAAGGGCCTTGAGGCTTTTAAATGGAAGGGCAGAGAGTGTTCCCTGCCCCAGACACTGAACCCTCAGCTACAAGACGCTTTCAGGGACAGGCAAGGTCAGTTTTGACTGGAAGACTGTGAAACAAGAAACAGAAGAAATCATAGTCCTAGTACAGTCACTGACACCTCTACCCTCTTGATCAGAAGAGTAAATTGTGTCATGCAACTGTGCTTTTTTTCATACAGCACTAGTAAGGATTTAAGTGCTATCGCGCATCTGTGACACACTAGCCTATTCATATGTGAATTTTTACTACATTGAACTGCAACATTGTTTTCTCAATATTCATTGGGGGGTGCTCCACACATTGCACAGGGAAAGGAGGTTCACCAGCGCGGTTTTATTTCATGTACTATGAAACTATACCCTACTTTGTCATAGTACTTTCTTAGCAACGTACTAAGAGATTTGTGCTGAATGAGCTTGGAATCCCAGGGATCTGCCATGGCTACGTAGTGCTTGTTACAAGGACTTCAGGGATGTGCCTTTACTCAGCAGCCAGCATGCAGACACTGTGACCTCTGAGGCAACTGTGGTTGTAGCTGCAAGAAGCCTGTATATTTACAAGTTCTTTAAATGTCTGACAAAAATATTTCTTTGTAAATGGATTGCAGTTCCCACTTCATACACACAGTGTAGCCTTTACCTCCCACAGAACATCCCATCTAAGGGTGCATAATCTTTGGATGCATCCAAACTGACCTGGAAAGGTGAGGAAAGCATCACAAAGTATGCATGCCTTTTCTTGGCTTTGAGTTCAGATTACTGCTCTCTGCTCTCAAGTAATTAATTTACTTTCCTTGCCAGTTTGCCATCTACAAATAGAGTTAAATATAGAAACCTAATGAGGGGCCGACTGAGAATATTGTACATTCCTGCATATTTTTGAATGTTGTCTTTTCTAAATGTCATTAATTCCATACAAAAAACAAGACATAAGTCAGAATAATGTCTGGCTGTGAAGGTGTTCTTGTTTTGAGAGTGCATTTGTGGCTGAGGTTTTTTTTTTCAGTTTGAGCTTGTTTTGAGAATCCAGTTCACATATTTAAACCTATGCTCCCCAAGCTGTGAAGCATGAACAGTTGTATTTGCCTGCTTTCTCACAGACAAGTGGCTAATAGTCATAAATTCTTAGAAAAGTTAAAAGAATTGTGCATGGCAATAGTTTCAAAAAGGAGAATAGGATTCTTGACACCCAGCAGTTTTGCTTTGTGGTTGTTCCAATTTCTAAGTATGGATCCTACAACTTTCTCTGAATTTCATGAAAAGATTGACCTTGAAAACCAACAGTGTGTGAATTTTTCCTTCATGTTTTACTGAGTTCTGAGAACGAGGAGTATTTCAATTTTAAATACACATTTTCTGATGACGCTTTTCTTGTTTCATAGGAACTCTTCCAACTTCCTATTAATGCATATGCATATATGAATATATGCAGGTTTTTTAGACAAGGGAGGCTGTTTTCAGGCCACAATGAATATGAAAAGGCCATTATCAGACTCAAAGCAGTTAATCTTGAACTGATTCGTTTTCTGGATGGAACTTTGATGTACAAAACTTCCCATTCAGATTAAGGTAAAGTCAAGTTCAGCCCAGGAACATAAAATGTGCTCCTTATTAAGAGCTCCTTATTTCCTTATGAAAGCCTTCAGTCATTCTTTTTCTACTCTTAGATCTCCCTTTGCCTATTAGAGGTTTTCCAGTCAGATGCTCTGAGCCAAATACCTTTTCACCACTTTGTGCCATGAATATTCTTGAATACTCATTCATTTGAATGTGCTTCCTTTTAACGGATTAAAGAATAAGGCCTGTAGATATATATATTTTACATGAGCATGGGTTTTTAACATCACCTTAATTACTGTTTTTACTAGGATTCCTATTCTTAACACCTGGCGTGATCAACTGTGGTGAGCGGAGGTAGCAATACAATGCCATGAGCAAAAGTGGCAGGGTTAGAAACCGCCACAGTCCTTAATCACTCACTGAGGAGTTTAAATCCTATTTCATAAGGAATCAGGAAGCCTGAGACACCCAGAAATCCTCAGGAATTCAGACTTGTAAGCTCAAAATTCCCTCTTGAGAAATGTAGTTAAAGACTGACACATGACTTCTGGCTACAGTAGTGCAATGCCCTCACTCTCCCTCCTGCCCTTTTCCCAGATGCCTCCCAGTGGAAGGGCTGGCAGAATGGAGCATCACAGCTCTAATTCACAATCAGGCAAATTAACTTAAAGATTAAGATTAAAATAGTGCTTTTCAGTGTCAACTAGACAAGTTGAAATGTTCTATTTTGGCTCCGTTATAAGGCCAGTACCAAACAGCTGGGGGCTGAGACAGTAACATCTTAAACTGCTGCAGCTGTTTACTTGGTAAATATGAGCCAGGTCCCTCAAGTCAAATTTTATTTTTTCTTAAGAATATGTCAGTGCACTTTCCACTTATTAAATTTAGTGACCTAACTGCTCAAAATTAACTCATGTTTTTGTATGCCTATGTCAACAGAGGAACCAGAATGAACCATTTGCTTTTCAAAGAGTAATTATTAGGACTTTCTAAAAAATCAGTTCCCATTAAAAGTGTAAGAGGTCATCACCAAGTAAGTCACTATTAATTTTGGAAGTTATATAGGAAACTATTTAAGTTATAGTTGGCAAATGTATCATAAACTCATATCGGAAAATAGTTTGCCTGAATAGAAATACTTGAACAGAATCTGCCAAATTTTGTCAAACTTTGGCAGCACACACGTGCTTACAGATTTCAGTATTTGCCTTAAAGGCACATTTTCATTATGCCCATTTTCCTTATAGCTCTCCTGGTTGGCACCCTGCCTGGCAGATTTCTGCAGCTTGAGGCCTCGGGTTCTCCAGGCTCACAGCAGAGATAGACGCCCTAGAGTGTAGGTTCTTAGTGCTTGGATGCCCAATCAAAACATTCAGTTTCATGGGATTTGTAGATGTGCCTAGTGAGGCAGCAAAATAGTTTACACTTCTTATAATGTGTCCTTCACCCAAGCAAAGCAAAGATTCAGGAAGAAGCACAGACAAATATTAGCTCACCCAGTGGAGCCTGATTTCATTATTCATTTGCTGCAGTTGCTAGGAATGAACTAAGCAAAGAGCAAGGCAAAACTGTGTATCCCATTCAGGTGTCAAATTTGTCACCACTGAAAAGTACCTGATCTACAAATACAGTTCCTCTGGCTTACATTTAATTTGATTGAGCTCTATCCCATCTGGCACATGCACAGTAAACCCCAGGAATATGAGACTTTTGGTTCAGATCCCATAGATCTGGTCAAGAGGTAGAAGGTTGCCAGTGCAGTGTGTGACTGGGTGACTGGCCTCCTTTGCTGCTAGAGTGAATTATAGTCTATCTTTTCAGAGAAATGAAGAAAAAAATTATCTCAGTGAAAGTGATAAGCTGAGCAAGGTTTGGGTGCTAAACAGCTACAAGGACTGGGCTATGGTTTATCTGCATGAAGCAGAACTTTTCCAAGATATCAACAGTTTAGTGGACCTGTACGAATAATACTGCACCATAATGCATAGCTACTCAACTCTGATTTCTCCCCATGACTTAGGGACTGAAGTAGTATATGTGGGTTAACTTGCCTAGTGGTTAATTTTGAAAACTTCCTTTGGAGTTTTCTTTTTTTTTTTTATTTTCTCCCTAATTTCATGGGAGGCCAAGTAGCTGTTCCCATTATTCCAGTAAGGATTTGGGTTTTTTTCAGCTTATTATCCATTTCCACATCACCTCTGTGACTTCATTGTCCAGGTGTCCTGGTTTTGACACCACACCACCAGGATAAATTCAGGCACGCAGAAGAGGTGTTGACTTATATAATAATGTAAAATAAATAACCTGTTTATCTTAACTTCTCAAAGAATAATAGACTGTTGCTGACATAAAAAAAACAGATGGTTATGGCCTTGCCATGAGACTGGGATTTACAAATTTCTGATCACCACAGAGGTGAGACTTTAGGAAGGCTTTTCACTAGTGAGGTGTAGAAGAAAAGAGGAGAGAGGAAGAAAGGGAAGGCAAAATATCCAACTAGTTTTGGAGAAATCCTGTTGAGATGAGAACAAGGAGGTCTGGTGTAGAATCTGAGACACTGGGAGACAAGACCCACTGACAGGAATTCCCCTCTATAGGAAGGTATGTATAGATGGTCACATGTGGCTCAGCAGCTGTGTGACAGTTAAGCTGCACAAGTTGCGTAAATGCATGCTTTTTGCTTACCTTGTTTGCTGAGTTAGTTAAACTGCCTGGACCAGACACTGAATTAAGAAAGTCCATCTGAATGAATACAAAAGATAGTAGAAGTTAAAATGGCAACTTAACATAAATCAGAAGTTCGAGCTTCCAAGTATGTGTTGGCTACTTGTCTGCACTCCCCAGCTGTTTTGACACAATCAACATGACTACAGATGTATGATTATGTGTACACATGTGCTTGATATGCATATGATATGCAGTATCACACGAGAAAAGGAAATACTATCAATAGATCCTCAGATCAATACTTATGTGCAGTGTAGCCACTGCTGGTTTTGTTTCCATGACGCACGTGCAGGAACTGTTTGCCTAATGGAAACGTTACTACAGAGCAGCCTACCATTTCTTTTTCCTGAGTAGTATGAGCAAAGGAAAATCATGTAGGACAATACGATCTCAGATTTGCTTCAGTACACTTTGATGCTGATGTATCTGGAAGCGCAAGTTTCCGTTTAGGCTTTGAGTTAGGAATCAGTGAATTCATCTGTCTTCACTGGTCTGGCTGAGCTGCAAACAGTTCAAATTTCACAGTGCAACATTTCTGAACGGCAGCAAGGAAAATTTTAATTTATTATATTGGCTAATGGCAGATTCCTTTTTGAAAAGCAATGAATATTTGTGCAGCAAGTTCTCTAAAGTGATGAAGTAATCTTCAGTGCTCAAAAAAACCAGGCATGGAGAGGAAAAAAGTATAATACACCCCTAATAAAACAAGAGTTTCTCTGAAATTATGTTTAGTAGCTAGTCAGAAAGTTTCTCAGAGTAGTAATTTATTTATACTTTTGTCTATGCTCTGTTGGCAAACAGTTTATCAAAAGTGCTTCATGAGATTAAACGTTTATCAACATAGATCTGTGCTTAGCAAACCCTTATGCACTCTAAGCATTGCTATGGCAGAAATAGCAGATGATGGTGTTTAGTGCAAGTACTCAATGTCCTTCCTTCGTTAAAAGTTGCACTGTTTTTAATTTTGTCACCCAGCTTCTTAGACACGCTGTTGCATGTTGTAAAGATGCTTGCCTTTTTAATCTCCTGACTAGCATCCATGCTTGAGAACAGAGTGCCAGAACACTATTTGATATTATTGAGAATTTAACTGTGTTGTTGAAAATTACCTGTGCTCAAGCATTGGTACATGAATTGTAAATAAAACCAAGCCACTATTAAAATCCTGACTCACTTAAATAGATCAGAATGAAAGCTGAGCTCTCAACCTCTGTTACTGGTTAACGCTGAGGAATGAGACAACAAAATTAACGCACTTCTGTGAGGTCACGGCTCCTTACAAAGAGTCATGATAGCAGCATCTGAACAAAGTTTATATGATTCTAGTAATTCCCCTCAATTTCCTTTTAGAAAAAACAGTTAATTTGGCTTGACTCCTGGAGCTGCTGAAAAGCAGAATATAATCTTTACCGGTGAGTCCACCACTGCACCTTTAAGTGGACTTGCTTTTAAATATATACACACATACACCTTTACTGACGGAAATCTGATAAACATAAAAATGGTCTCAGGCTGATTATTTTACAGCTGATTCAAGATTAAGGCTGAATGAAAAAGAATAAATGATTAGCCAAATTTAGCCTTGTAGGAATGTCCCAATACAGTCAGTACAGCATGGCAGGATAGCCAACACATTTGAACTCTACTCGACCACAACTGTTTCAGAACATGTTACAAGGCCAGTGTTATCAGAGAGCTTCCTTCAAGCATCCAGCTCATGTAAAAAATGATTTCTTTTTTGGCAGCAGGAGTAGCAGAAAGAGGTGGGAGATAAGTAATTTTTTCACAATATTTTCTAATTTTCTATAGAATACTTCCCCCCTCCCCATTTGAATAAAAGTGCTTTTTCTTAATTTGTTTTACATTACACACTGTCTGACCAGTAGGGGTGCAAAATACCTAAGAAAAATTCTGATGGCTTTGGTAATGTTACATATCTGGCATAGATTTCTTCTGGACAATGCTCTTCTTCAGTGAAAGAATGGATTTACCTACTGAAAAGCTGACAATTGTAACATAAAGCCAAGATTTGATCAGTAGAGGTTTACCATAAGGGGTTATTAGCTCTTATTATTGCATACTTCTGCCTTTCATCCCGTGTATCTTTTCTTTCTTAACCTCAGTCTTCAATACCTATATATCAACTGGGATTTTTTTTTCAGAGATAGCCTGTGGCATAATTTTCAGCTTGTCACTGAGTTACTCTGGAACATGTTTTACAGTGCAGCCTGAACCCCTTTCAGAGTTAAACTAATATTAAGTAATACTAAGTAATAATTAGAAATGAAAATTAGTATCTTTAAACTTTTCAGGAGAGATCCATATTACCCTGTCAGTTCAATGGAAGTCAGTGGAAAAGAAGAAGCAGCACACTTCTCTAAAAACTAAATCCCCATTAATGTGTCCTCAACTCCCTCACTGCCCCAGTATGTTTCAAAACTGATTGAACTTGTGATATAAAATCAGTCCAAGTAGGTTCTTACAAAATATGTTTTATAGGTATGCAGGTTAGCTGGTAGCATTTTCCTACCTACCTCTACACAGGCTTCTTAATGCTGAACTAAATTACTCCACCTACTTCTGATGCCATTCCAGGGATATTTTAAACAGAAAGATTAACGAAATCAACCCATTTTAACATGATTTTTATTGAAAACATACACAAAGTCAACAAGTTATTTAGCTTCTGAATGTACATTTTAGAGAATATTCATATTAGAGAAGAATATTTTAAGAAAAGGAGAAATACAACCGACATGCTGCAGTTTACATTACTAAGGCGTTTAGGCTTAAAAGCAAGTTATACTGTGTGTGTGTGTGTATCTACATACACACACACACAAACATATACACACAAGTTATAGGATTTGAAACTGTACAGTGCTATGCAATTAATTATTTTTTGCTTCTATTTTTTCAACACTAAATAAAGCTTTTATCAAAGTAGAAGTTGTTCACAGAACAGCAGTTATAATCTACTCTTCAAGAGTTTGCTTATGATACTAACGATGCACAAAAACCCCCCAGATCCTCATGGGAAAGTTCTCTCTTACCAAAATGAGTCTCAAGTAAGAAAAACACTAGCTTGCAAAGGCACCGTGGAGACAGGTTTTAATACATTAAATACAACATGAATCATTCACAATAACAAGTTTAGTGTTTCTGGGAACTTTTGTAAATACAACACAGTTGGTCACACAAAAATGTTTCTGTTGATTTGTCTTGGCAACTCAGATACATCAACAGTGTAACAGCATAACAGCTTTGTTCCCATCTGACAGAAAATAATGGCAGTTCTGCAAGGCAAACGTTAAACCTGACCGTATGTATTTATTAATTCCACAGTGTTTTGACAGATTAGAGGGGATACAACTTAAAGGATGCTGACACGCTCACTGAGGGCTTTCATTTCTGTTTCTTCTAGCTTGGTGTTTTCATTATGGTTAGCACGTGGACTGATAAGGTGTGCTGGATAGTGCAAACCATGTTCTCCTGAATACTGTTCCCATCGGGAGTCATCACTTTCATGGGTGATGTAACGTTCCCCCATTTTACATTCAAGTTCCCTTAAATCTAACCAGGTTTGGTAGTCCTGAAACAGAATAACAGCAATAATTTCAAATTTCCTGAAATAAATTATGTTCCCTGCTACTATCAAGATTATGCAAAGTGCTGTTAACTCTGCAATCTAAAGGTCACGCATTCCTATTACTCCAGAATGAAAAAAATCTTATCATTAATAAATATGAAATCTGCCTATAGAGATATGTTTTCTCAATCTATTGATTGTTCGATAAGTTAATTTTATTAACCTCTATCTTAAGTATATATAGTATATATAGTATATATGGAGATGTTACTGGTAGTTTTGCAAAATGTATGGATAGTCTACAGATTTCCATAATATCTAAGTGAGACATGGTTGTAAAACAATTCCTGACACTAGTCACAAGGTGAATGAGAAAGAAGAAATATCTATATCATGCGTGTACATCCTAGTGATCTTTATCAGCTAGTGAAGACAGTTGATCGCTATCAGAATGTGAACTTAGCCTGAGCTAGAAAACATTTGCTTTTCCAAATTTAGGCAATTACTGTCGTGCTCAAAGAGACATTAATCTAAACATCAAGGTACTTTGGAAATCTGTGATAGTCAACAGTAAAGCTGGAAACTGGTTTGATTCTCACACTGTTTAGACCACCATGCTCTGCAGTCTGTCATCTGCCTAAAGTATATCTTGAGTTTAATATTTTATTTTCTTATTCCCACCCAAAGTGTAAATGAAGCTGTAGTAATAAAGCCAATCATAGCCCCATGCAGACTAGCCTCAGCTCACAATCCTGTATCCAGTTTTCTTTTTTTCTCCTTCACCTTGTCTCAACCTAAGACATAACCCTGGTCACCTAGCCAAAGCAAAAGAAAGCCCCCACACTGTAAATGCATTAAAGCCTTCATTCTCAGTATTTGACATGCTTTGGCCTACTTCAAACACAGATATCCTCTCAGAATTCACCTCTACTCGCACCACTGTTATCTTTCCTTAGCCCACAGTATTGGTCTCTTGGGGAAAAAGTACTCATCCATGGTGCTAGACCTGATGCAGTAATGCCTCACCTTAGTTTACCCCCACTCACCACTGCATGGTGATAAAAGTGGATGTAGAAAGGTGAAGGACTCTGTCTCATCATGTGAGACAGCCAGCATCCTTGCTGCAGATCTTAGCCCAGATCACCTCTCAGGTCTCCAAAGTCTTAGACAAATACATTCCGCAATCATTGTCAGGGAGAAGAGAAGGAAAAAGACTGGAGAGTGACAAGAAATCTAGGAGTTAAAAAGCAAGCCCAGAAAAAACATCCCCTGGGGGAAGGCAGGTTGCAGAGTGAGAGGCTGCAGCCCTTTCCCTTTATACCAGCAGGTCATAAGGTACTGGAGCAGGACTCAGTTTTCAGTTTGGATAAAGATTCATTTGGGATTGTGGATTATGCATCTCATTTGTGCTATGCCTTTGCCATGATTACTTACTCAGATGTGAATCCTTTGGGAGATCCCATGGGCTGCTGTCCCAGCCTGGACTCAGCCTGTCCCCATCCCCAGGGAGGGGTCCAAAGTGCCCAGGCCTAGGGCACTCCCCAGGCAGCCTACCCTGCTCCCTGGCTGGGGGCAGTGGAACAGGGCCTGTCTGCTCACTACACTGGTTCTAGCTTAGGCTTTTAACTTGCAGTGATTTGGCTGCTGTCAGACCCAAAAAATTAACATATGAGGAGCAGAAGACAGTGGCTGCTAGAATCTCAAAAATTCCTAACATTTCAGTTTTTAATGGGAAATATCAACTGGAGGTGGCTAATGAATTTTCCTAGAAAGCATACAACTTCACTATTTCTTCTGATGACTGTGAAGTGAAAGCCCATTGATTAGTTTTAATAAGAAGTGAATTGGGGTGGACTCCAGGCAATGAGATAATGTACATCAAATGACTATAAGGGGTTTTTTTATACATCATGTTCTCAGTGGACAACCAAGATAAAAATATTTTTGTGGTGGATTTTGAAAACATGAGAGAGTTTAGTATTGAAATCTAATACTTCAGAAATTAACGAAAATCTGTAGGCAAATTGGAGAAGGAAGATAAGGTCCTCAGGATCTGAAAACATCTACAGGTCTGTAGATTTGCTTAGATTCTACTGCGCTTAAAGATGAAAATTTTTACATACTTAAAAACTAAATGCATAACAAAAAACATGGATTTGTAGCAATACCTGTAACCACGGGTGGCTTAACGTTTTGTCCACACTGTAGCGCTTTCTCATTTTCACTTGCAACAGATTATTTATGAGATCAATAGCTGAAAAGAAATAATATTGAAAAATGTCAGTTTAAATATGTATTTTTTTTTTTTTAACTAGGACATGCAAACCAGAGATACAAAGAGACATGGCAGATGTAAAAGGAGGACAGTTATCCCTTCTTATTTCAGTCTTTTACAAACTGCAATCAGATTTGATGTCCTTGAAGGTACCCATGCAACCCTTCCTAACGGGATTATAACTATTTTACTAAAGTTACCTGCTAGCTAGCATAGTCTACACCTTCATTCAGAGGCACACAGCAATGACTGAGGATAATTCTCACTAAGTTCCTGTTCAAATGAAAAAGATCTCATGTAAGTGAGGACTACAATATTCTTCAGGTACTACAGTAAACACATCTGTATATATGATGACCGACAGCAGCACCTTCCCAGGCAAGGAATCAGGTTTTGAAGTCACTAAGTCTTGCAACACTAAGCTTTTGAATAGAGGATTGCTTCTACCTGCCAGTCAGCAGTAGAGTGTTTGATAAAAGCGAGCAGGATTCTTTACAAATTTCTTATTTTCTGTATTTCTGAAGGAGTCAATGATTCTCTGGGGTTACAGGTATGTGCTCAGTGGTACCTGAAGGGAAGAGCTCCATGAGTCAATGACCAGTGCATGGAGCTGTACCGAGTGTCCCATTTGGAAAAATCTCTGGGATGCTGCTAAGCTTTGACAGCATCTACTAAAACCGTGTTTCTTTTTAATTTTTTTTTTTTATTTTTTTTTTTTTAAATAAGAGAGAAAAACGTGTATCATGAAAGGTTAAATTCTGTTCTAGGTGGTGTTAAATGTTCGGCATGTGGCCTGGGGGAAGCTTATTGTTTTAGAATAACTGACTGGCCACTAGGACTTATAGTATTAGTGCAGCTTTCCCATTTCATTACAGTATCTCTTGACTTGTCCAAAGTATGCTGGTTTACATCTTTATGTAGTTCAAAAGAGATCAAGTTTCAACAGCAAAAAGCATTTGGTACTTTTTACCAGGAAATCATGCAATTCAAGTAAAGCAATTTCTTAGGCATAAGAGTTCTAAGTATCAGAAGTCAGGATGCAAAGAATAGGTGGTGGCAAAGCAACAAAAGGACAGTGCTGTGTAAAGGAAAGCAGAAGCTAGGGAGTTCAATACAGACAGACTGAGTGCTGGAACTGAAGGATTAAAGGATTTCTTTAGAGATCTGGAAGAATCTGTTAATGAGAAAATTCTGAATTTAAGTGGTGTTTAATTGTAGAGGTTCAGACACTGATGGGTTCTGTGGGACTATTTAAAGGAAATGAGGAAAGATCCTGGTTATTCTCTCTGTTTCAGCTTACAAAAGCCCCATGGTGTCCTGAGAGTATCCTGACAGCCACTACCTAACATAGTCTGGTCTGGCTACAGTTCATATAAGATGCACAGTACATACGTACAGTACATATAAGATGCACATGTTGACTCAATTTCTGAATTAAAAAAACCCCATATAATTAACAGCTTAATGATTACATTTTAAGTTGTACTGCTTAAAAACACTGCAGAGAGAATAAAATTTGGAAGGTACTAACACTTAGTTTTGACATACAACTCAAGTGTGATTCAGGGAACCAAATTGCGACATCTACTGTTAGGACATTAAATTTTTCAGTCTAAGAAGATAAAGCAGGTTTGAAAAAAGGGTAGCAACTACACTGCATTTTACAGTAAATTTTATGAATTTTCATTACAGACTTGAGTATTTTTTAAGTCACATTTTAAAGTAATCCTTGTCAGACATTTTAGGAGCTTTATAAGGTTTGACAATATTTTCCTGTAAAATCAATAATTCAATAAATGCAGAGTGTTAAGAAAGATCACCTATGGTCTGCACATCATCTACAGAAATCCAACAGGTTATCACCAAGAAAGCAACTTGAATGAAAGCTCTGAGAGGATTATGGTACTGCTTTTTCTAACACTTTTATGGGCTCCTGTTTACTTCCCATGATTTAAGGATAGCAGCAGCCAGCTGAGGGCTTATCAAGTTCCACAAGCTGCAGACTTTGTTAGAGGGGATAAACAAACCAACTACTCCAGTAGCATGACTACTGGTCATTTAGGTTATCGTTCAGCAGGATATCCATCGAGAGATTCAAATCCAGCTTTAAGAAGCTCTATGCCTCCTTATTTTCTTTAGTTGCATTTTACAGGGAAGAACCAGAGCTGAGTTTCGTGTTTCTAAACTGCTCATAGCAGTTTATCTGTATGGCAAATAATGAACTGTAGTAAAGACACAGTTACAATTTTCACACTACGTATTAAATTAACACATAGCAATTATAGTTTTCATAGGGATGACTGCTTTAATTCACTTAGGATGTGACACACATTAACAAAAAAGTTTATGAAATATCTGAAAACACTATTCTGAACCTACCATTCATTTAGTCCTACTACACAGACTTTTTCATGTTATAAAAAAGGAATCACCTTAAGAATATAAAGAAAAGCAGTCCTAAATTAACAAAAGATTAACTCAGTTCATAATTTTTAAAGTACACCCATAATGTTAGCTACTTTTATATCTACCACTTGGAAAAAATTAAGCTGCTGCCATTAATACAAAACTTTGGACTTTCTAGATCCTGGGGTCTTCTGATTATAGCTCTATTGATTAGGGGTATAATTTTTTCATACACATAAACCCCTTCCCTACTGCTGGTAAGTGCCGCTTTGTTGAGACAAATTATTTTTGCAGAAGTTGAATTTTCAACTGGCAGAGATTATTATTTTTAGGGACATGGATTCTGCAGTACTATCAAAAAAAAAACAAAAAAAAAGCTTTATCATTATAAACTGCATGTCTGTAAGAGAGAGATTTTCTAACAGTAATCTATCCTAGCAAACATGTAAGTATAGCCAAGACCTTAAACAGCTAGTTAAACATTTACTGAGGTAGAGCATCTTTGAGGTATAACATGCATTTGACCTTCTTGTATTTAATGCTCGTTCATGTGACTTTCTCATTAATGTGTGAAATGAGTTTCTATTCACATTATGCTGAAAAAAGTCTAAATAAATACTGGCTTGAAGGCAGCTTGGGTATTTATTTCTGACTCAAAATCAGTGTAACAGGCATACCATGATCAAATTTAATGCATGTAAGAAATTGCATTGTTTCTTGCCAAATTATTTAACAGTATGAAGTAATGTGAAGCACCTAATCAACAGTGTGCACATTGCATAGCTCATCAGGCTACTAGTAATAGCTGTGTTGGCAGCTGATGAAAATATAATTATGAATACAATGATTTATGAAAATTCCACAACAGAACAAAACACAGCATGAATAATCCAAAGCTTGACATAGCACATTGTAGGACATCCGCTACCTAATTCACCTTCTAGTGAAGACACACTAGATAAAATACACTAATAGGCAGATAAGATCCTTCAGGGAGTACTGTCTTTATATACAACATGTAGATAAGCCAAAACAAATCTTTTGAGATGATGCAAACTTGGCGGACTGCAAGGTCAAAATTGGAAATGAACAGTCCCACTGTTGAAAACAGCCTTCATGCTTGACAGATGTGAAATTTAAAACTATAAAATAGGAAAGAATTCTGCAAGCAGATTCCTTTGTATGAATATCTAACAAAATTCCACCCTGAAGTCTGAATTGTCATACAGCAATTCAGTGAATTTAGAAATGTAAGCTGGCTTGACAATCATTGAAGATGGAACAGAAACAGCAGATTGGGTGACAGGATGTTGAATAGCTGTGACAAAACCCAAAGTTTATCACAGAAACGCTCTCTCTAGAGTAACATTTCACAGTTCCATTTAGACATACAAACACAAAAAATGGAAGGTATTGGAAAAAGGTGGAAAATGCAGCCACTTAGCAGGGGTGGAAATCAGGATTCCCTACGGAGGAATCTGTGAGACCTCTGACAAACCTTACAATGTAAAGCAATTGGATTTGGTGAAGTTAGAGAAAGGATTTCGTGCATGAGGGCTAAGCTTTGGGAAACGATGCTTGCAGAAATATTCTGAATGGATATCCAGTTGAAAAAAAAAATTGAAAAAGTGTTAGTTTTTATAGGCTAAGTTTTAATGGAGGAAGAGGACAGACAAAGCATTACTCAAAAAATCTAGAATTTCTCAGGAGAAAGAGCTGATGAGGTTAATCCAGATGTTATGACATCACACAGACACATTATGGAGTAAAAAGAGTCACTGTTCACGACTAGACCACATTCCTGAGTGGCAGAGAAGACAGAACTGTTGATAGCTACTGAAGGACATTAGATACTGAAAAATATTATCCTCAAATGGATTGTGCCTTCTTTCCTGGCTTGTGACTGTAGTTTTTTTTATTTTTAAAATTGCTAGAAAATGCCACAGAATTCTCCAGAAAATAAATTACCACAGACCACACTATTATATTCATGACATGATTTTCCTCCAAAATACAACTTCTTCCCATATCTTTTCGCTCTGAACCTCCTGTACTTTAAGTGTATTATTTATATATTCATGCAGTTTAAACTGTTATAGGTTATGTGTTTTTAAAAATCTATTGCCTTATCAAGTGCAGTTTACAATTTTAAAAGCCAATTTAGTTTTACCTTAAGACCAGTAACTGAATAAGGAACACAAAATGGAACAGTTAGACTACTTTACCACTGTTGTTGCTTTTCCAGACACAATGTTTAGGTGTGACCTACCTCTTTTTTTTTTTCACTTCCCTTTTAAAGTTTTGGTAGCCTCTGCATTCCCACTGGAAAATTAGCATGCTATTGCTTGGTAACATCAGAAAAAGCATCAACTGAGCACTAAAACCAAAGTGGTGATAAACACCACATCATTCACCTTATTTGTGCACTATCCATTAAATGCAAAGAAATATGTGATCTTGCTAGAAGGTAAAGCATCTGAGCTTTTAGTTCCTCTCTGATTAGAATAAAAATAGAAATAAACATGGCAAAACCTAATTTTAGCTATTCTTAATTTTTTTTACATGAGTTGTGGTCTGAAAAGAGCACTAAAATAACTACACTTGAGAGAAGTTTTACATTCAATTTGGCTCTTTGAGACAGGGTAAGTCATAAGCAAGAAAGGAAAGGTTTGTGTGCTGTTCTGCTTTCCTCAGTGTTGATTTTTGTGATAGGCATGCAAAAATTCCTAACATTGCTTTCATTAGCCATTCTACGATAAATTATATGCCCTTTAATAAAGTCATTGCTACACGGACACTGGCAATACACTTTGGTGACAATCATGTACCTTAATCTGAACTGAAAATTGCAGAACAAGATCAAAATTCTGTAACTTTTGAAACATTTACAGATCCAGTAAAAGCACATACACAGAAATTCAAGCAAACAAGTTCCTGTGGTTTGAGAAGCGGGTAGTGAAGGCATACCAGCTGCATACGTTTGTGATCCTAACTTGGTACAGTTGTGAAGTGAACACCCTCCCCACACACATCTATTGTCTTATCTGCCATCAGCTGCTTTGTGCATCAAGCAGGATGTTGCTATAGGCAGCAATAGGTTTGAATAAATATTTCAATAGGTTTGAATAAACATTTCAATAGGTTCGAATAAACATTTTTTCCTTTTTTTTTTTTTTTTACCTCAAATTGATATATAATTCCTTCTACCACTTCTCACTATTCCACAACAGAGTTTCTAGGATTATCATATTATACACATTCATAGCAGCCAGTACTGACATATTTTAGCAGTAAAAAAAGAACTAACAGTCATACATATTGCATTCTATAAGGTCAGAGAACCTGAGCATTTTTATTGGCATGCACAGATCGGAGGTAATTCTTTTAGATGGTAGCCTAGATCTTCCAAGTTCACTGAATTGAGGCATGTAATATAGTCTCTGGATGAAGGTATGCTTTTAAAATATAGCTGTAATGTACAATTCATAACGTACAATTCATAGAGTGCATTGTTAAAGAGTGCTTAGATCCAGCACTGTATGAGAAGAAAGCAATAAGTAATTGAGATAAGGAGAAGAGTATCTACATTAGTTTTATTTATGGCAGCCTTTTGACAAATGGCTGTCATATTTCAAATTCACATAGCATAACACTTTAAAAAGACCTTTCTTACCTGCATTAAACATAGTATGTATTTTGCATTTATTTTTTTCTGGGACAATACTTGTCTAATCAATTTTGATTTCAATTTTTCACTGCTATGCCAATGCAGCAAAACTTTGTTTGAAGGCTTCTTGAAGACTGTGGTTGTAATGTGTTAATGTTCTGTCAAGTATTTGCACAAGTTTCTAAAAGTCAATTAAATTGGACTACCTGCTGGATCTTCAACACTTTTTCTTTCTTGTAAGTAAAAATCACTTAAATTACCTTGTTTTAATTTTAAAACAAAGAATAATGCTTTTTGCAAGAAAATATCTGTATAGATCCTTCATGACAAAAAGCAATTTCAATCATAGCAGCTTGAAAGGAATTGGCTGATCAATGTTTATTAACATAGACTTTGTCAGATTCCACAGCAGCATCATGTTCCACACTGTGATACAACTCCCTAACAAGTTTGAGTGGAAGAACTAGCTGATGATAATTACTGTCTTCTTAGGAGAATTATTGCTATGATGCAAATTTCACAAAATAGTTAAATAAGAAATCTACCATACCTTTAAAAGAAATCTACTATGCATCTTTTCATATAAAAATTAAAAAAAAAAAAAAAAAGTAATCATAGTCCTGTGTGTTAAAACTTCTGTTGAAAAATGTTCAGCGATCAAGAATAAATGGCAAAAAGAACAACTGAAAAGATATGGCAGGCTAATACCCAATTCATTAGCTTAATCTCTTTGGGAAGCTGGAAGAGCCTAGGACAAGCTAAAGTAAGATTTTTAAGTGCACAAAAGCAACCTGTTGGGATTGAAACTATTTCTCTGATTGAATTTTGCAGATTCAGAACACCTAGCGTACAGGTGTTTATAAGCCCCAGTGTATTTACCTTAAAATGAGCTTCATTTTAAGACAGTTTACATTTGAACACATGTAGACTTTCAAATTGTTTTTATTCGCAATGTTTAGTAAACAACTTCATAAAACCTTTAAGATCATCTGTTTCCCCACAAATGCTTCAGCCATTTGTAGCATCAGTTATCATGGCACTGTTCAGAATTGTAATTCAGATTGGATGTGTTAGGATACCAGGGACAGATCTGCATTTCAACCATGCTATGTGGTCATAGATAATGGAAAGTGGATGGAGCGAGCAGGTCCCCAGGGCCCATGCACTGCCCCTCTTGTGACCTGCGCAGGAGTGTGGACCAGAACAGCTGACATGAGAAAAACATTTCCTTATTTCCCCTATGTAATCTGGAGTTTGAATACAATTTTGAGCTCTAAGAATTAGCATTATCAAATAATATTTTGACATAATGGATTCATTCAGATTTTTCAAGCTTTCATTCAACAGAGTGGCTCAATAGCTAGCAATTTAAAACACATAATAAAACTACAGTATATAAGCCGATTTTAACTTAGTAATCTGTTGAAGTGTGTTCTTTCCCCCCTTCTGCATGTTTGCAGACATATCCATTAACAACATATCCATTAACTCTTAATTAAGGCTGCAATTCTGTAAGAGGAGCGATAACATCCCAGTAGGTAAGCTTCCTGTAGGTGCTCTACTGCATCTTCACCTTTGAATGTAGAAATTGATCTTCTGTCTACCACAGTAGGAACCTGTGGGAGATGATTTCTTGCAGTCTCTTCTGTGTTGACTGCTATTTGCTTATCTCTAGTGCCAGATAGAGCACTGCTGCCAACAGATTCTGTCAGCTTACATATCAGAAGTGTGTCAAGGTTCAGGAGGACTTTAGTGTGTAACTGTGCAGATTTATAGCTGCTTTTTTTAATTATTTTTTTAAACCCCAACAGATCTCATCAGATTTCATCTGCCACTGAGATAAAATGACAATACTCCAAGTGTTTTTCAACTGAGTCTCAAACAGCTATAATATATAATATAGTAAGCAGTAGGCACACTTCTCTAGGCTACACTTAACACGTAAGTTAAACATGTCACTTGAAACCGAGAAAAACTGTACTGTAAAAAATAAAATCCTAATATTTGAATTTAATTCAGTACATAATACAATTCAGAATAAAAGATAAGAATCTGATAATGTTTCCTTCACTTTAAGACTTATGAAGCAATCTCGCAAAAAGGACACAATGATTTAAAAAAGAAAAAAAAAACCCAAAGAAAATCCAGCTGCCTGAAATTGTCTGCTATGTACAAAAAAATGTTGGTGAAAACAGAACTTATATTTTTAAGTGCCCTACTTAGTTGTATTTAGAGACATCTTTAATAGAATTCATTTACCTTCTGTAAAGATGTTCATAGTGAATTATTCTTATTGTTCTTTTACTATCAAAAGCCTTTGATGCCATTGACCAGAACTCCAGTTTCAAAAGTCTCATTGGTTATCTCTAAGCTTTCCCTCCAAGCAGGAAGTCTCTTTTATGACACTTTCTCACACTGTTCTTGAAACCTCATCTACTTGGGATTGTTCAATCTTTTTTATCTTCTCCACAGCAAGACTATCAGGGTACAGCATCCTACTAAATGGAAACTAAATTACTGACACATGTAGAGTGAGAAAAAGACTGAAGAGGCACTAGATTTGAAAGAGCAGGTACAGAAGTAAGTATAAAACAACACCATTTCCAGCAGGTGAGGCGCCCCACAAGATTCTATAGCAACTTAATCTGTAGGTGGCTATGTGCCTCCTTCAGGACATTCCAACAGATCCAATGCTAGAGGACTTACGCCATATGCAGTCTACACATGCTCTGCATGAAATGTCTAAAGCAGCTGCTGGCACAAAACAGACACAGTACATTATGGCACATTACAGTACCTTGAAATTTCAATTTACACACACTATACATTGGTATGTGTAGGGAAGAAAAGCATAAAGCAAAATACAACTACTTTTTTTAGCATTTATACAAAATTAGCTACAAACAGATATTACCTTCATGAGAAATTTCTTTCCATGGATTAGGTGGATACATGAAAGCGGCATTCTGGATCTGGTCATGTATGTCTTCATCTTCATTGAATGGAAAGGTACCGCTGAGGCTTACATAAATGATGACACCCACAGACCACATATCCAGAGATCTGTTATAGCCTTTGTTTCTCAGCACTTCTGGAGCAAGGTAAGCTGGCGTTCCTACAACTGAGCGCCGAAATGATTTCTCTCCAATGATTCGAGCAAAGCCAAAATCACAAAGTTTTACCTGTTTAAAGAAAAATGCTATAGTAAGACAGACATTATTATCAAATACATAGTTGAAGAACTTTTATCATGGTTTAGCAGTGAGATGCATTTCTTTGAGAGGAATACTCTTATTCCACTGAGGCATTAGACCAGATTACCAGTCTACTACTCTCTTCCTTCTTTCTGTGAATAAACCACCATGAATAAAATCAGTAACACGGGACAGCTTAGTATGAAAGAAATAGGGCTTTGGATAGACCCAACAGCTTAGGCTTCTGCTGAAAGTACTAATATAAACTTATTCATTCACAGCATAAGAACACAGCAAACAGAAAAACTGTTTTACCAATGGCTTTTTCCTAAAGCAAGCAAGTTGACAAGATTTAGTTCTTGAACTCCCACTTTTATTTTACTGTGGACCTAGTTAAACCCTGTCTCTTTGCAAACTTCTCTGATTTCTTCAGAGGGACAGACTTAGCTGCTTAAACATTCTCACTTAATACCTCAGTACAGATCCTTTCTTTCCAAGTATTGCTATTGGTATTATTTAAAAATTATCAGTAGTGCTCCTTTTAAATATAGGCAGTTGGAGGAGATAATAGATGAACTCTGCAGTTCAAAGGTAACAGAAGGTGATACAAATACCTTTCAGTGAGAAATACGATGAGCCAGAAAGTGTATTTAAATATTCTGCAATCTACCTGGCATGTAAATTCTTCTTCATGAGTTCTTTCTAACTTTCAGAAAAATAACTGTCTTTCTGGTGACTGCTTGCAAATTGCCACTTATCTGGACAGAATCCACCAGATGAGTAATTTGTGCTGTAACGGTAAGCAAACCAGAAACAATCGCACAAGTAGTTATGTCACACTTAAAAATCTAGTTGAACAGTTTAGGTAAATGACACAAGGCAAAGATTTTCAAACATGTCATCTTTGGAATGTTTGTTGAATAAGGGACTATTATTTTCATATCTCAAAATTCTGTGTAGTTCCTGGAGGAGATACAGGCAGGTCACTAGCCCTTTGTTTGTTCATAAAATAAGCACTGCTAAACTTAATAATTTGAACAACTGATCTTAAGAAAGTGCATTATTTACTTACCTGTGGGAAAGGATCAGCTGATGCCAGTAACACATTTTCTGGTTTGAGGTCACAATGAACAATATTTTTGAAATGAAGATGTCTTAAAGCAACAAGGATCTGTGAAGAAACAAAAAAGAAAGAAATTCTGTTTTAAATGTTGTGCCTCTTTTTTTATATATATATTGTTTGGACATTATCAGTGGTCAAAGAAACAAGGACTGCTGTAGAGAGAAACAATCCAACAAGAACGTACCTTTTACAAGAATGTCTACAATGGAAAAAAAGAAGAAGAAGCAAAAATGTCAGCTACTGTGTGCTGTGCCTCAGGTTTTCTTGATGTTTCACTGGATACAATATGGTTTTTCCCTCTCCAAAGACTTTATATGCTAAACAGTTAAAAAACTAGGTTCTAAGTACTTGTTTACATTTCTTTTGCTTGAAATCTTTGGATGCAGAAACATTTTCAAAATGACCTTCCAGATCTAAATTCACTCCAAAAATTTCAAAGAAATATTATGTAATTCAATTTAAACATTTTCTTGATGAAAGCATCAGGACCCTTGCATGTATTTCTATTCCATTAAACACACAAGAATGTGGCAACAGAATGTAATATATTCATCCTATTCCTGTTGCTTTAACTCCATTCCTTGATTCTCGTCTGGGGCTGGCAGAATTTACTATTATATTAGAGGAGGGAATGGCAAGGAGGCTGAACGAATGTGGGAAGGCAAGAAACCAAATTCTGAAGCTGGTGGCAGTTTTGCCCATGAAAGTCTGAAAACTAGGAAACCTGCTACATTCCACTCTAAATAATGAACTTCCACAGCAACACCGTTGTTCCTGCTCCTTTCTTTTTCCTGACTGCTGAAACAGAGGCTGCTCTGACTCTGTGGTTACTCACTGCTCAATCGTGTATCTAAATTTAAACCAGTATTATGGGCAGCCAAAGCAGCAATATGATAATACAACAACAGGAAGAACAACAAAAAACCCAACCCAGATCACATTGTTAACAGAAGTCATGCAGGAAGCCAGACTCATTTAATCAGAGGTAGGTAATGGAAAGATCCAATTTCAGCATAGAAAATATGCACAAAAATGCATAGGAGGAACTGCAATTGCTAGGTATGGGGCAGTTCAAGAGGCTCAAATTTCTTTGTGTATGTCTTCAACAATTTGTTGTTAGTGCTCTGCATCCCTTTCTTGTGCTTAATTCTTCAAGCATATGAGAAACTGTAGCTTGATGGCCCTCCCATATGGCAGCCAGATAGCTGCACACATGCCTAGTCCTAGGTCCTCTTAATGGTTTACTACCTACCAGATAATGTACACAAAGCCATCTTACCACGCCTGGTATTACAAACCAGGCTTTCCTAAATCAGACAAGGAAACTATACCATAAGCAAAACATAAGAAACAGTGATAATAATTAATCTCAAATCTCCTTCTAGGTCTATAATTAATTTCTTACCTGAGTAATTAAAAACTTAGTTATTCTCTCTGGCAATCTGCCTTTTTCACTTGATAGGATCATCTCCAGCATGTCTCCATGGAGTTTTTCCATAACAACAAACACTCTTTCTGGCGTCTCAAACATACACTCTAGATTCACAACTCCAGGATGGTGAAGATTCTATTAAAGATAAAAACATGATCAGTGGGTTTTAGCATTACATAGCCAGTCCTCAGACCTCTGAAAAGCAGACAATTTTTTGGTATTTCATAATTTTAACTGTGTGCCTAAACTGCAGGCAACGGGCATGAAATTTCTATGGACAGTACAGGAAAATGAATGGATTTCAAATTAGTTTAACAAACACATTTTACTTATTGTGCCTAGTTCTTAAAGCTGCAGAAATTGTAATTCCCAGCGTGATGATGCCAATACACTTGGTCCTGGCTGTTTACGCAGATTAAGCAGCAAAACACTTGCGATTGTAAATTAAAATAATTATTGTATTATCTGGTATTTACGGAAATGAATAAATGGAGTCAATAGAGTGAAAAAGAAAAATACCTGTAAAATTGCAACTTCGTTACGAAGTTGACTTTCCTGTTTAGTTGGAAACCTTAGTTTGTCAATTATTTTAATGGCAACATCTCTTCCCGTCTTGCGATGTTTTCCTGCATTAATAAAACGAAAGACCTCTATAAATTAACGTGATTAATTCTGAGAAGTGTTCCGTTTTTACTGGATTGTACAGACACAATCAAGTCATTCTCACAGCAAATTAAATCACTAAGTCATTATAAGTTTTCTTTCATTCTCCCTCTTTCTAGCCTTTGACAAAAGTACTTTTCTTATTATCACCTGACAAAGCTGTTTAAACGCATAAGAAACACACACATATGAGAAGTCAGGTCTGCATTTCAACAATATAGCTGCAAAATTAACTTTCTCACATATATCTATGCTTGTCCATATACTTAAGCTGTATACTCTGCAACCGGCAGGTTGTAGGCTTAGTCCTTCAATAGTAGCTCCAGACTAGCAAATAATGAAATAAATGATCTCCTTCAGGCATGTAAGTGCATGTCCCAGGTTTACCAGAGGCCATAGAGATTCTTCAGTGAGAAAGTTATTATTCTCACTTCACACTGTCTTAAACAACAGCTTTACAAATACACTCCCAGAAACTGATGAAAAAAGGAGGCGAAAGAGAGGAAAAATGGGTAAGAAAATAAAAGAGAAACCATTCTAAGAAACTACTGAAAAACAAAGAAAAAAGCTCACAAAAATGTGCCAAGAACAACAGCAAGATGGAATTAATTTTTTCCTCTGTCCATTACTGTTCTCAAAAAGAACAGTTTTCTGCACTTCAGGGTTTTCTTTACTAGAACTTACAGACAGTATGAAGCTATTAATACACAATGATCCACTAATACGTAGAAAACTTCAAATTACAAAACTTAGGCAACAAAACAATTTCATTGTTTAATGAATACTGCTTAGATAAAGCAAAGTATGGCTGATTTCTGTAACAAAACATTTCAGAGCCAAAATACTCTCACCATTCAAGAAATGGTCTCTCTTAAGCATATTGTACAATGCACAAAAGCCTTACCTCCATAAACAATTCCAAACTGCCCTGATCCCAACACCTCATCTGGGAAGATTTGGTACACAGTGCTAATATCCTGTTTATATAAGCATAACAAATATTAAGCCCTGAGATATGGAAACAAAATATGCATTAAATTTTCTTTTTCTAGTGGGAAGCAGCACACATTTACTCTAGTACATTTCAAACTATATTATCTGTCAAAAACATTCACACGGGTTTTCTTAAAAGCCACCTTAACTGCAATTGGTATAAAAGCTGCTGAATCCTCAATAGATTTCAGCCACTGCTAACTTCCAGGCAAGTAGCCTCCATCATGCAGCGTTACACAAACTTTGTGAAATCTGAAGATGAAAGTACATATGGAAATAAACAGGGTCTTATTAGCAGCATTCTACCCTGATATCCCAGGATCACAGATCAAGGAATGACTGCTGGGTTTTATGAAAATGGAAAACTTATGAATTTAAAATTTTCTTGAAAAAGTTCCTATGTCAGCTTGTCAGCCATGGAAATGCAAGTGGTTTCTTAGTTTACAGAAATCTTTGTGAGTATCAGCAGTTCTGGGCTTTGCCTTTTTTTGTTTGTCCACTGAGAGGGGTAAAATATTCCATCCATGCCAGTGAGGGAATCATACAGCTCAGTATTTCTTAGTGCCTAAACACAGGCTAAAGCACAAGCTGTTAGCAGGTTCATTTGGGAGACGCAAACAAACCTCAAATCTTGGAGCTCATTTTCCTGACATTTAAGCAGCAGCATATACAACACAGAGTAAAAGAATTCCAAAAAGTTGATAATAAAGGCTGTCTTGCCTTTTCTTAGGAAACAAATGGACATATCCCTAGCAGTCAAACTTCTCCTGTCAAATACCAGAGCTGCCCAAAGCTTTACTTGGCTGCAGGGAGTCATGTTTATTTCCTATGTCCTATGTGTCCTGTGTATGTCACAACATACATAACTTTGGAGAGAGTTTCATTTTCTCAGTGATGAGAGGAAATGATATATTACTCAAGGCTTGTGATTAGCTTTACGAAGCTCAATTGACAAATTCCACGAATTAATAACTTTTATAGCTCTCTTTTCCTTTTGATAATTAGGATCCTGCAGGACCTATAGTCAAATTCTGTGTTAAGTGAAATGACCCATATGTAGTTCTTGCATCTCAAGAAAGGGTGCCATGAAGATGATTTTTCTCAAAACTTATCAAAGCTTTTCTGTTTTGTTTGTTAATTTCTACAAAGTAAGTGAAAAATGGCTGATGGGTACTCCTCAAACATTACTCTTTGCAAAGCAGATCAATAACTTCGCAAGTTTAATCACTGCATATCTAGCACCAGCACTCAGTGAACACTCACCACATTTTCTTGAACTTGGCAGTTTGACACAGAAATACTGATGGATATATCCCCTGGGGAAGAAAGCGAAAGAGTAAAATATACTTTAGATTGCTATGCTTTTAGTTCAAACATGTAGTCATAGGAAATGACATTTACATTACATCAATACCTACTGACAGCTCCAGAAATCGGACCAATTAGGTCAGCTTGTTCATTTACCAGCCAATAAATAATTACATCAGGCCACAAATATGTGACTTGCATAACAGATTTTCAGTGTATGGAAAAGAACAGAATTATACATTTCATTATTAATTTTTTAACAGTGGAATCTCATCATTCTCATTTCTAAACTTATTATTGCTTTTTTCCATGCTATTTTTGGGCTTTATATCTCATGCAAATAACGTTATGTATGCAACTAGGGTAAACCATTTTTATTTGGTGGATTTAATAAGTTTTATTTATAGTGTCACCAACAGTGTATTTGATAATAGATGAAGGCTAATACACATTCAAATTGGTCTGCATACTGTTAAAAGTAATACACATTACAACTGTCTTAAGGGACATCATTAAAACACATTATGGAAAAAAAAAAACATGTATTTGTGCATCAGGTCCAACCTCCACAAATTCAAGAGCTTTGGATGTTCCCATAAGCATTTGCAACTGCAAACCTACTGAGGGATTCAATAAAGTTGGAGAATATGCCTATTATTGCTAACTGGACTACACAAAGTTGTCGTTTTCAGATGTAAAGAATGTTTCTTTGGAGCACGGCAGCTTGTGTCTCCTACTTCTGCCTAGAATCCTGCTCACGCTGTCTTTTCATTTTCTTAGTATGGATTTCAGCCTCATCAAAACCACTGTCCTCACTATAAAACCTGCTATTACACACTGAAGATACTCACTACTACCCATCAGCACTTCTCCCAGTTGTGGTAAGCAGCACAACTTCTGCCCCAAATGGCTTATTCCCTTGTCTTTCCTTTAGGAATAGACTGGGTTTGGAACTAAATGCTTCCGTTATGTAGAGTCTTTTTATCATTGCCAGTTGGTTTTCAAATGTATGTACTGCCTTATGCTTACATGAAAAAAAGCATGGACAAACACATGGTCAAGTCTAATATTTTGAGAAGAAGATTGAAGGTTCACCATAGGAATTTGCTCTAAAGGTCTCAGATGAACTTAATTTTTGCACAAAAATCCCAAAGATAAGTACAAATTTATAAAGAAAAATTTCAGAGTTCCCAAGAGGAAGACAGCTGTCATTCCAAGTTCAGCATTCTGAGTGATTTGTTTAGCTACACTGGGATTAAACCAGGGGCACTAGGCAACTAGCCTGATTGAAATGACATCCAGAATTGGACCCTATTTTATGCAGGAATGCAGATGGAAAAGCAAAGGATATTGCTAATCTAATCTGATACGTAAACTGTTGTGCCTGGAGATGTAATGCCACAGCCTGTTGTATTACTTGGTTTCTGGAGGGCTTGCAGTCTCATTAGCATTTTGTGCTGCATTAATACCATCCAGATGTCAAGTGCTAAAGCGAGTGTGTATTACAACAAAAGGCCTAATCCAAATTGTGTAGACATACCCAAATTTGCTTTACACTGACTAGGCTTGAGTAAAAGTAGCAGAGCAACCACAATAGCAGATGCATAGTAGTGCTCCGCGATACTTTGTTATCAGTACCTGAGTTAAATTTAAATGTTTGGTTTACATAAGCTGTCATCTTTGTTAGAGAATTACCCAAAGGTATGTAAATTAAAGGCAAAGATACATTCAGTCCTTTTGGTCCTGGGTAACATCCATGCCTTGTTTTGTTCAGAACAGCTGTTCTTTACACTTGAGCTCATTTTATCTCAGCATGGGACAATGCTTGTGGCAGTTGTACAGCCAAATGTGATGAAAGGGAGAATATCATCTACACTGCAGTGACCTGAAGAGAGAATTGCTGCTTCTCAAGATAGCTAAAAACATAAATTACAGTAATCAGAGGAAAAATCTATTCATTCCCAACTGGAGGTCAGAAACTTCATGCCTCTGCACAAGGAGGCTATTACTCACGTGAGCAACACAAATGTGGATGAGACGCTTTACTAATCTAACAAACATCTGCTTGCTAATAAATCTGCATATTATATATTAATACATATGTTCTAGTATAAACTGGAAACACAGGGATGACAAATTTAAAATATGTTTAAAATAATATGCAGACAAGTGAAAAGTCTTTACCAGCTGTGCAATACTTCCTTTCAATGTGTGCTAAGACTGAAAAATATCATTTGTGATATGACTCATCTGAAAAGGAAGAAATGAATAAACTTACTATGCAGGCTGGCTCCTGATCCAGTCGATGCCCCTTTAGGGATGACGGGCATCAGGGCATGCTGTATTGCCATCTCCCATATTCGTGCCACATCGATGCCAATACCACTGCTGATAACACTGTTATTCAGTGGAACAGTTGAGAGGTTTTCTATGTTTTCTCCAACATAATAAACTATATTTGCTGTGCTTATTTCAAAACAATGAGGACTGGCTCCTTGAGGCAGCAAAGTGAAAGTTTTTGCAGGTTCCAGAGACAAAATTTCAGACAATGGGATTTCCTAAAATAAAAAAAAAAAAAAACCACAAACTTTTACTTTCTGTGTAAAGAACATCAACATACAAAACTAAAGCACGACCTTTATTTAATTAATGAAATTAGCTGTTTCTTTGAACCACCTGCTTCTTTTACAAACAAAAAGGCTCTTGTAACCTGAAACTCCATGACACAGAGGACTGTTGATGTTAAATACTGAATGTTTCTTTCCAAAACCAAATAGAACTTTAATTATTTAATTAAACTTTTCAGACAGAGCAGTGATTTGTCCATCAGAAAAGAGCAGCACCATCCATGTATCAACAGAACTCCACGAGACAAATAAACCCCGCTGACTCCTTATTTAATAAAATTTATTCGCAATAAATTATTTGCAGAATAAATCTACTCAACATTAAGGTTCAAAATCTATCTTTCACATATACAGACTTCATTGTTTCACCATGAACAACACTTAGGGCACGTTTCAGTGACATATTTCCCTGAGAGGAAGCCATATGAAAAAAATACTTTCCATTATTAAAACTTGTTGCAGTAATGCCTAAGGATTAGGCATTTAACTGTCTCAGCTAAAAGGATATGGGCATTAAACCAATCTTTTACAATCAAAATCACAACATAATGTCCAAAGGACAGAATTAAAATAATATATACTACACCTAATTTTTTTGAAATAATTTGCATTATGAATGACAATGTCAGCTGAGTTTCTTGGCAGAATTTGTCGCTGGCATGTGACATGTTGCCACGATATGTCGCTGAACTGTATTTCTACAATATATATTTTACAAGTCCTTGTTAGCTGACACCTGTCTGATCTGAGACTTCTTTGTGAAAGGCAAAACACACATATGCAGCTTAAATAAGGAATACAAACATAGAACAAAGTTATACTACTAGTAAGCTTTTAGCAAGCATCTCTTAATTCTTCAGTTTAATCATTATATTCTGCTGGTGCAAAAAGAGACTGAAAAATATTCCTTACTTTGTAATATTTGCTTCCAGTATCATTTTGAAAAAGTGTAATGCATTTGCTGTCCAGTCTCCAGTAGTGTCGTTTCCTCTGCAATGAAAAACAAGGGGAAAATCTTTCTAGCATTTTCTAAGTAAATTACTGAAATGTTCATTTCTCAAAGGCATCACTTCCAAAATGTTTCGCTTAAGTTTGAACAGATGAATTGTGAATGATAAAAATTCATTTCCTATTACAAAATTTTTATGAGGACTTCACATTTGAGTTTAGGGTTTATAAGGCCACCGTCTGTTGTTTCAGTAATAACCTAACTCTGTTCAAATTGCCCAAGTTATAAAATCTAAAATGTCACTTTGATGTCTGCAATACATTCAGCACAAATTACTAAAGGTATGATGCTAAAATAATTAAACTTTCTTTTCATATCTAACACCTCAGCTCACTTTAGAAGGCCACATACTGAAGTCTTTATTCCTGTTTTAGTAGGTCAGAAAGAATATAACTGTTTTCTACGTGAACTCTCTTTTGCAAAAGTCTGAATTCACCTAGCAGGAGGGTATCTAGGAGCCTGCAGCTACAAGGTGAAGCTACTTTCCAGAAACCCTATGGTGTTAACATTATTTTTTAATTCTTTCAGAATGTCATTTACATCTGGCTGCCTATGATAACGCAACTGACATATTCAGTTTATTTTTTCATGTTATAACTGTCTCCTGTTTCTTATGATGACTCAGTTAAGACAAGTCAGGACTTTAGGAATCATGGTAACTGCAAAAAATGGCTTATGTGATAGCAAATTATCAATGTATTGTTAGGATTTGATTCTGTACTATCATATAGTATGTACAGCAAGACAGGTCTTCCTTGACATTTCTTACCAGTGTGTCCTTGCTTGTATAGTGAACCATCCAGCCCTCTTTCATTACTGTGCTACTTCTCCTTTTTGTGTGCTTCACAGATTGTACCACTCTCATTAATGGAATATTATTGCTGGTTGAAGGGCTTAAGAATAAATCAATAAAGGCTTTTAGAAAGAAGATAACTTTGGAAAAAAATTAAGAAATTATTTTAAATCAGTATCTATATATCTCCTATATCCACATTTATATTTTTCATCATTATCAGACCTGGATTGGACACTATTTTGTTTTGTCATTCCAAGCGTCATGAGATTACAAAGAAAAAAAAAAATTGTAATGCTACACCAGGAGAATGTCAGAGACCTTCTGAAGGCTTACATACACATACACATACACACACACACACACTCCCCCCAACAATGTTCCTGAAGATGAGCTAAGAAGATGGGCAAATGATTAGGGCCTCTGCTAGGGTGTGGGAGCCATCGCTCAAGCCTATGCTATGCATGATGCAGACCACTACTTGATCTCGAATCTCTCATGACCTAAGTAAACTTTGTCCATCAGATTACCATCCTGCAATCTTTCTCCGGTTCAAACACACAATGGAGTGATGATGGTTTACAGAGTGGAAAATGTGTCAGTTACCTAGCTGTGCATACCCTGGCGGAGCACAGCAGAGAATTTGCTGGAACCTTTCTGGGAAAGAGGTTTAAGACAATATATTTTACCCTGAAAGACTTAAAGCAAAGTCCCATTGTCTTGCACACTGGGGTATGCACTCTGAAATTTTCCACGACTCAGCTGACACACAGTAAATCAGGAAGGCATGGGAACTTGACAGTATGTCTGATAGCACTATCAGATAAAATCTGGAATATCTAGTTACAGAGGTGTAAGAAATAACAAGCCCATCTGCCCACTTTCCTTGTTGTTAGAAGGTAGCCATTCAGAAAGCTGATTGAGCATAATGGAATATGCTCATAATCTGCTTCAGTCCAAAATGTAAGTGCTTAATTATTTCTGGCAGAACTTTAAAACAGAGATGCTGTACTGTACATGAAAACACAGCACAGAGAGCTTGTGTCTTCTGCTCTGATAGCAAAGCTACTGGTGCCACAACTCCAAGAAAAAAGGGCAAAAACTGCCCAGGAGAAGAATAGTATGTTAAGTTTCCACAGCTCTGACTGTGGATGTCTGCAGATGGCCCTGCTTCACTATAATGCATTCTGGAAATAAGAAACATTTTATGAAATGGCACTATCCAATCAAGACGCAAAAAGTGTGCTGTCTTAACGATTCATTAAGACTGTAACATACAGTTAACGCCTCTTTTTGGCCTAAAAATGAACAAATAAGCTGAAGTGCCGATTTAACTATTCTTGTCCGTACTGGCAAGAGGTTTACATTTTTATTTGCCTTTTATAGATCACTTAAAAATAATCCATAAATATGGAGAGGTCCCCTAGAAATAAATGGGGGAAGGTATTACTGGAAATACAGGAATGCCCCTCAACAAAGTAAAACATGTACCTTGGTTATCAATGTTTTTCTTAGATATAATTGGGTATTTATATTTTGAAGACCTGCAATGCTGTCCATTTAATACAACCGTGACGTTCAAAATGTTATATGACATTGATTTTCTGATATAAGCAGAGGCTTATATTCCAATGATACAAGGTGTCTATATACAGTATCTACGCAGGTGAATATGACAGTATGAAAACCAGTTCCCTGCTCTGGAAGGTAAACCTGCACATTGCTGAAATAGACTGCTTTCTACTAGTTCAACAGCTATACGTTAGTAACAAAGAACTAAGGGGAACATGTTACTGATACAGACTCCTAGTAAGTTAAGAGGAGACTGCAGATCAAACTGGGACCTGTGGAAAGAAAAATATTCTGTAATTCTTCAAGGTACAGACCCCTTGCATCAAGGAAATTACAGCTGAAAGGATCTTAATTAATTCTAGGTTCCCTGACAATGAATAATCTCTGCTTTCCCCTACTATTCTGTGCAGTTCCAATAAGTGAATAATGTTTTCTTCTCCTCAGACATCTTGAGGTAAGTTGCACAACTCAATTCCAATTTTCCTTCCTGATTAGTCATTTCAAACCACTAACCTATTTTGTAACTTGTTTCAAAGTACTACTTGAGGTTTGCCAAACTTTCCTTCTTTCTGAAGGTATGTAAAACACCTAAATCTCCTAAAAAACACCTAATCACCTAAAGCTGATTATACCATAGCCACTTACACAACTTTTTAAATTTTATTGTTGTTCATTTCAATGACCAGGCATTGCACTATTAGTCAGGGAAAGAATGCTGGGGGTGGGGGTGTGGGTGCAAAAGAGTAAAAAAGGCAAAAAATTGTTCTCTGTTGCTTATGCACAAAGAATTTCACTACATATTTTTCACAAGAGAACAGACCTGTAACAATTACTTGTGCATCAGTTTTCAGTTGGTACTTCAACTTTACAGTAATTTTTAAGCTTCTCTAAAATTCCTAATACATATGTTCAGTGAAGCAATCTCACTGTAATTCCAGAATCACCACATACCACCAGCTCTCTCCATTCTCAGTGAGTGAAAATAGTGTCCAAGGAGATTTCCCTTTGAGCCCTAGACATGATACTTACAAAGAAACACAGAAGAAGATGTAAAGTACACTAACTCCCCAGCTCACCTGATCATCCTGTTAGACTCATCGTGATCCGGATCAGCATCCTGCATTTCCCCGTTGTCACTATGGCATCCTGTCATTGACATCTCAGAATCGTGAGCTATAGATTCTTCCATGTCATCTATAAAACCACTGTTTCTTTCACTGTCATTGTCATCACTCCCTTCTTCCATGACCACATCAGACTCAGCCCCAGGACTAAGAAGATCTGGAACATTGTTTCTGAAGTTATTATATGAAAACATACAATACTCCAATCACAATACCCTTACACATTCTGAGCTTCAGAAAACCTCAGGTTCTTTTTGGAACTCTACTGCCTGGGTGTATCTTTACTTGGTACTGTGTGTGCTGGTTAAGTGTGGTTTTTAACCAGTCATTTACAGCATCACCAAAGAAAACTGGAAATGCAACAAACCAAAATAATTTCAGAAATACAACTTTCTAATAAAAAATGCCAAAGTCAAAGCAGAATTTCTTATCCATGGACTTCTAACAAACATTCTATACTCATGAGCTTTATTTCTGAGATCTGACAGATTTTCTATACAGCTTGAATGTTGTGTACTGGCTTGATGGCTGTTGGCAGGCTAGAGCTGAAAACTGATGCTAGAAGAGAAGTAATTTCAAAACTAGGAATTTTGTAATAATGATGATGACATGATGATGAACTACTGAAATAACTCCCAAGACAATTGCTTACAACTTGAACTATACTTTTTTTTTTTTACACTTGGAACAAGTGTTCTCTGTGAAGGCTGCACAACGTGGAACAGTAACCCCTATTACTGAAATAACGCTTCCTGCCTTTATGAAAGATATATTAAATAAACATTTAAAAGTTCAATGGCATAGAAAAAACATGAAGACTTAGGAATTAACTTATTTGACTATGGCTTAGTATTAATAGTATCTTCCAGGTTATATTTAAATTATATTAAACTTTTCAGTTTCAAGATTAGATATGCCTAGGCAAATTGAAAGTAAGAAATAACTTTTGATTGTACTGCTGCTTACGAATGGATTTCTGTGGAAGACCTAAGGACTTACATTACAAAAAACAAACCCTCCAAACCCCAAGCAAAGAAAGCAAGCACACACACAAAAAAAATCCTGTGTTGAAACCCAACCTGCTGTTATATGGCTGTGATCTAACATGGCAAAATCATCAGTCCTGTCAGACAGTAAAGACAGCACTAGTTTTTCTGGGATGTTTGCAGTGTTTCAGTAATCTGAAGTAAGGTTGAAATCACATGGAAGACACCAAATATTCTCACCCTGAGAAACTTTTGCCTTAATTGTGTGGAGGAAGGTTCTTGACAGTCAGTGTAGATGACGCCTCAAAAGAAAAAGCACACTGATCTGACTGACAGCAAAATGTTTTGAATTGATGGCATCTCACTCAAATTGGAAGTGCACAGCTGAAAGGTTTGTTTCCATGTAGAGTAGTCTTAAAATATTTGGATATAAGTTACTGATGTGTGATTGAAAGATACATTATAGTTCATCTCTAGCAGAAACAATCATCCACTCATGAATGACACTTAACAGTGCAAGGCTATCTCTTTGCTATTCCTACAACACTTTTTAAATCTCTATATTCAATAAACCCACAATCAGTTAAAAATAGCCTCCTACATTTAGGATGTAATGTGTTTATTAATGAGACCATACTTGGAATTTTATTACTTCAGCTCTTCCTTCACTTACTATTTTGGGGAAAATGTATCACACAGCAGATGGACAGAGTGACAGATACTTCATTAAGTTTGAAAACAATGTGAATCAAATTACTGTAAAAATAGAAATGAGATAGCAAGATGAAACTGCCTTTGATAATCCTAAGGACCTTACATCAGTCATTTAGGACAGACAACTAAGAATCATAGAAGGGTTTGGGTTGGGAGAGACCTTAAAGATCATCTAGTTTCAACCTCCCTGCCATGGGCAGGGACACTTTCCACTAGACCAGGTTGCTCAAAGACCTGTCCAACCCCTCCAGCCAATGAGTTGGCTTCATTTGGAGCTCTGCTCAGATGCCTTTATAGAAACGCTTATAGTATGGGGAATAAACAAAAGGAACTAGAGATGTGTGCACGTCTACGGGGGTATGATATAATAGGCATTACAGAAACATGGTGGGATGGCTCCTATGACTGGAGTGTTGGAATGGAAGGTTACAGGCTCTTTAGGAAAGACAGGCCTGGCAGGTGGGGAGGGCGAGTTGCTATTTATGTCAGTGATAGGCTGGAGAATATAGACCTCTTTCTGGGGACAGGTGATCAGTCAACAGAGATCTTCCGGGTCAGGGTCAAAGGGAGAACAGCAATGGGGGACATTACTGTGGGGATGTCCCACAGTATGTCCACATATCCCACAGGATATCCCACAGGATGTCCACAGCAGCTACCGGCTGCCTGATCAGGAGGACTCTGTAGATGAAGTAATCTATAGACAGATAGGAACAGCCTCATGCTCGCAGGCCCTTGTCCTCATGGGGGACTTCAACCACCCTGATATCTGTTGGAGGGACGGTACGGCCTGGCACAAGCAATCCAGGAGGTCCCTCAATTGCGTGGAAGACAACTTCCTTCTGCAAGTAATAGAGGAACTGACAAGGAGAGGTGCCATGCTTGACCTCGTGCTCACCAACAGGGAAGGGCTCACTGGAAATGTGACACTCCAGGGCAGCCTTGGTTGCAGCGACCATGAGATGGTCGAGTTCGAGATCTTCAGGACAGTGAGAAGAGCGTGCAGCAAGCTCACTGCCCTGGATTTCAAGAGAGCAGACTTTGGCCTCTTCAGGAGCCTGCTTAATAAGGTTCCATGGGATATAGCCTTAGAGGGCAGGATGACCCAAGACTGTTGGTTGATATTCAAGGACCCCTGCTACAAGCTCAGGAGTGCTGCATCCCAACTAGAAGGAAGTGCAGCAGGAGGGCCAGGAGACCTCCTTGGATGGATAAGGAGCTGCTGAGGAAACTTAGAGGGAAAAAAGAAGCTTATAAAAGGTGGAAGCAAGGACAGGCAGCCTGGGAAGAATACAGGGATATTATCCAGGAAGCTATGGACCAGGTCAGGAAACCTAAAGCCCAGTTAGAATTAACTCTGGCAGGGGATGTGAAAGATAACAGCAAGGGATTCTATAGGTATGTAGCAAACAAAAGACAAACTAGGGACAATGAAGGCCCTCTCCAGAGGCTATCAGAACTTACTACCCAGGATTTGGAGAAGGCTGAGGTTCTCAATAACTTCTTTGCCTCAGTCTTCACTGGGAAATGTTCTGCCCACACCACCCAAATCCGGGAAGGCAGATGCAGGGACTGTGAGAATGAAGACCCTAGGCCGACTGTAGGAGAGGATCTGGCTCAAGAGCATCTTAAAAACCTAAACATACACAAGTCCATGGGACCAAACATCCATCCGTGGGTCCTAAAGGAGCTGGCAAATGAAGCTGCTAAGCCACTGGCCATCATATTGGAAAAATCATGGCAGTCAGGTGAAGTTCCCGAAGACTGGAAAAAGGGAAATATAACCCCCATTTTCAAGAAGGGGAAAATGGATGACCCGGGGAATTACAGACCAGTCAGTCTCACCTCTGTGCCTGGCAAAATCTTGGAGCAGGTTCTCCTGGAAGGCATGCTAAGGCACATGAAAAACAAGGAGGTGGTTGGTGACAGCCAGCATGGCTTCACTAAGGAGAAATCCTGTCTGATCAATTTGGTGGCCTTCTATGATGGGGCTACAGAACTGATGCATAGGGGCAAAGCAGTTGACGTCATCTATCTGGATCTGTGCAAAGTGTTCAACACTATCCCACATGACATCTTTGTCTCTAAATTGGAGGGACATAAATTTGATGGATGGACCAATCAGTGGATAAAGAACTGGCTGGATGGCCGCACACGAAGAGTTGTGGTCAACGACTCAGTGTCCAGTTGGAGACTAGCAATGAGTGGTGCCCCTCAGGAATTGGTGTTGGGACCAATCCTGTTCAACATTTTTGTCGGTGACATGGACAGTGGGATTGAGTGTGCGCTCAGCAAGTCTGCCATTGACACTAACTTAGGTGGTTTGCTTGATGCCATCCACAGGAACCTTGACACACTTGTGAGGTGGGCCAATGCCAACCTCATGAAGTTCAACCAAGCCAAGTGCAAGGTTCTACATCTGGGTTGGGGCAATCCCAAGCACAGCTACAGGTTGGGCAGAGAAGAGATTCAGAGCAGCCCTGCAGAGAAGGACTTGGGGGGTGCTGGTTGATGAGAAACTTAACATGAGCTGGCTTCAGTGTGTGCTCACAGCCCAGAAAGCCAACTGTATCCTGGGCTGCATAAAAAGGAGCGTGACCAGCAGGTTGAAGGAGGTGATTCTGCTCGTCTACTCTGCTCTCGTGAGACCTCACTTGGAGTATTGTGTGCAGTTCTGGTGTCCTCAACACAAAAAGGTCATGGAACTGTTAGAGCAAGTCCAGAGGAGGGCCATGAGGATGATCAGGGGACTGGAGCACCTCCCGTATGAAGACAGACTGAGAAAGTTGGGGCTGTTCAGCCTGGAGAAGGCTGGTGAAGACCACATAGCAGCCTTCTAGTATCTGAAGGGGGCCTACTAGGGTAATGGGTTCAAACTTAAACAGCGGAAGTTTAGATTGGATATAAGGAAGAAGTTCTCTACTGTAAGGGTGGTGAGGCACTGGAATGGGTTGCCCAAGTAAGTTGTGAATGCTCCATCCCTGGCAGTGTTCAAGGGCAGGCTGGACAGAGCCTTGGGTGGCATGGTTTAGTGTGTGATGTCCCTGTCCATGGCAGGGGGGTTGGAACTAGACGATCTTAAGGTCCTTTCCAAGCCTAACCATTCTATCATACTATAAATGAGGTATAAATTGTGAAAAGACTGAAAAATAATAACAGTGACTCCAAGAGAGAAGTTTAAGTTGCATCAGAGAGGACATGCATTAGGAGTGCAACGGCAACCTTCCAGAAAATCATGCACCTTATCATGTTTCAAACTGGATAGTTAGCATCTGAAATATTTTTGCCTACACTAATTGCCATAAAACAGTAGAACTTTCTAGTAATACAGTCACACTACTATGAAAAACACTATGAAAAATATTAGTTAACATTCCTAATTTTGGAAATTGTTGGTATGTCTTCAATAAAGTAGATCACAGGTTTAAAGTTTGTAAAAAAGATTCCTGAGAAAACAATACTCTGTTAGCCTCAAAAGCAGTTTAGGCTGACAACTTAACACGGTAATATGCATTAGAACTGAACATTTCACCACGCTTCTCATTCCCTCATCACATGGAAAAGTGACATTTTCAAGGCAATCAACAACTCATCTACAACCACCCTTTTTTTCCTCCACTACCGTCTGTCAAGCCTACCCATAAATTCTATACTTGACACAAAAACGACAGCACATGCATGGGAAAATCGGCAGATATTCAAGCCTTTATTTCTGGCAACTGATATGATTCGTTTTATACCAACAGTAAGTAGTGGAATATTTCCTGGATGGCATTCCCAGTTCTTCCAGGTATGCTTTTCCTTCTCGGTAAGATTATCTTAAAGCAAACACTTCTTCCCTCTCCCCCAGATTAAAAAGCAATTTTGTGTTTGTATCTGAATGCCAACTTCTCATGGTTATGGCTTTTTGCTTTACTTTAGCATTCTGCATTCAACAGGCCATGATCGCCTGACCATTTTGCTGCTGACACCACCTCTGAGGCACAGCTGAGCCTGTCACTGACACTTATTTGGAAGACACACACTCTGCTCTGAGCCACTTGTAGGGTTCCTCCCACACTTCATCTTTGATTTATAACAGAAATATTGCAGAGGAAAGGCCACTCCCAAGCAGTGGAAAATTGTGTCTTTGCATACTTCTCAGTTTTACATTTCTCTTATTTAACTGATGGTTTAAACAATGACAGAAACCACTGTTAGGGCAACTTACCTCCATTAATGGCAACTTCCCCCAGGCAGTTATTTGGCACTTTAGGAGCACAGCGTTTGTGACAGTTGAACCTACAGTCTGTTAAGGAAAAAAGGGATACAGTAAAATTACACCTCTCTTCCTGTGACACAATTATATCTTTTTCCTGCTCTTAAGCCTATAAATGTCAAGACCTACCATTGCACACTACTACAGAGTTAACATGCCCAAAGAGCGCTCTTTATCCTGGGTGCATGGCACCTGCCAGTGGAAGGGACAGGATTAAAGATGCTAGAAGTGTGTTTCCTTGGGAGGAAAAGAAAGCATTACAATGGGCAGTTGGGTGGAGGCACTACCTGCAGCTGAAGTACATGCTCAACTTGTCTAGGGGAGTGACAGGGAGATCCAGGTGCTTGGCTGCAAAGTTAGAGCCGCTTTTCCAGTATATCTGCTGCAGTTGAGGAGACTGAGTACATATCAAAAACTGATGACTGAAAATTGAAACAGCAGAACCCTAGCCAACAATTACAAGTGAGAAAATATTTGTTCTTTACAACTTCTAAGGTGTATGATTTTCTGGAAGGTTGCCGTTGCACTCCTAATGCATGTCCTCTCTGATGCAACTTCTGTACTGCTTTCAGTGGATGGTTCCTTCAATTCCTTATTTCCCAGATATTTTTATTTCAGTCTACCTTTACTTTTTTCATATCTGTAAGTAGCACTTATTAGACTTCATCTTAACTGTTTTTATTTTGGCTTCTGAACACATCTTACTTGAACTAAGAGCTGTAACTTATTAACACACCTGGAAAAGCAAGGAGTAGGAAAGAATATACCAAGGTTGTCTATATCCTTGTAATTGTTTAACTTCAGATCCAAAAACCAACTGAGGTGTAGCAGGGCCAAACTGTAGGTAAATATTTATTTTTTTTTTAATCAGGTTAATATCTGCTTATGTCATTGGGGTTCAAAATGAAATGGAACAGGGGATGTCTTCATAGATATTATGCTTTAGTTAAATCACATCAGAGTCACATCGTAAGTTAAATGAATGCAACTGAATTTTTGCAGGGAGTTAGTTCAAAGAATCAACACAAAATATACTGATTAATCCTATGAGATTACTGCTTATTTTAATATAAGGAAGGTGATTTTAAGGATCTGTTAGCCGACATTATCTAACACCATAGCATGCACAATGCTTTGCATTTAAGGCCCCTCTAGTTGGCTAAGGTGAACCAGTAATCTAGGCTACAATCCAAGGAGCTTGATTCACTTCAGCACCTACTAAAGTACAACAGCACGAGACTTCAAAGCACGTTAGTTAGTTACACTGGAAAAATGTAGTTTTAAATTCTCATACAAGCTCATCTTAATTCCGTTACAACTTCCCCAAACCCCTGAACTACTGGGACTCAGGCACATACTTCAATTCAACGTAAGATTTTGCAGATTAAAAACAATGAAGAATACAGTCTTTTGTGTTAACAATTCTGCTGTAATTGCCTGTGAGCACAGGCTCACCAACTGCCAAATATAAGATAATTTACACCTGAACGAAAAAGATGTGAGCTACTGCAGATATACTGCATAGTAAAAATGAACAGCCATGCAGACAGCTCCAGCAGAACAGCAATTACTGTAATTTTGACTCCAGCTTAACCCAATGTAATTGTACATGTGCCTACACCTAGGCAGTTCAGTGAGGAAACCATGAGTAAGGCTACATAGTAACTACTCAAATGCTAATTTACTAATTTTATTATGCTTAGCTTTTATGTACCTAAGGGGTGTCTGCTTACCTTTGCATTGCAAACCCTGTCTAAAAAGCCCTTTGAGAAGCTTCTTACAGTACTGGCAAACTGTTGGCCGTGTATAAGAGTGGATGACGAAAGTGTGAGGCACTTTAACCTTGGACAGTAAGATCTTGTCTAGCTGAATAGGTCGCCCAATATATGATTGTGAATTTGATCTCTTTTCTCGCCCAGTGAATGATTCTGATGGTGTCTTTTGCTGTGAAATACATAAAAAGAACATGTGAAATAATCATGATGTTCTAACTTTTAAAAGAATATCACATTCACTCACCTCAAGAACAGTAAGTCATGTCATAAAAAGAAACGTGTTTTTAAACACTAATAGAACGTGCAACTCTCTCCGACTGCTTATGAAAAGTTTGAACGGTAGCAAACACTATCTTTGCCAACACTATTGTCATACATTCCACAATGTGACTGAAACAGGGTTTCAGGGTTTTATTGAAAAAAAAATCAAAATATTCATTTAAAATTTCTCAGAAAAGCATTTTGCATTCTGACAAACACACAAGCCACTTTTACCCCTCTTATTTTCTGTTTTATATCAAATTTAACTTTGAAAGGCTGTATTTTTTGTATAAATATTAGAAAATAGTTACCTTATTCCATGTGCATGCAGGGGTTTGATACAAAACAGATTAGTATTTTCCATCCCCTTCATTTATAATTTTTGCTATCGCTAACCTTACCATATTTAGATTACGCACAATGTGTCATAATAGGTATAAAAATGCATGCAGATAAATATATATAAAGTGAGACATACAGCCTAAGGTATGGAATAAAAAGAATTTCTGAAATAACTTATTTACCTTATATTCTCAACTCATGTAAATATGGTAATTATCCCAGAAAACAGCTGACCCAGAAAGCTGCCTGCTCCCAGTAACTGCCCTCAAGAAACAACCAAACTATACACTCAGTTAACATTGAAAGAAGGGAAAAAAAAAAAGCTGCAAGATGCAGCTTGATCATTTAAAACTCAGCATCTTCTTACCATCATCTGCTAATAATAGCTGAAGGCTAGAAAATGAGTCATTCCCATCTAATATCATCTAAATTAAACTTACTACTATCACTTTGCCTTCATTTTCCAAATTATTGCCAAATCAAAAATTATTTTGGCAACTGAACAGTATTAAAAGCTTTTAAAAAAATCCAAATTACTTCTATCTAGTTAACCTCATGCTCAAAGGATTTTAGAGATCTTGTTTGTCCCAGATTTTCTCACCAAACACCTTGCAGTTTTAGAAACTTCAGTAGTGTCGCTGAAATGTACTAAGACTCATCTTAGGCACTTATATGATTATCAGAGAGACACACTTCTGTACAGCTTTGGCTCTGACCACTGAGATATGCTGCCCAGATGATGTCTCATCAAATCTCAGTTGTGGTACAGTTTGAGTGTGGGACAAATTATTTGCTATAAGTTTTGTCTTTTTGAGTTTGATGGCAAGTTTTCAGCTTTGATGTGCTAATATATGCTTCTGCATAGCTCTGAGAAAACGTTACATTTTACAAGCAGCATACACTGTAACACATCAGCAATTCTTAGTTTACAATGTCTTCATGTAAAGTAAGAGGTAAAGCTGAATTTCATCTTCTCCCATACTATACTCCCATACATCAGTAGCCATGGATCTGGTCTCTCTCCTGCATTCTCAGGCCTGATGTGAGGGATTTGCACTCCCTCCCTCTTCCAGCCAGTCACAATGTGACCCCTTGGCTACTCTCAGAGCTATCAAGGGAAGGGAAGCTAGTGACAGCTCAGAACTCATGGCAGTAGCAAACAGAGCATCACTCCACACTCCTCTGATGACTGACTAGGAGGAGGAGCACATCCTCCCTCTTGTCAATAATAAGCTTCTTCTTCCAGTATTTTCCAGAACTCCTCTCAATAACCCCTCAACTTTAACTTCCAGCACTCCCAGTATCAGACAGATCCCGCAATTTAAAGCCCCCAAAAGAAAACTAGTAACTGTTCCATTTTCACTGCAAAAGTGAGAATCTCTTCCACAAAGCACCTTCTTCTTTAGCCAGTGTGCTTTTGTTTCTTAGAAAGATAAATTACTTTTTCCTGGTAGTCAGCCAGGCTACTGACTCAGCAGATCTGGAAACTTCCCAGGAAATGACTGCTTAACTGAATTACACCATGGAAACTAACAGCCTGTGCAGCTCCGAACACTAAACAGTTCTTAAGAACAATCATCCCAGCAAGGTAATCTATACTTTAACAGCTCAGAATATGATTTTCCAAGTGACAACAAACACAAAGAAACGTGCAGATATTTAACTATACAGATGTTCAGCCAAACAAGTGATACCAATCACATTCAGAGCCTTCAATTCAATTAAGCCTTAAACTATGAGAATATCTAACAGAATCCAGTGTTATTTTTAATTCCAAGATGGGAGAGATGCCAAGCTTTTTCTTCAACATGGGGCATTCAGCATGATTCTTACTAGTCTTGCCCCTCTTTCTTGTTCAACTTTGAATTTTGGGAATATGCGGAAGCTACACATGGTTTATCTGGTAAGCTTCATTAAAAACTATTCAAAGACACAATAATTTGTCTACAGTAGACAGAATCACAAAGTAATTGTACAGAACCCTGTCACTCCTGAAAGGAGATGGTCCTCCATATAACCATTACTCCAAAAGTAAAAATACTTCAGAAGGAAATCTTTCCTGTCTTTTTTTACCTTGTCCAAATCCATTGCAAAATACAATTAAGAAACTGAAATAAATACTGATTCCCTGCCAATGAAATTCAGCTGTTCCAATTACCCTGGTGAGCCTGACTGTCTTCTAGCACCACACCTATCCCTCGCAGGCACAGAAACCAAAGAAACTTCAGGGAGATGCTGAAGGGACTAATGGGAAGCAATAAAAGCTGACTACCTGGATGCAGAGTTGGTGTCTTGGGAATGAAGACAAAGACTAGTGCTGCAATCAGATGCAGAGGCTAGCCTAAAACATAAAATAGACTGCTGTTTTCCTGACTTCTTTTAAAAGGCTTCAACAGTCACACTAAAACTGTCTCAGGCATTCTGACAAAACTTTACTGAAGACCTTAATGTTCTAAAAAAGTCAGAAAATAAATACTTCCATTTTGACAACTGATACCTTATTTTACATCACACTTGCAGAAACACATTCAAGTCAGTAACCTTCACTCAGAAGAAAATAGGCTACATATCCTATATTCTCCAAAATACATATTTTTTCAAAACTGTTCACAAAGGAGTGCTAACCTTTTGTAGGCTCAATATCTTAAAAGTATTGTGACATTATTCGTATACTTTACACTGAGATATTCAAACAAAACCAATTGGGGTATTCCCACAATTTTGAAATGTTTGCCTTAACAAAAGAAACAAACTATCATGAGTTAGATTGGTTTTGGTTTGTTTTTTCTTTTTTACTTATTTACTTGGACAACTGAGAAAAGTGATGTATATTTTAAAGAAACAAACAGCAATAACTGTCTGCATGAAGTTTTATTTTCAGCTTTGAAACATGCATTTCCTTCCTGTATTGAAGGCAGAAGATAAAGCCTTAATACGTTCATATACAATTTCTTCACAGGAAGCTACTGTCAAATGAGGTGCTAGATATCTATGTAACCACAGGGACTACTGTGTTTTTAATGCAATGCAAATGTTGACTTTCTTTTACAAATTAAACTATGTGACTGTAATTAACAGAATTCAAGGAAACAAATCTTCAGTTAAATATATTGAAATACCACATAGACTGCAATCAACTGTGTTGTCTTTTGAGGCTTTTAGCACTCTTTAAGTCAAGTGTATGATTTAATCCTACAAGCTCCATAGTTAAATAGCTATGGTTTGAAAAACACTTCAGTGTCACATGTGTAAACACATCAAAGAACTGACTTCACTATGAACTGTTAATATTAAACTATCTACAGATGGAAATTATTATGTACCCTGCTCCTCCACTCAGACAGCAAACAGTGGTTTGAATGCTCTGTCTGTAACCTGACTTATTTTGTAAAGTAACAAGAGAAGATTACTAGGTTTCAGCAGTTATTGTGTGACTATGCTGACTTCTCTGAGTCAAGGATTTCCCAAAACAAAAGCCCTTTTTTACAGAGGACTTGCTAGTTGCAGTAGGCATAAAAGGGCTTACACAGCACCAAGCTTTTTTTCCTGCATCTTACAGACACACAAGTTCCTTATAAAATACTAGGTTTAGTTTGATCTTCTATTATATGCTTTACAATTTTAAGTATGATAATTTTGAGCAAGAAATTATTTTAATGTAAGTCTCTTGCACTACTAGGATGCTCACATCATAAGCCACACTCAGTAGCTCAGTTGTACCAACTGCACAGAACTATTAAGAAAGAAAAAAAGAAGGCACAGACCATGACACAAAGGTATCTTAGCCAAGTTATAACTGAAGACAAAACTATTCAAGGAATCTTTGAACAATTCTGGTTCACTCAGAGTCGCTTTTTTTTCCTCCAGTCTGTGTAAATGAGTCCCATCTGACACTGTCTCCACACCATTCCTACTGAATCAGGGATAAGCAGTAGGTCTTTGGACTTAACCAAAGCCACAGGTTTGGAAAAAGTTTTGGCATTGGATAGAGAAGGTCTAGACAAACCAGCTTGGCAAGCCTTGCCGAAAGAGAGGAAGTCTGGGGGCAGTAGGGTGTTATCAGTGTAGAAGAAAAACTTATGTATTAGAAAGGAAAGTGCCACTGAACATGTTTGGGCCAGGAAAGAGGAGATAAAAGTGTCCTCACTTCCTCTCTCTCCCAAAGTACAAACTGCACATTGGGATCTTATACCATTTCACAAGACCTAGCACTAACATGAATGATGTTTCAGAGATGCTATAGGAAAGTAAACTGTGTACTGCAGGGTGTGCCACTTTTTTATATTTTCAATATGTACAAATCCTTGTGTTAGTACTTAGAAACTACAAGAACTTAGGTCTGAATGTGTGTTTACTTAGACATATCATGCACTCCTTAGAATTCCTACTGTCACAGTCCCACAAGTACACATCCTCAGTTTAATGGTGACTTATATGAAGGCTCATAAGCTGACAACTGCTGTTACTATTGTATGTCTTCCCTAAAAACAAGATTGGGGATTTAATAACAAGTAGCAACTACCTAAGAACAACCTGAACCGCTCTCCTCCTCCAAGCTGAAGAATCAGACACCCATAAAACCTCTCCAAGGGATCATAAACAAGTTGCATTCAGAAACATCACACATGGCACATATGAAATTTCAGAACATTTACATCTTTAAGCTGTTTACTGTTGTCCCTTCTACCTATCTCCCTAGGTATTTGGAAAATATTAGAAGTGCACAACTGATGCAATATTTAATGTCGTCCTAAATATACACCTTTTAACTTAAAATAATCGGCTTGATCATCTTTTAGATTTCATCTGGCAGTAATGAACTTCTGAAACAATCATATTGGGGCAAATGAGATCAGAAAAGCTAAAATGTACTTTGACATTTCACAAGAAATTCTATCCCAGCATATTTAGTGCATGCCAGCTAGTACAGGGATTACTATCATTTTATGGCACAGAGATATGTAAGGTAAGCCATTCCAAATTTACTTTCTGTATCCTACAAAGTTTTAATTTAGGGTCCAGTTTGACTTTGAATGTCAAAGACATGAAATGCTTCAAGAAAAAAGGGAACTATATTTTAAATAGTTTTGGTTGATTTTTTTAACCTTTAACATAATTTAATATTTTAAATAATTGTAAAAAAAAAGCAAACCCAAAACCCCCTAAAAATAATACCTAAAAGATTGTGAAATTAACTTAAACTTCTATTTAATATTTAACTTTCAGTGTCAGATTCACTGAGTTCTTGATTCTCAGTTCTGCTCAGTGCATGACCGTAGATTCACCTGCCACTTATGTAAACATTACTTAGGATTGGTTTAGTTCACAGCCTATATTTTACACTTTTATTATTTATAAATAACATCTAGATTTTGGACCTCAAAAAATTTCCAGGAACATTCTCCAAAATAGCATGTGCTTTTTTATTAAACAAATGAGTAGAGAGAAAGTCTTCCCATAAAACAGGGAGGAATGTGCAGTGCCTATCACCAGGGCATGGAAGGATAACTTGGGGCTGACAAAATTAAAATATAACTATGAGTGGTATTAATTTACAGTTAACTTGGGTGTCTTTCTTCAGGAGGAAATATTAATTTTGCCTAGGAGGATCTTTGGTCTAATGAACTCTATTCTAACCATTAGAAAAGGACTCCTACTAATTACAGCTGGCTTAAGGCATGAAGCTGCTCTCAGCTGCAACATCCTAAGCTCTTCTTTAACCCTTCCCTCAAGGGCTCCTCTTTTCCAGTCCAGTGACCTAAGGAGGCACTATAGGGACTGGAACTGGGAAAAGTAGATGCATCTTCAAAGTGTGGAAAATTCACACTTAATAGAGTGGGAATTTTTGAGTCACTAGAAATGAGGACTCCTTATTTCAGTGGAGTAAGAGAAAAGAGCAGTTGTATTAAGAACTGGGTACAAGGGAAGAAAGAGTAAATGACCACCTACAACTCACGACAATTCCCTCCCCGAGACTCCACTGTTCTAGTTCTGCAAAACCACTCTTCCTATATATAGCTGAAAAGCCTGAAGCTGGCTCTGCTCGTAACAAATCTACACAGGCAGGGAACACCTGGTGCTTTGTAGTCTGTCAGTGATATGTAAATAGTCTTTTCAACTAAAATTATTTAAATTTAAAATTTTTAGTAAAAAATAATCCCAAATTCTCTAGAAAAAGTAAAGTAAGTAAGTATGTAAGTAACTTTGTAATATTCCATTTACCTGTGCCCTGTGAGACACAGCACTGCTATTTAAAATGCAAAGCTCAGCTAGGCTTTTTCTGAGTGTCGTGGTTTAAGCCCAGGCCGTAAATCAGAACCACGAAGTCCACTTCCCCCCCCACCTTTCTTCCCTCCGCTCCTGGAGGGACGGGGAGGAGAATCAAAAGAATGCAGCTCCCACGGGTTGAGATAAGAACAGTTTAATAACTAAGGTATAACACAAATCACTACTGCTACCACTAATAGTAATAATGATAAAGGAAATAACAAGCAAGAGAATACAACCGCTCACCAACCGGTACCTCACCCCCACCCCGCAGCATTCCACCCTTCCGGGGACTCTCCGTTCTACCTCCTGGGCATGACGTGCTATGGTATGGAATACCTCTTTGGCTAGTTTGGGTCAGGTGTCCTGTCCCTGCTTCCTCCTGGCTTCTCCTCCTCCCTGGCAGAGCATGAGACTCACAAAGTCCTTGGTCAGGGTAAACATTCTGACCAGCAACTGAAAACATCAGCTTTACCAGTATTATTCCCAGGCCAAAAGTCAAAACACAGCACTGCACCAGTAGAAAAAATGACTGCTACTGCTAAACCAGGACAGTATCCACCCCTTATTCCATACCATTCACGTCATGCTCAGATCCCACATTTTCAATATACCATCACTTGTAACAGTCTTTCAGAGCAGGAGAGGCCCATTGCAAAGTCCACCCCTCGATCATGAGTCCATCTCTATGTTGCATCTCTGCCCTGATGGCCTGAAGTGTCATGGGCCCATCAGGCTCAAAATAATTCACCCTCCCCTGCAGCAGTCTCTGCAACTTGTCTCCATACAGCTGCCTTCCATCTCCGACGCTTCCAAAGCACTGGAGGGGCCCAGTGGATTAGATACTCGCCCATACTGTCCCACACACCATGACACTCATGACTGTCCAGCCTTGGAGAAAACCTCTCGGTCCCCCTGTATTGTCTAAACCCAGACAAGACCCAAACCTGACTCTGCTTAACTCTTGGGATCAGACAAAATGGCCGTGGGTAAAACACACTCTGTGTGTGTGCCAACATGGTGATCCCCATCACAATCAGCAGGCAGGTTCCAAGGATACCCAAAGGCCATTCAAAACCTTCAGAACTCTCAAATGATGCTACTGTACTTGTCACTGGGGCTGTAGCTACTGTGCTTGAAGGCTCTCTCACCACCAGCTTCTCTTTTTCTGAGTCCAGATCTTCCTCCTCTGCCTTGCTGGGAAGTGCTGCAGGGTCTCCTGCATCCTCCTGGGGCTCAGGCTCACGGGGCTCGGCAGACGGCTGCTGGGGGATGCTCTCGGCCGCCGCGGGGCTGGGCTCGGCCGTGGGGCTCGGCTCCTCCGCCGCCTCCTCCTGCTGCTCGGCAGCCGCCTCCTTCCCCTCCTCGGCAGCCGCCTCCTTCCCGGCCTCCGGCCCCGCTCCCGCTGCCGCTTGGTCCCCGGGGCCCCTCTCCCGGGCCGCTTCGGCCGCCGCCGGCTCCCGGGGCCGCTCCCCCTCAGCTCCCCGCAGCCTCACAAAGACGGACGCGAGGACGAGGGCCAGGACGGTGAAGAGCAGCGGGACAGCCAGGTACAAGTCCACAGCCACGTCCATCCCGCCCTGCTGCCGGAGCCCGCCCGCATTACAAGCCATTACCATAAAGTACAGTGAAACAAGAACCTTAGCCCAAGTCCCACACTTGATAAACACTAACACAGCAAATACCAGCTCCAAGCAAGCTACAACATACAGAAACTGTGACATCAAAAAGAACAACTTTGAGAGCCCATAAATCAGCATTGTGCCTCGGTCAGATCTGTTGTTATCTCAACCCTTCCTGCCCCACGTTGGGCGCCAAAAAGAACTGTCGTGGTTTAAGCCCAGGCCGTAAATCAGAACCACGAAGTCCACTTCCCCCCCCACCTTTCTTCCCTCCGCTCCTGGAGGGACGGGGAGGAGAATCAAAAGAATGCAGCTCCCACGGGTTGAGATAAGAACAGTTTAATAACTAAGGTATAACACAAATCACTACTGCTACCACTAATAGTAATAATGATAAAGGAAATAACAAGCAAGAGAATACAACCGCTCACCAACCGGTACCTCACCCCCACCCCGCAGCATTCCACCCTTCCGGGGACTCTCCGTTCTACCTCCTGGGCATGACGTGTTGTGGTATGGAATACCTCTTTGGCTAGTTTGGGTCAGGTGTCCTGTCCCTGCTTCCTCCTGGCTTCTCCTCCTCCCTGGCAGAGCATGAGACTCACAAAGTCCTTGGTCAGGGTAAACATTCTGACCAGCAACTGAAAACATCAGCTTTATCAGTATTATTCCCAGGCCAAAAGTCAAAACACAGCACTGCACCAGTAGAAAAAATGACTGCTACTGCTAAACCAGGACACTGAGAAATCACTTCCAATGTAACTAAAATAACTTTAATATATCAACATTCATCACTTCTAGAAGAATGAGTAAAAGTTACCAAAATAATGGTAACCTATATGAAAATAAATAGAAATAAAATCCTATTGTCTCATATAAATATATTTGAAGTAAAAACATAGACAGTTAATACATTTTCTTTTACAAAAATAACTTAATTTTGTTTTTCCTCCAAATACTGTTTTTTTTATTACTACTTTTAATTACTGTTGATACAGGGTAATCCATCACTATGCAGATTGATGGATTCATCATTTTTAAGATAGCACATACTTGGAACAAAATTATCTTAGACACTAGAAAACCCCTATTCTATATATGTTTGTTTTATGGGTATTCTGTGGCATTGTAATACTGTAATATATTTTACAAAATGTATTTTTTCTACAAAAAGAATATATGTGTTTTAGGAAGAAATAAAGTAACTTTTTTCAAAGAGAATGATGTTTGGCCATGATAACCTTCATTTCAGCATAACAAAATATTCCTCAGATTATCTATGTAGTATTACTAAAAAGGAAAACATTTGTCAAACCTGTTCCTCTCTGGCTGCCTCTCAAATATATGCTGCAAGGGAAAGAGGCCAACATTTCATAGTTTAAAAACTTCTGAATCTTTAAACATGAATAGCTTCTTTAGAAAATCCATATTGAAATTCAAAGAGGACATCCATTGACATGAAGTAACCATTTAAAAAAAAACAAACTGTTTTTCACTTAGACTTGATACTCTTCATATATAGCTTTAACTTAGCTGTGCACTGTTTATGTTTATTTCCACATATTCCTTGACAATTGGGTTGTTTTGTTTTGAGGGTTTTTTTTAATGCAACCATGTTCTGAAGAAGCAACTAAACTGAAGTACATGCTTATTGCTGGTGAACACTTAAAGGTTGGGTTTGTTCAGCTTAAAATAAAATATTAATTTTATACATTAGTCCAGCAAATTCCCAATGTTCTGAAATGAAGTTAAAATTTTCTTCCCATGTCGTACTGTCAGTAAAAGAGCTTCAGTCCAACCAATGACCTCTATCATGCCTAAAAAATGAAAAAGCCACTTTTGTATTAAAATATTTTAATGTTAGCTAATTTTACTGTTTAGTATAAGAATTATGACCTTCACTTTGGAATCTGGACTTTGGAGTTTCACACTGGGTATAATCTTTCTAGAAGGAAAACAAATGCTCGTACATTCTTAAGACTGGAATATACTAATCTGATTAAATGTCTGCATTTCTTCACATTGATACTGATACTCATAAAAGAGGATGTTCCTGATAATACGATAGGGAGTAAATACGTACATACCTCATAGCCAGGGCTGACAGGAGACTGAGACAGGAAGTTGGAAAGAAGAAAAAGCAGAAGAAATAAGGGAGAGAAAAAAGACAGAAATAATGCTACTTTAGAAGCAAGCATGAAAGTGGGATTATTTTATAGTCTCATTCCATGTTATGCAATGCAAAAAGAATTGCATTTGAGCTATGACAGGTAAAAATCTGGGTTACATAGCATCCTCCTAGTTCTACTTGTTTTTAGCATTTCTGTTGATGAGTTTTACACTACTAAATTAAGAATCAGAAAAAGGATATTGCCCAGATTTTATTCTTTGGAGGTAGATTTTTAAAGCTGTAGTCAAATGTAGTCCCCAGTCAATTTTCAACTCAAATGAAATGCTTTATTGGCTTATGAATACATTTAAACATAAACTGAAATTGTGTTTGTGTGTGGTGGTGCCCTATGAAAGGATAATTGAAGTACCCTTTGCAGGATACACATTATTCTGTCTCCAAGATTTTTTTAAATGCCACAATTTCCTAAATTAGGGCAAAAAGTCTTAACTTTTTAAGTGCCATTTTTCCAGAAGCCAGACTTACAAGCTGAATTTAACACTGTGAGCTAAAGCTGGCTTCTTTCTGGTTCACACAAGATGGACAAAAAGTTCTGAAATCATAACTTAGTAAATAATTCCAGGAACTACTTCTCTCCCAACTGCTCTGACTATCTATAGTACATAGAAGCAAAAGTATTTTAGTCCTATTTAAAGAATTGACAGATACCTGATTAATTCAGTAGTCCCAAACACGGGTTTTATTTTGTTACCAGTAACTGAAGTGCCACATCAATACTTGTAATGAATGGTATGATTTTGTGAACAAGGATGCTATTGCTTAGTATATTCATGCATACTGTAGAAAAAAGGAACACATTCCAAAGTGCATGCTTTGATTGACATCACAGTATAAACTGCCATAAAACTTATCTCACAAGTACTGCAGAAGAATGGAGTCCAAAGGACAGACCTGATAGAGGAGAACTGACAAAGCTTATAGACGCTTAAAAAAATGGGGCAAAAAATGGAAACACTTCAGTGCAAAAAACCCAAAACAAAACAAAAGACATACAGAAGCCATATGTGAGAGTATGTCTGAAAATCTGGTAAATGATACCATGATTTCCTGAAATAAGGAGTGAAACTGGAAAGCTATTTAATTTCTCTAGTCTAGTGATCATCCCTGTACCTACTGTAAACATATTTTCTTTGAGCATGCATGTGTGTGTGCATGTGTGATGTTCTGAACCATCAGCATGGGTACACTGATAATTACAAATTCGTAGGGAAGTATAGTCTGCAGTATATATGAAACTTACTGTATTTCTTCACTGTCAATTTTAATATTCTCAACAGTTTTAAAATACTTAGCTTTGCAAAACAGGTATGTCATGTAAGAATGTATCAGCAAACAACTATTAAAATTAAAAAAGTTTTCGTATTAAATTTTTTTGCTATCTTGTAACTATACATTGCAGTGAATATTCATAGGCACTATACTAAGATGCTCACTAAATTTTTTTAACCAGAATTCCTGAAACAATTCAGAACTAGGGCCAGCCTCCCTCAAAATTTTCTGTTTTGGTCTGAGTAAGTTGGCATTTCTGAAACAACCTACTGAGAATTATGAATAATCTACAAAGATTTGTTGTTGCAGTTTTTGCAAAACTTAAGCACCTTACTCATTTATGCAGCTTTTCAATTAAGAAACCAGATTCTTAATGTTAACCTTAATTTCCAAGTAGCTTTAGGCTAATGATAATCAGTAAGATAAGTACATAATCATGGCTCATAGATGGTACAGCATATAACACCAGGTCTACATCATCTGCAATAGTGTCCTTTTAGTATGTCAAGTTTAATAACTTTAATATTCCAATTGAGAGGAAAACATGATAATTGTTGTGTGCACTTAAAAAGTCTTTCCTCTCTTTTAAACCTTAAGGTTTTCAAAGCTTTCACTTAGGAGTGGATTCATTTACACACAGTGTAAATTCTTAACTATTCAAGTACATTATGACCATGAGTGTAGAAAGGAACAAATATGCCAAAGATAAAAAATATGTATATTTTAATTTACTACAGTCATTACATTTTGTTCTCAGAAGAGTTGTTTTCATGATGGGAACTACGACAGTAATGTATAAACAAGTATAACATATATTTATGTGTACCTGTGTGTATACTGTATATCTAAATGCATATCTACACACATATATATAGACATACACATACATTCACCACAAAGATCTGTATCAGGAAATAATGGAGATTTCTCCCATTTTCTTTTGAACACTTAAAAATATGCTAAACATAAAGGCTCCAAATAATCAACTATAGCCCTGACTATAACAGATACTCAGTTTGACATTGTAGTGGTTGGGTCACAGTGTTCTCCTGAGGCAAATTTTTACTGTATCATAAAACAATGGATATAATGGTCTGATACAGAAGAAATTCAATTTCTAGTTCCAGAGGAGACATCCTCCAAGATGCAACTACTCACATTAGCATGGCTGGCACCTTTAGAACTGTAAAATACTTGACAAAGGGAGGAAACTCCTGGGAGTATCGGAAGTGACACATACCTTAAACACACAATCCTTAAGCTGGTGACTTCCCTTCTACGTCAAGATGCTTTTTCTCACAGCAATGTTTTATAACTTACATAGAACTCTTCTATGTAGTCTACAACAGGCAAAACCAGAGAGTGCTAAATGCCATTGTTTATTACCAACAATACCCATGGCCTCTACAGCTAGGGAATCCCATACCAGAAGGGCTTCATCGGGCATGCTGGAAGAGGGTTCTGCAGAAACTGTTCGAACGGTGCTGAGTCCTGTGAGAGACACGTTTGACAGGCGCCTTTTCCGTACACCACTGCAGTTGTTAGGAATTTTAAATGCACATCTCTTATGGTAATTTAGACCACACCCTGGAAAGAGAAATATAAAACCCTCTGATGATGGTTTACTACTGGAAAAAGCAAAGATTTTATTTTTTCCCCCAAAACAAGAGGAATTCAAAACCACCACCCTTATTTTTGATTAAACTTTATTCCTCTACTCTGCTAGTTTAACTCGTATATTCTACACATTTTTAGAGAGATAATGCTATAAGCTCCCAACAGTTTTATCTATAACCCGTGGTTTTAATTTTTAAAGAATCTATCATCTTACAGTGCAGGAAATTTCTGTGATCAGCATCTGAGAGGTAAGAAAGTCTTTCACTGCAAATGGTACATCCTATTGGATACAGTCTATCAGGAATCAAATAGTTGTGGCAAAATGAGAAAAGACAGCTATTACAAACTCATATGTATTGACAGCAATTTCAGTTAAATCATCTGAATTAATGTGATATAGAAGGAGATACAGGCCCAGACTCACAGAGAAGTGTAAGATACAGAAAAACTTTTCTTTAAAATACATACACACCTATTGTTTTGCACTTCAGGTTACAGAACCTTATCTAGGTGCTCTCAGAGCACTCAGAAAGATTAGTTCTTTAATCACTTAACTATTCTGATAGTTCCTACGTCTCTTCCTATTCAATTCAAAAGCAGAATCACAGACAACATGCGTAAGTGGAATGGACAGGTCTCTTCCTGAGGCTGAAAAATCACATCTCACTGCAGCTTACCTTCACATTTGAGCCCCTGACGTACCAGCCCCCACAGCATTTCTCCACAATGGTCACAAAAGGCTGGAGCTCGATACGAATGAACAAAAAGTGCATGGGGACGGATTTGAAAGTCTTCAAATGTAGCAGAAGCTGTAACAAGAAGATCATTCAAAATGTTACTAAAATTAGTAACATAATTAATATGCTTTATTGATGTGGTACTTCATCACAGAACTAAGCTAAACTACTTCTGGCCACTACAATGATGAACTCTGAATTTTTTAATGGTTGTTGTACCGTATTTTGAAGATAAAAAGATTGCTGATACACCTCCATACTACAATAACCACTGGGCAAAGGATAAAGCTGCTTTCACACACTTACAGCAATAACTTCCCTAAGAATATTTTGCCAATAAAACACAGGAGATCAATAGCATATCAAACGCTTATTGGAAATTGCCAGAGTTCAACCAGATGTTGGAAATTTTTCAAAATACTCTTTCACAGACTTGACTGACTACACCTAAAGGGAATATATCCCTTTAGGTAATTTCAGTAAGGTGATATAAGGTATTATATCCGTTATAAAGGTAAATATACTCCTTTCAGATAAATTCAGGAATTTATCTTATACACATAAGATAAACAGAATACATGCAGTAAAGAAACATTAATTTTTTTCCAGACAAGCAAAAGAAAATATATCCAAAATGCACCATTTCAGCTGACCATTTGGTATGTCTGATTCAGCAGCTTATGTTGTTATTGGTGAACTGATTGCCTAAGTTAATAATATACACTAGAATTTTGAAAGAAAATATGCAATTACACACCCAATCATCAACAAAGACAAAGCCCTTGCAGAGCAGTCTGGAAGACTGCTATACATTTCCTGGAGTTCCAATCATTTCAAAGTGATGTGTAACAGATGCAAAAGTTATAAGGGCTAGGTAAAGGCACTAGTGTAAACTAGAAAAATAAACAGTGACAATGTTTTAAGACCTATTGAGTATACAGATGCAGCCAGCACCACAATACTTTTAAAAATATGCTTAATTAAATCTTTTAATTTTTCTTATTATGTTAAACAAGCATCAGAGTCCAAGGGAAAATATCATCTGTCAAATGTTGTTAAACATTAAGCACATATACAAACATTTGATCTCAGACTGCCATTTAAACAGGTGATTTAAGTGTGCGCTTACTCTTTACAGATATCAGTATGAATGAATCAGGTGTGCAGCCACTAAATAAAAATGCTTTGTCTCTCAACAGAAATGCATTCCTGATTTGCAACTGAGAGGGAAAGAAAACCTATTTTTTAATGGTTCAGTTCAAATGTATTCCTAAAAGACCCAAATACCCTTAGCCCTTGGCTTGTTCCTTGTGTATTAAAAGAACCAAAAATTTGATTAACAATCAAGAAAAAGTTTTTAACTAATTAGAGCAGAGTACCTATGCCCTGGACTCAGTTCCTTCTGTGCACAAAGGACTCTTACAAAAATCTTTGCCAAAATGTCTCCATAGAAAAATATGTTTCTAGTCTCAACCACTCTAGGGATCTTTTAACAGAGATATTTGGAATACCATCACACAAGTAGGTTTCAATGATTCCAATGATATCAAGCCTTCTATATTATTTTCATTGAAACAATCCAAATCACCTAACAGTTTGTTTAATTTAGGATTTCATTTTCTTTTCGCAGAAGTATTCACTTCCTAGCTTTCAAAATAAGCCATGTTACAAAGCTTAATTCATAAAATTAGGACTTCATAAAAGAGTCTAACATGCTAGAACATACCAAATCTGAAATATAATAGTTTTATATTTATATTTAACAGTGCTGGGCCAGGCTTTTTTTTTTTTTTTTTTCCAGCTTCAAGGGCTTCCAAACACACAAAGATACTAGTCAAAAGATGCTATTTTTCTATTTTCTTTTTTCCAGACAATAGCAGTCAAGTTTACTGTTAAGGCAATGCTCACTCTGTAATGGCATATCTCCATCTCTTTGCATAACAAAATGACCATGGAAAAGTTATATATATTTGTGAGCCTTCTAAAGGGCGGGCACCACAACTAGAACACCGTGCTCTACACCTTGCAACAGAACTGCAACATACGCTTCTTTGCTATTGTCCCTCTTGGTTCAATTTGCACATAAATATAAATGAAAAGGCTTACTAGAAGATACTCTGCAAGAATGCATTTCTCCTCAAGGGAGAAGACAAAGAAGGCCCTACTATAAGACCCACAAGACACGATAGCCACGAATTTGATAAGATACATGTGAATTATAGAGATACAAACTTTTTGTTTATAAAGATATGTCCTGAGGTTGTTTCTAAAAGCATACAATTAATAATCAAAGTACTATTAAAACACTGTTAATTTTACATATCACTCTTGTAAATCTTAATCTAGCGAAGGATTTAAGTATGTACGTAAGTTTATGCCTATTTCCTTGAATCGCTACCTAAAGTAGGTATTCATGCATGTATTTAAATTCTGAAATGATGTTTGCCAGGTTGGAACATTGGAGAGAAGTTTTACATGGATCTACTGGGTGGTTTTTCAAATACTATGAACTGTGAAAAAAAAAAGCTTGGAAGTGTGTTGGGTTTTAATTTTCAAGGTAAAAATAGTGTTTTTCCAGGTTTCAGATTTACGTGTTCTCATCAGGCTCTGTATACAGCATTTTGTTTTCCAGTCTCATGAAATGATGTTACTTTAGATCACTATTCACTGAAACTAGCGTATCATTAGAACTTAACCTGGGTGAACTATATTAACTAGCAAGTTACACAAATCTTTAATCTCTAGAAATATGGATTAATTAATATTTCTTGTTCTGCCACCCTATGACATAGTTGACTTCCTGTGACTAAACTAGAACAGCTTAAAGTTTCAGAGCGTGCAGTTCCAGGAGCAGCCATATATGAATCAGGTTCTTCTTTAATGCTTCTTCCATCATCTTGTAATCCACTATTTTTTTACATTACATGTCTAGAAAAGCTGTCATATAGCCACTAACAATCAAAGTTTTAACTTTCAGAATACTCCTGCGTTATTCATTGAAAAAATAAAAGCCTTCCTGATGCAAACAAAGATATGTACTTTTATTTTTCCCAAAAATTAAATGGAGACCTTTCTTAATTAACAAAAAAGCTTCAGTAATGTCAGGCTATCCTTTGCTTTGACAGAGAGCTGATGCTGTGAAAGCAATTTTCTGTGCAGTAAAAAAAGAAGAGGCTTCAAAAGTGTCTACAACTGTACCCTGAAAACCTTACTATTCTCCAGAAAAGTTTGCAATATTATGTTCTTAATATGATACCATTACACTGTTAACTCTCAGGCTAACCTGTCATCATCTATTTAAGCATTCTTTGTATCACCAAAACACAGACATTGAAACTACAACAGTTTTGACAAGACTATTTCATCAAGTCTGTCAATGACTTGGCTGTTAATGCCTAGTACTCCTTGTTCTGGGCTCAGCAGCAGATCTATCATTCAGCACAGCTGGAAATGAGAACAAGAAGCCATTGCAACTCCAGAGTGGCAATGACCTGCTTTCAGAAAGAGGCAAAGGATTTACTGATCATTTTGAGTTCTGAGTCCAAAAGGGATTTGAACTATTAGCAGAGGTAAGATCCTGCTATTATGAGCAACAGAGCTTCATGTAGCGGGAGCTGTCATCTAGCACCCACACCTCTCATAGCAGAAGAAACCATCAACCACATTATTAGCAATATCTTGCAATTATGAAAAGCAGACATTCTCTGGCTACCCATTCCCATTTGTAGTGCCTTTAGGAGTAATGTATCCCATTGACATCCTGCAGGCACTCGTAACCAAGTCCTCCCCTACAAGAACTTAAAAATTATCATTACACACTATTAAAACTATAAGCACTGACTAAACCATAACAATTAATGACTGTATATGCAATTTCACTGGGCTAAGAGAAAGGAAAACATTTTTTTCTTTCTGATGTTCCATTCTGGCAATCAAGGAGAGTCTGACTTTTCAGAGTTCCAAAGTCAGCAGAGCCATGGCAGTTCATATAAGCCAAAGATTTCATCTCTGATCTCCACCTTGAAATCTGATTTAAAAATTAAACTAACATTATCAGGGCCCTAATACATAACAGAAACGATAACTTCCTAAAATCTAGATGTGTGCAGATTTATAATAACTCTGTTTCTTTACCTGTTCTGCACTGAAATAGGGTAACTTTGATATGGAATATTTGGATCTAATGACCTTTCTGGATATGTATGCAAGTACCTCAGCACTCTAAATTTTACATGCAGGAAAATCCTTCTAATCCAACAAGTTTCATCTGTTTACCTTATCTATCATCACTTTATCTTAATGTTTTAGGTGAAAACCAGCTTAAATTATTAATGCTAACAGTTGTCATCCAGGCAATTGGCTGTATGAGGTGGGGATGCAGGAGAGGATATAACTGAATTTTGAACTCTCAAACAGAAGCCTGCTTCTTGCTAACAGCAACTGGTACAGGCTAGTTGCAATTTTTTGTAACACCCAGACTAAGCAAAAGCGGCTCACCCTCAGTCCTCCAGTGATAGAGACAGGAAACTGAACCACCAGCTACAACATTGATCACGTTTGTTGTGCTTCTGCGCACGGACTATTTAGTCTGGAAACATCATGAGCTTGGGGGCTCTAGAAAGATGAGGAGGTGGAAAAGAAAGGTTCCCAAAAAATAAGCAGTCGTCTCAGAAAGGGGACTGGAAAGACAATGGTGAAGATACTGTTTAGAGGTAAGACGCTGGAAGTGGGGCAAGATCCCAGAGATCGGGGAGATGGAAACTAGGGGACATCCATAGATTTTGGTCAGTGACGCCTAGGCCTGGTAGCCACAACCAGTGGCACAGCAGGAACACATGACTTTGTGCCCAACCTGCCCTGGCCAGCAGCTATCTCCTTACTGGGAGGGGCAGTGAGGAGCCACCAAATGCAAGGCTGGAAAGGGAGCAAACAAACCATCATGGGAGGCATCCAAGTAAGGCAAAAGCTCAGATCTCCTTAGTTCTTAAACAAACCCCAGTAATCAAATTCTCTATAGCCTGTTTACATTGTGTCATCCGTGACATGAGATTTAAGCATATTTTCTTTCAGTTTTTTTAATAAAAGGTTAAGCAAATGGTTTATGTGGTGAATAAATGTTGATGGCTAAAAGTATAATGGAATTAAAAATACAATCTTACACTGAACTAATTTTCTAGACTACCTTCAAGAAGGGCAAGAAGGAGGACTCAGGGAACCACAGGCCAGTCAGCCTCACCTTGAGCCCCAGGAAGGTGATAAAACAACTAATCCTGGAAACATATGACTACCAGAATATGCTTTAGTGTCCGCCTGATTAACAATGTTTTCTTCAGGTCTCAGATCTCTGACATGGGACCATCAGAGACAAGGCACAGAAGCATGACTGTTAACCATTGTGTTTTCTCAACCCCACTTTAATACGTCAAGGATAACACTAAAAAAAGGAGATGGGAACCTAAAAATGCTAAGCAAATGCACAACTTGCACATGAAATGCCCGAGATGACACAGCCTGGAAGACATAAATAAATTACTGCTCTGAATTGTGGTTGATTTTTTAAAATGGATTACAACAATTCTAGAGTGACTTATTATGGAAACATCTCCAGTGCCTGGCCAGGTAGATCTGGAGGTCAAAAAGATAAGCAAAATGATTATAGAGAATATATCATTGTTCCACTGAAGATAAGTGTTCTACTGACTTTAAGTTCTACTTAAAACTTAAGTTTACCCAGTATTTCACCCATGCAGATAAATAAATGGAATTGAAATTAACATTGGGAAACAGCTATACTATTATTCCTCACTTGACATTCTGTGTTCAGTTTCTGTGAGACTGACCCAAAAAGAAGTATGGTAAGAGAGAAGAACTGATGGATGAGAAAAACCACTGGAGGCATGGAAGAGACTTCCATATAAGGAGACATTAAGAGACTGGAATTGTTTCCTTTGGAGAGGAAATGAGTAAGAGTTTACCGGATTCAAGAGGAGGAAGCCAAAAAAAACAATCAGGAAGCAAACATAACCACTGTAGTATGACCTTCTGCACCAACAATCTAGAGTGATACCAGTCTTCATGGCCCAAAAAGCAGGCAAGTTCTCTAAACTTCTTTTTGGCAACAAGACACATCTTGACCAGGTTAACAGAAACATTCTCTAAGAGCCAGATTTCAGTAAGAATGACAACGCCTCTGGGCTCGAGTTACACTACCATTCAGATAGAAAAAAAAACCAATCCAGCAGATTGTAAACTGTGGCAGCTCTTCAGTCTCTTCCTCCTTAGTTTCTGTTTCAAATCATTGTATTCCCCAAGGGAAGGAGGTTTTCTTGTTTGTGCTCGGACCTTTAGCTACAAACCTCAAGTACTTCCTAAAAGATAATGTGTATGTTCCCACAAAGGGTTGCAAATATCATTTGCTGGAAATACGATGAGACTCACTGTTCCTATGTGCACTTTTAAAATACCAAAGCCAGCAGTTAGCCAATGAAAGTAAATTCTATCAGTTTAAGAGTGATATTGAAAGACATTTTTTGTGTGTGTGTGAGTGAGCCATATCTATTTGAAATCTAGTGGAGTAATGAGTTATTGAGACCATGAATTCAGAGACTGAAACAGCAGAGCAATTTTCCCAACAGACTTTTTTTTTCCCTGACATATATCCAAGCAGTGCAGAATGAACTGTTGACAGGTTAACAACACAACTGGTCTGATGGGCAAGTTTTGCCAAATGGGTTACCTTACATTTGTCATTATGATCCTCGCTGAATCATTAACAGCGACTTTCCATTCAACACTCAATTCTATCATTTAACAAATACACTGACGAAAAAGTTTGGTCAACCAGGTATTGGTCAAAGGAATTGTGACACAAATATATCAAATGGAAACACATGACAAATCAAAGGGTCATCTGCTTAGCCTAAACAAGTCTTGTTCCCCATTACATTTTGTAGCCAGTGACAGTGAAGTGGGAGAGGTTACTATTTGATGGAAGGGGATGGAGTCTGGTGGGGAAAAAAGAAATCTTCAAGTTTTGGCGGTTTTCTAATGAGAATCTGTGTTGGCAGCAAAAACAACTGAAAGAATATGAACTGAGAAAAAGAAAGAAAACTTAATTTACATGTTCTCACATACTCAAAAAAGATGACTTCAACATTTTTTAGAGATGAACAATTTTTTTTCTAATACACAACTTCAAGTGAACCTAATAGCAGAGGTCTCCAAAGTGAGGGCACTCACCTGTGGGTATGCACAAGATAATCCATTAGGCTGCAGGAAGAAAATATTAAAACCTCAGCAACACACATAAGTTATAAATAAACGTACATATATTGGGGGTGTATGCTTGAAAAATTTTTAGTGATGGGGTGCACAATAAAAACCCCACAAACATGGAGACCACTGATCTACGGGACTTTGCCACTCTACCTTTAAGAAAAGCTCAAGTGCTATTGAAGACATATCCTGTGAAACAATTTATAGCCATGTCCAAGTTTCACACGCTATAGAGGAAGGAAAGACTAAATAGATTAAATAAATTAGTAAAATAGTAAATAGAGTTGATTCATCCTTTGATGGAAAAGATTTTTTGTATTAACATGCCCTTTTGTTTTCTCCATTAATGCCTTTTTAATTGCAAGGATTTAATATTGATTCAGAATGCTAATCAGATGATAACATCACACGGAAACCCCAAATAAGCAGAAACATATTCATTAAAATACAGGACACTGTACCACAGACTCCAAGTTTCATTGACCACCTCAAGTCTTTTAAGAAAGAATCAGCTAAAGTGGGATTGATGAAATATAATACTTGAATAATCTATGGAGTACTGTTACTAAGTGGTAATTTTGACTTTTAAAGAAGGGTAAATGTGATGTGTATCACATTAACAGAGTAAAAATTAGCAAGAAAGGAAAAAAAAATCCTCACCCAAGTGAGAATAAGATACTTTAAGGAAAGTAAGTTTGTTGTTTCTTTAGAACAAACATATATAACGTAAAATTAATATCAAGAATTAATTTGATCTACTTTAGAAGCTGATAGGAATTTTTTTTAAATGCATTAACAGCAGTGAATGCAATTAATGAACTGCAATCAACTTCAATTCCACCTTTCTTGGAAAGCTGGCTATACAACTTATTGATGCATAACAAAAATCATGTAATTGCTTATTCTACCCTAATCATAACAACACAGAAAATTTGCACGCCTTGAGGTTACCGCTTTTAAACTGCTGTAACTTGAAAAATGTTTCTTTTCAGTGAAATCTTGCAAGACGAATACAAAAGCATAAGAATTACTGAACTAGACCAAAATCTACTATCCTGCCTTTCAAAGATGAGTCCCCAAAGCAGCATCAGCATCTGGTGCTATTTCCTCATTCCACCACCTCAGATGCCCATTCTCTGCTGCAAAAGCATTCTCTGAAGCAGAGAGTAGGTGACAAAGACAGATGACACAATGTTTACAAGCATTTTCAGTTTTGTCTCTATTCCTTTCCTAAGAACTTCAAGTATTCACTTTTCTCTACTGGTACTGAGCTCTGAAATTGTATTTTCATATTATAACTTGAACTTCTCAACTTTAGGGAGTATACGTAACTCAGAGACTCTTGTTACGTAGATAAAAATCAATAAATTCTCCTAACACTTCATGCTGATCTACACTGGATTTCATTTGGGGTGACACTGACACTTTACTAAGTCATGCTTTCCAGATCACTTATGAATGTATTTAACAGCACAGACCTAAGAACCTCTGCTAGTTACCTGCTTGCACTGTGAAAATATAATGCATTTCCACTCTTTCTTTCCTGTTGTAAAGTTATTCATACATTTGAGCATCTAACCTCTTCTTTCATGAAGCATAGTTTCTTTTTGAGCCTTTAGAAAAGAAAATGATTGCATGACTTCTGGAAAACTGAGTATGCTATCTCAACTGAACAAAAAAGTTGTTATTTTCATTAATTTCAATAAATTGATAATGTATTATCTCTGAGAACTGGACCAAGCAGAATGCCTCATCTATTAGCCTGAAGTAGAACAGTAGCCTCTCATAAAAAGGTCCTGGCCCAACAGAAAGACTTGTGTAACTTCTCTCAAGGAAAGTTCATCTTCCCTACCAATAGCATCTTTTTCAACATTTAGCATAATTTTTTTATAAATACAAAATGACATTGTTTATTATTACCAACTAATCAAGCTTTAAAAATCACATCTCAAATCTTGACATGAGTGAAAAATTAATAGGGTTCTAAAAGCTTACTTAACTTAATGTCATTCACTGCTTGCTTTCTTGCAATCCACCCTCATAAAACCTTGCAATTATTTCAAATTTTCTGCTGCTGAGATAATGGTTAAATATTAAAAACACATAGAAACACCCAAGGAAGAATAACTAGCATGGCCTGTATTTCTTTATGAGCACTGGAAGTGAAGTTGACACATTACCTGCTTCCACACTAACATTTGCCTGTCGCATATTGTTTTATTCTATGTGTACTGTCAATGATGCAGACAGAGAATATAAGGAAGCGATGTCAATAGGCTATCTATTTTTTCATCCTATATTTACCTATTCCCTCCTCAGCAGAAAGAAAAGTATAGTAAGGCAAGACAGTAGGGGGAAATTCAAAAGATTCTTCTAACACAGAAAACATATGAATCTTGAAGTCTGTATCTACAAGGTAACAATTATAACACTTAGGAGCTGAAGAAAAGACAAAGCAAAACAATCAAAGAAGAAAATAATCTTTTAGTCCTAAGAACTGCAAATACAAAGTCATCTATCTGAAATACATGATCCAAGAACAACGTAGGCTGACCAAGAATGAGGGATGCAAGATCAATTTAACTGAATCAGTAATGAGCCTGACCTCTACAGAAATAGGAAATAATATCACAGTTAGAGACCATTAAAAGGACATAGAGAAAGAATAACTGTAAAAAACCCCCATATATAATCTTAGACAGGATAGAGAAAAGACAGTTGCATTTCGCAAAGACACCAGAAAAAAAGCGTTAACATAGCCATTAAGACACCAAGAGAAGGATGCTTTTCAACCACAGCAAAGCAAAATCACAACCTGTGACCAGCTACGTAAGTACTATAAAATGCTGTTCAGAGATATATAACATCATAATGTTTATCCCAAGGAGCTGGCAATTGAACTAACATTACAATCCAGTTATATGTTGATACATCATTTACTATAATTGTATAGTTATCTACAGCTTTTATTCAGTTCAATACATTTCACCATATACAAGACAGTATAAACTGTGCTGAATCCAAAAAAATGTCTGCATCTAACAATCAGGTGGTGTACTGTCTACGAGATATTAAAACAGAAACAGCTTCTTAACAAAGCAGTGGATCAATTCCTGCCCTCATCAGCTCAGCAAGAGAACATAAAATAGCTGCTATTTGACCTTCTTGCTTCAGGAATCCTGCCAAGTTGAGCACAATTGCTCACAGCAAGCAGATGAAGTACATTCCACTAATTCACACAAGATGCGAACATTTCATCGTCTGCCTTCCATCAGTGGGCAAAGATCTCTTACATTTCAACGTAATTTTGCCCCATTAAAAAATGATAGAATTTTTATAAGAAAACTCATATTAAAACTGTAAATATAAAATTGGTTTTTGCTCTGTGTAACATGAAAAGACTTGGCAAATTTACACAGCAGTGTTTAATAAACTTTCATGAACAAGGTATAGCACAGGACATAAACTATGCTGGTTAGAACGTAAGTCTGAAGGCATCTAAATAATTGCTTCCTGGAAGTCCTTGAAAAACAAAACTGAAAAACAGTCGAGTATAGAAGTACAGACCCACAGCAACTCCCATTTGTCAGCTTCTTCTATAGAGTCTGCTTCCATTTAAGGGAAAATATAGTTCATCCAAAAAGGTCACAAATGAAGTGGTGGTGGTTTCAAGTCTATTGTGAAGTTTACATTATGTTACGCATCCTTTACATTATGCATTTGCATCCTTTATTTCATGAGTGGAACATGAAAGCAACCTTTTCACAGGTCCAGTTGAAGCTTATAGCAAATACTAATTATCACATTAAGACTGAAGAACACTTTTCAACTTAAGTATCACCTTACATAAATTTACTTCCTTTTCTTGAGCAAACAGTAAGACTGTTTTCAAGAGAAACTTCTGGTTTCTCTTCCTTTCAGTGTTTATGAATAACCAGCTACTCATTTACAGCTACCTTTGATTATAACTCTGATTGCAACTTCTATACCCTGCTTCCTGATTTGGGCTGTCTACTAATTTTTGAGAATATTCTAGTCAAAAAGAACCATTCATACAAACAAAACTTGATGAAATCCTTCCTCCAGAGGTTTGGATGCTTTTTCACTCTGAAATGCAATTTAACTAAGTAAATGTTGAATTCAATGAACACGTCAGTGGAGATTTCCACAGCACTATTAAAGGACTTTTCTCTTCTGTGCATCAAGAGACCAGATGAACTTTTCTAACATTTTGAAGAAGAAATTAAATAGAAAATGCATAGCTAAGAAAACAGCAATGTGTTAAGCAATACATTACTGACAGAATAGTACTAGTGACACTGTTCAAAAAATGCTAAGGAGTGCAGCCTAATAAACCTAGGTTCAACATACAAATTTGTGGCTTTAGGTACATTTCTGAAGTGTCCCCATGTCACCTATACAAACACTATGAGAATCCCATGCAGTCAACTGAAAAAAAGTGTTAAAAGAGATATTTTAAAAATACATAAAAGGAAAAAAACAAGGTAAAAGGTAAAAATAAAACTGTATTTATGAGGGCTGTTGATGTTCATAATGAAAGTTTCCTCTTTTAATGCGCAACTGACTGAATCTGTAAATCAACATACCCTTTTGCTTCCGCTGTCATAATGAACGACCTTTCACTTCCAAAATGCCAGAATCTATACTGGCAATGAAGGAAGATTCATCTGGTTGACTGCAATAGCCTGTGCTTACCTCCTCTGGACCAGTCAGCAGACAGACACACATTTGTTCAGTGAGTTATGCGATTCTTACACTCCATTAAAATGCTACTGCATAATGCACCAGTGCAAAATACAAATAATATGTTCATTATGAATATAAATGCACAGCAGGTGCTGCATTCTGAACTTATTAAATTATTTGTGTCTTTCCAGAAACCTCTAGCTCTACCACAAATTGTTTCAGTTATATTGTATGACATTCACAGGTACAATTTTCTTCCCTAAAATGAACTAGAGAGCTTCAGCTACAATGAGCAACTCCTCTCAACTCTAAATCTTTCCAGATAAATTTTCATACCTTTCAAGAACCTGTAATATAAGGTCTAAACCAGAAGATGGTCACATTTATTATTCCTTGAACTGCCAAGAACATAAGCAAGTACAATAAGGAAAAAAAAATTAATCACATGATGTCCAGCCTTTATAAAAAACTTTGTAATTAAGTAAAATACAATGAAAATTAGAAAGTGCACAGTATTAGGATATGAACTGATTATATAATCCCATGGCACTAGGACTGACAGTTCAGCTTTATTTACCCTGACCAGTATTGACATGTGAGATAAAAAATGAATGCAGTTGATCAGTATATAGCTTTTGACATCAGATATCAGTGCCTCAGGGGACGTTTACCCACAGTGCACAGAGTTTCCAGCAGCAAAGCCGTAGCAGTAACACAACTGCCTATTTTAGACATGCCATTTGAAAACATTTGTCATAACATACCTTGAATTTACAGAGCTTTAGAACTTATATTCTGTTTAGATATTTGTAATGTAGACTAGAAATAAAACACTTCAACCAGTTCAGTATAAGCATCTGAACATATACTGCATTTCATATGTCCTTCCCACTGCTCAAGTGCTCAATATCACCCCCTGCAGCGCTCAAAGCCACTCTCTTCTCTCATTTTCAGAGGGGGTTTTCCTCCCTTCAGAATAAATTTTCATGGCATACCCAAATTATTAAGATTCATGAAAAACATTCTTATTCATTCTGTATGTTACAGAATCATAAAATGGTTTTGGCAGAACCCCACAGAATGCCACGGGCAGGGACACCTTCCACTAGACCAGGTTGCTCAAACTCTGTCAAACCTGGCATTGAACACTGCCTGGGGAAGCCACAACTTATCTGGGTAAAAACTTCCTTTTTTTTGCTGTTCTTTATATTTTATTTTGGTTGCTTTGGAGGAGAGGGTGTGTGCTTTTTTTTTTTATTATTATTTTTTTTTTATTGGGTGGAAGATTTTTTTTTCAATTATTATTTGTATTTTTAATTAAAAAGGAGAGATAAGCCATCTTCGGCTGATTTGTGATGAACTGCTTAAGCCTGTAATAATTTAAAATTACACCTGAATATATTCCAATACCTTCCTGAACATTACAGACTGCCTATATATTTCTTTCTCTTCCCGCGTATTGCAGAAGTGGGAATTCTTTCCTCCACTCCACAACACACGAATTTTAACATTGCGGAAATGAATTGCTGTATTTAGTTAAGACTCTCTGTGGGAAGATACTGATACTCTTAAGTGTTTATGGAGGGTTTTCATTTGTAGTAGTGTAATCATCTATCAGACCATGACAGATTACATTTTTCATTTGCTGTCCTTTCTATCTAGTGAAAAAGTCTTCTGAAGACACAGCATTGCCCAGTGAGAATTCTACCATGTTAAAGTTCATGTGCAACTGGGAGAAGGAAACCATTCCCAATTCTGCAATACTGGAACAGGCACTGCATGGCTAATCTTTTACTTACGCCTGCTGTAGTGTTTAGGAGCTGTTATTACAGCATGTCAATAAAGAAAATATGTCTTAGCAATTACTCTTCACAGGAAACTCCAGCAATAGACAGGAGGAAGACTGAAAGCAGATGCAAGTTGATGAAAGCTGGGATTCCAGCTTCAGGAAATCACACTGAGGATCTGGTATGACAATGCAACTGAAAAGGTGCAAACAACTGACCCACCCCTTTTGTTCGGTTTCAGCTGCTAAACTCCTTGAGATATCACCAACTGGTGACTGAGAGTAGACTCTACCCCTCCTCCACTGGCAAAACTCATGCTGTTGTCAAGGTTTCATAGAAAGATCTCTTTACATAGCTAGGTGTGTAACAACTGATTGTTTGTTGTTTTTTTAAAGCTGATTTCAGTAGCTTATTAAAAAATCAAACCAACAAACAAAACAAACAAACAAAAGTTACACGTAGAGGTATGAGGAATTAAATTATATTTCTTGCCGAACTCATGGCACTGTAACTGAAGAGGGGAAAAAACACTTCTTAACTTCAGACCTATGTGAACTAGATACTTAAGCAGTGGTTCTCCATGAAGCCCTTTATAATTTTTGGATTATTGAAGTAGTATCAGAAGAAAATACTTGCAATTTTTGGAGAAAAAGAGAGAAGATGATTTGTAAATAAAGTTTATTAGTGTATAAGACTTTTGACATCTCACATTTTTGTTCCCAGTACCTTAGTAAAGTAATAACCAGTTGAACTTTGCCTTCAGAGGTCCAATTTGTATAATCTTTTAATGTATACATTGCTTGACATAACAAAATCATAAAGCTACTACAACTTTCTTTAGGATTTTGGTTTTATTATATAAGAACCTTACAATCTTCCAGTGCACAAAAGACAGTGTATCTCACAACAGGCATCTACTTAGATTTACAGAATAGAGTAAAAAAATGCATTAAGCTTTTCTTGAGAAGCTAATGGTCAGAAAATAAAATAAAATTTTCTGATTGCATGTACTGTAGCAATAATTTCTTACATCCATTATTGGTATTTAAGGTGCATTATTTTAAATGAAACACTATCTCAGATTGAGACATCTGCTATTAAACACTTATTTAACCTGATACTGAAATACTAAAATAGCTTTGGGGCAAGAAAATGAAATAATTTAAGTATTGTGATGTTCTGAAATTCCTGAGGCATCACTAGCATAAAATTAAGCAATCTAAACCGTGCTGCAAATAACTTCAAAAAAAAATGCACAGCCTTTCTTGTCAAGAAGTATCTTTACTTGTAACAAAAAGACTGGAGCATTACCTCACTAGTAGCTAGAAGACCTACAGATGTATTTTGATGATCTGTGGTCAGACAATGGCTTGATAAAGATGAAGTGAAATCATCCTTACAAAAACAGGTTTTTTTAATTAAAATGTTAAAGAATTGCTGTTAAAAGGTATTTTCCCAGTTTTGTTTCTTAAAACGTAACAGGAATGAAAGGCATAATTACTACCTTACATAAATCAGCTTGCTTACTCACATGGGTATGCCCACCAAAGCAGAAGAGTTCAAAAGCAGAGCACTGACTCACACAAGAACTCAAGCAACAGGAGAGAAAAGCGCAGGTGAAAATCAATGAAAAAACTGATACTTGTACATGTTACAACACAGACATACTTAAAGCATGTGGGGTGCATGCCTGTAATCTCTTTTCAGTCCTATTTCACCATACTGTGCTATGCTGATTTCCACAAGATTAAGAGAAAATACCACTTGATTAAAATACGAATAGTAAGCTTCACCTTCTTAACTAAAGCAGCAAAAGGAAGATAGGGAAAATGTGGCCCCATTGCTGAATGGGACAGGCAACCTGGCGACAAAGGCTAGAGGAAAGGCCAAGGTACTCAATGCCTTCTTTTGCCTCAGTCCTTACTGACAAGATCAGCCTTCAGGAATCCCAGATCCCTGATACCAGATGGAAAACCTGGAGTAAGAAAGATTTTGGCAGAGAAGAAGCAGATTAAGGAACATTTAAGCAAATTGGCCATATATAAATCCATGGGGCTGGCAGGTTGCACCATTAAGTGCTGACGAATATCACTGCACGGCCACTCGAGCACTGGGCAGCGTTCAGCTCTGGCCTCCCTAGTCCAAGAGATACAGACTTAATCTAAATAATAATATAAATCATAAACTAAAAATAAATAATTTTCCATCTTTTGCACAGGGTCAGACTACATTTTTGGTATGCACCATCCAACACTGGATGAACACTGTGTTAATTTGATTATTTGAGAGCAATATCACTTTTTAAAGTACTCTATGCTGTTTAAAATCTTTAGTGTCCGAATCTAGTTTAAAACAAAGTGCTTTTAAATACAATATATTAGCAAAGCTGACAAAGTACACTAAAAATACTTACCTATATGCTTCATAGGTAACAATTTTTCATTACTAAGGAAGGAAAACGCCCAAGGAAAACTTTCAAATATTCCAGCAGAGAGGAGAAAAATTATTGCTTCAATTGCTCTATAAAAATATGAAAACAAAACCATAGTCTTTGGGCTACACGGAATTAAGAAACCAGTATAACTCGCTGGAAGAGTCTTAGGATTCCTCAACCCTGATTCATAAGTTAAAAAAGCCACTTCATTTTAGTAAGGACATGAGTGATGGCTGTAGTTACAGTTTCATAAATCAGGCACTCCCCAAATAACATCTGAAACAGGTTTTGGCACTTGCCTGGTAGTTGGTTGAAGAGATAGTAATACTTTCCCCTTGTATTTTCCATATTAGTCTTAGATATAGTGGACAGGGGGGGTCTGGATGACATGGACAAAAGGACACAAAACCGAAACATAACAAAACAGTAAAAGAGACAGAAAGAAACTAATTCTATTAGTAACTACTGATAATAGGATGACAAAACTGAAACAAGAACTATTCTCAGGGATTACAAATACTATTTTTTTTTTTAAGTGAAAAGTTAACAAAATCAAGAACTGAAGGCTCAGAAACACTATGACTATGGAGGTATGATCACACCCTATTTCCTGTAAAACTATGAAACTATGTAAGAAAATTATAATATACTGTCCTGGTTTAGCAGCAGCAGTCATTTTTTCTCCTTCTTAGTAGCTGGCGCAGCGCTACAGTTTTGACTTTCGGCCTGGGAATAATTCTGATAAAACCGATGTTTTCAGTTGCTGGTCAGAATGTTTACCCTGACCAAGGACTTTGTGAGTCTCATGCTCTGCCAGGGAGGAGGAGAAGCCGAGAGGAAGCAGGGACAGGACACCTGACCCAAACAAGCCAAAGAGGTATTCCATACCACAGTACATCATGCCCAGGGATGCAACTGGGAGCTACCCATAAGGGCACGTCCTCTTCTCTGTCGGGCTCTTTTCCGGCGGGCGGTATCGTATTCTCTTCCCTTGTTATTTCTCTTATCATTATTATTATTGGTGGTAGCAGTAGTGATTTGTGTTATACCTTAGTTACTGGACTGTTTATATCTCAACCCGTGGGAGTTACATTCTTTCGATTCTCCTCCCCATCCCTCTGGGGGGTGGGGGTGGGGGAGTAGAAACTGCGTGGCTCTAATTTACGGCCTGGGCTTAAATCACGACATATACTTAGTTCTCAATACATCATAATAGTACACAGGTGTCCTGTGTCGTAAATTTATGAGATACAACAATTCTCTTAATCTATGAATTTCCTCCATTACAATGGCCTTCTAAAAGATTTGTATTCTTTAAATTCGTTTTCTTCTTCTTCGTTTCTACTTTTTAACCCATCATGACAAACTCCTGCAGCTGCCCAACTTTTGATACAGTTGATAAAGTCAGTACATTGAAAAAGAGAAACTGTCCATTGCAGAAATCATGTAAATCAATAACAAGGTAATAAACAAAGATGACTTTTTTTCATGAGTTCATTAAAAATCAAACCAGATGACATGATGCAGCTGATGGGTAAGAGAAGAGTGCACTTTGGGGATCTACCTTTAGCTAAGATTTGGTTACTAGAACGCAGTATAACAGTACTGTGTGATATTAAAAATTCCAGGCCCCCAGCCAGCAATTTATATTCCAAGATGAAGGGGAAAAAAATAAATAAATAAATAAATAAATACAGCTCCTGGGCAACTGTATGTACCACTCACACTTTCACACAGTGCTGGCTTAATAGCCCTTTCTCTAAATATTGCACAGTTTTTTATGCTTGACCTCTTTTGTGGAGAGATGCTTCAACTAAAGCCCTAAATTCCCTAATGCTCTTAAACAATATAGTTCTTAAACAATATAGGACTTGCAAGTACTGCATGAAGTGCTGCTCTTGAAGATTAAAACAGCTACTTGCCTAATTTAGCCAAACTGGAAGATATGTGGCTTCCATTTCAAAAGCATATGAACAATACATCAAATAAAGCACTAAATTCCTTGTTTATTTTTTTCCACTAAACCTGATTTACTCATCTGGAGTGATTACATTCTGTGTGAAATGTGAAACAGAAATTATCTTTTCAAAAGGAAAAAAATAGTTTCCCGATAGAAAAAAGCAGATGATGAATGATGACTTTCAGGAATGACTTGCATTATTTCTTATCGTATGCCTTCCTATTCTAATCAAAGAGTATGGAACAGGGTCCTATACAACAAAACTACATTTAAAAGCTCGGTTGGCTTAAATTATGTTACCTAACTCTCACCTCCTCTCTTTTCAGCATCTATTAGGACTTTGGCTTTCTCTTCACCACTCTTCTATAGATACAATTTCTACTTTTATTTGACATATGTGTCTTCCTATTTTTAAGTGCCCTTCCTGATGCACTGAATGCTCCAACTGCCAAAATAAAGCCCTTCAACCATCTTCTAAGCTTTATCTGTCAAATACCATCTTCACAACTTTACAGTTCCAGCACTCGACTGCATCCCCTTGAGAACTTTGCCCCATTCCTAGTCACATACCTCATCTCTTCTTACATCTAAGATTTTGACAAGTCCTATTGACACCTAATAGCATCTGCAGAATTCCTCTACATTCCAGTCACAGAATTTGTGCTTATTTCCTACTTCAATTAGAGTAATCTACTCTTTATGGCCACTCTGCTGACTAAACATGCTCCTTAAATCCATTTGTCATTTCACTGCCTCCAAAATTTGGCCTTTCACCTCATAATTCACTCATACTACATCTCTTCTTACATACCTTCACCTGATAGTAACTTTCAGATTCTAACTTTCATACTCTGTCTTTGCACGACTGATATTATCAACTAGTTGCCTCTGGCTTTCATATTTCCTAGGTGCAGACTTCCTCTTCATTCCAGTCATAGAATTTGTGCTTATTGTTAAATTTGCACTCCAGGTTGTTAAAAAGTATCCAGTGCAATAAGAAAAAAAAAAATTAATAGGCATAATATGCCTATACATATATCTGAGAAAGATCTTTACCCAGTGTAGATGAAAGTCCATACAAACAAAATTTCCTGTTTTCTTGACTCCCATATGGGATAAAAATATTGTGGATATTTTCAGTTGCAAAAGCATGAAAGTAATTTGCATTGGTTTTTAGTTACCTGACAAGACAACTTCAACTAGGTCTCCTTCTTGGATATCTGCAGCTGATTTCACCAACTGGAGAATGTTTTCAGAAGTAGGGTCATGGCGGAAGAGCAGAATTTTGTCATACATTCCATAGAAACCACATTCTGGGAACTGCAAATGCAAATGCAAACCCATGAGAATTTACAACACTGCAAGATACGTAACTATAAAATTAAGATATTTAATTAAATTTTAAGGGCAGACTAGACTAGAACCAAACACAATATACATTTTTTTCAGATATTCATCACTATATTCTAAAAATGGCTCCTTCTTTGTGAGCAATGCGGCACCAACTAGGAACTGAGAGAATCCCTTTGCTACTGCTGATAACTTTTTCAAAGACAAGTTCCTGAGCAAGGTGATCTAATTAGACCCGCCTAGAGGAGGTGTTTGGACTAGATGACCTAAGGAGCTCCCTTCCAGTCTATATGATTCTATGATCTTTCCCCAGATTACTGCCCAAAAGATGACTTGTGGCTAGAAGAAATATTTTTCAGCTCTAGCCAAGATGCAATGACTAAATCATAGCTTATTAGAAATACCCATTTCTTAAGACTAGAAACATAAAACAGTGTCTCCAAACATAATCATCATCATTTCCTTTGATGTAAAGAAGTTGGAGCTTTGAAACCATATTAAATTCTGTTTAAATTAAAAAATATTTTTTAAAACTCTGAGGTTATAAACTAAACTTGAGATTATTATCTAAGCAACACTATTATCTAAGCAACAGTTTTTTTCAGGTTTGGGTGCTTGTTTTTATTTCCTGCAGCACAATTTTTTTCACACTCCCAACTTAAAAAACTAAGACTTTGTTTTGAAAACACAACCAAGAAACCCCCTTTTTCTGATACAAGAAAACTCAATTTAACATCACTGGACTACTCCATGTATTATTTGGGAACCTTATCAATATGTAGTAAATGAAACATAATGATAAACATAGTTCAAGAAATAAACTAGCAGGTTTTAAGGTTATAATGACTTTGAAAACAATGTAGAATAGAACGAACCCAAAAAAAGTACTTTAAAACAATATATTAATTACTGATTACTGGAAGCTTTGGAACCTATCCAAGTATCCCAAGTTATGGGGTTTTTTTAAGCTTCAAAGCATGCAGTGAAGACAGCCACAAAATTGTCAGACGCCTGGTTTGAATGAAATGCATCTAATTCTCTGAAGTTTTGTCTGGTTTATTCCAGATTATATCATAAGTACGAAACCACCACTAATTTTTGTTTGGACAGATTACCTGTTAGAAAAAAAAAACCCTATATTTGTTGTATCTAGTTATTCATACAGGTTTTATACTGAACAGAAACAATTACCAGAAACATAAAAACATTCTCACAGAGTACCTGCAATTTTCCTATAGTGCATGTGTTTAAAAATGTAGAATTTTTTTTCATGTGCACTGTGCAAACATTAAAAATCCTAACTGGAACACTTATCTATACAATATACTATTTCTTTGAACACCTTTATCATCAACTAATTATGAATGGGAAAAGTTAGCAAGCTATTGCCAAACTTTGAGTACATTGGCACCAACATCAACACATGTACTTCTAAACAGGCCTTACGATTACAAACCTAGAAGAGATACATATTCTTAAATCTTTCCTAGTAATCAGTTAACCATTCATATTCACAGTCTCAGTCGAATGCTAAATAAAATTAATAAGGAGGAATACTGAATTTTTATTCATTTAAAATAAAATTTTCATATAAGCCACACTTCTAATGGAGTTGTTGGCCTGCCAAAAGTTACATTTTGCATGAAATAACCAATGAAGTAATGAAATGCTGCCATATTTGGACGATTTCACTGTGCAGGCACCTTTTGCTTGCTTCATACTCTCCTTAGAAAAGTGCCCTTTCCTGGGAAGCCAGGAACCATTCTTAACTGTACACAGGCATTCTTACTCACTATGACTTAAACTGTCGGTACTGTATTTATATTCCCATTCCATTTGCTCTTTTCAAACTAGCTCTATTTCTTTTACCTAGAAAAGTATGTTCTTTTACCTAGAAAAGTATGTTCTTCTACCTAGAAAAGTATGTTCTGTAAGACACATATTATATATGTGTGTACAAATATGTGTATTTTGAGGTATCATTTATTATATTCTGTAGAGAAAAATAAATTAAATCACAACATTTTTTAATTGTATACAAGAATTATCTTATGGATTCAAGTTAGTTTTCCCCAGATAAACTACTCTCATGCCAAGAAAATTATTTTGATGGTGTGATTCTCCAAACATTGTAAAAGGACCAACTGCTGCAACAGTGACAAAAATACTCCCTCAGCTAAGATTATTCCTGCCAACAATAATGTTGATTTGCACAAACAAAAGTAAACAAAAACCAGCCATATTGCTTAGTACTAAAACACTATAAATAGCATTTATTTTTGCCAAATACAGGACAAAACAGGAAATACATATATGTCAAACTATCTAAAAGCTAATTAAAGCTGAGCTAACTAAGAACTAACTAAATCCAATGGTATTGGATCTAAATTTACAGCAGTAATAAAAGTCATTGTTTCAGTAAAATAGTTGCTTAAAGTGAAATTGCCAGAAGTAAAATGTTCATTACAATTGCTATAATGAGAAAATGCATTATTTCTGATTATTTTAGAATCAGAATAGTAGGAAACTGTTTACATGTGGTTCAGAAACAGGATCTACTTCTGGATGCTTAACAAGTCTTGAGACATCATAACTGTCCATATACACAATATCTGCCTACTCCAAGTGTGAAACAAAATGTATCATCTTAAACTGCTTTCAGTGGTTTAATATAGGGTATGTTAGTTTACAACTGAAACCGGGTAAATAACCTTTACAGCAGAACGGCTTGTTAAACTGCCACAGTTTAGTTGCATGTTTCAAGTGTTCCCCCCTCCCTTTTTTCAGAAACAGAAACATCAGCTCTCTAACATGGTTTATATCCCTTACAAACAATTCTGCATCCCAGATTTGCAATTCAGCAAAACTTCTGTATTAATACAAGTCTATCCCTGTCTTGATGTTATTTATTAGATATTTTCCAGAATAAAGAGAAGGAATATTGGACAGCGAACTTCTAAGACAATTGAAACTACAAAACACATTCAGTCTAAGAATGGAAGATTCACTGTATCTGAAGATAAGCTGAAAATTTGCCATAGACATTGAAGTTCTGGAAAAGCTGAGAGTATTTTTTCATAAAACCACTTAGGAAAAAAAAAATCAGAAGAAAATACAGATAAGAAGGAATGAAATTACTATTGAAGAGATTATCCAGTGTGCAATGTGAATCCTTTTAAGAGCCTTATTTCTGTTTTCCAAATTTGTACTTTCAGTTTTGCTACTTAAGGTCAATTTATGAGAGATGTGTAAGATCATTAAGATATAAGAAACATTCTCCATAAAAAGGAAGGTTCTCTAGCCTAGATACATGCAGTCCCTGTGTGGGATGCAGGCATAAATGGTTGAAGTCTTTAAATACTGACGACAATAAGGAAGGGAATAATCTGTTTCTCCTCTACATAGAACATTAAGGATTAGCAAATCAAAAACACATGAAGGGATACATTGCAAGAAATTAGACTGGAGGCAAGAAAACCCTTGCAAGGGTAAGAATTTAAAAAAGTAATCTTATAAGTAATGCCTAAGAAAGGGAATCTCCTCCAGGGTTTTTCAACAGACAAGTTAAACTAATGTCAGGAATCTGAAAGCTGATCTTTCTATGTTGGGATAGAAGGATAAAGCAGATAACCTCATATGACCTAAAAAGCAGGGTACTGAAAAAATACATTATCTAGTACAAATGGGGACAGTTTAGATAAAAAGTATGATTAAATGTATATTACTAATTTTTACATCATTTACTCATTTATTAAGCAGAATCAGAGAATCATAGAATGATTAGGGTTGGAAAGGACCGTAAAGACCATCTAGTCCCAACAGGTCTGGTTCTAACCAATTTACTAAACCAAAGGTAACTGACAGAAGACTTTTTTTTTATTATTAAAATATTAACTATCCTTAGAAGATGTATGTAGCTTTACTATACGAACAGTTAAAAGTTGTCCAGCCTTGATATGAAGATGCCATTCACTATTAGGTTTATGTCAGTGCAACAGACTTACAGGGGAAGCACTGTATCATTCCCTCAATCTATATAACTGATAAGCAGTCTGTAAGGTACCAGAGGCACCAGAGAGATATTCATGCACGGTTAGTAAACTGTTGCAAAAGTTGTACCACATATAAACAAGTACTATTCTCAATGCAAGATATTATCTAATCTAACAAGTGAAAAAGTAAATACATCATGTTTTTCATCATACTGACAATGACATATAAAAAAAATTTCATTGTTCCCATGAAGAAACAAAACTCTGGCAGTAAAACTAACTGTTCATCAGGCTTAAAAATTCAAGATCTGGATTCTGCATCTTGTAAAGCTGCACTAAACTGACTTACAATTTGACTATATAGATCACTATGACTATTTAGAAAGCACACACATATAAGTTTTCAGGACAAAAAGTTTCAGTCAATTAGCGTTAAACAGCATTCATGTAGACAAATATACAATTATGTCCCAGTAGAGTCAAACTGATGTCAGCCATCTTGATGAGAAAAATTTATAATTCAGAGATCATCTCCATTTCAAAGTCAGTTTCACAGATGACAAAAGGGGACTGCTGTAAGTTTTAGCAAGACAATGTTTCAGGATCAAGTTGCAAGTTATTTTTTCACTTGTCCACTTTAAAATGGAAAATGAAATATTCTCTAACAAGGTAGCATACATTAGTGCTGCTTGCAGTGATTAGAACTGTATTACAATTCTGAATACAATCCATGCATTGCTGGGTAGCAGTGATATAAATTTGTTAATTTACCAGTGTTCAAACTACCAATATTTACTGAATGTAGATGCAGAGATCATTCACAGACTGAATACTACTTTAGTGCTACTTTTAATCATTTACATCTCCACAAGAAATAAAATGTACACACATACCTCTCAAGACGTGTGATTACTCTAAGGTTTACTTCTAAAAATTTCAACAACAAAGACCTACATGTCAGTTTTGAGCATTCTCACTCTTGCTTTTTCAGCAATACTTGTCTTACATTACGCCAAGAGTTTCTCCTTAGACGTTACCACAACAGAAGTATAGTATTTGGGAAAAGTGTACCAGATGTTCATTCCAAACACTGAGCCTTAAAAAAAATGCTGTGTAAACATTCATAAAAAAGAAGTTTTATATGATATTGTAGCAGCTCTTATGGCAAAAACAGGAAACACTACTAACATTTGAAGTCACTGCTAAGCAGACTGAAGTTGTGTGCTTCTTTCATTTCCTGAAAATATCACGTAACTGTTAGCTACCCATTAGCCTTAAAATCACTTTTCAGATGAAAAACACCTGCTGATCAGGATCTCAAGTAATAGTTTGCTATTGCTCAGCTTGTGGGTACTATGGCAGCAGATTATCCATAAAATATCCAGGGTGAAAAAAAGGCTCAGCACTAACCTTTCCTCAGCAGACACCAAAGCAAAAGCAATCACTGAAGTGTTTTCACCCTTAGCAACTGTAAACATCTCAAGAAAATTCACCAAAATATTTTCCCAATAACTGTATAGAAGCAAAATAATTATGCAAATTCTGGATTTTCATTTAAAAATATTTCAAGTGATGCTAGAGAAAAAAATAAGAAACCAAACACAGACTCATATTAAATTTCACTAAAACTTACGAAATATTCAGTAATTCATTTAAACCATTATCCATTGTGTCAGTTAGTAATTTCAATGCCATACATGCAGGCACAAAGCTGGACTATGTAGATCTAGAACTATGCTGTCTTATTAAGGATTGTTCGCAATACAAAGATCAAAGACAAACTGCTGAAAAAAAAAGGTGGCATTTAAAACTCTATCCAGTTACTGTAATAATCAAATGATTTTACTATTAAAGAGACAGAACTTTAAAACACCTAATATATCAAAATATTAACATATAACCAATATTAACTGAGATCTTTTCAATAATTAATAATAATTAAGCATATACAGTTATCTGAATTGAGAATGTATTCTGCCTCTCACTGCAGCAGAAAGTTTAGTTTATTAAATTTCTATTAGAAATGTAGTTAATTTCTAGTAGAAATTAAAAGTGAAACTGTCTAGGATCAGACAACTCTCTGAACAGTTTGGTTTAATAATTATGTATTTGTAAGATTAGCACAGTAGATATCTCAAATTAAAATCTTATGAGAAATTAATTTTCTCCTTATAAAGAACTTTATCTGGAAAAGCTGGAAAACAGTGATGTCTGTTTACATTTACTAATGTAATCCAACAGTTGAAAAAGCTTGTTGCTGTGATCATTCTGGAAAAGAAAAAAAAAATATATGTCTTTTGATCATACTAGAATTGTCATGGTTTTGTTAACAGGTAGATAGATTCTCAGTTCTAAAGCTGCCATCAAAAGGCTTCTTGTTTCTGTTTTTTTATATGTTACTACGATTTCACACATTTCCTGTAAGGGACAGTTTCCATTGCTTTATTGTATGAAGTAATCAGAGTTTTTTAAGTTTTTCAGTCTTCATTGAACTTTTTCCTAACATTAAGTTGAACTGTCTTTTTTAGTGATAACTACTTTTTCTTCCTAAATTAGATTTCTGCAAGCCTTCCTCTTAGAGAAGTCCTTAGCGATTACCATAACAGCAATAAGAACCTTGATAAAACATGGAAGTCTTTCACAGCACAAAGAAATGATCCAGCCCACGTAGGGACTATGGGCTAAACAATGCCTCCAGAGCATGTGGAGAAGTTGAGTCACACTGAACGTTTGTTGACCTAACCTAACTTGCCAAACTTGCGCTAAAACACAAGTTAGGTTGACCTAACCTGAACAAGATTGTTGACCTAACCCTAACTTGTGTAAAAATAAAAAAGTAGTCTTATATTGATACAACTGTTTTAAAAGAAATACATAAAGGTACAACACTTTTGAAACAATCATATTAACCAAACCGAAACACTCTTCTTTAAATTCTTAAAATAACAATGCATTTTATTTTTAGAAGCCAGGATTTCTTTTCTCTGCAAAGGTTACAACACAGCAGAGAAATTTTGGCCATGAGGACTGCCTAAATTCTCACTTAATTGTGGAAGTTGTTATTAACTCACTTGCAAAATCCAAGAGATTTTTAAAAGGCTCTATTTACCAAGCACAAAACTTTCATGAAAATATTAGTAATATGTACATAAAGAAAATACCACAAGACTTCACAGTTTTGGTGGAAAAAAACATAATCATTCAGAAACTTTCTTGACATGCACCACTAGTTACTACAAACTAACACAAACTCTGGAGCTTAAACAGAATTTCACACTATGGTTATACAGAATATATTTAAGAACATCTAAGTAAGAAGAGGAGCTGGTGCCTGCTCCAGTAGCAATGGTATCTCCATCTCCTTCCAGGATGTTTCATGCTGTCTTAAGACAGCTCAGAAATGGTGAGTTGCTCTAGACCTTTCCACTGACTGCCAAGCAACCAAACAACAAGGATAGGCAAAAAATGCCTATTCCCTTTTCTTTCTCTCCTTATTTTCTATATTCCCCAGGCAATCACCTTTAAGCTGTACAGGGAAGACAACTATCAGAAAAAGAAATAGTACTGGTCAACTTGATACTGCCTACAATGCAGTACTACCCAAGACGGGCATAAGTCAAGCCCATTTGTCAGAGGCACAGAAAGGAAGACCAATAACCAATGAACAAAGATCTTGCACTGGAAAGGTAAAAAGCAACCAAAGAAATCTTGAGAAGTTAGTGTAGGGATTGGTGCATGGATGGGAAGCTGCTAGGAGGGACAGGAACCAGCTGACTCTGGAGAGGTGCTTGGGTGGCAAATATAAGGAATTGTAACTGCGCAATAAATCATTGATGACCCCCATTCCGTGAATGCTCTATGTCTCAGCCCTAGTTCGGAGGGAACTAGTGCTTCCGTCCCTCACCACACGAGTAGCGAGAAACTACAAGTGGTGACCCCGACGTGATAGCGATGGATGTGAGCCACGTGGTACAGGTACTGGAAACCCTCGTGCAGCAAGCTGGGTTGCCGAAGGCGATATACTCAGGGCCAGCGGGCCACTGCATCCAATGGTTGCGAGGCCGGGGGGCGGTGGAGGCCCCCGTGGACGTATTAGATACCTCCCGATGGGGATGGATCCGCCAAGAGCTTTTGGAAGCGGTCTTGGCTGGGGAAAAGAAAGCAGGAGATCTAGGGGAGACGTGCGGTGCCATTGAGAAAGTTGTCTCCAGGACAGGAGCTGCTGGAGCGGCTGCGGGACACGGAGGCACTGCGAGTGGAGGAGCCGCGGGTGCAGACCTTTGCGCTGGAGCTGTGGAGGAAGGTGCCCCGGGAGGCACAGCTGGAGCCCCCGGGCCGTGCGGCTGAGCGGGCAGCGCCGGAGCTGCAGTGCGACTGCCGGAAACCGCGGCCGCGGCAACAGCAACAACGGCAGCAGCAAAAAACCGGGAAGTGGAGTGTGGTGAGCCCTGGCAACACTCCCCCTTGTGTGACAGGGCAGGGGACGGGGGGGTTCCCCACAATGAGCGACAGCAACCCTCAAAGCCTACCCTGGGGGAATCCTCCCTACTAACGACATTGTCTTTATCCTTGGCTACCAGGCCGGAGTGTTTAGTTTGGTTTTGATTTTTCTAGAAAAAAAAAAAAAAAAAAAAAAAAAGAGGTACCCTTATAGCCTTTTGAACACGGTGTGTGAGTGCCGTGGTGGGCTGTGGAGTTGAAACCCCATATACAACTCATTTGATAGTCTCTCTGTGATCCACATGTACTAGAAGTTGGCAAATATATATCCATGTATATCCATGTTTCTATTAGCCCTTGGAGACTTTTCATGGATATTGCTGACCACTTCTCCCGATGTAGGCTGGCCACCTGCATCGGAATGAGTGTGCATTTTGGTCAGTGTAAAAGCCCAAGGCTCGTGCGATGTGGGGGGTGCAGAGCCTCTGCGGGGACGCCCGCTAAAGTTGAGCCTGCCACCTCACACTGCAATGATGCTGCTTGGAGCTGATTTTTGATTGTCTTCACAGGGTCCTTACGCCACGTTCTGTATGAGGGACCATATAGTGGGAATAATGATTGTCTAGGTTTTGTGTTTCAAATATTGTAATTGTATGGAATGTGCTTGTGGGATCCCATGCGTGTGTGTGTGTGTGTGTGTGTTGAGGGCGGACAGTGTTCTGTGTATTTTTTGTTGTTGGGTTTGTGTAAAAGTTTTAATGGGTAGCAGATTAACATTTTGGACAAGAAAGGGTTAATGCAAAGCGTTGTTGCTGGCAGGTATTTATGGCTGCTGATAAGCAGGTAGGCAGCTGTAGCTTCACATTTCTTTCCCATCAGAATGCCTTTGAATCACTTCAACCCAGCTCCTTCTCAAGAGCTGATAGCATGGGAGAGGGGGTATGTTTGTGTCCTCCTACCTACAGGTTCATGGCAGCTGCCTGCAAAGTTTGCAAAGCCTTGCCATGAGCTGGACAGACAAGTGGAGGAACCCGATGCCTCTGCTACAGGAGCTGACAGTGAATACCCCGAGCAGAATGAGATAGAGGAAGAGAAAAATAAATGATTACAGGACATCACTTGGGGGCAACTGAAAAGTAACAACTTGAATATGTGTGCTTGTAACGTAGCTATTATTAGAGGCTGTGATTTTGTGCATCAAACCACCTGTATTTACTAGCCAGTTGCTAATGAGAAACTATACCTTGTATTGTGTGGGCTTGTTACTTGTAAAAGATGTTAGACCATGCAAATTTGCAGCAGCTGCTAGAAAATGCTAAGGCAAAAGCTAGAAATATTCTAATATGACGGTAGTGTTATAAAGCAGGTAATGGAACAAATTAAGAGGGTAGGAGAACTCCACTGGTAAGAAAATTCTTTGGCTGGTTTCTCACTGCCATCAGCATTTTCAACATGCTGTTGTAACCTGTAATAGTTACTCTGGTAATGTAAATCTGTGTATGCTTTGCCACAATACCAACTTGTTACTGGATGAAGCAGGTGAAACTCTGCATTGACAACGAGGTACAAGAACTGAGGTTGACCAAATGCCTGCTACCACAGTCAAGGGCAAGACTGGGTTGGCCTCTGTGTTTGCCACCAAGAAGAGCCTTTAGCTCTGCTGTTGGCTGCAACCCAGCAGGCGTGGAGTGGTGGGGACACATGCCATGCCAGACCTTGATGTGAGGGGATGGCCTCCCCTGTTATCAGAGAGCCATCCAGGAGAAAAAGGGCAGACCCAGCAGCCTGTGATTGACCTATGTTGAAGAAATATGGAAACATGCTAAGATCTTACATATGGTGTATGAGGATGGGCAAGCCTTTTGGCTGGACAATTTATTAGGTGAATGGGGACTGACAGGTTGGCTGGTTGCTCTAGTAAAAGGTGGACTAATGGTGTTTATTGTCATTTTAACGATTTTGATTTTGGTGCTGTGTATTTTTAATGTATCCAACAAATGATTATGAGTGCTACAAAGTGTGTTTGGCTTGTATAGAAAGAAAAAGGCAGAGATCTGGATGACTTTCTGGCAAAGAACGGCCACGTACCCAGATCAGCAAGTGCCTACGTGGAGTCGGACATGAACCAAGGGACAACAAAAGCTGAAGGAATCCCAGCAAGATAAGAAGGAACTGACAAATGCTACTATGCTTGCACTAAGTGGGCTCTTGACTGATGTTGATAGTGTTCGTCATGCCACCTTACAAATAGGGCAGCAATCGACTTTTTATTGTTGGCACAGGGGCATGGTTGTGCTGAATTTGAGGGAATGGGCAGCATGAATTTGTCAGATCATTTGGAATCAATTTATAAGAGTATACAACAATAGAAAGAGGGGGTTAAACGGCTAACGAAAGATGATGGATGGAGTAACTATATTATGTGTGTTAGTTTTATTTGTATTAGTAGCAAGTTATATGTTGTGGTGTGTGATATCTATGGTTAAGAAAAATGTAACATCCGTCTGGTTTGCTCAAAAACAAAAAGAGGGAATTGTGGAGTGGCTGAGGGACGGTGGACGTTTCGTTACCAACCCAGACATCTTAGCCTTAGGAGATGGTGGTTATGAAGAATACAGCTGAACAATCGACATGTGAGCAATCCCAGCTGTTTGCTCTTAGCCAAACTCTGAGTTAAGTTGCAAGGCCTGAATTCAAGTTACCCAGGCTGCAAGGCCTAGCCTTAGGTTACTAAAGGACAGTTACGTGCAGTAGAATAAGGAACTTGGCATTTGCTCAAGGTTAACAAGATGTGGGAGCGGGATGGTGAAACTGCAAGTTATGTGAGAAAGGTAGCGAATGGATAATTTTAGCGAGCTTGTTACCTGCTTCAAAATGTGTGGACTGCACTTCTGAGCCAATCAGAATCTATATTGGTTACATCTAGCCAATAGCAGTTCGATTTCTGGAAGCATATACTGTAGCTACTGTGCTACAACAGTGGTCTGTGGACCCCATTAGCCATTGAGGCTACGATGGAGTGTGCGCAGGTCCTTTTTCAGGCTTTGTCTGAGCAAGCTGCTGAAATTTGCCCAAATCACTGTAATAGTCATTCGCACATCCCTGGACTACTGACTTAAGGTAACAATAGTGCAGACCGTGTTGCACAAGGTCTGCCAGTCCCTGACTGTTGCGCTCCAGTTTTTATGCGCTATTTACATGCCACGGTTGATACCTGTAGCAGTGTCATCTTGGCTACGGCACAACGCAAGCAAGATGCTAAGGCGGCCATTTTGCATTGGCGCGAGGTCATGGCGATTTTGGGAGTCTCTAGCCAGATCAAGACCGACAATGGTCCAGCATATTCAAGTCAACTGGTGGCTTTGTTTTTACGACAGTGGGGCATTGAACATAAGACCGGTTGTCCTCATAACAGCACTGGCCAAGCTATCGTCGAACGCGCACACCAGACTTTGAAAGCTTGCCTCATGTGTCTTGAGGCAGGGGAGACCGTACCCGGAGAAACTCCTGCAGTCCTTGTGCGCCGACCTTTACTTTCTGTTCTGACTAGTTTAAATCAATACTCGTGTGGATCAAGTGAACAATCCCCGATGAGCTCGCACTTTGCTCCACCTCTAGACAAACCCCCGTATCCACAGGTACGGGTGAAAGATCTGGAAAAGGTTAAGATAGGTCCATTTGCCCTACGTGCTCATGGGCAGGGCTATGCCTGTGTGGAGGGGGAGACTGGGCTACGCTGGGTACCAGCAAAATGATTATTACTGTATTTGTAGTTGTGTCTGTAAGTTTGTATTTGAGCTATATTTCACAGGTGGTGATTGGAGCTCGGCTATATCTGGGAGAGAGTGATGGAAAGAGGTGTGAAATGACATCCCTGGCCCTTATGTGTCCAAATGACTTCACTCACGGATCCAGTCACGACGTGCCTTACAAACTTTGTAGCCGGCTGTTGAATACAACATCACTCAGGCCGGAAACACCTGCGTCTATGTCCCTTTAGGCTGACGCTCTGTGTTTATTAGTATTAGGATGTTTGTTTCCTTCTTGTTTGATTATGTAATACGCACTGTGTGTAAATACTTAGTGGCACCAACCCTTCTTACTTAGTTAATTAGAGTTATAAGTTGTTATCTGGAATAGCTGTTAAAACCCTGAGTTTTCTAGTCTTGAGGCGGGGGAGATGTAGGGATTGGTGCATGGATGGGAAGCTGCTAGGAGGGACAGGAACCAGCTGACTCTGGGGAGGTGCTTGGGTGGCAAATATAAGGAATTGTAACTGCGCAATAAATCGTTGATGACCCGCATTCCGTGAATGCTCTATGTCTCAGCCCTAGTTCGGAGGGAACTAGTGCTTCCGTCCCTCACCACACGAGTAGCGAGAAACTACAGTTAGGAAGAGGGATCACCAAAGCAAGAAAAATATGCTTGGAACAAAGTATAGGAAAGACCTTAATGTCTTCTGAGCCTTGAGGATAGCAGCAAGGAGCCAGGTCACAAGGATTAAGGAAAATGAGAACAGCAGTACAGATCCTTGCTTTCTTTTGCCCTATGCATTCCTGAAAAAGTGTTAGATTAGATAAGAAGTGATTAGATCAGTAATTAGAAGATTAGCTTCTGATCTAATCACTAAGTGAAAACGAGAAGTTTCTAAGACTATATCCACTAAACCAGCGAGGAACCATTCTCTGGATCCAAGGCTAAGTGGCATAGAAACAGCTCACTGCCATATAGCTGACCTCTTTCCCAGAAGCAGGGAGATGACATTCCCACTGCTTATTTTAAACAGTCCCTTACGCATGTTAGGACCCAAACTGTATGGGTATAATCTGAAAGAGCGTGACTTGGCACAGTTAAAACTCTATCAGGAAGGACACAATTAAACAAAAAGTTCATGTGATTTTGAGCCACTGTTTAAGCCTGTATTCTCATTAAGGTTTATATATAGATATATTTGTACATAGAACTTCAGAGAACCATTGCCATTTGGTACATTTCTAACATCAGTTAAGCTTCTTCATGCTTTAATATGTGTGGTATCATTCCCTATTTATAATATTTATTCTTTATACTACAATTCTCAATTAATTACATGTTCTATAAAGCACAGCCTGATGCCTGCAGCACAGAAGTTAACAAGACTTTTCCAAATGGGCTGTCAGAAAGGAATGATCCTCTTATTGTTTGTGATATAAACAATATTTTAGATAACAAATATTTCTCCAATTCTGCCTGCAGCAGTGATTTGCTGCAGAAATCAGGTTCCTTAATCTCTTGTGGACCAGGAACAGAGTACTTTGCCCACCACACACACTGACCTAGACTGGCACCAAGCTACAACTTTTTCTGCAGCCGCCACCTATGGAACAATCATGACCACAGAGGAAAAATACAGCTGAGTTCCCTCACAGAAATATTCATGGAACAGATGAAACATGGCCATGGTGAAACACAGGAACATGGCTATTTTGGAGACAGCATGACCTCTGAACAACCTTTTTGTCAGCCTCTTTGAGTACAGGTTGTTCCCTGTGGCCATTCATGGCAGGAGTTGCTTCCTTTGCACTGTATCTTCACACAAACATGTTTTCTTGCACCTATACCTCCTGCCATTGCCTGTAGGCTTTCCTTTGGCCACTTATGGGGCTCGCTGCCAGAAATGTTGAGTATACATCACATTACTACTTGTATGCAGACTTATAAAACTACCAGTTCAGGGCAAGCAGCAAGAGATACAGGAAGAGAATCAAAATAAAAGCATCTTAACAACACTACACAGCATTTTTGGTTTTTGTTTGTGGTTTGGGTTTGGGGTTTTTTTTTCCAAATCTAGACTCTTTTGATCAACAGCAAACAAAAAACAAAGTTGACACATCAGAAACATGGCCCAAAAAGATTGTTCAATTTTGCTTGTGTGGTTGCAATTGAAAACTTTGGTAAAATCATGGTGACTGTAGATCCTGACTCCTGGTAATGTTGCTTTCGGGGATTTTTAAAAAATCTGAAGACTCTGTGTGTGTGTTTGTATTTAGTTTTCCCTCATAACTCCTGGCCTGAGTCTGGCAAGTGGCTACTGGCTGCAGTCAACCCACCACAGACCCATGAAATTAAACATGACAAATCTTTAATAATAACAGTTTTTTCTCAAAAAAAGAGAACTTGAGCATAATTAGTCTAACCCCATTTGTGCTACCACAGGACACTAATATAACTTTCTCAATTTCCATTAAAAAGATTGGACTTATTTTTCATTAAGACTTCTGTGGAAGTAATTCAATTTGAAAACTACTACATGTAATGGATTATCATATATATACGTTGATTATGTCTTCAAAAATGATTTTCACTATTACCATATAAAGATTACCTTAATTTAAAATAACTGACTCTTAAATATAATTTATCTTTTCCAAAAGTTAGCTCTTTTACTGCTACTTCTTCAGCATTTTGTGAATACTCTATTACAGCTTCTAATGCAGTGAAGACAACACAGTCAAGCAGATATAGAGAAAAAGTACATCCAATAATTCAGACACTGCAAAACCACTCTCATAAATTTGTCCAATAAAACTTTGAAACATTCACGTGCCATGCAAATCAAACCACACTTGTTTAGGTGACTCTCATGTAGATTAAAAGGTTAATTCAATAGGAATATATAGAAAAGTAGTAATAATAAATACACAATGAAACTCAAGAGAAACTGGTCTTCACACCCTGTTGGAGCCAGAAGTACTACCACATATACCACGTCTGCATATCTTGCATAATTCCCCTGAAAAGTTTCAGCTGGCAGCAGTACTGAGGGAGAGCACTAACAGTTTGTGTCTTCTCGGTTACTTCTTACTGGGAACTTGGGAGAATTATTCTACTAACACTGATCCATTAATGCCACATTACTCTAAGGCAATACGGGGACCTCAGCAGAAAAGCTCCCACAGTTCCTGCATATGTTCCCTGTGAAGCCCCAGACTGTCCACCTCAGTAAGAATTATCAAGCTTCCTGAGAAATATTTAGGAGAAGAACGTGACAAGAGTGTCAGACTGTTGACAAACATCCATTTACGCAGATGCTTCATGAACAGACTGCAGTTCTCATCAAGAAGGCTGAGAACTGGAGCAGAAACTTTCATGTCCTTCAGGGAATAGGCGAAAAAAGGATGAAGAATCACTAACAAAATCAAATTATTTTACTAGTTCCTTTAATGAAAAACAGACAGTGACTAAAGAGCCCCTCGCTCACAAGCATTCACTATTTCTGAAGCAGCGGTCTAACTATGCTATAAACTACCATCTGGGAAATGAAGCTCTTAATTTAAGAAAGATACAAAGAAACCAATTCAGGAGCCAATCCTACACATTATTTAAAAACAAACAAACAAACACTACCTCCCACCACAAACCAAAATAAAACCTAAAACATTTCTGCAAGACTCTACCACCAGCATGTGTTTTAGTTATCCCTGAACAAGCATCAATTCAGGAGACACAGTCAGGTACGTACATCAACAGACTACACAGAAACAGAACATGTGCGTTTGATCTTTTTATAGATTGCACAACATATAAACTACTTACATGCAGTCAAAGTTTCTGTGTATAAGACAGCTAGAGAGATCTAATAAAGGTAAGAGACCTAAGATCATTCTCACTTGTTTATACCTACTTTCTGCTTCAAAACTACACTTCATTTCCTTCAAGATAGATGTCAGTTTAGGTAATTGCTTAAAGATGAATTTAAAACTTTTTTTTACTATTATTTTCAAAGAAACAGAAACCCAAACAGCTCTGATGAAAACTACTATTGTAATGAAAAACATTCACGAATTTCTTCCTGAAAAATAAAAAAACCCAACACTAAACCAACCCAGAAATCCCTTACGTTTTGAGTAACGTGTTAAGTGGGATTTTGAAAATTATTTATTCTTTCATCTGCTCACAACATTAATTCTATTTTCTAGGATATACAGTAAAGCAATTTGAAAGATACTTATAAAAGGCTTTCTTCTACTGAATTAATAGCAATGGGAATGCTTTTTAAGTATAAGCAGCATGTTAGTGCAGCTTTTAGTGCCAATAACTAGTTTCCTCCACTGTCTGTTGTATATTTTACTTCTATTTTTTAGTAACTACAATCCTTATTAATAAAGGATGAAAAGAGAAGACCAAATAACAGGATTACTGGGCTCCCTAATGCTATAAAGAATATAATCAGGTGGGCATTATAGCAGGAGAAAAGGCTGAGGGTGCTTATGTTGGACACCATTTCAACATTAGCACACATACCTAGAACCAGGCCTGTACAGGAATTCAGATGACTGACTCATAAATAAGAAATCATAATATCATGTTACATACATTAATTCCCCATTCAAAGTGTGGATTAGAAAAGCCAAAATACTAACAGGTAACTGTCTAGAAGAGACAGTAAAGAACATTAGGATAGAAGCGTCCATTAATGATCTCTGCAGATCTAAATAACGCATATCATGGCAGGTCTGGGATTCACTGTCCATGACACCAAAAAGGATTCTCCTTGCCAAACACCTGTTTAGGGATAGGAAAACAGCATGACTAATTTTTCTTTTTTTTTTAACATGACAAAAAATAGCACTTTTTATATAATAATACTAGAAAGATGTGTAACTTCTAGATAGTAAGTGACTCAAGAAGAAGCACTTAGGTTTATAGGCCTTCCTACCTGAAAGTTTCAAAACTGTACTGAAAGTTTCAAAACTGTATTTTACAATACAGTCCTAACCATTAGGGCAGGCCAAGACCACTACAGAAAAAGAAACCACGGAAAGATGTATGGGATCACAAAGAGATCACAAAAATTTCCGCCTCTGTAATGAGCATTCAACAGAAACTGCACAGTTAAGAGATTAAAAATTAAAAAATCCTCCTGAGAACAAAGGCCTAAACTAAGATTCCCTTTCTAAAACATTTTGTCAGCAATACTGTTTCTTAACAGAAGTGCTTGTAGCTGCTGTGCTTCCATTTACATCCAGTATGTCCTTTAATAACATGCATGCGCTGAAGGAGTATCTCTCAGCACACTCAGACATAAAGACTAAACATATGCTTAAGCCTTCTGTGACTCGAGGAATAGTCTCACAGAACTGAGAGTATCATTTGAAGAGAAGCATGTGAATAAACCTTAATTAAATTTTTAAATTAATTTTGAAAAAATAAAATGCACTAAACAGAATTGCCAGGTTGCAAAAGAAGCTTTAAAGTGTATGTCTCAAACATAATGTTTACAATAGAAAGTTGATTGTAAGAGTTATAAATAGAAACTTAATAATTGTAGAAAACCACTAAGGAAAGACAGAAGGTATGCAGAAACAGCACAGTCAGCATACTTAAGGCCCATTAAACGTTTTGCTAATACTTTACAGGAATTAAAAGAACTACAACAATTCTACCATCCATAAATATTTATCAATCACTTCATGCTCTCTCCCCCTTGTGATGTAACTCATCCCCTGTGATGTTGTCCTGGGTTCAGCAGCAGCAGTCATTTTTTCTCCTTCTTAGTAGCTGGCGCAGCGCTACAGTTTTGACTTTCGGCCTGGGAATAATACTGATAAAACTGATGTTTTCAGTTGCTGGTCAGAATGTTTACCCTGACCAAGGACTTTGTGAGTCTCATGCTCTGCCAGGGAGGAGGAGAAGCCGGGAGGAAGCAGGGACAGGACACCTGACCCAAACTAGCCAAAGAGGTATTCCATACCACAGCACGTCATGCCCAGGGATGTAACTGGGAGTTACCCGGAAGGGCACATCCTCTTTTCTGTCGGGCTCATTTCCGGCGGGCGGTATCGTATTCTCTTCCCTTGTTATTTCTCTTATCATTATTATTATTGGTGGCAGCAGTAGTGATTTGTGTTATACCTTAGTTACTGGACTGTTCTTATCTCAACCCGTGGGAGTTACATTCTTTCGATTCTCCTCCCCATCCCTCTGGGGGGTGGTGGGGGGAAGTAGACTGCGTGGTTCTAATTTACGGCCTGGGCTTAAACCACGACAGATGTAATGGGGACTCTATTCTGAAAAGCAAAGATGAAATTTAACCAATATAGTGGGTAATTAGATGAACATACACTCTTAGTGAATTGCTTTTGCTAGTCTGGGGAATATCAAAGAAGCGTATGGATTTATTACCTCTGCTTTTGGCACTGATGCAACTGCAACTGGAAGTCTAATCATACCTAGCATTTAAAATTCAAAATGCTAGGACACTGAAGAAAGGATTCAGGGAAGAATGACAGAATAATTAAAGAACTGAAAGCCATGCTCTCTTGTACATGGCAGCAGGGGATTAAATTGTTTAATTTCTAAGGAAACATCAGGATGTGATTTGATCATTTCTGATAAGCATCAGCATGAGAAATTGAAATCCGATTAAAATTTGATTATCTATTGATTCATCTGCCTTGCCAACAAAGAAACAGCAAGTTCCAATCTCTGACAGCTGAGGCTACGTAGAATTAGACTACACAACAATTATTTGCTGGTCCAACTTTTTTTTTATTATTACAATTTTATGTAGCTAAAACAAATGCTTACTGAAAAACAAATATGACAGTGCTATTTCCATATAACTGGACTTTTGTTTCTTAAAGAAACATTATTTGAAAAGGAATTAATTCAGACAACTCCTGTGGCCTTTCTTATATAAAAGAATATTAGAATAAATTACTATGTCATACTCAGCAACGCTTACAATCAGGATAACTGAAGAAAGCTAACAGCTCTCTTGGTACTCTTCTCAGAGTACCTTTTTCTTTTCTTCTCCCCCCTCAAGTCTCAGGACAGCAAAATAGGTATTAAATACACCAGTGTATACAATACAGTGGCAGGGTAATGTCATTTTGGCATTGGCAAGACCTCTAATTAACACACTGTCTAGTTCTGGGTACCCAGAGACAGTCCAAGGACAGCAACAAAAAAAACAGAGTTCTATAAAATGTAATATAAAAGGCTTGAATTTTACACTCACTAAATCTCAGCTCTTCTCATACAACAGGATCAATATTTGATAATATTGTTATCAGGGTCAGCAACTGACTGGAACTTTTCTCATGGCTCAGGCCCTCTGATATTAGGCTTTAAATAAGTCTGCTATTGTTTTTGATGGGATTGAAGCCCTCCTTGTGCCAAAAAAAACCCCAACAAAACAAACAAAAATCCCAAAACAAAAACCCCAAAAGCTTTTGTGAGTACAAACTGACTTAACCATGTCTCTGAATATTTCATTGCAAGTGCTTGCTCCTGCCTTCATGCAAAATCAGCATCGCTCCATGTATTTTTTTAAAAAATCTTTTTTAATATACTTTTTACTCACTGTGCAGTGCTACAACTTTCAGATTCAGAACTGTGCTCTGCAGTTAATCCTCGAATTTCAAGAAAACACTTTTTAGGAGTCACCTTCTTAACAATGGCTTAAATAAAGCCATAAAATAAAGATATGATATTATGAATTTCTTTTTTCTTCAAGTCAAAATTGTTAACTTACAAATGCTGCAGAAATAAGATTTACACCAAGAACAAAAAGGTAAATCAGCTCTTTTGAAGCTACTGGTTCACAGCATAATTTCATACAGAATAATATATTAAAAACATATTGCTTACAGCAAGGAAATTATGGCTGCCTGCCTTTTATAGAGAAATTGAAGTCTTTGGCACAAACCACAGTATTTTGAAGAGCACTGCAAACATAGTCAAAATTCTGTTCTTGCCAGGGGAAAATCAGCTGTCACAAACTAAGAAAACTTTTCAGACTTTCATCTAACATGTAAAGAAACCCTTCTAAATTCTAATAACAAATGAGTCATTGTAAAATAATCTCATTTGCCTGAAGTCTCAGGCATTTGGCACTCAGCCAGCCGGGGGTGAAGATCCAGACACTTAATACATGAAGTTCCTAGCAACTAGAAGTCTGCAGGGAGCAGGAGATTGTATTACCAGCAGCCGAGCGAACAAGATCTCAGATATTAGAGAGGAATATACATAATTAAGTTTTGATGGGCTTTCTTAGTCTTTTGCAATAGATGAGCAGACAGATGGACAGTAAGGGTCACTTCAAAAGTGGGGCAGAAACCTGTACGTCAGGTAAGCTGGATAACCCTACAAATGTGGAGTGAAAATGTTAGAAGACTAACTTCTGATGTAAGGAAAATAGAGGGAGCACCACAGACAGCCTCACTCATCACCGCTTTAAAATCCAGTAACTCAGTTAAGCTGTTTGAATTCTCTGCTCATAGCCAAGACAGTCATTTCTTTCCAGCAAGAAAAAAAAAACCCAAAAAACCAAAAAGTTAGTTTTGTTGGTGGAACTTGCAAATCCTCTTACCCACCCTCATCTTTTCTTACACAGCAAAAGAAGGCACAAGTAATTTGATAACTAGAGTAACTACATTTTTTCATTCAAAAATAGTGGTGGTTCATCCACTTAGCTCTGACCACATGCATTTTTCTTGAGTGTGGCAGCAAGTCATGAATTCTCAGGGCCCAGCATGAGCAATGGCCTCATGTGAGTGCACCAAACCAGTACAGGATTCAGACAATTTGCTAGAATCCAAACCAAGCCAGACCAGCCACAGGTGGGTGCTTCTTTGATGTGTGATCTCTACACAGTAATTCCCATGCCAAATACTGAACCTTCAAGGTGCTCCATACACATCCATTGCCTCATGCTTGGTGAGGCACCCATGCCACTCAGCTCCCAATATTTTACCCACTCCTTAAACACTGATGGGATCACTGTGATCATAAAAACATTTAACGAGAATTTAAAAACATAAATCTAAGTATTTTCCCATTGTATGTTCAACTGTTTTGATTCTCTACAAAGTAGCATTGCTCTTACTATGCACCACCAAACCATGAAATATTGGATGGATACATTATTAAGATTATGGCAAACACAGTTCTTTCATTGTATCAGATCCCCTATAACTGCAAAGAGAAAATTCAGAGCTTTTTTTCCTTGCAATGTTTATGAAAGCACTTTAGAGATGAGCACATTTATGCTTCCCGAACAGCTTCTCTTTTTTCCTCACAGCAATGAATACTTCTACTCAACTAATTATGTATTATCAGCAGGTAATTTCACCTCAATTATTTCTTGCCTTTAAAACCAGTGAGTGCACAACTATGTGAGAACAAAGCTATAAACATTTCAAATAAGTGCCGATCTGAGTACAGTGATCCAGCATGCTGTCTCAAACTGCCAACATGTATGGCTTCAATAATAACAAATGATGTTTCGTAATCCTAAAGCAATCACCAAAGATGGCTTCATGGGTGATGTCACCTTTGAGTCACTTTATGCAATGTACCACTAGAAGCATGCGTTGATTAATCGCTATGCCCCACAAGGTAAATAAGCACTTGAAACTGGATATGATGCATTGACAGACCAATCTGACTTTTTGGAATTTTCAACAGGGTAAAATGACTGAGGCCATGATTTTAAAAAGCATTTGGTAATTGCTGTTACGCATACTACATTAAAATTGTCTTTTAGAAGCTGGATTCTCTTGATTCTTACTGCTGTGTTGACCATTTGTAACCTGTACCACACTAAAAACAACAATATAATAAGAAAGCTAAAAAAAAAAAAAATCAAGTCAAAATACTCAAATATATAACTTTCCATGAAGAGGATGCACGCAAGCATAAGTTCTGTTCCATACAATCAATTATGATTTCCTCATCAAGTGATTCAGCAGCACCATTTCCATCATTGTCATGGAATGACAATGCAGAGAGTAGAAAGGGTATTTTTATTCACAAATAAATTCGAAAATCCAGTAAAATGACCATTCCCTCCTTCATGCCCACTGGTCCTTCTTTGGACTTTTCTGATTAGAGACTGCAGATCATCTCAGCCCACAACCACAGGCCCTATTGTAGTAAGAAGCTCTGTTCTTCTACAGAAGTCTGTGCAGAAAATCTCCCTCATAAAGCCCAAAAATTCACCACTTGATAAAAGTTACATTAAGGAGAAAACCATAATAATCGATTATTTCCAATGACAGAGCACAATATACAGATATACAAGGTGGGCCTTCTACTTTTTTAAAAGATAATTAAACAAGGAGTAGTCTAGAAATCTTTGCAACTGTTTACTTTCTTGTAAAGGGAAGAAGACACAATGTTTACTGGTCTTTAGTATAATGATAAAACATCTGTCATTCCTAAAGATCACTCAAAATCATTCCAACTTGCGATCTTGCCTATATTTTCTTAAATATCCTTTCTTAAATACAGGCCAGTTTCTCTTTTAGTTTGAAGTTTTTACAACCACAAAAGTGGAGGAAAATGACCACTCTGCAGCCGCTGTCTCAGGGAAAAAAGACAAGTCTGGCAAGGACAAATCATCAGTAACTTGGTCTGCCTATTGGGTATAAGAACTGAAGAGTCCATGCCTACTTCCCTACATTACATCAGCCTCCTCCTCCTTTCCCCCTGAAATACAGCTGACTTTGAGAGAAAAGCACTTGATTTCACCCAAAAGCCCAATCAATCAAAACAACAGAATCATCTGATCCTGAATGAAACTGGTTGTATTTATTAAAAAGCTGAAAGAAAACAAAACAAAACAAAACAAAACAAAACAACCCCAAAATCCTATGCTGTTTAAAGGCACTTTCAAACAGAAAGTCTTCACACTGGTATTTTTTTTTAAAAAAAAAAAAGCCACCCCAACGTTCTGCCAATGATTACTTCTGCCAAACTGGTAAAAAAAAAATCCTTCTTCTTAAATGAAATATGCATAAATATACAGGAGTGACAAAAGACTTTTTTTTTTTGCTTTCAGAGCACTATAATTTTACTTAAATGGTAGGTGTTCTTTCTAAACAGACTGGCATTTCAGAGAGACATCCAATCCTGTATTTCAAATGCAGCAGTCATCTCTGATACAGGGTCCTTAAGAATATTTCAAAATAGCAAAAAGCCAATTACTGAAAAAATCTTTATTAACTGTATTTTGAATAAAACCATAATCATCAGGAAACAAATGAAACAAATGCACCTCTCTCTATCCCGCTTCTCCCTCCTCCAAAGCCTGTGCCTGCACAAAGGTATAAGAAGACACTAAACCAGAGTCCCACACCTGCCAACCACAATGGCGAAGTAACCATGCACCAGCAACATTTGAACATGAATTCCTTTCCCTGAGATTTGGAAATAAATAAAAATACATATAGCAAAGTGATTACTGAAATTAAGTAAGAACATTTTAAAGTCTCTATCTTCTAACAATGAATAATTCTTTACTGAAAAAGGTGAGTTTGCCTTTACACTAGCATACAGTGCATCTCTTTACAGTGGCTTGAGTAGACCATCAAGTCAGAGGGCTTTTTTCCCCCCTAATAAAAAATATAACAAACTTGCTAGACAGATTATTTTTACTAACTGATTCTAATTGTTTAGCCTCCATAACTATGATTAGAGGGAGAAGAATAAGAAGGTAATATTGAGGGTGAATTTAAATAACAAGAACAGTAAATTGGGCCAATGCTAGTGACTGAGGGTGAGAACAGAAGAGGGCACAAAATCCATTGAACACTGATTCCAGAATTACAATGATGGAGGATCTAGATCTCATACCCAACAACTACTTCAATCTCTCCTACCCATAAAGGAAAGCAGAAAAGAACATTTCAGACTTTGTCTTCCAACCAGGGTTCTTTGCGAGGCCCGAGAGTGAAAAAGGGCATGTACTTCACATTTATATCCACAGTTACAGTATATCAAAGGCCACTGACAATTCAAAGGCAGTTCAAATTCACATACTTCTTGTTACTTTACTTAACTGTTTCATATATGTCTTGCTTACTTTTTTAAGTATCAGTGACTTCCTTTATGCATCACTACCTAGTGTAACAGCTAGTATTTCCCTTCAGATCTCAAAGGCAAAAAAAATATCTTTTATCAAAAGTACAGACACACGTAAGGACTAAATCCAAAGACTTACAGCACCTACACCTTGATTTCTGATGCAAGCCATCTAAAACTTCGCTTTCTACAAGTAAGATTTTTTACTTTTTATAAGTGGAAAACTAAGTTTCACTAGATTTTTGCTGTCATCTCATAGACCTCTCATGCATTACCAGTACAAGCCAGAAACACTCATGCCTCCTCTATCAGGTCAAACAGCAGTTACAAAATACTCATTTAGACTAGCAACTCAGAAAGAGTAACATAACATGTGGAGCAGTCTATTTCACCCTCTTTTGAAGGCACCATGAACTTCTTCAGAAACAACTCTTGTGTATAAAATTACTTACTAAATTAGACATCAACACTCTGCTTCATCATATCCGGTGCAAACATTCTGATACATCATTAAACAATGGCTGGCTAACCTAACATTCAACAGAAATTGGATCATAAAAGAACATTTTGAACTAGGTTTTAGAAGTCAATTAATACATATGATTTCTACTGAAATCAAAATATTTGTGCTAATTTATAGCAAAGCAGAGTCCAGAAAGAAACTCCTTTTAGAAAACATGTTATACAAGGATATATTGTCCTAAGTTAACTTTGATATTATAATTTTACAGACTTACACAATGTTGCATTTAATCTTAACCAAGTATAAAATCAAGTAAAAAAATGGAGGTGTTACTCAAAAATTCTACACCTTAGGTTTTAGGCTTATTGAATAGAGAAAACCCTGTTTGTGCCATAGTGAAAAGTAGTGGTAAGACTTCAGTGTGGATATGATGCATAATCCCTACACTCCACTGTCTCTAAGTAAAATTTGGAAAGAAGATAAAACTAATATGATGGAGGAAATGTGTACTGTATCTTGTGGGATGAGAGTAAGTTTTGTTTAGTTAATCTGTCTCAATTAACCCGAAAGAGAAAATAATAGTTGCTTACATTATCAAGATCTGGAACTGAAGGAAAAGATCAAGGAAAACCAAGATACAGTCTAACAAAAGTGAGTATCAGGTGACTAGGAAGAGAGGCTGCATATTTAAAGAGGATTCCTTTGCTTCAAAGAAACTTACTTTTTGGATAGCTTTTCCAACTAAAGCCCCAGGGGCAGAAAGTCAAATCTTCTTAAAAGTCAAGTTTGACAATTTCATGACACCAGTTAAATGATACGACTGCAGCAGCAGGCAATAACACAAGAGATCCTTTTCAGTCCTCGAATCCCATTTGAATGAAAAGGAAAAAAAAACACTCATGTTGCTACTAATCTTACCAAAATACTAAGTTATTTCTAATCTGTTAATCAGTTTTATCCTCTTAGAAGTTGGCATAATGAATAAGCTGCTAAAGCAATGCAAAATCTTTTGACCCAAGTCAATATTAAAGCTGAAATCTACTGAAATCTCACACAGATAAATTTTCAGTTTTATGCTACCTTGTGGTAAAGAGATAAGAGTAGAAAGCATTAATTTTAACTAATGTGCAAATTCTTTAGTACATATGATAAATAATTCAAATAATCCAAGTTTTCTTCCAGGAATCTCATAAAGATTACCAGAAATATGAAACCAAACTCATTAATTATATTTTCATTAGCCTGTAAACTTTTTTCTTATTGACACAAGAATTTTTTGCAGCCTTTTCCTATATAATACGCCTATCTGTATTACTATAATGATTCTCTGTTGTTCTAATATCTGTATCCTTATAAAAATTTAGTTTATACACTTTTATAAACAAGCTACTTCTGTTAATGGTAAATGCCCAAATGAGTTTTTCCTACACAGTTTTATTTCTGACGTGCTGTCTCACACATACACTGGAATTACAATGTTCTATCAGTGCGGGCAAATGAGCCAAAAAGAAGTGAAAAAAATACAGTACTGCTGCAGCCATGATGATGTAGGAATTAAAAAATCCTCAGTGCTGCACGAGCAGTAACTCAATAAATACTTGTCTTTTTCTCTCCCTTCCAGAGACTAACAAAATTATCACCACTACCTTTGCTAATATTTCTCTCTGTTCACAAGTTCCAACCTCCTTTTCATTGAAAGTATAACACAAATTAACACAACTAAGAGAAGTTCAGAACAACTGTTCTCAGCTGTACTTAGTTGCACAAACATTACTTTTGTTTTAGCCCTGATGAAGGGCTGGCATGATTTTTCCAAACATATCAGTTAACACAAAAAAATGGTACCTCTTCCTACCACAGAAGTCAAAGACTACAGTTTTAAATGTTTTCTGTCTTGTTTTTGAATTTTGTAATGAAACAATTTCCTCATGTCTTGGAAAGCCTTCAGCCATCCCTATAACAGAGGCTACCTTCACAAGACTTAAGTATTTCTTTCCAATAAAGCTTCATTGCTACCACTAGGATATACACCTTCTGTGATATATTCAAATATCATTCAAGTTGTCATTATCTCCAGCTTTAAGTTTTATATTCTTTTACTTTGAGTCTTACAGCTTTTTCAATGGGTTGGATATTGCAATTTCCCATACCCATAAGCAATGCTACAAGACTCTGATTAATGCTTTCCTTGTTCTTCATTCTTCATATGAGAGTGATTTAATCTGCTTATACAATTTTATTTTCAATTTATGTATAATTTTAACAATTTTAATATATTTTTATTTCTTGGGTTTTAAATAATTTATTCCTATGACTTTATTTTCATAACCACATATCTTGCATTTCCAGCAGATCTTCAGACAATTCCCTCCTTGCTTATCACCTTTAATCTATGATTAACTAATAGAAAGCAATTTCACTGGGACTGCTGGTTGACAGAGCTGCATCGCCACATTGGGCCATAGGTACTTTCAGAATCAGGTCTTAACCTTATACTTCAAAAATGCACACATTTTAAAAAATGAACACTAGATCACTCTTTAACAAGACAGCTTTCTGTATTAACATTTTCTTAGTTACCATCTTCAAAAACAGTCGAACTAAGCTTTTAGAAAGAGGTTAAACTAGCACTGGTACATCCTGCACTTACACTACAATGAACTTTAGTGTTTAGCAATACCAATCCATAGAAACAAACAGCATTTTGCCACAATTTGAGAAGCAATAATCTCTGGGTTTGTTATGCTTCTTTTTGGAAATTCAGTTAATACTTTGTTTTTTAAACACTTCAAGTTAAAGAGGTTGTAGTAACATCACATATCTTTTGATTGCCTTCTGACTGAACGGTGTATTTGCCTGCTAAATGTACGACACAATACTTAATCACTTGTTGTCAGAAATTCCTCCCAGTGGGAACTTCACTCTTTAAGCAAGCAAAAGGCAAAGTAGCGTTGCATTTAAGTTTAAGAAAAAACAAAACCCAGAGTCTGAATTTCTAGAAAGTGAAAGTTTCCATTTATCTTTTAATTTAATATGATCTGGAAGACACAAGTGGTGCAGTTTAAGGAGTATTCATTTTGCACTAGTATTTGTAAATAGCATCAGCAGGAAACTGGAAACCACTGTTACGCAAAGTCCTCCCTGTTCTTGTCCCCTGCTCCTCAGAACCGGGTTACCACAGCAACAAGGCAACAGCAGATAACACGATCAATGTACGCCATTGTAGAACAGAGTCTGCTGACACTATAGCAAATCATTTAAATATCAGCAGAGGCAAGGAATTTTAGGAAAAGCAAAAATGATTTAATCAGAACTTCAGCTGAGTGACTATATGCTTTTGCCTCACAGAGCTAAATATCCAGTGGGGGTACCACACAGTAACTCTTGACTTTATTCAACAGCAAACATTCCCAGCAGAATATTAACAGCAAAGTTTTATCATCACTCAATTCAGCCCTCTCTTGTGGCTGAAAAAAGGTAAAGGTGTAGTTAAATATACATATATATATACACACACATATCTATATATATGTTTGTTATTATTATGTATATATAATAAAAATAAACCAATTTTTAGTATTTGTGAGCATGAAGTGAGGGATGAATTAAAGAAACTACAGTATCACAGGACCAGTATTTTCCTCTGGTAAACCATCACTCAAAAAAATGTTAACTCATTACTCCACCTGAAATGTGCGCTAATGGGAAGAAGGAATTACATCTGCTATCCCAATGAGGACAAGTGCAAGTTACATAGAAACATTTTTCTATGTTAAAAAAAAAAAAAAAAAAGTACCTACAAACCCTCTTTATTAATCATCCATTCCAACCACGGTTGGAACCACTATGCTGACAGGAAAACAGTATATTTAGGAGCTTTTAAGACCCTAATAAACACAAAATGGTTTCAATACTGACCTGATTGACATTAGTACTAAAATACTGCCTGAAAATATATTTTTGTATTTGATTTCAGAGACAGCTGCAGCAATACAAGAGGCTACATAACGACTGTGTACACCCGTCTGCTGGATAGTTATATTGCTATCTCTGACCAAATAGATATTCACCCTTTTTCTCTTTAAATGAAAACACACAAAAAAACCCTCAAACCTTAACAACGCGAAGTGTAAATATTCACCATATATTCCAAACTTTATCCACTTACTTTCCGAGACCCATATTAACTATAGTTTCTATCAAACATACTTTTTCATATTCATATTTCCATCACCGGAAAACATAGCTTATGAAGATTTTATGTAAAAGTACAAGAAGACAAGAATGAGCAGAAAGAGATCAGCCAGGCAGTACTCTGGCAAACAAAATCTTTACTGAGATTTATTAAAAAAATTAATACTGAAATAGAATTCATATTCTTAGCTTGTAATTCATGGAAGCTTTTCTTTTACTAAAGCTGAAAAGTTCAAATAAGAAAAACATGTACTGTGACCTTATCACGCAACTCAAAAAAATGTCCAACAAGTTAATCTGATCTGAAATGCATGAGTAATGTGCTTCAATTAACACTAACATTTTGAGTTTAGAGACAACATTACCTGTGCTAGACTATATCAAAAGCCCAAAGTCCCTACAACAGCAACCAGCTTCCATTTTGGCATCCTGGGATGCAGAGGCCTGTCTTCGAGCAGGCAGCACTGAGTCCCCTAACCAGAATGATGCTAAGAGAATACATACATCATTTTGAATTAGTATCATAAAACCTAGAACATGATGTACCATGTCAAGTGGGCTGGCCCAGTCCAACCTCCCCAAGACACCTGCATCTTTGGGGTATGCCAAGGCTTAAGTCTGTTAATTCATACAACTTACATTGAATAGTAAATGCTCCTCACCTTCAGTGCCCTTTAGCCACAGGGAGGACACGGCAGTCTTGAAAAGAAAAACCAAACTTACATTACCTTGATAAATACGTTCCACTAACAAATCTAGAACTTGCCTAAATTGTCTGCTTTGTTAAATTTAAGGTGGCCATATACTGAACAGGAATGTTTTATCATCAGTCACTCTACTCCTTAGATAACTGCTATGGAGAAATCAGAAGCAATTTCTGAGTGTTTTCATGCAAAGACAGAGTACATCTGAAGAATATACACTCATAATCCCCATGAGCAATGCAGACATCTTTAAATGCCTCTCGTAAAGAAAATGATTGTAAGTTAAGAGGTTAAATACCGCTAACTCAAAAGTGTGAATAAATGACACATTATGTAGATAGATGTTTTCAAGCCCCATGGTCTGACATCAAAGGCTTCTGAGGAAAAAGAAAAAACCCAACCCAAACCAAAAGCAAGCAAACAAATAAAACCCAACATAAAATCTACTCCAAACAAAAAACCAAAACCAACAACATACCAAATCCCCACATTGTTTTCCCAGGGACCCATGATTTTAAGTTTTTGCTCATTCTTAGTACTATAACAAAAATCTTAACTTGCAACCCTGCTCTAAAACTGCTAAGAGAAAAATTGCTAAAAGTCATTAATAGAGAAGCACTGTGTAACATGTTAAGTAACTTGAAAAGTTTTAATAAATATTCATATTGGACTATCCCCTGCCACAACAAAAAGAAAAAAACAAATACGCTTTCAGCATAAAACAATCATTAATTTCAAGTGGTACTTAATTAGCAAGTCTGGAACAAATTTACATAAATTCTCATTACAATATAAAGCACATTTATTTCAATGTTCTAAGTAAAGCTAACTGTGGGTAAATTAAGGGTTTGACCATCTACGTCAGCATGGTGGCTTTATCTGCTGTTTTCCAAAGTTTCAGTTTTCTGACACTATACCTTCTGCAGAGACTCACAATTCTATCTACAAAACCAGCTATACATTGTCAAAATATTGCCAGCAAATTCAAAACCTTTTAACAGAAACAGTACTTTTAGCAACTAATGGGGATTAGTCACAATTTTCAGAAGTTTGCATTCAAAAAGTTGGTGTGATGCTATATAATTCCCACGTTACCCCCTCATCCAGGACAATTTACCACAATGGACTTAGATTTATGGCCCCACAGTGCAACATTCAGTTTATGTTTGCTAATGTTATCAGATGGAGGATTCACAAGCATGCACTGTATTTTAGTATCTGAAAAGTTTTATTGCACAATGTTAACAATTTTACAAATGTGAGAGGAAACTTGTGTCTCAACTGCTGTTTTCTAGCCCGCAACATCTACTGCTTTCACCTTCTCCAATGTTTTATGAGTATCACTGGAATGTTTCATGAGGCTCTAAATACTACTAAATGGTAACATATTTCCAAACACAAGCACAGAGAAGGAAAACCAAAAATCCAGAGAATGGCTCTTTCATCTTTGCCAATCCACACTGAGCAAAACAGATGGTTGGAAATATAATAAACTCTCTGTGATTTAGCATGTCATTGAAGTTGCTCTTTAACTCCTACATTGCAAAAAAGGGCACAATACTGCGCTTGCTTCAGATGTCCTCAACATTTTTTTCCCTAGACATTATTTCACATAAGACTTATATATAAAATACAAAGAGCTTATACTAATCTTTATTTTGAAGTACACACATTATGAATTAACTTCTTTATTAGTTTATGTGACTAAAATATCACTTTTATCTTTAGTGAAGGTATCAGGAAAAAAAACCCAACCCACCCCCACAAAACTAAAACAAAAAAACCCCCCAAAACAACACAAATAAAACAACAAATCCCACCATACCACAACTCTGATCTTCATATTTCATTAAATTGTTTGGGATTTTTCCACTTGCTTGATTATCTTCAAGTGTTACAGCAAGAGAGCAAAGCTCTACTTGAAGTCAAAGCTTTGAAGAAGCATGCTCACCATGAAAAATAAGAAGCCTCTGAAAGAGAATGACAACTTAGCAACATGTTCCAGACAGTGATTAATGTCAATTTACTGTAAGCTTTTAATGCACGAGTTTACTGTCTGTCCTATAATAAACTGACTCTAAATGCTGTCATTTGTTTCACCATGAAATTTTCCATTTCTCATCTGGCACCAAGGACAGCCCAAAAAAACTGTTTTGCCAGTTTTTGTACACAATATCCCATCTTCACTGACATAGGTTTGTATTGATTTATTTTCACATCCTGTACAGCTATGCAGATTCTGCTATAAATCTAAATGTATTTGTGATAGTTTTACACTTCGGCAGATTGCAAATACTGTCAGATTAGAGTTAGTGTCTTTAATAAAGTAAATAAGTTACAGGGAATAGTTACAGAAAAGGGCAGTGGGTATGAATGCCCACATTAGTAACCTGGTGCTGAAGCTCTCAGAAGCTGAACATTTATGCCTAAAAGCTAGGTATTGCTGCTCATCATATTAAAACTCTGGTTTACATAAAGCAGTTACATACTTGACTTTTGCTTTTATCACTCTTTTAATCCCCGTACAAAGGCTCCAGCAGTTCCCTGTCAGGTATATAAAACAGATAAGAAAAAAACAAACAAACAAAACAACCCACAGTATATTAAAATAAATACATACATACATACATACATACATAATTCCTGCATGCAAGGGCAGGAAGTGGTACTAGGATCATAAACAAGTTATTCTGAGGCTTGTTATTTCTTTTAATACCAACTCACTGTTAGCCCATAGTAGAGGCTCTGAGAACTCTTGCAAACTAGCAAATTTTGTATCATTTTGTATTGTTAAGATTATGACAGAAATAGTTATAGCAACAGACAGGAGACATGCAAACTCCTGTGACAGTCCCAGGTATTAATTCTTTAATGGGTTTAAGTCAATAAAAATGCAAAGAGGAAAAAAGAAGTGTGCATACATTAAAAAAAAAAAAAAAGTAAACATTTTTGGTGATAGTTTTCTATTTAATTTCAGGCAAAGTTGTACGTAACAACTTCAAGGTGGTAGTACGTGTTGGTCTGTGCAGTTATCACCAACACACACTAACATTTATTTTCAGCAAATGCCGAGGAAATTCCCCGAAACCCACTGCGAGTAAGCAAATCTGCAGATTGAGAATACAGACAGACGGATGAATTAGTTTCCTACACTAATTCCAGAAATGTCTGTACTGACATACAACAGTGCCTGAGGAGAGATCTGCATATGAACTACTTTGGACCAGCAACTATCCAAGAAGGACACATTAGAAAAAAAAAAGAGTTGTGAGCATGCAGAGTACAGAAGGAAGGGGTACAACTCAGTATTCCCAAATGGTTTGCTTTCATGCCTCTTATCCCTCCCTACTTCTATTTTTGTGTGTGTGTGTGGTTTTGCCCCCCACCCCCCCAAACCTAACATGACTTGCTTCCCAGACAAAAAGAAAGCATTTATTTTCAGAGCTCTTCATTTATTTGTACTTCATGCATTTGCATACTAGCTTAACATTTCTCAACACCTTATTCTCATCTCATGCAACTTCCTTTCTGCTTCTGCTTCTCAGATTGCTTTCAAATAGCTGCCCTCCCTGACCTGGCTCCTATCATTTTACCTCATTTAGCGTCTCTTAAGATCAATTTTCTTCTATTCTCCACAAAAAGACTATGGCAGATGGAATCTCCAGCTCCAGATGCAGGTAGGTCCTCATCCTATCAGTAGTCTCTTTAATCCCATCACCATTTCACCAGACAACTGCAGCACCAACAGTTTCCTCAGCCAACACAGCTTCCTGCATTTCTAACCATTAGAAGGAAGCCTTGCTCATAGTGATACTGAAGATGCTTTAAGTGAGTCACCTAAATGCTTCGCATAGGAAAATTCTGCTGTAATTAACACCAGAAAAGCATCTACAGAGATATTAAGTTACTACAGAAACTTGTTCTACTTATGTCATCCTCCTAATCAGCAACATTTAAAGGGAGCTTATCTATTAGTCTATACAAGGAGAACAATAAAAGTCACAAAACTTTCTGGAACATAACATAGTTGCAAACAGTGCTGTTTATACAGGTCCCCCAAACAACAACACTGAAACACAACAGTTTTCGTAACAGGCCAGCCCTATTAGCTGCACATCTTTTCTGTATCACAAACATCTGGTTACTGCTGTTCTCAAGCAAGGAAGTGTAACATGTTGATTTTCAATCAAGAAAATCTAATTTAGTTTAAATAATATTCTGAGAAAAATCAAGTAGAAATTATATCAAATTAGAGAAATCTATGTTCTGTCCAGACAACTGGAAGTTGCACACTTAAGGAAAACCAGATGTGACCTGTATGAAACCAAGAACTTTCTAAGAATACATTAATTTTAATGCCAGTATTCAGGCAGAGCTATAATTACCATCAACATTAATTCACTCAAAGAGAATGACTGGTGAGGAGGGAATAACTGGGTGAAGTCACTTTAACAGTAGACTGTCACTGCTGAACCCAGTGCTTTAACCAAATGTGTGTGTCAATGAAATTAGAAAGGAATCAGTTTTCACTTTATCCAGCTTTATGAATTCTCAAGTATTCTCTCTGCAGCAGAATAAACCTCAAATCTTATTACAGGAAGAAAATTACACTTCACACCAAAACAGCCAGCTGATACTCATAAGCGCTTTCAGGGGGTTGGAAAGCCTGTGTTTTGGCCCCAGTGCTGCCCAACTGAAGTAACAAATTTCAGTTTGTTTCTACATTCCCAGTTTTTCTACAGTGCAATTCCTCCATTAATTCCTCACTGTTTTCACTTAAAAGAAAACCAACAAAACAACCAAAAACAGAACAAAACCAAAAAAAATCCCACACCACCAAACCCCCTCACAACCCACAACACAACTCTGTCTAAATCAGTGTAAAAATATCCTTAAAAACAGATATTAGAGTGAAAAACCATCTGTCAATTATGGCACAATAACAGTTTGTATTGATAACTGCAAATAACAGTTCCACTTTTGGGTCATTTTTCACACATTTTGATGGCTTCTATCACACACACTGGCAGGCTCGAAAGTTGAAAGGTATGATATCAAAGCCTCAGTGAAATCAGAGTCGTCTTTCATTCTGCGGTTTTAGGCTTACTAGAGACAGTAGTAAATGCTGATTTCCTCCAGTAAGTTCATCTACTAATCTGAAAATTCTACTGAAGTCCTGCTAGTCTCAAACTCATTTTTAGGTACAAGAATTTTAAGGCATTATGAGTATGATAGGAAAGGTTTGGGGTTTTGTTCTCATTAGCTAATGTCTCTCATTAGCAACATCATTTGCAATCTAATTTCTTTATGACTAATGAAGAAACCTGAACTATACTGCCAGCCATTTGCTAGCAAGAGGGCTGGAAAAATAGTTCTTGAATTGAACGTAACACTAACTCAAATTACTTTAACTTTATTATTAAATACATGTGTAAGTAAAAATGGTCATGGAATAGCTACCAGATCTTAGATTTAAATTTTTTTCATTCGGTAATACTATTGAGAATGTTATTTAAATAAAATAATTAAAAAAAAAAAAAAAACCAAAACCCAAACAAAAAAAAACCCACACAAAAAACCAACACACACCCCCAAAAACCCAACTCAATGCTGGTAAGAAATCGTTCCATTTCAAAACAGTGACTCTAACCAAGAGCTGAATTTTATTAAAGAAAAAAAATTCTGTTTGCATCAAATTTCTCTTTGCAGTGTAAAATCTGCAATACGTATGTACTTTAAAAAACAAGAAGCCTGAAAATTCTGAACTGGAAGTTAACCACACCTATAAAGAAACATACCATAGAATAAAGAAATACTTTCATTTTCTCCACCCACAACTCTCTCCAATTTAGCATCATAATCCATATTTATATAAAATGTCCATACTTGTAATCAGCAACTCTGAACCAGTGCTGAAAATCAACTCAGTGAATTCAATTCTTCTTACATTTAAGGACTAATAATTTCTTGACTTTACATCTACCAGCATCTACCTCATGGATTACAGTCACTTTTCTCCCATCAGCGAAGAAAGCGCTCTAGCTTTCTGGTTGAAAGATTTGAATAAATAATGCAGAGCTGTTTAACATGAAGTATTCATTACATCTGAGCTGTAGTGCCCAGTCAGCAGCAGATTTAGTAACTTCAACAACTAACACATTGGCCTCATTAACACATCTTTTTCCTTTGTAAGAACGTGATCTGGTATCATTTGTTAACGGTCATCCATCCAACTTAAATACCAGCCACATAATTTGCACTTACTGGGAAAATCTGATAATCTTTAACGGGATTCCTTCTTCAATTTCCAATTTTACTGTAATAATTAATTTTAAAAATAACTAATGCTTATCCTTTAGAAACTGCTGTCATGTTGGTAATCCTTTATTAAACAAATAAGAGTGCAAAGAAGATCATTCCATTAAAAAAATATACAAAATACATAAAAATACAAAAATCTTACAAGGTCTTCTAAAAAATTACTTTTAGTAGGCAAAACTGAGGGAAAAATAAACCATGACAACAGGATTCAATAAACTGCGTAGTTTGTGTTATTAGTCATATAGCTAGTGTTTACTCAGAAAGTACACACTATTAACCATGCAGTAATGCCAGGTTTTTCCTTTTTCTTCAAAAACCCATTCAACACCTGAGAACATTAAGCACATTTTTCTCCATTACCATTTTTGTTACACAATTAGTATTGAGCAGCGCAATACCAAATGTCTGAGTGAACTTCCCAACATACACTCCAAGCGGCAATCAGAACACGCACAGTTGGAAGTCAGCGCTCAAGGCACTTCGGTAGTTTAATCAATCCATGTGCATTTTAAGTGAGTTATCTGCAACAAGAATGGTGCTATAATCCCAGCAGTGGTAACATTCTTATTCTAAGCAAACAATAAAGAGCAAAAAATGTTTTCATATTAGGGAAATGTGAATTATGAAAAAATAACACAAATATTTTATTTTTTCTTAAATACTCTTCAGGTGGATATCAATGGTCCATTGACACTTCATTGCCTCTAATTTTGCTGTACATTTAACTCATGGTCTGTGCTGGATGTGACATTTTAGCCACCAGAAGCCTGCAACTGCTACAAGTTATAAAGACAATTGGTTTATAGGCTGACAATACAAATATATCAGAATCATCAATTCCAATAACTGAAGCTATGAAAATGCTAGACTGCTCAGCAAACAGTGAAGCTTAGTTTGCAGGATGGGGATATTATATAATCTTAAATTAGAAGCAGCAAAAATGCCTTAACTCACTTTTTTGTTTGGAGATTTTAGTATTTTTTTATATATATATTTTGCAGTGTTCCAGATACTTAGGTGGAAATTCTCCAAACCAACACAGGCAAAAATATTAAAAGTACTATTCCATACTCACATATATGTATTCTCCAATACTTAACAAGTATTCCAGTACTTAAAGGGTGGCTGCAAAGAGGCCAGCAGCTCCTTCTTCACAAGCAGTCACTGAGAAGACAAGGGGCAACATGTACACAGTTGCAGAGGCAGAGGTTCCACCTCAATATATGTGCTTTCTACAATGAGAGTAATCAATCATTATAACAACCTCCCCAGGGATGTGTCAGAGCTCCCATCACTGGAAGAATGTGAGAAGTAACCGGACAGGGTGCTAGATTATTTCATCTAGGCTTCCCTTCCCACAAAAGGTTGGATGAGATGATCTGAGGTTGCTTCCAACCTGGGCTGTTCTGTAATTCTATGAAATAAAAATCTATCAGGAAAAATAAACACAAAATATTGTTAACAATACTGGCAACAACCAACCAGTAGTGATTTTGAAATCATATGATCAGTTAAATCAAATTAACAAATTTTTCATGTCTTCTTTGTCACCAGAGAAGGATAAAATTTTAATATAACAGTGTTACTTGACTCTTCTGGGTTTATGTTCTTTTCTGCCTGCAAATTTGCTCTGCCATCAGTTTGAAATGTACTGGAACCACCATGCTCTGCAGTAACCCACTCAAAGGCTTCTTGCATTCAGCAAGGCTCTAATAATGTAGTAACATATGGAAAATTTTTTGACCGTGTATGATAGAGAAGTGGTTCACAGAGATGCAATTTTTCTTAAGCCAATCTAAGTTGGAAAAAAAAAAACCCAAACCATTACTAAATGGCTTTGATTTTATTTTTTTTTAATTTTAAAACATATTTTGAAACATACTCAATTGCAGTTCGAAGAGATCCTACAATGAAAGGAAGGTCTGTATCACTTTGGACTGTTAGCAACTCAGACATAAGCCATTAAAAAGCTTGTTTGGGTTACCTTTAATCTGTGTATAGAACTTATTAGAACTCTATTGAATTCTCATTAAATTATCTGTGCAACTTACTGTTTGGAGGCAAACGCCTTTCACCAGAAAAGCTATTTAATAAACTTAAGAATTTCTTCAACCTAAATATTTGAAGAAGGAAAGCACACAGCTTTGAACTGTTTGGTGTATAGCTAAATCAGATCACGCAACAAGACACAGAGCCAACAAATACTGTTAACAAGAAAAACATTTTATGGCAATTATCTGAAATTAAAATAAAAGTATCTTTTTTTTTTTTTTTAAAGGACTAACAATTACATGTTACAAATTAGTCAATGAAAAGATACTTATGGAAGAGTTACAATTACTAAATTAAAGCAAATTAAAAAATACTGTTCCAACTGGCAGTGAAGCAACCTATCTGCCAAAACTGTAAAATTTTGAGTATCTGAACAAGCAGAAAGAAGTTCTACTTAAAATTTAACTATGTTCATTATTGTCCAAAATTTGCTAATCAGTCCTTGGTGATAACAATTTGTACTGCTCTTCTAGTGAAATAAACAAACAAAAATGGCCTCTGATTTAGATACTCTTTGTTGTTGACAGGATTCATATAAAGCTTTTATTTATAGGCACACACATATGTATATAAAATATTAATGAAGTAACAGTGTTACATGCAGACATTGCCTACTTTGTCTCTTTCACTTATAAATATATTTTAAATGAGCTAATTGAGACAAGATATTTGCAACCACTGTTGCTTTTTCTCCAGCTTTTATTCACAATTCAAATCTTAAAATAGCTAATCTACAGCATTCTCGGGATAATCTGTGGATACTGTACTTAAAGCGTATTGTTTGAGCATCTGGAAAGCTAAAAATCTACTAAATAGCCAATCCCCTAAACATATGATTAGAGAATAAAAACCTTAGATCTGCTCATAGAAATGGGTTGAAACAGTATATATTGCAAACTGTACTTATTTCTGCTGAATATGCTTTTAAAAAGTATGCAGTCTTAATTGAAATCTGGTCTGGAAAAGACATTCACCTCATCAAATTAACTTACTGAAAAATTAAAATACTCCTGTTAAGAAACTATATAGAAAATGTGATTTTCAAATACTAATTTAGCTCCAAGAGATCATTTGATATCAGTCTGTCTTGGTATAGCTTTTGAGCAACATGTGAACTAGATGCTATCTGAAGGGCACTAAAATATTAATTTCCAGACATTAGCCTACAGTTCAACTAGTTTTAAGAACTATTATTATTGTAATGACAACGCTACATTATAGGTGCATTGTTTTAAGGTTGCTGGACTTTTTTTTTTTTTCTTTTAGAAGAAAAAGTGTAATTTAATGTCTTATTCATTTTAAGAAAAAAATGTTACTGAAATTACCATGAAGATCCAGGTTAACACTGGAATACAGATGAAGAGAAAAATATCTTCACAGAGTTCATAATGACAAGATGACATGTACTTTATTTAAATTTTGCTCAGTGGGGCAGCCTCATGACACGCATATCACTTAAATGTAGACATTTGGATGACAATTATAAAATTTGACTATGAAACTTAATGACTAAGCTTTAAACTGCATGATCTTACAGATGTAATTATTCAGCATGTACTGTACGGTATATGAAAATTATGTAAGAAGATATATTAATCAAGTTTAAATACAATGATAGTGTGGTACAAATGAATCCAGCCAGTGCTGTAAATAATATTCTGCAAGCAGTTCAAACTAAACTGCTCTATGATCTAACAGTTATTGAAAAATGTCTCAATATTTTTAAGAGAGTTCCTAGTCACTTGATATGACTCAGGCCAGGAAGGTGACTACTTTGGAAGTCGTACAGGCCACTAGGCCAAACCCTAACTTCTAAATCACACTGGTCTTAAACGTAACTTCTTATCATCACTGTGTGGAAGAGCCTAGATTATTTTAGGTATCTTTCTTGAGTATTCCCCAAACCCTACAGCTGACCTAGCTACAGTGCTGCATTTCTACTCCACCAGGATAGGAAACTTATTAATTGTACTACAACTTATATGCATTTTAGCTTATTGCAACTTGACATTACACTAAGATCTCTGTAGACAAGGAAGGAATTAACTTCACATCAGGAAAAAAATTCAAATAGCCTCACAAGAGCAGATACAGCTTTGGAAGTCTTAGGAAAAACTTTTTAGTTTATGCTACGTATTTTGATCTAAATCAGCAGTCTTCCTCACACTAAGTCCATGTTAATATAGACAAAAGCATTGGAGTCCTTATCAATCTAATCCTAATTGAAGGTAAAGAGGTTACCTTCATTTAATATGTTTACGAACACATTTTTAAAGAACACATACAAAAAGATTGTAAGACCTTCTGACTACCTTGCTGAATATTTGCTTGACTGTTTACTTGGGTTAAAAGTCAGAGGGATCAATTTTTATGGGTTATGAGTTAACTTCAAATTCAGTGGCAGCTGGGTAACATTCCTATGGAGATGTGGTCACTGAAACAGGTTATGAGCTTCAGGCTGACCTGCAGTATAATTTATGAAGTATTGCTGCAGTTTATTTCATTTCTTTTTAAACATACAAATATCCTCATGATTAAGGTATCTGCTAAGAAGCTGTGAAATTAGCATATTTAGTTTCCATTGAAAACATTAATATGCAAATTGATGAATATCAAACAAGAAAAATAATTGAGTTCGCCTTTGTGTAATCAAACATTCTGGGAAAGACATTCTTTTTCCTCTTCAAAAATGGGGAAAAAAGACATAGGAATAAGGCTACCATCAGTCTGCCAATTTAATTAAATAAAGGAAAATTAAATAAATTTACTACTGATCACCTTTAGCTATTTGTTATTTCCAAATTTCTGTTCCGTAAAATACCTTTAATTTTCATGGTGAAATCTAGGAAAACAGTTCAAATTTTGAGTAACAGATCTAAAATGCAGTAGATTTACAAGGCAACCTACCAGTAAACAGCATACTCAGTTGCTCCTAATCCTAATCTAGTAGGACAAGTAATGATGACTCATATCCTGAATTTCTTAAACAATTCCCTCTAGAAAAGTAGAAAAGACTAAATAAGGTATCCACAACACACCACCACGTAAAAACTTAGCTAAACAAGCAGGATTCGGGAAATTCCCACAACATAAAAGCACCAGCGAAACATCTTCAAAAGTCTTTTCATAGAAGAAAAGTTTGCACTGTACAAGTAAAATTAATATTGAAAAAACAAAGTTTATTGCCTAAAAAATGAAACTTAAATTCACAGGATGTCTTTGAATATATTATACATACCTCCTTCCTGAGTTTTGGCATTAGTGGTAGTTCAAGCAAGAAAACATGCCTGTTACTTCCATTTTTCAAACAAACTTGGTTGACTATTGAGGTTCTCTTCAAGGTTTGCTGTGCCCATTAATGCATCTCTCAAAAATAGATCTGCTACTCCTATACCTTCACTGAACTATGCAGATTCATGTGGACCCAAAATTAAAACAACCTTGCATATTTATTTCCTGTATCTAAGCTTAAGGAAGTCTATAGACAAGTTCTTGTATTGACAAAGTAATTCCTTTGCTTAAACGCATTAAGAGACTAAGACTCTTGACTAAGACTTGGTCTCTTATTCTTTTCCTATTTCTCCCCAGAATTTGCACCAGGATTTGGCTTGCTGTATGTGAATGTAAAGAAGGACTTACACTCTATGAACTCCAGTTACAAGAAAACCTGTCTATGTCTTTCTCTCTCTCTGTATATACATTTGTGTGATGTTCTAAGATTGTACTTTCACACTTAGGAATCTAGGCATCAGAGTGACAGGTCTGCAATATCTGAAATGGATACTCAGATCTATAATTTACCCGTACCTTGTATAGATACAATACAATTGGTGCGAAGAGGAGAAAAACAGTATTCCAAAACTATTTTCCAAGGTGAATGTGGCCCAGGAGGTGTAAAAAAAATATTAATGAATCATTGCTTCCAAAAGAAAAAATACTGTGTTCGCAAGGAAAAAAAAAATAAAAATAATGGAATGTCACTGATATTTAAGTAATGAAACTGAAGAACATCTAAAATCCTCACTACCTACTGCACCTTTCATCATTCATAGGGTATAATCTAAAAATACTGTTTTGCCTGACAAGCTAATGTTCACCTTTCAAACTTGTGTCACTTTTTAAGGAAGAAGGGAGCTGGAGGGGGACAGGAAAGAGATAAAATGAAAGCAAACACTGTTGTTCATACACATGTTGCTTAGCAATACACCATATGAAACTAGCAGAAACAGTGACATTGGCCCCCGGTTGAATTTACATAAATACAGAACGTGCGTCACTGAAATTGGTGTGAATGCAAAGTGTCAGGCATATAACCTGTAACAACAATAGACACACAGTAGCACGCAGATATGCATTAGCATTCTAAAAATCTAAACAGAAATGTCAGCTCTTTATCGTATAGAAATGTTTAAAGCAACATAAAACCCTTTTATTTTATTATGATATTAACTAAAACTCAACTTTTTTTCCTGATAGGCACCATAACAAAAGAAATTAATTGTATTCCTGTAACGATTAAACATACATTTTTAAAACATACATTTCCCACAAAGAAGCTCTGCCTTCATAGCATTACGCTTTTCTACACATTTTATTTATCACCTATTTTTATTCTGCATAAAGTTTTAAAATAGTTAAATACTATTACTGGTACCAGTAACACTTCTGTAAGCTTTGCTCACTAATCTCAAAGCACACAATTGTAGAAAGACTGAAACATACTTGTCCTTTCCAAAGGTGGAAAAATAAAGGCACAAAGTGATGTAATGACTCAATCCCTTACATGTAAGTGTCCAAGAGCAAAACTTTCACAACAGAGACAAAATATTGAAAGCAATAACTTAATGTCAGCACTTCACCACCACATTTCACACCACAGTCCATATATAAGGTCAGTTCTATCCACAGTAATATGTCAAAACACAGAGATCAAAGACTTAGTGGAGGATGGCTTAATGTTTTAAAATTTTTACAGGTTTTAGACATACTTTTAAACACATTATCAACACACACATAAAGTGTGTGGTTTTAAAGATTAAAAATCATACATATTTTGATCCACATAACATGCAATGGCCAAAAAAAGATAACAAAAGATGAAATAACTTCTTATTATAATGCCCTGTTACCACACAGCCAAAGTTCTGAAGAATAATTACAGTGATTCAAAAGTTGAAAGGTCATCATATGACACTAATTCTATATCAAATATACAAAGTAAAAATGTAATCTACACAATGAAAAAAACGAATACCCCTCTATCTGTAACTAAACCCATTGAGTTCTTTTTTTTAAAGCAGCGTTTTAGTAGGGGGTTATATTTCAGGACAATGAAAATTCATATGGTCTATTTCTATTTCCACTTACTGGTTTTCACATCTATAGCAATTAAACAGCTGAAAACAAAACCAAACAAAACAAAACCAAAAACCAAACCCACCCCAAAAAAACCCCAAAAACCTGCTAGATTGCCAGACTGTCTTTTTCATTTGTGGATCTGTATTTGTAAAGCACATGCTGTTTACTATTCAGTCAGATATAATGACTATTGGTGGTCTTTTTGTGGGGTGGAGACAAAGAGAAATGCATAAAAATCCTCCTCATAGCCACTTTGAGTAAAGTAGTCCACAGTGACCGTTGTCCTACCACCTTGTGAGCAGAGAATATCCTCACTGGCCTTCAGAAGGCAAATCTCTACATTACTGCAGAGTAGGCATTGCCTTTATTTCCTCATGTGAAACAGTTGTAATTGTCCGAGTCACTCTCCTTTTTTGACAGATGACCAACTGAATTGGGAAAATAACGCAAACCTGAAGTACATCAGGATATAAAAAATGCAGCAAATAGTTGCTTCATCCTGAAAGTTCTCTTCATGTACTATTTAACCTCCATTATTTACACATACTAATGAACATAATTTTAAAGATAGCATGTTTGCTAGTGTTTATGTTCAGGTGTACCTATTTCTTCTTCTTCCTTTGAATTAAGATGGCTCAAGAAACACACAAGAAACCTCCAGAATTTAGAGAAATGTTTCATATTCTATTATTCAGCCGGAGAAAATAGAAAGTGAAAGTAACAATGTATTATTGAGTTCAAAATATCAAAATAATCTCATAAAAAAGTCATTACACATCGTGAATTAGAAACTGCTCTTCTCCTGTACGACATACTCCCAGCTAGCCAAAAAATGTAAGGAGGCTTTTCATAATTTGTTCAGAAGTAACTATTACATTCAATATACAGGAGGCTTTTATATACATTCTCACAGTGAGGCATCCCAAATAAGAGATTTTATCGAGCTTCCTGAAAAAAAAAAAGAACAACCCACAAAAAAACAAAACCAAAAACACCCCAACCCTGAAAATCTAGTTAGGATTCTTGCAATATTTAATTCAGGCCCAAGGAACCCAAGGTATGATGAATTTTGATGGATAACCAAATGATCGATGGCTTTGCAGTTGGGATGGACTAAAAATACACCAAGGGATCAGCTACAGCATCAAATGTGATTAAGATAGTTTAGTCATGATTCATTATCTATTCACACTCCAGCTAGCTCATACTAAATCAACCAAAGCAGACTTGAAGTAAGCTGTATCTAACACTCATAACATACAACTATCTTACCCTGCAGTAGTGTCCATCATTAGGCAGGGGACAACTGCACGTTTCCCCACATGAAAACCATTAATGCAACTGTGGAATAGCTGCAAAGATCTCACGAAAGAGGGTGCAAGGCACAGTTACAATGTACCAGAACAACTCATCGCTCACTTTATTCAGGCCCATATTTCCAAAATATTTTGGTGTATTCTCAGAATATAACGCGAAACACTTAAGTGTTAATGACTACAAGGTATGAGAAAACTATCCCTGATGAGAGAAGATTCATACACACAGCTCGTCATGTTCCAACTGATACACTTTCCCTGTGACTGGAAGAACCACTCTAGCAAGAAATGCCACAGGTTCCTAACACACAGAGACTTTATAGAAAATTTCTAAGCTCTTTTTATACAGCATATGGGGATCTTTTGGAATTTATGACAGGAAAGCATAGAGGCAGAAATATAAACATGACCAAAAAGGAATTAGACAAATAAATGGACCACAGCTCCAAAACATCCTAAATAAAAATGGATCAGCCTTCTGGGTTTGAGATGCCTCTTTAAAGAGCTTCCCCCAGCTACTACTGCTGGACAGAGGAGTACTTGGCTAGACAAACAACCGGTCTGGCTTGTGAGATTTTTGATATGCTGAAGCCCTTATGCTCAAGACACAGATTGGTGCAGTATAGAATCACAGAATAATAGAACAGTTAGGGTTAGAAAGGACCCTAAGATCATCTAGTTCTAACCCCCCTGCCATGGGCAGGGACACCTCACACTAAATCGTGTCACCCAAGGCTCTGTCCAACCTGGCCTTGAACACCGCCAGGGATGAAGCATTCACAGCTTCCTCGGGCAACCCTTTCCAGTGCCTCCCCACCCTCTCAGTAAAGAATTTCTTCCTTATATCCAATCTAAACTTCCCCTGTTTTAAGTCTGAACCCGTTACCCCTTGTCCTGTCACTACAGTCCCTAATGAAGAGTCCCTCCCCAGCATCCTTTTAGGCCCCCTTCAGATACTGGAAGTTTCCTATGAGGTCTAAAGACCATATGAAGTCGGAAGACCAGAAGAAAAATCAAGTTATTTTATAAAATTCAAAAAACAAAACAAACCTTTCAGCTGTTCACCACTAGGGCTACAAATGCGATGGCCATTTCAACCCATTTCCGAATATTTTCCCTTAAGCAAAAACAAATGATGGCAACTGAGGAGAAAAGAAATAGAATTTCCACTGCAGGTGTTTTGTTTTAAGCAGAAGAATGTCAGTAATGTCATGCACATTTAACGTCCTTCATGAGTCAGGTTGATTTTTCAAACTTTCTGCCTTGTGCAGAAAGTACTTGCCTCAGGGGATCCAAATAAAAGAAACAGACAAGTCCTGCACATATCTGCAGAAGGGAAAATACATTTAGTTGCCTAGAAGTAAAGTCAATTACAGCATGAAGTTCCAGATCACTGGATTGGAAGAGTGATGAATGGACTTGATGTGAGATTATGGGGTTGAATTCTACTTACTACGCTGCTCATTAGCATTAGTTACCATATATAATTTGCTCCCATATATAAAATGCATTCATTTTAAGATACTAGTGCTCTTAAGTCTAATGCACACAATGTATTTTTTTTTTTTAATTAGAGAATGCAAGGATAAATTAGAACCATTTCTTAATATGAATCTGATTAATGTAGAAGAGCATAATTCATATGAACCATATGACTTAATTGCGAAGTCTTTGCCCTGGCAGGGATTTTCTTCTGCTATACCATTCAACAAATGACCCATGAAAACACAAACAAAAACTCTGATCACCTGAACTACTGACCCAGAACCAGTTTGGCAGAAGTATTTAATTCTAGCACTATCAGAATTTTTTTAAATGTGAAGCGTTTACAGGTATTTTCTAAACCTGTAGTATTTAATCACTGAATGTGATGACATAACAAGCTGGATGAAAACAGAAACATTTGTTTAGAATATTAGGTCAATTGGCAAAACTGTAAGAAGAGCTTAAGGTTTCCAAGCCTGACAATAAAGCACGCAGACATCTGTACAAAAACTTTCCACTCCCTATGTTTTTGAACATACACAAAAAGATTTTTAATTTTGCAAAGCCATACATTTTGAAGCTCAAAAGTGTCAAAATTAAAGCTGCCTATGAAAATTTCATCTGCTTTTCAGGACCATAATACTGATAGTCATTACACTTGTAATCATACTGCTTCTGAGCCCCTCCACTACTCTGTGCCTGTGACTGAATGGTTTGTTTTCCCCTTGCTGTTCAGACACAGTATGGAGCAACTTATTTTAAGAAGCTGATCCTTTTTTTTTTTTTTTTAAATAATGTTTGAACAAAATTTCTCAATTACTTCTGCATGACAGTCATTGCTATACTGTAACAGTGGTCAAGTGAAATAAGAATTATGATTAGGTCTGTTTGAATAATCAGCAATTTAGTCAAAGGAAGAGTAAGCAGAAAATAGTTGTCTGTGCCCAGTTTGATCTTACAGGTATCGGTTCATTTGTTTTCCAAAGTACTTCCATTAAACATGATCGATACGTATAATGCAAACCCAGACATGAAGGTAACACATCATCTGAGTCACAAAATATAAAGGGAAGTGATTGGAGCCACGGCGTGAACAGTGGGAGAAAATGCTTGCCACAGCACTACAAGTTAGACTGAGAGAGGGTAATCAAGAAGTTAAAGCCACAGTAACTTCTTCCCTTTTGCTCCTTCACTACATACAAATTAAGCCAATACTTGTTACATGGTGTTCAGTTCATTCCAAAATAAGCACTGTGTGTAGTTGATGCTGTAAGCTCCTACAGTTCTGCAAGCCAAGTCTCCTGGTCCGAGAGTGGATACACAGAAAGTGATGGTGCAACATTAGTGAATATGCAGAGATACTCCAGCCGCTCCAGTCAATGAGCCAGCTTCATTTGAAGCTCGGCTCAGATGCCTCTATACAAACGCCCGTAGCATGGGCAACAAACAAGAGGAATTAGAGATGTGTGCACGACTACGGGAGTATGATATAGTAGGCATCACAGAAACATAGTGGGATGGCTCCTATGACTGGAGTGTTGGAATGGAAGGTTACAGGCTCTATAGAAAAGACAGGCCTGGCGGGCGGGGAGGGGGAGTTGCTATTTATGTTAGGGATAGGCTGGAGAGTATGGAACTATGTCTGGGAACGGGTGAGCAGTCGACAGAGAGTTTGTGGGTCAGGGTTAAAGGGAGGACAGCAATGGGAGACATTACTGTGGGGATCTGTTTCAGACCGTCTGATCAAGAGGAATCTGCAGATGAAGTGCTCTATAGGCAGATAAGAATAGCCTCACGCTCACAGGCCCCTGCTCTCATGGGGGACTTCAACCATCCTGACATCTGTTGGAGGGATGGTATGGCCCGGCACAAGCAATCCAGGAGGTTCCTTGATTGTGTGGAAGACAGCTTCCTTCTGCAAGTAATAGAGGAGCCGACAAGCAGAGGTGCCATGCTTGACTTCGTGCTCACCAACAGGGAAGGGCTGGTTAGAAATGTGACGCTCCAGGGCAGCCTTGTTTGCAGCGATCACGAGATGGTTGAGTTTGAGATCCTCAGGACAGGGAGAAGAGCGTGCAGCAAGCTCACTGCCCTGGACTTCAAGAGAGCAGAGTTTGGCCTCTTCAGGGACCTGCTTAGTAAGGGTCCATGGGATACAGCCCTAGAGGGCAGAGGGACCCAAGACTGTTGGTTGATATTCAAGGATCACCTGGTGCAAGCTCAAGAGTGTTGCATCCAGACTAGAAGGAAGTGTAGCAAAAGGGCCAGGAGACCTCCATGGATGGATAAGGAGCTGCTCAGGAAAATTCAAAGGAAAGAAGAGGCTTATAGAAGGTGGAAGCAGGGACAGGCAGCCTGGGAAGAATACAGGTGTGTTGTCTGGGAAGCTAGGGACCAGGTGAGAAAAGCTAAGGCCCAGTTAGAACTGAACTTGGCTAGGGATGTTAAGGACAACAGCAAGGAATTCCATAGGTACATTGCAAATAAAAGACAGACTAGGGACAATGCAGGTCCCCTCTGGAAGCTATAAGAAGAACTGGCTACCCTGGATTTGGAGAAGGCTGAGGTTCTTAATGACTGCCTCAGTGTTCACTGGCAAATGCTCTGAGAATACAACCCAAGTCTTGGAAGGCAGATTCAGGGACTGTGAGAAGGAAGATCTTAGGCCCATTGTAGGAGAGGATCTGGTTCGAGACCATCTTAAGAACCTGAACATGCACAAGTCCATGGGACCTGACGAAATCCATCCGCAGGTCCTGAAGGAGCTGGCGAATGAAGTTGCTAAGCCACTGGCCATCATATTTGAAAAATCATGGCAGTCAGGTGAAGTTCCCGAAGACTGGAAAAAGGGAAATATAACCCCCACTTTTAAGAAGGAAAAAATGGATGACCCGGGGAATGACAGACCAGTCAGTCTCACCTCTGTGCCTGCCAAACTCTTGGAGCAGATTCTCCTGGAAGGCATGCTAAGGCACAGGAAAAACAAGGTGGTTGGTGACAGCCAGCATGGCTTCACTAAGGGGAGATCCTGTCTGACCAATTTGGTGGCCTTCTATGATGGGGCTACGAAACTGATGGACAGGGGCAGAGCAGTTGACGTCACCTATCTGGATCTGTGCAAAGCGTTCGACACTGTCCCACATGACATCCTTGTCTCTAAATTGGAGAGACATCAATTTGATGAGTGGACCACTCAGTGGATAAAGAACTGGCTGGATGGCCGCACGCAAAGAGTTGTGGTCAATGGCTCGATGTCCGGCTGGAGACCGGTAACGAGTGGTGTCCCTCAGGGATCAGTGTTGGGACAGGTCTTGTTCAACATCTTTGTCAGTGACATGGACAGTGGGATTGAGTGCACCCTCAGCAAGTTTGCCAATGACACCAAGCTGTGTGGTTCGGTTGATACGCCAGAGGGAATGGATGCCATCCAGAGGGACTTTGACATGCTTGTGAGGTGGGCTGATGCCAACCTGATGAAGTTTAACCATGCCAAGTGCAAGGTCCTAAACCTGGGTTGGAGCAATCCCAGGCACAGCTACAGGTTGGGCAGAGAAGAGATTTAGAGCAGCCCTGCAGAGAAGGACTTGGGGGTGTTGGTCGATGAAAAAATGAACATGAGCCAGCTTCAGTGTGTGCTCACAGCCCAGAAATCCAACTGTATCCTGGGCTGCATCAAAAGAAGCGTGACCAGCAGGTTGAAGGAGGTGATCCTGCCCCTCTACTCTGCTCTTGTGAGACCTCACTTGCAGTATTGTGTGCAGTTCTGGTGTCCTCAACATAAAAAGGACATGGAACTGTTGGAACAAGTCCAGAGGAAGGCCATGAGGATGATCAGGGGACTGGAGCACCTCCCGTATGAAGACAGGCTGAGAAAGTTGGGTCTGTTCAGCGTGGAGAAGAGAAGGCTGCATGGAGACCTCACAGCAGCCTTCCAGTATCTGAAGGTGGGCTATAGGGATGCTGGGGAGGGTATATTCATTAGGGATTGTAGTGATAGGAGAAGGGGTAATGGGTTAAAACTTAAACAGGGGAAGTTTAGATTGGATATAAGGAATAAGTCCTTCAGTATAAGGGTGGTGAGGCACTGGAATGGGCTGCCCAAGGAAGCTGTGAGTGCTCCATCCTTGGCAGTGTTCAAGGCCAGGTAGGACAGAGCCTTGGGTGACATGGTTTAGTGTGAGGTGTCCCTGCCCATGGCAGGGGGTTGGAACTAGATGATCCTAAGGTCCTTTCCAACCCTAACTATTCTATGATTCTATGAAAAGTTACTTGACGTGCTTCACAAAGCAATTTAGCAGCAGGTATGGGGATGAATACAATCCCCCAAATGGCATCCAGCTTTAAAAACTATGCCATTATCCTTTCTCTTTTTTCACATTTTTCTTACCTCTCTCACCAGATACACTTCAAAGTCTACAGCAAATGAAGATGATTTCATGTTGGCAACAGCCTCTTTTAGTATTCAGCCCCAGTTAAAGCCCAGAGCTATAGCTCAAATGTTCAAGACATATGTGGTAACTCCTCTTCTGGAGGTATTTCTGCTCTTCTTCTGTTCGTCAGAAGAAAAGAAATGGGAAATGCTTTCCTTACCCGTGGAACAGCTGGCATGGACCTATCACTTTAAAGCTACTAGATCTTCACTACTTTAAGGTATTTGTGCAGTCAGCTGTACAAACGTGTTTTCCCGCTCTACTATTGCAAGTAAATTAGGACATAGCATGTAAGTGGTTCCAGATACAGAGGTTGCATAGAGAACCAGATGGCAGCAGTTTTACAACTCTGCCCTCCGTTTTATACTTTCGTAAGGATCAGTCTCGGTTTGTACATTTTATAGAATCTCTCATTCTTAGGTTAAAAGATTTTTATTTTTATTTTTTAATAAAAAGTTGGCCATGCTTCTTGATGCTTGATTTCAGTCAGTAAAGTCCACTATGTTCTTGTTCCTAGGTTTCCCAAAATCAGAAAACCCTAATCACTCATCAGATATTGTTTCTCCCAAAGACTGTATTTCGCAGCTACACTAGCACAGGCACTGACTAATAAAAATTTAGTATCATGCTACTCGTGTTTCCTAAAACTGAACACCTAAGTGTTTCTACAGGTCTTAAAGAACTGTTTGGCTTCTATAAAAGGAAACCTAAAGGTAGAAGCAGAAAAAACATCATGTTCCATAGGAAACAGATTCCTTTTGTGGATACATGATCTGAAGTGCCCTCAAGTGCTGGCTGATACTCAGGAAGCTATGCAAGAAGCATGTATGTGCAAACACTGCCTACAGTTGATGGAAAAACAAACACAGAGTAGTCTAACATTGGAAGTGTGTGGCACATTAAGAAGTTCACAGACAACCCTTTCTCCAGCCTTGGAGATCAGATCTAAATTACCGGTTCCATCCGGTCTCAAGTATTTATTTTATTGTTGCTTAACTTATTTTAAGGAATGCAGGAGACTATCCTCTCCCTGACAGAAATGCAGAAAATCTGTGCCAGTTACAAAGAGCACTAAGGAAGTCACTTAGCTTGTTTATAATTAGTAAAACACTCATTCTAAAACCAATTATATTCTTAAAATGTGCACTCAAACCACAGTGAAGTTTTATAGCTTCAAACTCTAACCAAGGCAAAAGCACAGCATTTCTAAATCAGCTTAAACCAAATTTGTTCTCTGTGGAAAAATGCAGTCAAGATTAAAATACAATATACAGTCTGAACTAAAACTGTGTGCTGCATTTTCTTGCATGGTTTTTAGCATATTGTTTCTGAGTTTAATTATACCTTGTACGTTCTATGAAACTTAGTATTTCTGCTTGTCTATGGGAGTAAATTACATCCTCTCAACAAAAGGAGTTGTAAATAAAAATGTAATTGATATTCTTTTGTTATGCTCCTCAGCTTGAGTTTTAGAGGTTTCTTGATCTAAACTGATTTAGTAAACTGAATCTTTTTGTTGCAGTTTTTCCTTCTACAGTCCCTTCTTCACAAAGACTACAAACACAGACAAACCAATAGCTCCAAAACTCTACATCTTAACTAAATCTGTATTTCCATATTAAAAAAAAAAGCCCTTGTTGTCAGTAGTAAAAATAAATATTCCAAATATATATATACACATCACAGCTATTTTTTCTGATCCTGCTTCCTATTTTCTTCCTCAAAAGTTACCTATTCCAATTGCATCTCTCGCTGCTTACTCAACTGACTGCTTTCTCCTTTCATGACAACACAGCTTCTGCTTCACCATTGCCCCAAGAAGGTCATGCAAACTGTAATTCTCTTTTTTTTTTTTTTAAAATGAAGAGACAAAAAGGGTGCAATCAGAAATGATTAGAACCCTAGTTCAGATTCCCTCCACATTTCATGAGACAAAGAAAGACCAAATTAGGTTTAGTGTATGGTGAGCAAAAGCACATCCCTTCAGCTGCTGCTCTTTTTCACAGGCATTCATGCATACTAATATCATAAAAACCAAAATGCTAGAGTTGAAGAAAAGTTCACAGCATCCATCTTTTGTTTAAAAGATTTACTTTTGTAAGCACAAATAACATGGCAGTCTTAAATTTATATCCAACACCTATATTGTAAGATGTCCAATATACTGAAACATGAACCAATCTGTCATATTAAAGCATGACAACTTTCTACAGGTTTTTAGACATGTCTATCAGTTTAGATCAAAAGATTCTGGAAAACCATTCCAGCTCATTTCTTTCAACCAGAAGGATTTTCCAACTTCTGAACAATCAACCTCACAAATACTAAAAATCTAAATCTTAGTTTTCAGCTGAAGTACAGTATCTCAACATAAAAAGGACATGGAACTGTTGGAACAAGTCCAGAGGACGGCCAAAAGGATGATCAGGGGACTGGAGCACCTCCCGTATGAAGACAGGCTGAGAAAGTTGGGGCTGTTCAGCCTGGAGAAGAGAAGGCTGCGTGGAAACCTCAGAGCAGCCTTCCAGTATCTGAAGGGGGCCTACAAGGATCCTGGGGAGGGACTCTTCATCAGGGACTGTAGTGACAGAACAAGGGGTAATGGGTTCAAACTTAAACAGCAGAAGTTTAGATTGGATATAAGGAAGAAATTCTTTACTGAGAGGGTGGGGAGGCACTGGAAAGGGTTGCCCAGGGACGTTGTGAATGCTCCATCCTTGGTTGTGTTCAAGGCCAGGTTGGATGAGGCCTTGGGTGACATGGTTTAGTGTGGGGTGTCCCTGCCCATGGCAGGGGGGTTGGAACTAGATGATCTTAAGGTCCTTTCCAACCCTAACTATTCTATGATTCTATGATGATATGATCTCTTTCCAGTGTGCAATGTCTCTGCACCTGCTGCTTTACTGCTAAATCTAACCCAACAAGCCTTATTCATCATGGAGACTTCATGACAGTTAAGCAAAAAACCATGGCTCCACTTTTCTGAATCTTGACCAACAGGTAAAAGAGACCACTCAGAATCACTGAGACATACATCTGACAATTTAAGGATGCAGATGTCAAACTACCTGCATAGCCATTGTTCAATAACCACCCTGTTTTCTTAGTAGTTCTGACAAAGAATATTATTGATGGATTAAAAATTGTCACTCAAGTGTCTTCATGTGTCCTGAAAATGATAGGTCTGTAATAATACACTTTGATTTTGGGGAGGAAGGACTAGCTTTTAATACTTATATATATATGGATGGATTTCTGTTGATACATCCTAATTACATTCATCTATTTAAAAACCTCTTTATAGATATTGTACAAATTATCATTGTAAAAATATGCAAAACCAGCATACTTTCATGTTTGTTTAAAATGCAAAAAGTTCAGCCAAACCTTAATAAAAAAACTCTGTAATGTACAGAAATCCTTCAGGGAAAATACAACCGATTTCCAAATAATCCAGACACTATAATCTACTGTTTCAGATGATCCATAACTTCACTCAAATCCAAAAAGTAAAACCTAGGGGAAACTCACGCAGATAAATATAAAATTCATCATTTTAATAGTTTCTTTAATTTTTCAGTCTTTCAGCAATTTTTCCAAGTTGAAATGGAGATTTTGCTTGTTTTTCAAGAAAAGGGCTCAGCAAGACCATCGTGACACTTGAAAAATTGTAACATATTGTTAAAAATAATCGAAGTAACTACTCTTTTCTTTCCTAAAAAGAAAAAAGACATTTTTGAATAACACAACTACAACCATGATACCTTCAGATTTATGAGTCACTTTTGATTCACTTGTACCAATCTACTTTTTTTACATGGGTTGGAGAAAGAATTGAGGAGCTGCTGGAACTTCTAACAAAATATAGCAATGTACACATTTCTAAGCCATATGCTTTTTTACATACTATTAATTTACATGCTTGAACTTTTTTCTCCTCTCTAGATAAAGTGATTACATGCAGATCACTCTTTCATTCCCACAGAAACAGTCTGATTAATTTTTAAAGCACCATTTTGTCATTAGTTATAGATTTGACAGAAGCAAAGACAGCTGAGGCACATTAATGTAGTTTCAGAAAGCAGTGGGTGGAAGATAAACAGTGACTGAAATTCTGGGACATAAATGAGTCTGCACAGAAGGAAAGAGAAACGTGAATAAATACAGGTAAAGCGGAAGACAGAGATATTTGACTTTTTTCCCTGGCAGAGAGAACAAATCCCCACAAAGACAAATAACCCCTTCCAAACCACATTCTTGTTTCTACAGCTGCCAGCTGAAATTAGCCTTTTGAGCAATACTGGCTTACTCACCTGGCTGTACTACAAACTGGCATATAATTGAAAGCATAGAGCAAATACGGTTCGAGACCATCTTAAGAACCTGAACATGCACAAGTCCATGGGACCTGACGAAATCCATCCGCAGGTCCTGAAGGAGCTGGCGAATGAAGTTGCTAAGCCACTGGCCATCATATTTGAAAAATCATGGCAGTCAGGTGAAGTTCCCGAAGACTGGAAAAAGGGAAACATAACCCCCATTTTCAAGAAGGGGAAAATGGATGACCCAGGGAATTACAGACCAGTCAGTCTCACCTCTGTGCCTGGCAAACTCTTGGAGCAGGTTCTCCTGGAAGGCATGCTAAGGCACATGAAAAACAAGGTGGTTGGTGACAGCCAGCATGGCTTCACTAAGGGGAGATCCTGTCTGACCAATTTGGTGGCCTTCTATGATGGGGCTACGAAACTGATGGACAGGGGCAGAGCAGTTGACGTCATCTATCTGGACTTGTGCAAAGCGTTCGACACTGTCCCACATGACATCCTTGTCTCTAAATTGGAGAGACATCAATTTGATGAGTGGACCACTCAGTGGATAAAGAACTGGCTGGATGGCCGCACGCAAAGAGTTGTGGTCAATGGCTCGATGTCCGGCTGGAGACCAGTAACGAGTGGTGTCCCTCAGGGATCAGTGTTGGGACAGGTATTGTTCAACATCTTTGTCAGTGACATGGACAGTGGGATTGAGTGCACCCACAGCAAGTTTGCCAATGACACCAAGCTGTGTGGTTCAGTTGATACACTGGAGGGAATGGATGCCATCCAGAGGGACTTTGACATGCTTGTGAGGTGGGCTGATGCCAACCTGATGAAGTTTAACCATGCCAAGTGCAAGGTCCTAAACCTGGGTTGGAGCAATCCCAGGCACAGCTCCAGGTTGGGCAGAGAAGAGATTCAGAGCAGCCCTGCGGAGAAGGACTTGGGGGTGTTGGCCGACGAGAAAATGAGCATGAGCCGGCAGTGTGCGCTCACAGCCCAGAAAGCCAACTGTATCCTGCGCTGCATCAAAAGGAGCGTGACCAGCAGGTCGAAGGAGGTGATCCTGCCCCTCTACTCTGCTCTTGTGAGACCTCACTTGCAGTATTGTGTGCAGTTCTGGTGTCCTCAACATAAAAAGGACATGGAACTGTTGGAACAAGTCCAGAGGAAGGCCATGAGGATGATCAGGGGACTGGAGCATCTCCCGTATGAAGACAGGCTGAGAAAGTTGGGGCTGTTCAGCCTGGAGAAGAGAAGGCTGCGTGGAAACCTCAGAGCAGCCTTCCAGTATCTGAAGGGGGCCTACAAGGATGCTGGGGAGGGACTATTCATCAGGGACTGTAGTGACAGGACAAAGGGTAACGGGTTCAAACTTAAACAGGGGAAGTTTAGATTGGATATAAGGAAGAAATTCTTTACTGAGAGGGTGGTGAGGCACTGGAAAGGGTTGCCCAGGGACGTTGTGAATGCTCCATCCTTGGTGGTGTTCAAGGCCAGGTTGGATGAGGCCTTGGGTGGCATGGTTTAGTGTGGGGTGTCCCTGCCCATGGCAGGGGGGTTGGAACTAGATGATCTTAAGGTCCTTTCCAACCCTATTTTATGATTCTATGATTGTAGATTAGAGCAACACATTTCATGGTGGAAAAAATGTGCCAAACTTTTTCTTTTTTGAACAAAAATTCAACCAAGAAATATAAAATCCTTTTTCCCTCCTGAAGATTTACTTCCATAAATGTATTAAAGACTTTTTGTTTCATTCTACATGTTAGATATAAGGAAGAAGTTCTTTACTGTGATGGTGGTGAGGCACTGGAGCAGGTTGCCCAAAGACGTGATAAATGCTCCATCCCTGGCAGTGTCCAAGGCCAGGTTGGATAGTCTTGGGTAACATTGTCCCATGTAAGGTGTTCCTGCCCATGGCAGGGGGGTTGGAACTAGATGATCTTAAGGTCCTTTCTAACCCTAGCTATTCTGTGATTCTTGTATTTAACAAACATTATTATTATTAGTTGATCATTACCTAATAATATGGACACAGCTAGTCAGGGAAGTCTCCGACAACCATTTATCCTTCTCCATACAATTCCTGCCCAGAGCCTTTCTGGACTAAATACAGCAGACCTCATGTGCACTTGGGAGCCCAGGACCTTGCTAGAACTTGAACACCACTCAAGAATCCTTGACATCACACATAACCCAAAGAATCAAAACTTCGTGAACATCAGACTAGACATACCTAATATAATAGTAGGGGGCCGAAGGAAAAAAAAAAAAAAAAAAATGTCCCTTACCTAGTTTCACAGAGCAGTTGAGGTTGGAAAGGACCCCCGGAGGTCATCTAGTCCAATCCCTCTGCTCAAGCAGGGCCAACTGAAGTCAGTTGCCCAGGACCATGACCAGTCAGCTTTTGAGTATCTCCAAGCATTCGAGGCTCCACAAACTCAGCAGGCAACCTGTAACAGTGCTCAGCCACACCTGCAGCACAAAAAGTGCTTCCTGATGTTCAGACATAACCTCCTGTGTTTCAGTCTATGCTCATTGCCTCTAGACTTGGCACTGGGCACCACTGGAAAGAACCTGGCTCTGCCTTCTTTACCCTCTCCCCTTCAGATACCTGTGCACATTGACTGAGCCTTCACTTCTGCAGGATGAACAGTCCCAGCTCTCTCAGCCTTACCTCAAAGGAAAGATGGCTCTCTCATTAGATTAAAATTGGCTTCTATTTGTGGTGCAAAGAAACTTGTAAAAATAAAATGTACTTCCTTACTTTAAATTCTATTTTTACAAACATCCACAAGCAACAACAACAACAAAAAACCCACTTCAAAGACAGAAATAGGGCATACTTATTTTTGTTTATCAACGAAAGGATGTTTTAATTATTTCTTTGACCTTAAAAATTAATTCCACTGGATCTTCTATAGCATTATGGATGTTACAGTGAAAATTTCAGAGTCAAATGTACAAAGCAAAAGACAGCAATAGGAACTTCGCTTTCCATGCTCTCCAAGTGAGACATCCCAAACTCATTGTATCACTAGTATCAGTCACATTTTCATACATCCGCATCAGTCTATGTAACAGATCTCATGCTCCATACACACTACTCAGTGTGTGTGCTCCAAGGTGCGCAAGCGACCTCTTCAAGTACAGCCTATATCACCAGGTCTATAAGAACACAGGTATAGCACCCACTAGCATCTGAAGCTGGAAGCGAATCCAAGTCTAGCATAGAAGAAACCTATTTTAATGCAGCTTTTACAATGCACAAATAACATCAGTGGTAAGTTACTTTCAAAACATTCCAAAATGTTTCCCAGATGAATTTTAACTATACCCTGGCCCTTGTTCTCTTTATAACAACCTTTTAGCCAGTCTGCATAAAGCAATATTATGCAGTTAAAATAGGAGAATGGCAAGTTATTGCCAATTTCTTTTAGCAATCATGTCTTAATATAATGTATTTTGCTCATCTTATGTACCATTTTTTACCTCAATTGAAGATGTTTTAGAGAGTACTGTCATTAGTATGCTTAGTGGGGTTTTTGTACAATATCCATAGTAGACCAAATGTATAATGCAATTAACAAATACTTATACAAACTTGTCCCCATATATAAATAACACTGCACAAAATAAAAATCTATCAGTTTACTACACAAAGCATAAAGACATGCTGTGAAGTGAGCTGTAATCCAATCTAACAATGTTTTTCTGGAGCAGGTGAGGTTGTACATATACATGTAGGAAGAAAGCGTCTAAAGATTGTCAGGTTTTTTCATTTTCTGAAAACTCTTGTTTAGATGCCTGTCTCTCCTTTATATATCTTCATTTAAACCTGCCATTATGAATCTCAAAGATGATACTTTGTAGCACAGTTTTAAGGGGGTCTCTTCTTTTGAAGAAAAAAGAAACCAAACAACAAAGAAAGCCAACAAACAAAAAAACAAAAAACCCCCCCAAACTGTGTTCTACAACTGCATATTGGAACAATACAAAAAGATGCCAACACACCAATCTATCATGAGAAGAAGCAAGAAAAGTGATCTTGCTCACATAAGAACAATGCTGGTTAGGATCTGTTAGCTAATACCAGTTAGCCCAGATCCTGAGATGCTAGAAGAGACAGTGTGATGAAACATATTTAGAATAAATAATGAGCTTTCCTAAATTAGTTAATATTTTATCAATCTTCAAGAATTTATATATAACTAGGGAATCTATGAACAGCTCCTGTAATTCTGTCTGCTGCGGCAAATTAAAAAGAGAATCTAAGGATTCACAATGATTTACATCCAATTAATTTACTAATTAATAAAGCTTGACTTCCAATGCAGTTACCTTCACAATTGTTTGTAAATTCTGATGTAAAATTTTCTATGCCACTGAAGTGACCATCTCCCTTATGAATTATCTGCAACCTAACAAAAGCCCAAGCCCTGAGGCAGCCTACCTTCAGTCAGGTTACTTGGTTCATTGCTCTACCCAGATGCTCATCTCCTTGAAAAAATGTAAGTTCTCTATGATATATCTAGTCTTCCATGAAACATAAGAGAACCCAGACAATAGCAGGAAAAAAAGGAAGCAGGGCAGAGATGACAGAACAACCAACATATAAATTCTTAGATTCAGAAAACCAAGATCTAGTTTCTTTCAATAGTGTCCACTCCATCCACCCATCATTTGTTCCCATTCTCCTGCTGACCTTTCAGAGCAGCTGTGCAATGAGCTGGATCAGATAACTGACAGGGGGAAAGTTAAATACATGCTTAAGTTCTACATACATAATGCTGACTTCAAAAGAAAAACTAAGTGTTCTGAAACCCAAACATTTACATACTTCATAATTATTCTAATCTGTATTATATGAAATAATGAGAAACTGAATTATGTTTGAGTCAGATGAAAACACTGTCCAGATTAAATATCTCTATATACAGTTAAACAGAAACTCTGACTGAATGAACTTGAAAATCCCTTGCTTTTGAACTCTCAAATACCATGAAAAATTGTATGCAGTAGAGAACACTAGAGTACCTCAGGAAATTGTATTATTTTTACAAATAACTGAAGAACATAATTTCTTTTTAACTTTTTTCCTTCTTATCTATCTTCATAGTAAACCCAAGCATGAAGATGTAAGTAACTTAACAACTTTATTTTTAACCTTTCCCTGGACATTTAAAAGATAATTAAAAAACAAAACAAAACCCCAAACAAAACAAAACAAAAAAAACCCAAAAAAACAAAACACCATAAATTATTCTAAAAATATATAAATCCATAAAATACTATGGAAAAATGGTATTTTACTTCCAAAGGAAAAAAAAAAAAGGCATAATAAACCACATGGGAAACTGCAACTATTTGCAATTTGATGGAAATTCAATATAAAATAGATAACACAGATTTCAGTATGAATCTGCAAGGTGTGTTTCCCAATACTGCCACCTAAGAAATTGCAAAGGAGTAGTAAACTTCAAATATTTTATTGCACAAAAATACAGACTGCTAAGTAGAAAAGGTAAATCTTAATAATAGAAAAAACTTTGGGTTTGTTTTTCTTTTTACAATTTTTATCCCTTGTAGCTGCAGAATCAGGCAGGTTGGAAGAGAGCTTGTGAGATTTATCTAGTCTAAGCTGCTCTTTAAAGCAGGGTCAATGCTGAATTCAAATTAATTAGACAGCTCCAAGTTAGAAAACTAACGGTGTATGGGTCTAAAAAGCAGAGTCAACCATATCAAGAGTTTACAGCAGCATCTTTCTGATGAATATGACAACGGTACGTATATGGTAACAACTGGCTATTAAAAATAATTTTCCAGTGAGGTGTTAACTGCTAATGTACTTCCTTGGCAATGTGATAGCATCACAGATCATCATTTCTATTCTTACTGCTGCTTGCTTATGGAAGACATAGCAAACTCCTTGTTTCATGAACAAAACATTTGGAATATAAAGCCTTCAATAAAATATTCCCTATCATATGCTTCAAAACAGAAAGTTTCACTGAAGATCAAAAGGAAAGGAGGTCACCTACCCTTATGTTGATGTTCCTGTATTTTTCACTACAAAAACTTCGGTGACATTTTACTCTGCTAATTTGAAAGCTATCTCTCATTCCAGAAAACTACAGAAATTCCCAGGGTACCAACAGCTAAAGACAACAAAAAACAATAAACAAACAGAAAACCCCAACAAACAAAATCCACCTAGTTTTCTACATAAAAAATAAAATTAGACGTTAAAATGTTTCCAAAAAAAAAAAAAAAAAAGTTATATGAAAGCACTTTGATTTTTCCTGCAAACTGGCATTTTTATACTGAGAAACATCTGAAATGCAAATTTTTATATTCATATTCAGAGACAACAAAGCAAAGAAAAAGTTTCAAAACCATTCAGTAACAGGCATTTCAAAGGCTCTACACATAAAATAATTAATAATACAAGAGATGATTCCTCTTTTCTTGAAAGGGGTAAGATATACTTCGCTGACATTCACTTTGAATTCTCATTTTAGTTACATTTTTCTATCTTTACAAAATAAGTGCATTAAGAAGTAGTCCCTTCCACAGTGTATGTCTGGAACTTACTGAAGAAGAATACTAAGAAATTACAAGTCAGAAATATACTGTCATGAAGACCAACTTCTTTGTACCAGAAGAAACTATAATAAATACAGACCCAACTGTAGAATTGGCTCATAAAATACGAGTATTTGACCCAAGAATTCACAGAGTTCTAACAAGACTTTTATCATCATAAAGATACCTAGCAACATTTTACAATCCATACAAACTTCTTATACAATTTCAAACCAATCCTCAATATACATTGTACTTAATATTACTATAATTCATTACAATCCTTTAATTGTTATTTGCAACTAGCACACGTCTATGTACTAATAATCACCATATCCTAACATTGTAGAAACATTCTGAGGATACATTACATGAGTATTTGTTAGTATTTCTAGTTGAGTACACACCTTTGCATTGTAAATTTCAAGATTCATCAAAAAACCCCACTATTCTACATTTGAAATTCTTACATATTTTACACAGAATAAACAATTGTATTAAAATTAGTCAAGAAGCTACTTTTTTCATGTTTAAGTCCTTCACAGCATCAATATGCCATTCAGAAATGGAAACTAGTATGTTAGGGAAGGAAGTGACTTGTTCAGTGGCATCCATGGCCTGCAGGATTCAGAGAAGTGATAAAATAGCATTTCCCAGATTCTGTATTTTCCGTGTCCCTTAATACCAAATTTTGTACAGCCAGCATAGAAATGCCTTTCAGTACACCTGAAGATGCAAATTTCAAAGTTTTAATGTTTATAATTCTAATAAAAAGGATTATTTCCTCAGTACAAACAAAATAATGTATGTGTACAGAAAGCAAAAGTTCTCTCATAATGCTATATTCACACATATAAGCAATTCTTCATACATCTAGAGAAAGAATAAAAAAAAAAAAGATTATTCTAATTTAATGTCTTTTCAAATTGTTGCAGAGCTAGTTGATCATCTAATTCAGGAGGATTAAAATAATTTGAATAGTTATTAATCTTTACAAATATATTTGTAATTATCATGAGGTTTACTCTCAAGATTTTTTTGTAAACTCTTGTCCTTTTGTTTATCTGTACACATATAAGCATGATATCAACATGGCAAGCATCATTCAACATTCTTTTTCGATTGAAACATGTTGTGAAAAGAAGGAAATAATGATCAAGCCACACTAGTGAACAATTTTTATACACTCCTACTCAAGAGATGGAAATTAAGCTCTGACTTGCCCTTTGTGAAGCTTCTCTCTTGTTATACAATGACTTTGGTCCTTTTCAGAACCTCCCTTTCGTACTGCTAAAAAGGGGAGGGAGGAGAAATGGTGGAATTGATTTAATAGGAACAAAAAATGCTTCCTAAATTAAAGGTAAACAGTGCAACTTCACTCATCAGGAATGGATGAGATAATATTTTAGAGAGATTCATGAAGGTTTTTTCTTCATTCAGATCTTTTCCTGAGGTATCTCCAAATACATTCTAGCAAGTTTTTACATATTGATTATCATTTACCTCTCAAATAAGGAAGCAGACATTTCCTGACCTTTTAAAATGACCATATAAAATTTTGGGGTTTTAGGCCACCTTTGAACAAACAGGTCTGATTTTCAGTAGTTTTAAAAGTTTGGAAATACTTGTTTCATACTTCAGTCTTCAAAAGGGATTTCATCCTTATTCTCTTAACTATGCTATACTTCAAAAACTGAAACTTGCCGAACTTTTGCTACTTTTGTAACAACATAAAGCATTTACTTCTGGGTAAACAAAGGCATTTAACAGTATTATGTGGCTGCAGTATGAAACGGTATTTAGAATGTTACCAAAATGTTGTCAACGTTCTTAAATTTAAATTTAAACAAACATTGCACATAAAATTATGTGAATGCACATCACATTAAGATATACAGAAAAAAATCAGCAGCCAAATTTCAGCTCAGACTGATACCCTTAGTTTACTCAACAGCTGTCAATCAATCCAGAATACTAACTTTAGATGCCTAAATTACATAGTGAGACCATTTGATAAAAGCCTCTTAAGAAGCACAGGAAAAATGAGCAAAGGTGGAGGAAGAAGAAAATCAAGAATTAATACAACACTAACTTTAGCTTTGGTGTCACCTTGGCCTTCCCTCTAAGCACTAACAGTAAGGCGGGGTCTAAATGATGCGTATTTTTTTCCTGCTGAATGTCTTCAACAAGCACACGTCCTCACTGAGAAGACAGTTATGTCAAATGTCCTGATCACGTCGCTTCTCTAGTCTTCCTTCCTTGAAAAATTACATTGCTGCACTTAAAGCAACCTTCACAGCAGATGGGTGTGTGACTTAATTTTACGATTACTTCCTTTCAACTTTGTACTGACCCTTCACCATTACACAACGATAATTCATCAGGCCCCTCCCCTACATAACGCTGTTTTTTATTTCTAATCCATAAGATTTGAGGCATTTAATTCATACTGAAAGAGGTGGTGGGTTTTGCTAACTATAGGTTTCCATGAAGAACTTCTGTGTTTCTGCCCACAACCTAAGATGGATTTCTTAGTTTTCTTCAAAGATACTGCTGATAAACTGCTGGGTTTAACGCTGAGTTACCACTCCATGTAGTTTAAGATGTGGCCCAAACCTCCTTGGCTCTGTGCCAAACAAAATAAATCAAATGAAATAAAGAAAGAGGAGGTTAACAGTGGACAATCATTTAACCTACATTAATAATTTAAAGTAAGACACTGGCATTTGTTTGTAGATTTGAAAAATGTGTCACTGTCTGGGTCAAGTTCACATGGCATGAAAACAAAAAAGCATGATCATAAGCAGATCAAAGATCTATTAGAGATACGTTTCTAGATGTACTTGTTTTCCAAATTGTTTCATTTTACTGTATTTTCTGCCTAACAATCTGTTAGATAGTTACCTGAAGTCTTTCTGCTATGGTGACTTGAGCTTCTAGGGACAAACAGGCCAGCATACACAGTTACATATGAGAGGGGTACATATAAACAGCAAAGCTTAGTTTTCCTTGGGAAATGAAGATGAAAACACTAATTTAACATCCCCAACTCCTCATAAGCACAGAGACACGACTCTTGTTTCAATTTCCACTGCCATTTTTTTGTGTAGGCCAGCCAACACTTTGGGAAACAAATGCAGTGAAAACTATTTGGGTTTGGAACTAGACAGACACCTACTCATATTCTACATATTTTGCTGCATTCCTTCTTTTTAGAGGTAGGTATATAAACGTATCAGAACAAACACATAAGTTCACATATACTGCAACTATCTGAAAGTACAATTTTCACATTTTCCCAGATGTAGTTGATTTTAGGCAGCAATCTAAAATCCTCAGACAGGTAAGATCAGCACTTACAACATTAGACAGCATAGTCAGCACATCTACAGTCGTATCATGTAAACAGACAGCAAACCTGTAATTCAAACCTTTAAAGCTGATGCAGAAGGGGACTGAACTTCATAATAAAATGGGAAAACTATTACAGCTAGACTGAAAAAGTGTCAATAACTCATACTGGCCTCCTTATCAGTGAGGTTTCTTTCACTCCACAGGCACTCATCCCACAGATCAAACCCACAATTTAAAACAGTTTAAATCACGTAACTGTGGCCCAAGGATCTCTGGGGCTTCCAGGACTGTTTCAGTCCCAGTACAGACCCTTGCCTAGCATCTACACATTATGTAAGAACATATGGTGCTGCAAAGAGGGAGACCATGTTACACTTTACCATTATAGTCCGCATACATTACTGATTTCTATTTTTATGTAAACGGATTTCTCATGTGGTAGGAAAAAAGATAAGGCAAGATGAAAGTTGCTGGGTTTAAGGATAAGCATCTTTTAGGCAAATTGCCTTATAGCCAGAATGTTGCTCCCCGTCCCAGCTGTGTCTTGTCTGTGCTTTTGCAACTGACAAGACGCTAACAAAAACTATTTCTAACACTTGGGGGGGGAGGCAGAATATTTCTCAAGGTTGACTTTTTTTTTTTTTATGACAGAAGAAAACAGAACATGCTTTCAGACTGCACACAACATGTTCAGATATGGTTCTTTTAGGGTGTACAAGACAGAAGTTTAGAGCTGGCAACTGTGGTCATGGTTTGCAGATTCTCTTTGTATACCTTGTGCTTAAAATTACACTGGAAAGACTTTTTTTATGCTGACCACTAATAAAAGCCTCTAAATGCCTCTCTTCTTCTCTTAGGAAACAACCGATTCAGATTAGATGAAGTACATTCATGTGTCTTGTTTTTTCTTTAAAAGAGTAAGATTTGATATCTGATATATTTTGATCAGAATAACCTGCTATGTTCTAGCTGTAATGATGTAACAGTGTTTCTGAGATAGCTCTGACTGCAGAAGAGGCACACACAGCAGGCTATAGCTATGTAAGAAAGACAATCCCAATAACGTACACGTTGCATGGTGGGAGAAGTGAAAGCTTATGTCTTGATCAAGTTTCCTTCAGCTGAAGAAGAAAACAGAATTGCAAGGAACAAACAAAAGGAACCCACAAATACATGGAGGAAGAGGAAGTAAACAACAGCAATATACACTGAAATTTATGTATAACTTTTTATCTTTATGCATGTGTCACTGTAATGTCTACACTATTACTTCTACGTTATAGCGTGATACATTACACCACCTTTCTACCCTTCACATATTTTTCCAGCAGATAAAACTAGAAGAGGATTGCAAAAGCAAAAGATCCACTTCATGAAGCAGCTGACTTGAAGCGCATACTTAAAAGTTTTATACTTCAAAAGTTCAAAGACAGATATGTGCAAGTTATTTTAATCTTACACACAGTTTTTGAGTGACATCAAGCCTGTCATCATGTTAAATTGTTACATGGATAGAAATATTTGAAAGGAAAGAAAAATCCTCCAAAGCAAGAAATTATCCGGCAGTATCAGAAATCTTGCATGAGGAAGAAGAATTTTTTTTAAATTTAAATTTTTAAATTGTGAAAGGAATCTGGTTTGGTCTGTAAAACCCTGGATATTCACAGGGATGCCAAAAGCCAGGAGAATGTAAACAAAGGTGATGTCCAGGGCATAGAGAAATCCAAGCTGGGCACCCAAGCTTACCCAAGTGAGTGCCCTACCAGCCAGGCATAGAAAGGCATTGCATAAAAAGTCCCCTCTCATGAAGCAGTAAAGCACAATGAATGTAACATACGAAAACAAAATCACTGTCAAAGTGAAGTAAAAGATATCTCAACAAAATGGGGATTTTTTTTTTCTTTTAATTCTTACATAATTCACATTCTTTCAGGTTAACGAAAGAATACAACAAAATTCAGGCAGCCTTTCTAGGAGATCTCTATGACCAACCCTGTGAAAGAGACACTGCTCTCTGACATTGAAAAACAAAACAAGTATTTCATTGGAGCACATCCTAAAGCAGATTCCAAATCCATCCTGAAACTGACAATTTGACTACTATATGCAAGAAGCATATAGTGGCTCCAGAAGATCAGCTGAACAAGAAGTCCTCCTCCTAGCAGCAAGAGCCAAATAGTCAACTGCTAGCATTGACTAAAGGCACACATTTTATTTTATTTATATATTTAACTGCATCTGCATAACTGCAGCCATATTACATAATATCAACATAAACCTGTCTGATGCCAACTAGAGGGCAAAGTCAAGAAGTCAGAGATGGCCTGTAGCATTTTACGGAAGTAATTAAAAAAAAAACAACCCAAACCTACAAACAATGCCATGTGCTTATCACAAATTACTTGAGACAGAATTTGTCTCAATGTTCTTAGTTTGTCTTTATTAGTTGTAGTTTTTAATTTCGCATAGACAACTCTTTAAAATTCCACAGATGTGGAACTGTTATCATAGAAGCAGTAAGGAAAAAGCAAGCATACATTTGGCAAAGGTTTTCATTGCAATAGTTTCATACACAAAATACAGTGAAGATAAGAAACCAAAAGTACTTCAAGCATTGTGCTTGTATCCTTGCAGGTAACCACAGTATAAACACACATGGTAACCATACAGCCAGATTTCTCCAAACATAAAAAAAAGAAGGAAAAAGTCTAGGTAAGAGCAACAAATAGTTTTCCACGGTTGTCAGGATTTCCAGAAATCATGGGAAAATACTTGTGGACAAAGTCTGCACAAATCCATACAGTGATTTAACATATGCCATGTGTTTTACACCTAATCCACAGTACAGATCACCTGCATACAAGCAGTAAACCTGACACACCTTCAGGTCATTTGTGTGGTTTATGCACAAATAAAAGTCTTGTATCAGATGCATAGTCAGAACCCCTGACTATGCAAATTCACCAAGCACGTGTCATACCATGCCCATATATGCAGAGTCTGGGAAATGCTGAAACTTCATTAACAAAATCCATGCTTTCTCTGGCAACAGAGCTGCATCTCAACAGCAATGGGAGAAGCATTTCATAAGCTTATTCATCTTATACTTTTTTTCATCATTATGGAAATTACATTTTCCTGGAGGAAACACAAGTAGAACTAACACACGACTCCTTTCATAATTCCTTTAAAAATTAAAAAGTCAACTACTTTGGTTACAAGCCTGCCCCCTCCATCCAAAGCTCCACCTTATTTCTTATTCTACGAGAATTCATTCAATAGCCTTCACTCTTTGGCAAAGGATTTCTCAAATGCTTTACATAAGTTTGTGACGTTAGATTCATTTTCCTCATCTGGATCACTGACAGGACAGGTAACAAAGTTAACATTTCTTAAAAAACCTCATGGTTTCTTTAAACAAATTCATACTAACTGACTTTCATCAAAATTATGTTTTATCTAGTGTTTAATCACACATGCTCCAAAAGTAATTTTAACTTATCTACAAACTAATGTTACACACACTGACTTACAGTTTCCAGGGTACAGAATAATAAATGTAAAGTCAATAAAAAGATTAAACAGTAAACATCAAAACTCTCACTTGAGTTTATAAGAGTGAGATAATTATAAAAGTATTCACTTTGGAACATGTTTATATGTGTAATGACGAGGCACCTCGCATTCCTCAAATGCAATTTAACAACTAGGTGTTTTCACAATACAGGCAGAAGGAAGAATTCAGTGCAAGAAAAGACTTACTTCAGAGAAAAAAGTTAAAATATTTTGTTACCAGTGTACACCAGTTAAAGACTCCATGAGAATGTAACTTTTAACAGATGAACAGCACATCTGTACTAACTTTACCAGAACATACGAAGACTGTGGCTACAGCCAAAAACATAGTGAATATATGAAATCTCTACATCCGTGTGCTTGACTGAAGGTATGTGAGTTTTGGGCAGCATGGTGAAAACCTGCCACAGTGTCTCTGTTTACCCCGAGGCTGTAAGTTTTTCTTTCTAGTATACTATTTACCCTGAGTCCCTACCCCACGCCAAAGGAAATGATTTCATTACCACCAGGCTTTTGTTTATTTTAGGAGAATTTGTAGATTTGGAGCAGGGAGAGAGGAGGAATACATCATCCATATAAACAAACCCCATATGTTTTCTGTAGCTGCCTGAAACCTTTGCAAAGAAGGTTAAGCTTATTTTCCTGCCAACCTTTAGAAAAGCTCCTTTCTTCACTCAGACCACAAGTTTAGAGATTCCAGCCTGAGAAAACAAAACTAAGCTTATTTTTGTTTTCCCATTTTATTTATTTAGAAATAAGTTAGACTTCCCTTACCAAGGACAGCCGGAAGTGCAAGGGGATGCATACCTGTTCCTGAACGTGTTTGGTCCAATTCTCAGAATACTTTAAAAAGGCTCTGGGTTTGATTTGCGACAGTTCTCCTAATTTAACACTGAATATCTTACATAAAGCCGAATCTCAGCACAGTATTCCAGCTGCAGTATGTCACTTGAACCACCCTTTTATTACTTTCCTTTCTGTCCTTTCCTCTTCCTGACATGGCCTACTTTATTATTTTTCTTTTCCCCTTTCCTACTGTGAAATTTCAGAATTATCCAAACCAGTGAACCATTTACAACAGTAATTTTAGAAATCAGTCTGAACTATACACACCCTGAGCAGACCAAATTTTATGTGTGTTTCCTATTCCTCTCAACTTCCTACTTCAAATGCTGAAGGCCTAATCAACATATGCTCTTAAAGTCTGTCCTAAGCACTATTTTATAAACCCCACATTCTCAAGTCAAATAACACTGCAGCATATATTTACTTGAGAACTCAAAGTTTTCAAAACCTGGCAATGCCACAGCAGTAGCCCAAAGCACCCTATGTTAAGTACAGCGATGACAAATTATTTATATTTTCAGACAAACATAAAAAATAAATAACTACTTTCCCCTTCCCTGTCTTTTGCTAGTACAAAGTCTTTGTTAACATAATGCCAGACAAGTAAAAATATGCCATGCCCCTACATAGTGTGCTTTGCATGACACTTTTGCCCTGAAGAAGTGATTCTATTGTGTGCAGCTAAACCAAAAAGGGCAATAATTAAAACCATTTATCTTGAGAAAACAAAGACCGTATTTTACAATATCCTCACACTGTTCTTGTGGGGGAGTCAGCCTAGAAGTCAAACACTGACACACATTTTGCAGTTGATCCTCATTTCTTGTCAACCACAACATTTAAATACTAAAATTCCAATTCAACTGCAGAAAAACCAACCCCACATGATCAAGTCTCAGGGGTTTTATGTCATTGGTTCTGAGACAAACAAAATGCACAAACTCAAACGAAACAAATTTTGTTGTCTTCAGAACAGTTCTTAACAGATTTAAATGTGTGTGAATTTATGCCTGAAATTGGTATGTACCATTTCATCTTCAGGTTTGTTAAGAAACTTTCCATACAGCTGTCTCAGGATACAAATCCTGAAACAATGCTTCTTTTTCAATGAAGAAAAAGACAGACTTCACTCATTCAATTTTTCACATCATATACAATACATTATTAATAGAATTATACTCTCTCCTAAAATTAGAAAACCTAACCGTTGCACTTCAGATGCTGTTTAAAGTCCACTAGGGTAAAAATATGCAAATGTACATTTATATTTTAATACAGATTTCTAAATTATACATAGCAATAACAGTTTCATATATGCGTGTGCATGTGTATATTACTTTTACACATAAAGCCATATATAAAAATATAGAAATATGGTTGGTTTATATGTATATACACACATCCTCTCTACATTAACAGCCTCCTGAGGCTCCATTCTGCACACCTTGAAAGCTTAGTCCAATTTATCATAAATTTAGCACTAAATTAGGTTGGTGTATAAACCCATGCTGAATAAAGGTCCTAAATATCTTGAATCAGATATACCCACATTATCATAGAAAAGGCTATGAACAGATGATCTGACACTGATATTGAAGAGAATTCAGCACAACGCTAAAAATAAAGTTGTGTACAGGAGGACCACTTAAAATATTTAACAGCTCACCACAGAGAGAGTTAATTTTTGCAGTCTAATACAACAGCCACAGAGAAAAACAAAATCCTACTGTCTCATCCTTATATACTGTTCACTGCGCACTCTTTTAAGTGGAGACTTGGGTACAAAATTGTTACCTGGTAGGCCACTACTTTATAGACCCAAGGAAATTTGAAAGTAGTGTGAGACTTCAATAAAATATTCTTTACAGTATCGTCTTCTGCTTGATGCGATATGCAAATACACCTTTCTCATAAAATCAAGAGTAAGCAGTGCTTAAAAAACATTACAGAAAAAGAGAAAATCATGTACCTGTAACACACAGGAAGTTACTGTGGAATAACTACTGAACAGTTGCCTTGTAACAGGTCTAGTAACACACAATTTTTTTTAAAAGAGGGTATCTGGCAGTCTGAGTAACTTTGTGTATGCCAACTATCCCATCATGGTAAGTGAAACGACGTGTTAGTGAAGTCACCCACACAGACATACTTGCAGGTTTAAGCTTAAAACAGAGATTCTGAGGACTACATAACATACAAATTTATCTGCAAAGTGGAGAAGGTAGAGCCCACCACTTGATGAGGAAGAAAAAAAAACAAAAAAAGCCAAATAAAAAAAAAAAAAAAAAAAACAAAAACCATACACACAACAGAAAAGCCCCAACAAAAACAAACAAAAAAAATAAAAAAAAAAAAAAAATAAAAAACACAAACAAAAAAGAAACCCAAAGCCTATCTTTCTTCCAGCTTTCCCTTTCATGAGCCACTTCCTTCCCAACAGCCTTGGAAAAGCAGGCATCTGGGCTCTGAGAAACTGCAGCTAGAATAAAGTTCCTCATTCAAGCACGCTCTGTAGAGAAGCAGCTAAATGATGCTCCCTTTTATGTAGTCAGGAAAATGCAACAAATTGAAAGTGCTCAAAATTGGTATGTCAGTACTTGATCAAGTAAGTCTGACTCTTTGAGCATGAGCCAGCACATTTAATTTTCTTCAGGCAATTGTACATTGTTTGGCAATTGTGATTAAAATCAAGTTTATAGTAAACCTATGAAATTAATTAACTACTCAAGCACAAAAACATAAACAATGCATGCAACAATCTTAATGCTTCCATTACTGCTAGCACAATTAGGAATGGCGAAATATTAAAAAGTATTTCTGACAACTATGTGACTAAGTAACAAGTTTTGGCCTAGCTTTGAAAAGCAAATATGGTGACATTAAACAAAAGGGCACACCTTGCTTCAGAATTCAATTTAATAAAGCAGATAACCATTTCTTAAACTAAGAAAAAAAACCAGAATTTAGAAATTAAGATGCATATTTCATATTTTTTTGGAAAACACTTCATAAGTTACTCTTAGAAAAAAAAATACCCTATTTAGTGAAGATCACATCGATGGGACTCTACAAACAGACGTTAAGGCAAAGCTAACAATTTCTTAAAAAATTAAATTCGCTACCTGAAATCATTTTACCTTGGTGAAAACAAAAGGGTAAAAGCTCAAGTTTTTCCAGTTATAACCTTCCTGAATACTTTATCAGTTTAGGGGTTTGCTTTTTTATCCTTGGCAAACACTATAATACTTTAATGTGGGTGTTTCACACAGCAAATACTAGTGAAGTAAAACTTTATTTCAGTACACCACATGATTGTTAAACACACAGAAATCGGAAAAGGATCAAGTCAGCGGAGGTCCCCCGGTAAGCCAGATGTGTTTTAGCGTGTTGCGCGAATTTTACTGGAGTCCCGGTGAGCTGTGCCCAGCGATGCTACCGTTCCGAGGCAGCAGGGCGAGTGCCAGCCCGGCAGGCGGGGCCACCTTTCCTCCCTGGGCCCCCCTCCTTTCCTCGCCCCGCCGAGCGACCCGTCGCCACCCACAGCGGCTGCCAGCCAGAACGGAGTCATCCCACTCCAGCCCTGCAGCCACCTGCCAGCTCCCAGTCCGACACCCAGCGCCAGCGGCCCCGCCGATCCCGCTCCCCCAGCTTGGTCCCGGCCCCCGGGCAGGCAGGACCGGGACATTGCGGGGCCTGCCGGGCCGCCCGTGTGGGGGCAAGGCGTGCGGAGCGCGGCGCTGTGAATCCTGGGCTCTCGGGGCTGTTTTTCCTTGTTGCTGTTTGCCTTTTTTTTTTTTTTTTTTCTTTCAGTGGAAAGTTTCCTCTCCCAGCAGAGGCCGGGACAAGGCGCCAACTGCCCCAGGGCGCCGCGCTGCCACCACAGCTGACAGGTTCCTGCCTCCCCCCTCCTTCCGCAGCATTAAAAAGCGGGCAGATAGATCCGGCTGGGGGCTGCTTTTAATAACAGCTATTAGCACAGTTAACTGCATCCGCTGCCAACAGAGTAAAAGTTAAGCTCGCATACGAGCATCCCGCACGGAGCGTCCTCGGCACCCGGGGGGGACGACAGAGGCAAAGCAGGGCCGGGTGAGGGAGCGGGGCCGGCCGCAGAGAAGGGGAGGGAGGCGCAGGAAAGTTGCCATCGTTCTCGTTAGCCCCGGAGCCGGGAGGCCAGAGAAAGGAAAGTTCACAGCCCACCAGCGGGACCCAGCGGGAAGGGGCTTGACTGGAGGGGACTGCTTCTTACCTTCTGGTCGACGATGGAGCAAGCCATTTCCCGGACATGGGCGAGGCTGAAGTCCCCCGAGGAGTCCTGCAGCAGCAGCACCGGCTCTCGGCTCAGCCCGATCTGCAGATGGAAGGCGACGCCGCCGCCGGCAGTAGCCCCCGGCGGCGGCAGCGGGCTGGGCGGCCGGATCAGCGGAGGAGCGCTCATCGAAAACTTCCCTCCGGAGCCGCCACCGGAGCCGAGGAGCCAGGGACGGAGAAGGAGAGGCGGGCACCACGACGGAAAGTTCGCGACCGCCCCGGAGGCGCCGGGCGCGTGCTCCCGGGAAGTTTCAGGGAAGTCCTGCCGAGCTCCTCCCGGATGAAAATGGCGGGGGGGGGGGGTGCGGAGGACCGGAGAAGATGCAGACAGGAAAAGGCGGCGAGGGGGAGCCCGGCCCAGCGCCGCCGAGGTGGTGCTGCCGCCGCTCCGGCTGTTGGCGCTGTGCGCAGCGCGGAGGCGGGACGGGCCGCGCCCTCCGCCGGGACGGGCCCGCCGCCCAGCTGGGACGGGCCGCGCCGCTCCGCCACCACACGGCGGCCGCGTCGCGACAGGCGGCAAGCGCTGAACTCGGCGTCGCGGGCCCCAGGTGGCTTGTGCCCCTGCGGCGAAGCTGCGCCTCAGCCGTCACCGGTCTGCCCATCCGGCCCAGTCCGTGAGTTGTGGTGCTGGGGAGAGTACCTGCTCACCCGGTACCTCTCGTTGGACAGTACCTCAAAGCCGCCTGCATTCCACCCCTCCCGGTCTTCTGCGCCCGCCCTCCCGGGCCGCAGGTGGACACAGAGCCGAAGGAGAGCTCTGCTTGTCGTTCGCTGGCAGGCAGCACGGTGGTCTCTCCCGGGCGGGGTGGGGGGCAGCTGCCTCCGGGAAAGGAAAGAAGCGTTAGAGGAGCAGGAGCTCCGGCCTGGCACTGGCTTCGCCGCCTGGCCTCGGCCGGCAGCCCCGGTCGACACGGTGCCGACTGCGCCAGCAGCCGCCATAGGTGCTGGGGAAAGGAGGAAAGCACAACTTGCACCCCTCTCTTCCCTAAACCAGCTTCCAGTTTCACGTACGGTCCGTACTAAGGAGGAGCTCCCTGCCACCTAGACCCAGGATGAGTTACTCTTCCCACCATCAGAATCAGTGCAAGCCCCATTCATTTGCACAAGCAGCACCGATGGCAGGCAACGTCTAGTGTAAATCCATTCCTAATCTCCACTTGGAGGTCTATGAAGGCATTGGAGCTGTAAATATTCCAGGTATCAATGGAGAAACTTTTAAGCTGGATATGTAACACCTGTAAGGATGGCAGTATTAAATGTATGTTTGCAAGTACAGTGGTTGATCAAATACATGACCTGTTTCCTTACAAACTGCTTTTTTGACCAAATGTACAGCTGCAGCGTTGTTTCTTTTTGATCAGCTGTCTTATTAGGACCCATTTTATTATTGTCAGCTTGTTTCCCACCAGTGATTTGCGCACACACAGCTTACTGTCTGTATAATTTTGAATGTTTGTTCTTTCGTGAATTTTCTTTTGAAATTGTTGCATTTTAATCTGCATCTTCTACAGACTACCAAATCTGCTGAAAATGTTAGCACTCAGGAATGGAATGATTACTAGTCCCACTTAGACTTTTTCTTTTCACATGAAGAGTAATAATTACTATCATCAATATATTCTGGCTTTGCTGTTGAAAATTAATTTTGTTGTTGTCTGCAGTATTTCCTTAGGACTAAATCAGTTTCAGTATAGTAGCGTACCCTGGTTATACAGGTTGGTGTTGTGATGGGCAGTTCCTAACAGATCCCATATACTAGATATTTTGGTGCTTGGATATTTTGGAGCATGTATTTGGAGTTTATACCTCTAGGTATATGCTAAGGTAATGCTGGGGCATTATAACTACTGAAAGCTTCCCAGCTTTTCTATACAGGAGTCTTGTCTGTAGGAGAACACTATGTTCCATGTGTGAACCTGTGGCAGGAAGGGTGTTTGAGGTCCATGTGCCATCCCTGAATGCTTGTTGTAAGTTCAAATGCAAGGCCAGAGCCACAGTGTATAGTGGAGCAGTGAGTACTGTAGTCCCTACTTTTCCCTGTTGAAAGAAGCATGCTAAAAGATGCTGCGGCCTTGCTTCATCATTCAGGTGATCCTTGAATTTAATAAAGTGTCATAAGTGTAATTGACTACTCGGAGTGCTTCTTAAGATCAATGTGGCAAAAGCAAATGTGGCTCTGATGACAGTAGGGGTGGTGAGTTGTCCCTCTCTCTCCTGTCTTCACCATATTTAATTACAGGGTCACATAGTTGACTCTTTCACAAGATGAGTCACATAATGACATTTGCTTTCAAAGGAAAGAGTGGAAAAATGGCAGTTGTATATGACCTTAGCTACTATACACTGTGTTACAGCTCTTTTGCTATTCTTAAAAGAACCAAAGAGGAGAGGTAGCAGAAGCAACATCAAGAATTACATAACCCTTGGTTTTCTCACCTATGTGAAATCTAGTCGTAGAGCTCATAGGCTGAGACTCACCCACAGATCCACATTCTCTGTGCAGACAAGGCACAAAAGTTTTGAAGTTTTTCTTCAAAAAGAAAGATTACAGAATGTTTATGAAATTGTAGGTTGCTGAATTGTTCGGTTAGTGTATTGGCCATGTTGAATACCTTTGTAAATGGAATAGATGAAGACAGGATGTCTTCACTGCTGTGTCAGCCAGTCGTGCACAAATGCTATTTTATAAAAGGATTCAGTGAAATCACATGGTATGATCTTGAATACAACCTGGCCTGTTGTACTGCCTGAAATGTCATCTCTTTCATGATCCTTCTAGATGAGAGAATTATTGCACTGATGCCAGGGAGGGGAAGAGACTCCACAGCAGTCTGTTTTCTTCCCTGTGACCTGATACAGTGTGTATGTGCCTGGTTTAGCCAATCTGTACATGCACAGTTGGAAAAACCGCTGGAAGTTTAAGTTTCACTGCACCTGTACAGATCAATTAAGCAGCACTTGAACTGCCAAATGAACTAGCAGGGGAAAAAATGAGTTTGCTGCTAATGACTACACAGTTTATGCATCTAGCTATATACAGGAAGGGGACTGTCAGCAGAGGATGTCACTGCAGCATCACATTGTAAGAACCTCTCCCAGTTGCCCCTGAAACACAGTTGCTGTAATGTTGCTTCTAATTGCTCTCTATTACTACAGTGTGAGGTGAATAGTCATCTCTGTATATTCTCATGGAGTGTATACTTGACCCTCCACTTAGATGCCCTTCTGGAACTGTTATCTTTCTTCTTTTCTTTCAGCTGACCAAGTTGCATAGATAGAATTCTATTCTATTTTTGCATCCTGTCACTAAAATGTTTCTACTTCCTTCATCTCATACATTCCTGAACCACAGACACCTCTAAGGCTTACTGCTTTGATCAGGCATCCCAATGCCGTTTGTTCAAACAGTCCATCTTCATGGCATATTGACTTTCATCCAGAGCACAGTGCATTATAAGGTGCATTTCTCTTCCTGGTAAGTAATTATTTTGTTCCTATTTTTGTATGTCTGAAGTTGACTATTCCTGCACAAGCATCCTATATTGCATATATCTGTACAGAAGCCTGTCCTGTTTTTCCAGGCTGTTACACCAATTTGCCAAGATCATTTGAATTCAAATCACAAGTGCTTCTATGGCATTTGCAGTCTGTATCCATTCTATGTAATCCACAAGTTTAAAAGGTATAGACATTATTCAAGTCATTAGTAAAGGATTGAATAAAGTACAGACCCATGGAATTCCATCACACCCGTACTCTTTGGGTGTTATTACCCAGCTAGTTTTGTGTCCACTTTATAATATATTCTTCCTGGCTTGATTTGCTGTTTTCTCAGAAATGGTTTATGAGACTGTCAAAAGCCTCATCAGTTAAAATACATCTCACCTATTGCTTATGCTCTGTTACAGGAGGAAATTTTATTGGTTTGGCATGATTTGTCTTTTAACAACAAATCGGTGCTGATTTGATCTGATACTGATTTCACTTTTGTCTTCCAGTGTTCAATTTTTTTTATTGTTCTAGGCTACTTTCACACATCAGTAATGCCCTAAATATGTTTTTTCTACTCTGAATCTTCCAGTCTCACCAGTCTGCTAATCTTCAAAGGTAACTATTTATCATTTTCTTATTGCTTTAGTGAGATATTTAAATAACCTGATACTCTAGGTTTATCAGACACTATTTGAAAAATTACCTACATACTCTATGACTTCTTTTCCCCCTACTGTGTTTATTTATTTCATTGTTATTACCAACATTATTGTGCTCGCCACCTGTTTGCAAAAAAGGCATTATGGATGACAGCGTTATCCAATATATCTTTCTGATTGCAGTGGATCAATATTTCCGGAAGTTACTTTTCATTGTGTTATGAACTGCGAAATGCAGATAATCTATTATGTATTCCAACTAACAAACCTGAGCAGAAACCTCAAATTTTACAAGGAGCTCTTGAGTCTAGAAGTAGTTTACATATTCTTTATATAGACTTAGTACTGAAATTTCAGCTAAACCTGTTTATGTTAAGAATATGTGAACTTCTGTTGTTTCTACAGTTGAATGCAGACTGTGGGATTTGCATTCTTACTTAGCAGCAAAACATGCTTTATTAAAGACGGGTCTACAAAAGTGAAACCATTTTTTTCTTTCTGCTGCTTTCAGATGCTTAAATGATGTTTTAAGTGGACTGTATGCTCCCAGAACTCCTCTCCTGAAGCAGACACTGTTGGGAAGGAAATTCTTTGGTTCAAAGCAGAACACTGAAAGAAAAATAAGCAAAGAAGAAAGAAAAAAGACTGGTAAATACAATGGAGTGAAAATTGGGAAGAAACTTTCAGACTGTAATGGAAAGTAGGATACAATAGTTGGAAATGTAAATGTCGCTGGATCTGGGATCGATAACTGGGTTAGGGACTGAACTGGTGAGCTAAATGAAGCTGATATCTGAAATACTGGCAAAATGTTTTGCACACACGATCCTGGATATTTATTTGGAGAGAAGAAGCAGATGTTAACTGTAGGACTGGTTAGAGGTATTCAGATGAGCTACTTACTTCCACAAGAAAATTTTAGCATTTTAAGAACTAAATGATTTATGTGAACATTGTCAGTGAATCTCCTAATTTTTGTTTGTTGTTTTGTATTTAAGAAAAAAATCTCCAATTGTTGAAACTGCCTCAGCAATTATAAAAGGAAAGTTTTGAAATATTATCTTCCACAATTTTCTGCTATATGTTTTAAATAATTAGGACAAAGCATTTAAGAACATTAAGCTTAAAATTCCAAAACTGAAGTTTGAAAATATGAGACAACTCCATGTACTTTGTTTTGTTTTGGTTTTTTTTTTAATAAATGGATCACAAAAAAGATCTGGATTTTTTTTTTGTTTGTTTGTTTTTTAATATATTGGGAGTGGAAGTTGAAATCTGATTTAGACTGGAAAAACTGTTTACTGCCTATGTTAGCCTGTCTCTGGGTAAACTGACCATGGACATACAAGGTGGATTAACATTAAAATAGGATCTGAAGATTTGCAGTATAAAGCTCCCTTGGGTCAGAAAAGAGTATGTTCTGTTTCTTTTAATTGAGCAAAAACTGTGGTCATTTGCAAGGGAAGAGGTTTTTTGGTGTTTTTTTTTTTTTCCTCTGTGCCTCAAACTGACCTTGCTATACTTGAAAAATTTTGGGATAGGACAGGCTCCATTTATCCCAGAGTATGCTTTGAGGATGTTTGTTATGGCTTGATAATATAATAACTGATGTATTCAGATAAGCATGAGTATCTTGGCATTGTTTGTGCATATTTGTGCAGATTGTCCTCACCAGCTCTCTGGTTCTTATGAGCATGGTACTTACGGAATAAGTCAGCCGTTGCTGCTTAAAACTCCTCTCTAAGAGACATGCTTCCCATTCTGAAGATACTGTAAATGAGATAGTCAGTGTATCTTAAATGAAAGCACAGCAGAGATTTTATGCAGAAATTTCTTAATGCTGCTTCTTAGATGATTTCTGAGTAGTATTTTCTGTCTGAAGGACGCTTTTTTTATTGCCTACGTAGGACAGAGTCTATGAGTCTTAGACATTAAGCAGTCTTCTGAATGTCACTGACATACAATTCTACAGAATTCTTGGCTGCAGTGACCTGATATTTCTGGATTGGAGAGTCAAACTTGTGATAGTATATAACAGCTGTTTCCTCTTCAGAAACGATTGCATGATTTTCACCATTTAGCTGGGGATAATTTTCAGCAAGCAGCCAGTGGGTTTGTTGCATTTTGGTAATTTTCTTGAAACTATATTGGTATTTCAGTTAGTCAAATATGTACACTACTGAAAACTAGTTATACTATATTTTAGTTCAATGTTTAGTGTTTAGTGGTTTTTGTTATATCAAAGTTCTTCAAGTACTGTTCACTTATTAATATATACAAGCATAACCAATTTACAAGCTTTGTTCTTTTACACATCAGGAACCTGTTATATTGTTACTTAACACTAACGTTTTTGTGGCTGCTGTCCAGGCCTCATTGCCACTGAAATTCTTTGGCAGTTCAAAAATAATCCAGATCCTGGGAATGAGAGTGCTGCCCGTGCAGAATCAGATATGTATGTTGTAATTTTGCATGATTTTGACCTCTAGGAACGGGTGTCATACTATTTCTGTGAGCAGATACAGCTTGAAGAAAGAGGTATAAGCTGTTAACTGTCCATCAACAGTTTAAGCTTATCATCCAAAGCTTATGGAGTAAAAGTAGACAACATACAGCGTGCTCAAGGGTAAATAAGGGTAGTGGAGTCTTATTTCTCTTCTAAGCAATGTCTGATAATATGGATACAGGTTTACAGGCAGTTTTAAAATTGAGCTAGAAGTTTATCTAGGAGCTAGGTATTTCTGAAATGACTACTGACTTTCGGCTCTGATGTGTAAAAAGATGTTAGCTGAGCTTGTCAGACTAGTTAGTCCCACTACTTCTTACCATACTTTTATGTGGTTTGATATTTGTATCCACAAAATTTGGTGTGCAATATAATTTGAATAAGTTGAATGATGGTTAACCTAAATTATTTAATGATTGCTGCATGACTACTAAAACCGCATACATTCCCAGGTAATATGTGGGTAGGATTATTGAGACAATAGGTGGAAAGAAAATTGATAAACACTGCTCCTTTATTCTTTTGTGTGTTTCCTTACTTGTAATGATTGAATGAGTTGAGACAGCCCATAGGAACAAGGCATCAATAGATTTCTTCCCTAAATTGTCATTGATCTTTTAATGTTTACAGGAGTTGGTTGCTGCTGCTGCTTTGGTTTCCCTGCATGAAACTGAAAAGCTAGAGCTAAGAATACCATTAGGACAGAACCTAGTATTTTACACAGAAGGGAAGAAGATGAAGGAACAGAATGGTGCAGAGGATCCCAAGGAACCTGTAAGAGGAAGATAAAAATGGAAAGAGGGAAGATTCACAGGAAAGGAATTTATTGCAAAGGAGTACTACAATTTGGCATCACAATTTCTTACTTGAAAATGTTCTGATATAAAAATATAGCAAAGCAGCAGGCTGGGTTTTAAGATAATTAGAACTATATTTGCCTTTCATTTACAGTCACTGTCTTGAAATCTTTATCTTATTATAGCTTTTCAGTTCAGAATTAAAATTAAGAAACATTTCATTTCATTTTCCTGTGCAACAAATAAAAGACTAGTAAACCGTGTAATCACATACTACGTACTATATGAATGCTAAAAGTTGATCCATACAAGTCTCATAAATAACTTAATGAAAGTTCACTCATACCAATTGAATCATATACTCATTTAGGATAACCTCTTAGAACTAAATACACACAGGAAACAAGCCCTCTGTTCCTGTGTCTTACTCCAAGATTGTTACCAAAAATAAAGGATTTTTTTAGAAAAAAAAAAAAAGGTTACATTAAAAAAGGAAAGTTGATAACAATCTCACAGAAATGAGGCACGTTTTTTCATCTTTCCCTTTGGAGTCTTTCAAAGAAAGATGAACAAAGAAGTTCCAGTCATCCACACACGAGTGGATGATTTTTTGAAAGTTGTGGATTTTATACTACACATTATCAGCTTCTACTAGAAATTATCAGGCTCACATTCTGGGTCTGTGTTGTGAAAACTTCACTGAAATCTGTCTTATGGAGTTCAGTAAGGGAAATTATTTCTCATTTGTCAATAACTTATTCTGCTAACTCTAGAAGCAGGAGAAAAAAGCAGCTTAAGATGGTCTTTGCAAATATCAAGCTCTTGGATGTGTGTATCTTTCTAACTACCTGTAATCTATTTTGTCTTTTAAATAAAAATGAAAAAAAAAAAAGATCCAAGTATGTTATATTATGTAGTTATTCCAGTCCTCTAATTGATTTTGCATAGGTAGCAGTCCTAGTAAAGAACTTCACTGGATTCTTCATGAGCACACGGATCCAGTTGTATACTTGAAAAATGCTTTGAGGATCACATCTCCTAGAGGAGGAAGCATAAAAAAAGAGCCTGTAGAGCCCAGAGAATTTTCCATACAACCTTAAACTGAAACAGAATAAAGAATTTAATCTGAATTTATGATTCTCAGAGGCGCTTTTTAGTTGTCCAAAACAAGAGCAGCCTATGTTTCAAGAAGTATTTTAAGGTGGCTACACCTTGTTCAGACAGATATAGTACTGTGTCCTGGGAGCGAGGGGAGGAAGAAGTAGGGGAGTGAGCAATTGGCTGCATGGTTCTGAGTTACCGGCTGGGCTTAAACCACACCATGCTGGAAAAGCAACCAGTATGATCAGATCCTGAGATGGCATTGGACAGCTGCAGCATGGATTGACAAGTGTCATGCACAGCCATGTACCTGATGTCATGTCCCTCATACCTCTGGTGTTCATTGTTGACCAGTTCCAGATGTGCACTTCATTTTTCCCTAATAGCTATAACATTTGAGAATGGGCAATAGGACTATCTGCAGCTCTGCACCAGGAAGACGGAGAGAAAAGCAGAATAAGGCTGGCCATTAGTAGGACATAAAATACATTCTGAGCTACAGAGATGCCATTGCCTGCACCAACCCCCATCTGTCCATTTGGTTTTGAGTTAGGTACTTGGCCTTAAATATAAACTTGCATGGAATCTGTTCTTTCTGTCTAGAATTAATGAAGTCAAAGGTACTATTTTGAATATGATGTTTATCCTCAAGGGGAAATCAGTTCTCTGGTATCACAGTGACTGGAGCAACTCCAATCTTCTTATGGAGGCTCGGTCAATAAGGCAAAGAATAGGCTTTTGGTGGCATTCTGTGTGGTATCGGGACAGGTATGTATACAAAGAACAGTGACAAAGCTTTAGCTCCTGATACAGGCTGCTCTGCTTTTTCTCTCAGTAAGTGTCCCCTTGAGTCTAGTAGTTTCCTTTCTGTAGGTTGCAGAGGCTGGAAATTGGTGTGAATGTCTGTGGATAATCAGAAAATCTTGTCTTCAGGACCAGTGTCACTATACCTTGATAGTTTCCACAGAGCTGTGTAGGAAGGCATTAGAGGTGAAGAAAAGGTTGCTAAATATTTCACTGTAGGATCTCAAATTTGTTTCTGTTAATTTTTTAACCTGATTCTGTATAACTTTTGTTTAAAAAATTCTTTTGTCACTTAAAAATGAAAAAAAAAAAAAACAAATCAGGTGATTCAACAAGTGTCAATATGTAAATATATATCACTAATACCAAAACCAACAGTGGAATGCTCTGCTTGCAGAGAAATGATGCTGTGGTGCATAGGGTTCAGTTGCACTAGTACAAGAAAATCTTATCTCTTAAAGATCATTTGTTTCAAAGAGCAAACTGTAGGCAACTTTGCAGCATAAAGCACAAAGAAGGACTTAGCTTTTTCCTGTATTACTGATCAAGACTAATGAGGGTCTTCAATAACCTTTGTGATGTTAGGGTTAGTTTTCATGCATTATGAAAGAAACACACAATACAGTTTCAGGAAGCTGATCCAAAACTTACTGAAGAAATACCACTTACTTACTTAAACCACAGCAGTTTAATTCAGCGACTGCTGAATTATTTAAATTGTGCATCTGGAAAAGGATTCTTGCTTTCAGAAGGACTATAAGTGGAACAATCTGAATATAGGTATTCAAGCTTCTCTGTGATGTGGGCAGAAAACATATCTCTGTGATTTAATCCATTTTATTTTTAATACTGCTTGTCCCTTTGCACCATATTATTTTCATATTGTAGTTATGGATCATGGTAAAGACTTATTTTTAATATTTCTAAAAGTAAAAAAAATTATATCCTTTTTCTTCATGTTTTTCAGAATGAATTTGAAGACGAATCTTTACTAAGGACACAAATTAGTGGATTTCCACTGGGTATCTTGCAGGCATTAAAGTAGCAATGTATTTAGATTTTTTTTTTTATGTGTTCGTCTCATGGTATCTGAATATCTCACTGGTTTTGAAGTATATTTTTACAGCAGCTTTCCAAAGTAGAGCAGAACTATTAGTCTCATATTGAGAGTCATGGAATGAGGCACATTTGTAATTCATGAAACTTTTGAAAACAAAGATACACAGTCTTGCTTTAAACTAGTATACATAAGCTTTACACTTTGCAGTTAGCCAGCTACAGGGACACAAATTAATTTATTTAAAGATTTCTTTCATACCAGTGCACTGTGCTTTACAGCTGAGACAATTTCTCATAAATTATGAACCACATCCTTCTGTGATAGAGAAGGGAATTGAATTCAGTTGTCACCAATATCAAATTAGGTCAATAACTACTTGCACCCTGCCTACCTCCTGCCAAGAAAGAAGGAATATTCCTTTCTCTGAGGAGCTGACTGTGTGTGCATTTGTATTGGTGCAAACCTTCAACTGCTTCTTTCAGTTCACACTCGAGCACACAATATTACAGAGAGCTCTTTATAAATGTCTAGGTAAATATGTTACAGGTTGGGTTTTGGTGTGGGGTTTTATATATATATATATATATATGATTTATTTGAAGAAATTTGATGGAATGATTGTTTTAGGTAATTCTATCTTCTTTCTTTAAGAAACTGAGATCTGAAAGTCCTCACAAAGAGCAAGCATTTGTCTAAAGTCTGACTTATTAAAATCCTAGGTGGTCCTGTTTGGCTGGTCCATATTAATTGCAGCAATGAAAGTTAGGGTCAAGGGATCATGGAACAGCTGGTCTGTATTACTTTGACCTAATCTCAGGTGATATGGTCTAGGAAATAGTTAATTATATTTTCAGCACTCTAGTAACTCACATCTTTAATAGTGTGATTGATCTTTATGCTTTGTAGACCCTTGCAGCTGTTCCTCATCATAAGCTTCCTTCCCTGTATTCACCAGAATGGTCAAATACATGCAATTAAGTTTCATAAATTATGAGAGTCTTCAACCAGCAACACAGTATCTCAAACTAAGCAGATACAAATAGTGCTGGTACAAAGCTGTACTGGAAACTCTTCAGGGACTGTGGAGAGGAAAGACAGGAGCAAATGAACAGAAAAGGGGTTTTTGTTGGTTTGGGTTTTTTTTAGGCATCTTGCAATAGACAACGTACAAATCATGAACTGAAAATGTCAGCTATGATTATATATGAAGATTTGAAATACATTCAAAATACAGCACTTCATTAAACTGAATCAGTAGTTGGTAAGTTATGTATGTGATTTCCAATGAAAAATCATCTGTTTTTCCAAAGGCTAAAACAGTTCAGTGTGGAATGCCAAATAGTACAGTCATTACAAATATTTATGTTAATTCAAGAGGATATGAACAGTGTGCAGAAGTTGAGAAACTGAATTCCATGTTTTTCATAGCACCTGTCACCTAAATGCACTGTAGCCACGGCAGCCTATACTCACAGCATTGTTATAATAAATTTTATATCTCTGCAAATGGGTTTAATGCCAGCAGCTGTGAGAACTTGCATTTTCAATTTGCTGAGTCTGGCATATTTAAATTTTCATCTATAACACTAGATTAAATTAAATCTTTATGTTGAGTGTATTGTAAGAAGCTGGATTAAACTCTGAATTCTCTAGCTAACACTTACAAAGTGCTTCTTGAAATCAGATCACTTGGATCATTTATCCTGTATACTGTTCAGGAAGACAGATGTTCAACACTGCTGCCAGAACTCTTTGTCAAAAGTTTATTCTGCCTGGGATAAAATTCAGCTGTTGTAACTAGGCTGTTTCATGGCAAAGATCTGAGCCTGCATCCCCTATTTCTTTTAGGAATACAATAACACCTATTTAGAGGGATAGGAATCCCATGATGTTCATGAACATTATCCCACAGATTGCTATTTGCAGAAGAAAGACAGGGTTTTGTGAATATTTTGAAATGTATTTTCGAAGTATTAGCTAGGTCTATAGAGATATTTTTTCTTTTTGCATTTGGTGACTTTGGCTTTAAATCTCAATTTTATTAAAAATTTGAAAGCAAATAAATATTTGACAGGAATTTTAAAATATTCTTTAAAATATTTTAAAATTATTTCTTCATATGCTGCATATTCTATCCTTTTTCTACAACTAGTATGTATTTTTAATGACAACACAGTCATATATGCATGTAATATCAATTACAATAAATTCATTCAATTAGGGTTTATTTTAGGTATCACACTTAAGTGTGAAGTTTAGATAGCAAATTTTAGTGTCCATGATAAACAGTTTAAAATGTAGTTTGGAAAGAATCATTAGGCAAAGAATGGAATGGACTTAACTGCTTAAGTCTGCTTAAAAATATTTCCACAGACAAGCTTACTGAAAAAAAAAATATATATATGTAAAAAATTCTTTGGTATCTTGTAAACAGTCTACATTTAAAACCAGCAGCTTTTATACCGATGTGATTCTGATCTAATGATTTTTTTGGTATTTGTGGACATCATACATTTTTACTTTTGATAGGAAAAACTAAAACATCATTTCTGGATGCAGTTGATAATTCAGATACACATATTGCAAAGAACAGCCTATTCAGGGTAGTGTTTGTCTAGCAATTTGTCCTCCTTTAAATTCACTGCTTAATTTGCAGTGAATTAAGCATCAGAGATACGGAATAAAAGGAAGATGCCCCGTGTTTCCTGATCAAAGTTAGATACATGGATTGCTTTGCATGGCAAATGTTCATAATACTGGTATAGTTCTGCCTTGGGGAAAAAGGTGGTTAAGAATAAGAAGATATGATAAGTAAGGCCAATCAGCAGACTGTTTGCAACACTAAGCTGTCTATTACATGCAGTTTTTAATTAACAAGACAGGGACTTTTGTTATTCTTTCTGACTACAGCCTGACCAAACAAAAGATACAAAGTGTGATCTGGCCCAGTTCTGAAGCATAATAAACAATTCATCATTGATACATACGGACTGAAAAATCATTGTATTAGAAATATTCAGCATCCCAGACACTGCACTCAAGGCTCTATTATAGACATAGGAGACTTTGTTATAATGCTTGTCTCCAAGAATTGTCTTATTGTAAGACAAGGCATGGCAGCTGGATATAACTATCCTGGAAAAAGATAGGGCACCACAATGAGGTGAAGACAAATTTAATAGGTTAGTTTATGTGCAAAGCCTGTAGATTCCAGGTTTATGTCATAGTACTATGACATACAGACTATTTATCGGCCTCTAATTTAAGAATAGACATAGTTTGATTTACTTATTTTACAAGCAGTTAATTAGAAATTAAAACTATTATTTTCTCTTTCTTCTGCTCCAGATCTTACCTGGATCACCTCCCTAGTTAGGGGTTAAGGTAGTTTTACTCAGTATGGAAGAGACAGTGAAGACAATGCATGCTCCACAACAGTAATGGATCCATGGTGATATGATGATGAAGGCAAGGAGCTTTGCATTCTTGAAAGAATAAATGTGTGACCAGGGACATCTTTGGTGATTGTTACATCATCACTTTGTTCTGTGGGGGAGGAGTTAGGGAACTTGGGAGTAAAGTTAACCCAAGGAAGAAGGAAGGGGGAAGGAGAGGAGGGAAAGTTGGTTTTAAGAATTTATTTTATTTCTCTTTACCCTAATCTAATTGTGATAAGTGAAAAATTAATTTCCTCAAGTTTGTTTTGCCCATGACAATAATTGCTGAGTGATGGCTCTGTCCCCATCTTGACCCACGAGGCTTTCGTTTTATTTTCTCTCCTCTGTTCAGTTGAGGAGGGAAGTGACAGAGCAGCTTTGGTGGGCACCTGATAACCCACCACAGACTTCAAACATACACTCCTTTCTTCATTATGTTGTCTTTCTTTAATATGAAAGAAACATTAAAATGTTTCAACAGCACTGAGAATATTTGTCCTTCCTTCCTGCTCCTATTTAAAATTCCAGTCTTGTAAAATCAAGAAAATGATTATTTTTCTTTTCTCCCTTTTAAATCTGTCTCTATTCTCAAAAAGAAAGACAGTGACTTCAGGAACAATTTGATTAATTAGATCCCAAATATCTAAGTCCATACACATTAAGCCAGTTTGTGTTTAATTTTTTGCTTCAGTGTTTCTTCTCTGTTCCAGTGTTATTGAAAAATCACCCAAAATCCTATATCTGGTCTATACTAATGCTGAACTGATGCCTCCTGAACTTTTTGAACTCATGAAACTGGAGATTCTCTTGTTCCTTAGTTCAGCTGAACCCCATGGTTTTTAAACCCTTTAGCAGAGGCTCCAGTTTTAAGGCATTATTCTAAGTTGCTTAGTGGTGAGAGGTATGCACTTCTGTGTGTTTTATGAACTGACTCACCCTCTGGAACTGCTTATCTCTCTCCATTGTCTATACAGGGAAGTAAATGCGTTCTGAAGTAAATGTTCTCCAGTCCAATACTCTGCTATCATTACTTGGCGAATTTGTGCCAGCATTCATGCTTTTTAAAAGTTTTGATAGCCTTTTCAAAATGGTCTTGTTAGTCCAGTCACACTCTCCATTTCAGGTAGAGCTCACTGCTGTATTTCAAATAATGATTTTGAAAATTCCAGTAAATGTCTACTTCAAACTTTTTTTCCTCATGGTTCAATGACTTAATTTCCTAAGGCTAATGGCTCCCACTTCCATGCATGTGTTCATGATTAGATTTTTGGCTTAAGCCTCTAGAGAACAGGAAACTTGCTTTTGACATCTACAAGTAAACAAGAAGCCCTGTGCTGCTTTACAGCTCTGGCTGGGCAGAGCCTCCAGAAACACTGATACTCTCTGCTGCTTTTGTCACTGAGCAGAGAGGAAAACTGATTAGGCCAGGCCTTGTTTCCACTACACGTGCTTAACAGCCTGGAGCATTTCACTTAAAGCAGGTCTTGTTTGGAGGAATAAAAAAAAAAAAAAAAAAGAAAAAAAGTTTATATTGTCGTTTATGGACAGAACTGAATGTGCCAGGGGAAAGAGTAGTAGTGCAACTGCTTGTGCTGCTTTTCAGTAAAATGAGTCAAAATACTGACAGCCACGATTCGTGGGGGATTTTACTTTTGGCTTTTGGATCTGCTTTTGGGGATTTTGTTATTTGGTTGGCTTTTTTTTTCATAGACTGCTGGTAACCCTAAACTGTTTCCCGGTGTAGTTTATTGAAACTACACAAAGACAGTAATTTCTGTTTGGTTTTCTTGTTGGTAGTGTTGTTTGTTTGTTTTCCAATTTTCAGAAACTCTGTATTATTAGAACAATATTTCAATAATTTGATCAGATAATATTTACTGATAATTCCACATAGCAGGATATTTACATTGGATTTGAAGTACACAGGATATCGCATGAATTTATTTGTATTCAGGTATCCCTGTTCACCTCTTTTGTGGTAGTCTTTGTCATGCATGACTGCATACTTTTTGGGGAGCTTGCTGATTTATATACTGGTGGCATGTTAAAGATTTGCATTATAAGAAAATCCTCCTGCAATTTTCTGTATTGTGATCCTAATGAGTGGTAATGTGAAAAAGAATAAAAACGTGCAATGGAAATTAATTCCTCAGAAATACTCCACAGTTAATTGTGGCAAATAAAGGAAAAACATTCGGGATACACCCACTGCTACCATGCTGCAAGAGATGCATAAAATAAAAGTTATTGTTGTATGGTGTTATCCTGAAATACACGTTCAGAGCTTTAGTTCCAGATCTTTTTGACATATCTGGAGCATCCGACAACATCTTCAAAAATTTTCCACTTTTTCAACTAGCCTTCAACACTTGTGAAATAAACTGACTACAGAATGCCATGTCAAAACTCCATTCTCTCTTCCTTGTCTTTTTTTAACAGTAATATGTTCACGGGGAATAGATTTGAGACTCTGGACTGAATCAGGCTGACAAAGTCTTGCAATATTATTAAGTAGTAAATGTTGTTTGTTTTGGCCTACTTCCTAAAGTCTTTATTCTTTTATTGCTTACCTTTTTTCTTTCTTCTCAGGGAAAGGTTATTTTTCCCACATGCAAAGAAGTGATTGAAAGTGTGGAAGATGACTGAGATTAATAGTGCTACTTGGTTCTAATGAAATCAGCATTAAGCATCTTTGTTGTCCAAAAAGATAATTGTTCTTTTCACATTTGTATGGTGTAATTTTGTAATCTTTCATAGTATGTATGTATGTATGTAACATCTATATTCAGTAAGCAATTTAAGTGAAAACTGATTAGCTAGAATTTTTAATGATTTGTGCAAACTCAATTTTTTAATCTAAAGAACTCCCGCTTTCAAAAAGCCCTAAATATTAGTGAGACATTTCTTGTAAAAGTGACTACTGGATGAAAACACTTCAGGCTGATCTATAATTAGTGTCTATATTTTTTATTCTAATTAAAGAAAACCTCTTGATGTTTTTAAAAAATGTATCTAAAGGTGAATGATGAAGTTGGTACTGAATGTTATGTCCATGTGTGTAAGAGAAGGGCAGCAGAAAATACCACAAAGAATGAAATGCTGCAGAATTCCAAAGAAATGCCAGGAGCCTGATCCTGAAAAGCTTGGAAGCAGCTTTTTGTTCTGATGGCTAACTGAGGCATGGCAACATGCACAAGAGAGTATCTCCTGTTTATTCCTTCTGTGTACATGAGAGATTTTTGTACTTCTTTGATAAATAAATAAGAATGCCTTAAAGACATAGTTAGCTTCACTAGAAAAATTCTTCTTTTACTCAATCCAAACCAGTCCTCGTGATCCAAACTATGACCTCAGTGCAATGGCCACAGCAGGAAATAGGCAGAAAGCAGATGAAACACTGGGGAAGTTATAAGAAGTGGGTTTTTCTGTAAGGCTGTTGCTGCCACATGTGCTTTGTATGAACACATATTAAATGCGGAGCTGATATCATCACCTGTTGTTAAAATTTCCTTCTTTTTATTAAGATTATTTTTCTATTATCTGTTGCATACAACTTTCTTTAATTTCTCCATCTTGTTGAAATCTTTGAAGTTTGGCATCTGCATGAGAGTTTATTTTACTTTTTAATTCAGCCAAAACTAATTGCATGGTTTCAAGAATGAAGCCAGAGGAAATAAATTAGCATGTAAAACCTTCCTTGGTCTTTTCCTTGAAAAACTACAATTCATGTATTTATATGCAGAAAGGAGAATTGGCAGCTTTTTTATTCATTTGGAAGTCTGCCAATTTCCTTAAAACATGAAAATTTGTTCAGGTAGGAGGCCTTTAGGAAACTTCAGTTGGTACATCCTCAGTAGATGCTTCATAATGTTCAGTGTTGATCCATCATTGCTTGCATCTCTCACCCTTCTTATTACTGACAAGATTGGACTTTTGCCATCATCACAGTGGGACTGAGCAGTGAAACTTTAGAGTACGTGACAAAAGCCAGGCTTCCTTGCACAAGCTTCTCTATTTAGGGAGCAAGTCAATATTAGGCACTGGACTGAAAAGCATAATAAATATTGAAGTGTTCTGGATAATCTGTTATTGTTTGTTGTTGGGTTGGGTTTTTTTTTCATGATATGATGTAATACCTTGTTTTGTGAATTCCAGAAAATAAAAATGAAAGCATCTCATTCAAGGTTGGTGCCTTAGAACTGGGGTGAAAGGACTCATAGCCTCATAGCACCTGATTCTAGGAGAAATAATAAAGGCAGAAGAAGGGAGTCAAGTGAAGATGAACATTGAAGATGAGCAATGAATTGCTGTTTAACCAAAACCAAAACAGAAACTGATTGTATAGGAAGATTGAAAAAAGGCACCCATGTATTCTGTTCAGGGGAAGCTGGAGGAGGGATAGGAGCTACAGGGGAAGATTTGACCTGACTTGGAACCTGTGGAGGAAGTGAAATAGTCTGACAGATATATGGACATGAGAAGCCAGGGAGAAGATTGGATGGAAAGAAAACAAAAAGAAAACCAATGAATGCCAACACTGGTTAAAGGATAGAAGGGCTAGGTAAGGACAGAGATAAACCATCTGGAATTTAATGAGAAATGGTTGGGGGATATGACCTGCAACACCAGAAATAAGTGCAATAATGAATATTGGTATAATGAGTATGAGTAGAGAAACCAAGAATAGCAAACACACTCATGGGATGATTCCACTCCCTTCTTTCAGTGCTGTGTGACCAAACAGCAGATGTCTAGGAAAACCAACTAGAAAGTAGTGCTATTATGTTTTGTGCAGAAGCTGTAATAAGGTGTGTAATAGAACATAAAATATGGTTTCATGATGAAGATGGGGAAACTTGCCTGGAAAATTGTATTTAGATGGTGATTTTAAGGGCAGCTTATGTCTGATGTTGGTTGTTCTGGGTTCAGCAGTAGCAGTCATTTTTTCTCCTTCTTAGTAGCTGGTGCAGTGCTGGGTTTTTGACTTTTGGCCTGGGGACAGAGCTGATAACACTGATGTTTGGTCTGACCAAGGACTTTGTGAGTCTCATGCTCTGCCAGGGAGGAGAGGAAGCCAGGAAGAAGCAGAGACAGGACACCTGACCCAAACTAGCCAAAGAGGTATTCCATACCACAGCACGTCATGCCGCGGATGTAACTGGGAGTTACCCGGAAGGGCTAGCTCACTGCTTGGTGGGGGCAAGGTATCGGTAGGTGAGGTGTTGTGTTCTCTTCCCTTGTTATTTCCTTTATCATTATTATTATTGGTGGTAGCAGCAGTGATTTGTGTTACACCTTAGTTACTGGACTGTTCTTATCTCAACCAGTGGGAGTTACATTCTTTTGATTCTCCTCCCCGTCCCTCCAGAAGTAGGGGGAGGGAAATAATGGGGGGAGTGAGAGGGAGACTACGTGGCTAACTTGATGACAGGGTTTAAACCACAACATTGGTCTTTTCCTTTAAATCGTCAATGTCAGAAACTGCTACTAAATGTGTAGTTGTCTTTTTTCTTTTTTTTTTTTTTTTCCCCCATTTGACTGCATTCATGACTGAAACGAAAATTAATAAAAATTGGTTTTAACATATTTGTAATGCTGTAACACTATAACATGCACCACCACCACCACTGCCAAAAACCATCAGGTGATTCAATGAAGATTTACAAATACTTTAGATCTTAATCTCAAAGCATCTCAGTTTTCCCCTTTCTAAACCAGAGATGATATCAGAAAGTCAATTCACCAAGATAAAGTGACATTCATGATGTTATGAAGCTGATGACCTAAATGTACTTACAGAATTTAATAAGATAGGCTTCAGAGTAGTTTGAAGTTCTAGCAATGTGCAGTGAAAAAGGCATGGGGTCGCATACTGAGCAATGGAAAGAAAATTATATATAGCTGTTTATTCTCTGGGAGAGAGGGGACTCCTCTGCTGCAATGGGGATTTTATTACTTAGTCTTGCAGTAAAGAAAAAAAAAAGGCCTAATTTATTGTGTATATTGATCTTGGTTTAGCTGACAGCATTACTGATGGCATCTCTAAATTTGTAAATGTTTTACTCATTACTGATGGCATCTCTAAATTTGTAAATGTTTTACTGTCATTTCATGGTTCTTAATTTTTCAGTGACACATAACAAAAAAATTTAAAGTTCTTTTATGGAACAAAATATACCCATCACCTTAAAAAGATGCAGATTTATGAAAAAAGGTTTAAGGTTCCCAGTTTGGTTTTTATTTTATTGAGAATATTATGCTGAACATTTCAGTTCTCTGTGTTGTTCAGTATACGCTTTCTGTTTTCTCTACTTTATAATTTGCTTTTAGTACCTAAAAGATCATAAAAAGGACATGGAACTGTTAGAACAAGTCCAGAGGAGGGTCAAAAGGATGATCAGGGGACTGGAGCACCTCCCGTATGAAGACAGGCTGAGAAAGTTGGGGCTGTTCAGCGTGGAGAAGAGAAGGCTGCATGGAGACCTCAGAGCAGCCTTCCAGTATCTGAAGGGGGCCTACAAGGATGCTGGGGAGGGACTATTCATCAGGGACTGTAGTGACAGGACAAGGGGTAACGGGTTCAAACTTAAACAGGAGAAGTTTAGATTGGATATAAGGAAGAAATTCTTTACTGAGAGGGTGGTGAGGCACTGGAATGGGTTGCCCAGGGAGGCTGTGAGTGCTCCATCCTTGGTGATGCTCAAGGCCAGGTTGGACAGAGTCTTGGGTGCCACGGTTTAGTGTGGGGTGTCCCTGCCCGTGGCAGGGGGGTTGGAACTAGATGATCTTAAGGTCCTTTCCAACCCTAACTATTCTATGATTCTATGTTTGTCTTAAACATTACTTTTCTACTTGTTATATCTTTCAAAAAAGATATTAAACATAAAAATACGTGTACGTGAAAAGATACCTGTGTAAAAATGCATATATGTTGTATTATAAGCAAAATTTCCCAAATAATATCATCTTACTGTTTCAAAAAATTTAGAGTTTTGATGATTTTTTATAAGTTTGAAGTACTACACCTGCCATCTACTGGAAGTACAAGGATGATGCATTTAAGTTGTATTATGTTAACTGTTCAGCCTGTAATGTTTATCACCCTACTACTTTATTATAAGACATTTTCAATTTTTTTTTGAGAAAATGAATTGACTTTAACCTGCAGTATTTCGTTTATTGTCTTATTAAAAAATGGCAGTCATAAAATTTAATTCAAGTTTTCTGCTCCTCAGGTTTTACAGATTTTTAATTAACCCACAGTAAGATCTAAACAAATATTGACAATCAAGTGTAAGAAATGCATTTGTCTTGTTCTTCTCCCCCATTCTACATGCTCATTCATTTTTATGGATCTGTACAACTTGCAGTTGAAGTGGGGGTGAGCTGTATACGAACAAATGAGTTTTCAGATGCTTATTTATGTATTTCTTTGGAAAAGAATATTTACAGTATTTTTAAATATCACCTTACATAAGCAAGTGCTGTGTTGAAGTTTTTTTCTTTTTAATGGGGGGCACATTTTTAAGGGACTGGTAAATTATATTAGGTCCATTTTCATCTCCTCTTGACTCTTAGCCCTGGTCCCATAAACCACAGTAATTTTATTCCAGCACGGTTGCTTACACTGATTTAAAATCAGATGAAATCATATAAGTCCATTAGTCTTATGTTGCCATTGTTTTTGGGACATTTTGACTTAAACACCATTTGATTTTAGTAATCCAAAAGTATTTGGCAACATAAACCAAAAAATAGATTATTAGTTATGGCTACCATGAGATATGAATTCCCAAGGTTGCTTGCAATCCAATAGAATCCATTTTGATATAAGAAGCAGTATTTTGTCTGTATATTAATAGCAAAGGCTAATGTCAATTCTTTGATAGGTCAGGTTTTGATCAGTGAAAGGAAAGGACCTTAAGATCATCTAGTTCCAACCCCCCTGCCACGGGCAGGGACACCCCACACTAAACCATGTCACCCAAGGCCTCATGCAACCTGGCCTTGAACACAGCCAAGGATGAAGCATTCACAGTTACCCCAGGCAACCCATTCCAGTGCCTCACTACCCTCGCAGTAAAGAACTTCTTCCTTATATCCAATCTAAACTTCCCCTGTTTAAGATTGAACCCGTTACCCCTTGTCCTATCACTACAGTCCCTGATGAAGAGTCCCTCTCCAGCATCCTTGTAGGCCCCCTTTAGATACTGGAAGGCTGCTCTGAGGTCTCCATGCAGCCTTCTCTTCTCCACGCTGAACAGCCCCAACTTTCTCAGCCTGTCTTCATACGGGAGGTGCTCCAGTCCCCTGATCATCCTCGTGGCCCTCCTCTGGACTTGTTCCAACAGTTCCATGTCCTTTTTATGTTGAGGACACCAGAACTGCACACAATACTGCAAGTGAGGTCTCACGAGAGCAGAGGAGAGGGGCAGGATCACCTCCTTCGACCTGCTGGTCACGCTCCTTTTGATGCAGCCCAGGATACCGTTGGCTTTCTGGGCTGTGAGCGCACACTGAAGCCAGCTCATGTTCATTTTTCATCGACCAACACCCCCAAGTCCTTCTCCGCAGGGCTGCTCTGAATCTCTTCTCTGCCCAACCTGGAGCTGTGCCTGGGATTGCTCCGACCCAGGTGTAGGACCTTGCACTTGGCATGGTTAAACTTCATAAGGTTGGCATCAGCCCACCTCACAAGCGTGTCGAGGTCCCTCTGGATGGCATTCCTTCCCTCTGGCGTATCAACCGAACCACACAGCTTGGTGTCATTGGCAAACTTGCTGAGGGTGTACTCAATCCCACTGTCCATGTCACCAACAAAGATGTTGAACAAGACCTGTCCCAACACTGATCCCTGAGGGACACCACTCGTTACCGGTCTCTAGCCGGACATCGAGCCATTGACCACAACTCTTTGTGTGCGGCCATCCAGCCAGTTCTTTATCCACTGAGTGGTCCATCTATCAAATTGATGTCTCTCCAATTTAGAGACAAGGATGTCATGTGGGACAGTGTCGAACGCTTTGCACAAGTCCAGGTAGATGATGTCAACTGCTCTGCCCCTGTCCACCAGTTTCGTAGCCCCATCATAGAAGGCCACCAAATTGGTCAGGCAGGATTTCCCCTTAGTGAAGCCATGCTGGCTGTCATCAACCACCTCCTTGTTTTTCATGTGCCTTAGCATGCCTTCCAGGAGAATCTGCTCCAAGAGTTTGGCAGGCACAGAGGTGAGACTGACTGGTCTGTCATTCCCTGGGTCATGCATTTTTTCCTTCTTAAAAATGGGGGTTATATTTCTCTTTTTCCAGTCCTTGGGAACTTCAGCTGACTGCCATGATTTTTCCAATATGATGGCCAGTGGCTTAGCAACTTCATTCGCCAGCTCCTTCAGGACCTGCGGATGGATTTAATCAGATCCCATGGAGCTGTGTACGTTTAGGTTTTTAAGATGGTCTTGAACCAGATCCTGTCCTACAGTGAGCCTAGGGTCTTCATTCTCACAGTCCCTACGTCCCCCTTCCGAGACTTGGGTTGTATTCTCAGAGCATTTGCCAGTGAACACTGAGGCAAAGACATTAAGAACCTCAGCCTTCTCCAAATCCTGGGTAGCCAGTTCTGCCGATATCTTCCAAAGGGGGTGTACGTTGTCCCTAGTCTGTCTTTTACTCGCTATGTACCTATGGAATCCCTTCCTATTATCCTTAACATCCCTAGCCAAGTTTAATTCTAGCTGGGCCTTAGCTTTCCTCACCTGGTCCCTAGCTTCCCAGACAACACACCTGTATTCTTCCCAGGCTGCCTGTCCCTGCTTCCACCTTCTGTAAGCCTCTTTTTTCCTTTGAATTTTCCTGAGCAGCTCCTTATCCATCCAAGGAGGTCTCCTGGCCCTCGTGCTGCCCTTCCTTCTAGTTGGGATGCAACACTCCTGAGCTTGGAGCAGGTGATCCTTGAATAACAACCAACAGTCTTGGGTCCCCCTGCCCTCTAGGGCTATATCCCATGGAACCTTCCTAAGCAGGCTCCTGAAGAGGCCAAACTCTGCTCTCTTGAAGTCCAGGGCAGTGAGCTTGCTGCAGGCTCTTCTCACTGTCCTGAGGATCCTGAACTCGACCACCTCGTGATCGCTGCATCCAAGGCTGCCCTGGAGCGTCACATTTCCAACCAGCCCTTCCCTGTTGGTGAGCACGAGGTCAAGCATGGCACCTCTCCTTGTCGGCTACTCTATTACTTGCAGAAGGAAGTTGTCTTCCACACAATCGAGGAACCTCCTGGATTGCTTGTGCTGGGCCGTACCTTCACTCCAACAGATGTCAGGGTGGTTGAAGTCCCCCATAAGAACAAGGGCCTGTGAGTGTGAGGCTGTTCCTATCTGCCTATAGAGAACTTCATCCACAGATTCCTCTTGATCAGGCGGTCTGTAACAGATCCCCACAGTAATGTCTCCCATTGCTGTCCTCCCTTTAACCCTGACCCACAAAGTCTCTGTCGACTGCTCACCCATCCCCAGACAGAGTTCCATACTCTCCAGCCTATCCCTAACATAAATAGCAACTCCCCCTCCCCGCCTGCCAGGCCTGTCTTTTCTAAAGAGCCTGTAACCTTCCATTCCAACAGTCCAGTCACAGGAGCCATCCCATCATGTTTCTGTGATGCCTATTATATCATACCCTTGTAGAAGTGCACACATCTCTAATTCCTCTTGTTTGTTCCCCATGCTACGGGCGTTTGTATAGAGGCATCTGAGCCGAGCTCCAAATGAAGCCAGCTCATTGGCTGGAGCGGCTGGAATATCTCTGCATTGCTCCGAGCATTTATTATAGGTGCTGGCAACTGACTGGGTGTGATGGGATGAAACGATGCCACCCTCCCCCAACACATCTAGTTTAAAGCATCCTTGACCAGCCTGGCAAGCCTCCTACCAAAACCCCTCTTCCCCTTCTTTATCAGATCAGCTCCACCAGCCCCCAGTAGACCTGGCCTACTAACTTGGGTCCCATGTTCCAGACACCCAAACCCCTGACTATGGCACCACCCTTTTAACCATTTATTAACGTGGCCAATCCTCCTAGCCCTTTTAAGGTCCTCCCCTTTATCCTGGAGAATTGACAAAAAGACAATCTGAACTCCAGAGCCCCTAGCTACCTCTCAGATAGAGAAATAGAGGAATAGTTATTTGTTTATTAAAATAAGCTTATTCGTTATTAATTATAAATATATTTTATATAGTTTCACTTATTAACAAGATATGTAAACCCACTTTTGAACAGTGGCAAGTTCATTTAATCTCAGAGATGGAATTAGGCTCCATGATCTCGAACTAGATCCTCTCTGTCCAGCTGGAGACCGATAACAAGTGGTGTCCCTCAGGGATCAGTGTTGGGACAGGTCTTGTTCAACATCTTTGTCAGTGACATGGACAGTGGGATTGAGTGCACCCTCAGCAAGTTTGCCAATGACACCAAGCTGTGTGGTTCGGTTGATACGCCGGAGGGAAGGGATGCCATCCAGAGGGACCTCGACACGCTTGTGAGGTGGGCTGATGCCAACCTTATGAAGTTTAACCATGCCAAGTACAAAGTCCTACACCTGGCTCAGAGCAATCCCAGGCATAGCTCCAGGTTGGGCAGAGAAGAGATTCAGAGCAGCCCTGCGGAGAAGGACTTGGGGGTGTTGGTCGATGAAAAAATGAGCATGAGCCGACTTCAGTGTGTGCTTGCAACCCAGAAAGCCAACGGTATCCTGGGCTGCATCAAAAGGAGCGTGACCAGCAGGTCGAAGGAGGTGATCCTGCCCCTCTCCTCTGCTCTCGTGAGACCTCACTTGCAGTATTGTGTGCAGTTCTGGTGTCCTCAACATAAAAAGGACATGGAACTGTTGGAACAAGTCCAGAGGAGGGCCACAAGGATGATCAGGGGACTGGAGCACCTCCCGTATGAAGACAGGCTGAGAAAGTTGGGGCTGTTCAGCGTGGAGAAGAGAAGGCTGCGTGGAGACCTCAGAGCAGCCTTCCAGTATCTGAAGGGGGCCTACAAGGATGCTGGGGAGGGACTATTCATCAGGGACTGTAGTGACAGGACAAGGGGTAATGGGTTCAAACTTAAACAGGGGAAGTTTAGATTTGATATAAGGAAGAAATTCTTTACTGAGAGGGTGGTGAGGCACTGGAATGGGTTGCCCAGGGAGGTTGTGAATGCTCCATCCTTGGTGGTGTTCAAGGCCAGGTTGGACAGAGTCTTGGGTGCCACGGTTTAGTGTGGGGTGTCCCTGCCCATGGCAGGGGGGTTGGAACTAGATGATCTTAAGGTCCTTTCCAACCCTAACTATTCTATGATTCTATGATGAGGCTGGGATTGCTCTGTGCAAAGCTAACCGCATACACCTAAACATCTGAAAACCATAAATATCTAGGATACATTTTTCATAAATTCTTTATGAATGCTCCTCTGATGACCTCTAGCTCAACTTTAAAGTCTATTGTAAGGTATTCCTGTTTTCCAGGCATTTTAGTACAGCTAACCCTATGGCTGTTAGGCTTTTCAGTATGAGCTATAAACTTCACCTTCTTTCTCTGCACATTCTGGGGGAAAGATATTTCATATAAGCAGTCTTCATGTGTTCCAGAATGATTTTTTATCTCTCCCTTTGACTGCAGAGAAGAAAGAATTGAAGGCAGGTAGAGAGCTTTTTGTTTATGGATTTTTTTCCCAGATCTGCATAGCTCTAGGCCAGACCTGGTTAACTATTAACAGTTTAAATTAAACACCTCACATGCATAATAAGAAACAGGTCTCTTGTGTTGTTGCTGCGGCAGGATGGCTCTTTTTATTCAGTATGTGCTTTGATAGCATTCCAAATTCATCTTTTTGCATTTAGATGGGTTAAGTGGTGCCTGAAGGATGATTCACATGTAACTACAAACAGCAGAGCAGATAGTCCACAGCAAAAGAGGAAATATTAAAATATGTTTTTCTTTTTTAAATAAAATGTCATCCAAAGTTTAATATCATGTGGAGCAGCCGTATGCTCATTCTACATTTCCCCATCAGAACTGCTCTTTTACTTATGTCAGGCAAATTTCTATGCTATTGTCTTCCCTGCAGGTGTTCACCTACTGCCACCAGATAAAAAAAATCTTACTGCTATTTACACAACTAATTCCTCTTGCAATGTTATTTCTGAATGTTACAGAACTGCAAGGTTCTGTAATTTCTTCGTTCCATAAATCTCTGAAGTTACTTTTTCGTGGACTTTGACTGTATGAGATGTTCCCAAACATGCAAGTCTCTACCAGTTAGATTTACTAAAATCAGAGGTGAAGCAAAATGAAATGCTTCCATTACTGCATGCAAATTTTTATTTCTTCTGAACTAAACTATACTAAATTGAACTGTATAAGCCTCTTTTTATTAAATGAATGCTTTCCTCCCCTTCTTTTCAGTATCCCAGGTTCTCTTCAGTAACTTTGGATTTAGATTCTAGGAAAAAAATCAGTAAGAAATTGCACTCTCTTATTTCTATGCTGTCTCCTTTTAACATTGTAATTCTATCAATGGGATTTGCTAATTTGCTTTACCTTTGACTTAAAAAAATATTTTTGAGAGTAGTCTAGCAGCACATGCTGAATTTATGTTGTGATTACCTAACATTAAAATCAACATAGCACAGAGGTTTTCAATGCTAAACTTGTTTTGTTGGAGAAGGAATTTTGGGCAATGTAGCAGGACTTTCCCTTAACCATTTCAGTTAATGAAAATCACTGTCTGGGGCTTTTTGCAATCTTTACAGGTTAGAAAGAGAATAAATTCTTTCATTAGTGTGTTTTTTGATAGAGGAAGTTAAAAATTGAAGTTTGATTTTATTCATCAGAAACTATGTATTTACTGGAACGTATTTTCATGGTATTTTGACAAACAGGAATGTTTGAAGGAGCCTTAAGAGCTCACTGCTGAGTTCTCTTCTATCTGCACTGCATGACTCCTTTCCTCATCCTTGACTGAAGACCTGAAGACTTCTCTAAAAACAAACAAAATACAGAAAGATACTTAAAACTAAGATTGGTCAAATAAAAATTAAAAAAAAAAAAAAAAAAATAGAAACGGAAATGCTGTTTTTAAAGTATTCCCGAGAGTATTGGGTAAGCATTCAAAAAGTCATAAATTGGTGAAAAAATTGTAAGTAGCAGAAGTGAGAAATGGATTAAAGTAATCTGTAATATTTTAAATTAGACTTTGGCCTCATATTTATGCCTGTTAAATAAGCATTCTGTACTGACTCTACACAAAAGATTTTTTCCTGAGGTGCCCAGCTTTTTCTTTGATCAAGATAGTATATTTTCCTCTGTTGAGGTCATTCAGAGCCAGATGCTGAGGATTGCACTTCTTTCTGGTATGTCCGTTTATAAGATGACAAATAGGGTAAAATCATATTAATTCCATGTACACATTTCACCAACTTGAGTGGGTGATAAAGGATCTAAAAAAATTAATGATGTGCTAAACGATTTTTGGAACTAACAATGGCATGCTGGAACAGCTGCATTTACCTGGTTAATAAAAGAGCATAAGCAGAGAAGTGGGAAGAAGGCAGATAGTTATGTTTTGATTACAGCCTGAAGCCTATATGCCCAAACTGAATTTCCAGATCTCCCACACGTGTGTGACTTCGTGCATGTCAGTTAATCTTTCATATGCTTCAACCTTGTACCATCAGCGATGACCGTATTTTTCCTGTCTTCCCAGAGTTCCTGAGGGAACCTTGTGGTAAGAAGTTCTATCTAGCAATGACAAGCAACGACAAACAATGACAAAATTGAAAAATTGCTTTGTGGCTTTAGCCAAATAAGAAGTAGTGCTCTTATATCGTATATATTTAATTTCAGTCTAAACCATTTTTAAAATATTAGGCATAAAAATACCACCTGGGTAATCTTGTTTTGAATAAGTCATTTGTCTATAGACTTATTAATCACCACCTTAACTTATGAGTCAAAGTTTCGCTTTCATTTAAGTTGATTATGTATTTAAGGTATCTAATAATGTGGGTCAGTTACTAAAAAAAAATTATAGAAAAGGAACCTAATTTTTTTCTCGAGGTTGTATCTGGTCTCCTAGAAAACCATTTCCTTCTTTAGAACACCTTTCATGCAGAAATAAGATTTCTTTCAGCAGTAGTGAATCTAGGATAGATGATACTTTCCACCTCTGCATTTTGTTGGGTGCCTAAGAATAATGTAGGCAGCCAGCATCTGTGCTACACATGAGCTCTTACAGAGAATCTCACAGAGTGAAAAGATTGGTAACAGCCCAGATTGCAATCTTCTTTATGCAGCTCAGGTATCAAATGAGTAATTTGCTGTCCATAGCTTTGAGAAGCTCAAATATAAAAGCTACAAGAGTTGGGATAATGCTATCTTAGCGATTACACTGTTTTTTCTAACTATTTCCAAGGCTTTTGCTTTCAGTTCTGACTTAACAAAAAGATAAGCCTGAAAACAAGCCAGGTACTTATTAAACGCATAGCGTATGTCTAAGAAAAAAAAAAAGGTCTTTGGCAGATTTATAAGGTATTTATGTATAGAAGATTTAATCTCATGGACAAGTGCTAAAGGCTACGTTTAATTTTATTGGTGTTTAGAAATTCTGATTAAAAGAAGTTCTTGGTAATAATATCTAACTCTTGGTAACATTTTTCAGGACCTAAGAAAAGTGCTTTTACCTTATTATAATAAGCATGTTGCACGACCACAGCTGGAAGGGCTAACCAGTGAGGAAAGGATGAGTTGTACTTTGCATCTTCTCCAATCTTTGGCATACTATTGCTCTAGTGAACGTATAATTTATCATCATTTTTCATGACACATGCTCAGTAGGCAGTGGGATAAGATAATGAATTCCAGACATGTAGCTCTTATAACTAGCTTTGTTATAGACAGGAATTTGTAGCAAGTCTCTGCCAAAATGATTTTAGGTCATAGTAGCTAAACCCAAATCAGCTATAAAAATTTCTTCCAGATACTTTTAGCTAAGAACAGCAACACTTTAGGGCTTACATTCTAAGTATACATAATCTGGATATCAGAAAGTATATGTATCTGGTGAAGTATATGTAGGTAAAGTAATTCAGAAAGAAAGAGCATGTGAGACATGATCCTGCTTTTGCTTGTTTGTCATAGGACCCAGTTTTACTATTATCTTTGGTAAAGATTGTGGAAACATGTGCTTAATGACATGGTTAAATGTTTGCTTGTGACAAAGGATCCTCAAAATTGCATGTTAAAAAGGGTATAATGTATCTTGCACTGAAGGTTTGCTACAGCTTTAAATTGAAGGCTTAATATTTTTTCAGGAAATCAGAGCTGGTTTGTAGATTACTTTTTATTCTGTAAACACCAAGTAAAAAATGCATTTAGGTATTACTCTTCTCACATTGCTACCCAGCTCACTACTTTTAGTCCATTTGGTAAACTTGTAGATTGATTGTAGTACTGCTAATAAGAGGAATGTTTAAAATGAAATGTAGAATCCTCCCTGGAATACCTAATTATTTTTAAAAACTCATGAGTGCATCTGAGTTTTCAGATACGGATTTTCTCTTTCTGCCTTTACTACAGTATTCTTTTCCTCTTACTATTCTCCATATGTACACAAATAATGGTGTAAACCTTTAACATCTTCAATATGCAATTTTTCAATCTTAGTGGTTCTAGCACCACTTAGAGAAAGAATATGTGGGAAAAAAACACTTTCAGTATTTCAAATAAAATCCATGGAGAAATGCACAATAGGGATGGCCACTAAGGCAAAATTATTTCACCACAATGTTATTCCATTATATTTTTCTCAAAATCCCATATTCATTTTCATGCAGCTGGAGAAAACAAATAAAAACTCTTTTCCTGTATATATTTAAATGTTTGTAGAGCATTTCAAAATTTAAACAAATAGCTATATCAGGAATGGATGATGAAACAGATGCTGGCTTAAAACTAGTTTTAATTAACTAATCTTATGAGAAATTTATATCTAAACCAGTGTAAACTATTCTGCATTTCTCCACCCCTCTGCTAATCCAAAACTCCTTCTCTATATTTGGCCCACATGGTTAGCATAACGGCAGTCCTACTTCTCCCTCCTTAGACCCTATTCTTAGTCATTCATCAGCAACTAATACACTCTGTTGGTAATGGTTTTAATTTTCAAGTGTGCTCTCCACCATGATAGGAATCTGCAGAAAGCCCAAAGTCTTACTAACAAAAACCATGTACTATTTCAGCTTAACATAGTGCTCCATGCATAATTTCCCTAGTGTGATGCTGTGGACATCTCTGCCAGTTACTGTTCATCTAGAGGCAACTGAAAATGTGCTCTGTCGAGAAAAGTAGGTATCTCTCTGCTATTGTAAGCCATTTTATCAGGGCCTTTCTTAAATATATTTTTTCTCTGTGTGGTTCTCTAAACATTGTCTATAGACTGTTGGTGCAATTTTGAGAAGGAAAAGAACATCGGTCCTGATCTCAGTGAAGTCAATGGGAATTTGGAGGTTTTGCTGAAATACAACTTATTATGTTTAGCAAAAAAGGTACTTTCATAGAAGGAAGAACATTGATAGTTGCTTGATGACAAACTATGGGCTTGAGAAGGCAAAGGTACAGTCCAGATAAATAAAGGTGTGTAGTTAATTAGAAGTGTACTCAGCAACCATCAATCACAATCCTACTTTCACAGGTGCTACTACTTGTATCGGAATTGAGGTGTAAGAAACCAAATATAAGGAAAAGGATGAACCACAAAGACCGATATCATAAAAGCTGCTAACTGCTCATCCTATATTTTAAATATGAAGGGCACATAACACACAAAGATGAGCATTCCAGTTCTTTCTGCTAAGGGGAATTGTGCTACCCCAAAAAAAAAAGCTAAACCTATTTCTGATAGATATCTGTAGAACATACTTATTTTTGCACTCCAGTTTTTGAAATTATGTGGAAGGTTTATAGCTTTAAAAACCAAAATATAAAATATTTACGTTTTATAGGGCTGTAATTTGTTATGAAATAAACTTTCCTATAGCAATAATATTGCTATGATTCACTACAGAGTTATCTGAGGAATTTTAAATGTCTTGAAAAATCTGATGTTTGAGAGGTATCATATTTCTTCTTATTGCCTGCATCATCTGATTAACTTTGAAATCTTTGTCATCATTTCTAAACTGATTTAAACAGAGATTTTTTGTGCTTTTAGGTTTCATTTATAAAGCTCAAGAAATGACTAGGCTCATAATAAACCCAGACTTCAAAACTAGGTTTATAGATCTAAAGACATTCACTATAAACTCAGTCAGACTGGGAATTTTTCTTGGGTCCAAGTGCTGAATATTCATCAGCAGTTTTCTTATAAACTGTACTGAGTAACAGATGAGCAAAACTTCAGGGACTAAACTGATTTAACTTCAGCTGTGTTGTTGATGGTACCAGTAACAACATTTATTAAAACAATTGACGATTGATTATAAAACTACTCTGCAAAATTCATCAGGCTAATATGTAATCAGTGCCTACTATTGTAAAACTTACTAATAATTGTACAATCATTGAATATTAGTCTTTAAATATCTGTAAATATTTTGTCATAAATACTTCATGTTTCATCTTTTTTTCTTTTTTTAAGCATGCAAGTCACAAAATTTTCTATGCATGTTCAGTGATGAGTGCAAACAATTGGATTTACAATGAGAAATACATGCTGGAGTTTGCAAATTAATTCCCTGAGATGTGAAGTCTTTTATATGTGGTGAACTAGGTCCCAACCTCTGGGTCAAATGTCACTGTGAATTACAATAATTGCAATTTATGGTAACTACTAGAGTAAGGTTTGAAACCTGTCAGTACATATCATGAAGTAGAAATAAATTACAGCTTGTCATAAATGACAGATTTCTGTTAGGTACTTTCTTTCACTTTGACTGCATCAGACCTTTATCCACCCAGCAATTAACTTTATTCACATTAATATTCAGCAGTGTTGACAAGAGTGACACAGTAAAACTCAGTTTGTATAAAAGTAAAGACAGTTTGATGTAGAGTTATTATATTGTCTCATAATTCACGTTGAGAAGTAGATCTTGATAAATGAAGAACAAAGCTATTGATTCTGGTGTTGACTTGCCTTGCCAAAAAGGACTCTGATTTTCTGTTTTTCAAGGTACACAATTTTTGTTTGGAAATAAACAGTAATTTTATCTAAGCATTAGTAAAACTAATATTAATACCCTGGTATCATCCTTTTTATTATTTTCATATATTCACTGGCTCGCTAGAACTATTTTGAATATTTAGAATAACTGTGATTACATGTAATGTTCAATAGGACCAATAATATATTTAAAGTACAATAATATATTTCTGTAAAATATAATAATAATATATCATATATTTACATATATATTTAATTTCTCTGGGAAAGAAAAATGTGTACTACTGCTACCTTTGCTAAAACTATAGCAACACAAAAGTTAAAAGTAACTTGTCTACTAAAGTGGAAAGGAAATAATTCCTGAAAACAAAAATTACTTTGGCAGTTGGTGTATCCATCCCATATAATATTACCCAACAAGAAGTGAAGTTAATAATGAGAGAAAGCAGGTTTCCTAATGTTTAAAAGAAGTGTTACAGATGTCATTGAGAGATTTAACAGCTGCTCATTTCAGGTTTATAACGTTTACTCAAACTACATTTACAAAATTGCTGGTGCGTAGTTGAAGCCATTACATGGACACAAACTCTAAATTAAAGTACAGCTACTAGCTTTTTTTTTTGGTACCATTTTACTTTCATGGTGTCTTTTATGGAAGAATCAGAAAGCCTGTAATTAATCAAGGCTGATTTCAGGCGCAGGGTTTGAGTTAGATAAATAAGATATTACATTGCCATAGATGACAGAGAGGCTTCTGTAAAGCTTCTCACTGAATGTTGCAATTTTCCAGCACCTTTCTCAACAAGGTTTCTGAATGAGATGGAAAAAGTATTAATTCATGCCAGCATTGCTTATAAGTTTAGTCTCTTCTTCCTTGTCCTTTCCATTGAATCTGTAGATTAAGATGGAGGAAATTTACATAAAAGGAGTCTGAGTCTCTATTGCAAGATAGCCTTCTATTACTACTTCAATATACTGAGATGGCAATACAGGTAAAACAAGGACATACTGGAGACAACTCGTGAATCCTCCACAATATGTTTTACTGTGCAGTAAACAAAAAAGGGGTAAATGTCATCACAGAAGGACTAAAACCTAGCTTATTGTTATTTCTTGTTGTCAAAAGGTTTCCTGCAGCAAGGGCAGCTGAAAGCAAATTGGAGCTGCTTCTAAGCTGTTGTAAAGCTTAGAAGAAGAATTCTTCTTGTAAAGGAAGAATTAAGCTTACTTTAAAACTGCTTTGTTTTTCCTTTGTCTTTCTCATTATAGACTTATCAAACAAGGACCTGTATGTTTTAAGAGACCTAAGTAAGGTTTATCGTCCCTTTGGAGTTAACTTGGCTGCTAAATCTAGGGGTTGCTGAGAGTGCTATTTCTGTCCAAACATGTGGTCATAGAATCATAGAATGGTTAAGGTTGGAAAGGACCTTAAGATCACCCAGTTCCAACCCCCCTGCTATGGGCAGGGACACCTCACACTAAACCATGTCACCCAAGGCCTCATCCAACCTGGCCTTGAACACTGCCAGGGATGGAGCATTCACAACTTCCCTGGACAACCCCTTCCAGTGCCTCACCACCCTTGCAGTAAAGAATTTCTTCCTTATATCCAATCTAAACTTCCCCTGTTTAAGTTTTAACCCATTACCCCTTGTCCTATCACTATAGTCCCTAATGAAGAGTCCCTCCCCAGCATCCTTGTTGGCCTCCTTCCTCTTACCCAATATAGGTCCTCTTATCCAACTGTGGTGTGGCTTTTCAACCTAGAAGACCCACCTCTAAAGAAGAATTTAATATTGAGGAGAGAGTGTTGATGGTGTCATTCTTACCTCCAGGACCCCAGGATGAACATGAATTCTTTGTTTCAAGGAAATTTGTCCCTTTGTTTCCACATGCCAGGCTGTCAGGCAAAAGAAATATATCATCACTTCTCATCAGTCTTATGAATCTAAGGTGAAATATTATTTTGGCTAAACTGTTTGATAAATTTATAAATAGTTTTATGATGAATTATATGAATGGATCAATTTATGCTTAATTATATTTTTCAGATAAGACCTTTAATACAAATGCTCATCAACCTGTTTTATAAATTCTGCCTGAGGCTGCAGTGATCTCATTTTGTGGAAAGAAAGCATTTTCTTGCTATGTTTTAATCTCTCATGTCTTTGGCTTTCTATCACATTTTCTTCTCATTTCTCCTGCTGAGTTTAATCATAATTTTCACCAGTGCTGAAGGCCTTCAAAACCTACTACAACTTGTTTGGAGATGCAGGCTGTGAAAATGAGACTTACAGTTAACCTAGTGAAGGGCAGACTTAGGCAGTTGCAGTCTTTTGCTCTCCAGCAAGCTCACCATACAAGCAATCTGTGCAGTACATATTTGAATCAGATTCACAAGAACCAGCAAGCTAACTGTAGCTTTATCTTGGCTACTTTGGAGAAATTATGAGCCACACTGGATCTAGATATTTATCTCTATGACAGTCCTGGTCTGCTGTGAGGTGATTAGATATGATCACTCCTTTTTTAAATGAGGAAAGACAAACTGCAGTGTACTATTATTAACAAGGATGCATTCAGTGGTAGGCAACTTCTTACATCTCCATTCTGCCTGTTTTGAGTACGGATCTCTGGAACATGGACCGATTTTGAGGCTCCTGGGCACTCTTAGATGAAGCTCTGTCAGTCATTCTCTTTTTCTCTTTTGTGCTTTAATATAGATATATGTTCATATCTCACTTTCCATGGCACTCTGAAAATTTCTGATCACTAGGCTTAACCTTCTGATTTTCTCTTCTTCATCCAACAATCACAAAACTATTGATCCACAACCAGTGTTTGACCCAGAATGTTTTATGATCTCTGCGCATGTTCACTATGTGCGCAGAACAATAAAAATGAGAGGGCTGCTTGAATGCAGGGCTGATCTCACAGGTCTTCTAACTGCTAAATGAAAGTCCTAACCACACATTGAACAAAACAGAACAACCTCATTACCTTCACAAATCTTGTCTTTGGGCTTGAAGGTTCCCTTTTCTGTCTGCATTTTACAAATGTCCTTAACTGTCACTTTAATTGTCAAGTTCCACTTTAGATCCAACATCTGTTTGCTTTCACAGATTAACAGGAAGGGAGAAATATTAAGCAGTGGACAAATACACAACTACAAAAAAGCACATATGAGATAGATTGACTAAACTTTCAAATTCTTTATAATGTATTGGCTATTCAGGTAATCCTTTTAAGCTTCATGCAGTCTATCCTGTAAATAGTTTCATAATTTTCAAGTCTACTGTCAGGGAAAAGAGCTCTGAAGGAAGAGCACTGTCATTTGAATTTTTCTTTGTTAGCAAAGTTATCATGATTACATTTCTGTGAGTATGATCCACATACTTTCGAATTGTTATCCAGCTGTTCTGCCAACTGTGTTGCCCATATTATTATAATCAGAAAAGTATTGTTGGCATTCTGTAATAGCGTAAACATTAGAGTATACAGTATGGTTCTTCAAGGGTGTCATCAGGAGTAATTCAGCTTTTCCTAACTTCAGTAACATTAAACTTTCATTTACATATTTGTATCTCTGTTGATTCCAAAACACTTAGACTCTCACTTTTTCTCAGGTTTTCAGCACCAATCTAATACCTTCTTGTCTTTCAGGATTTGAATGATTTGCCATAGCTTTCTACATGTATTCCCTTAACTATATGGCAAGCCTTTGAGCATACTTTTATGATCATTGTCTACCTTGCTGCATTCTTTTCCACATTGAAATGAATTGCTGGAGACAGCCTTCTTTGTGAGTTTTGTGCCTGCTAATTGACATTACGCAACTCTGTTCACCTAGAAAATAGTAGAGTTCTCGTTGTAATTCCCTACTGTCAATGGCTGGGTATGGCTATTGTAAAATATCATTACTAAGATCCTCTTATCAATTCCTCATGCTCCTCCTTTATCATCAGGATATTGTTGGCTAGAATTTGGTTTTTAGTGGCAAACTGATTAAGCTGTAACTTAGTTAAATTTCATAAACCACAAACTGGCTGCAAGCCTGGAAACACTGAAACTTTTGCCTAATTGGAATCAATTGCTTCTCTATTTATATGGGATTACAATGTTATTGGCTCAATTTAGTTTGTGGGAAATAAATTGTTGACGGTTTGGCTGAACAGCTGTAACAATGAAAAACTGAAAAAAAAAAAGATATGAATATAACAGGCACAGCCTGTTTAGCATTGCTAAAGCCATTGACATTATCATGGAAAAATGGCTTCAAGCCAAAAGAAGCTCATTTGGACAAGATGGAAGAGAAGAATTGTGGAATGTTACTGAATGTTGCAGAATCAAAAGATATGTTTATACTGTCACATTGGCCCACTCCCTGTTTAATGCCAGGGTCTTTATCCATTATTGTTCATGCTGCATAGATGTTAATATGCATGCAAGCTCCTTTCTGGGATAAGCTAAATCTTTCTCTCAAGGGGAAATCCTGCCCATGTGACCTCTGTAGCCATAAAGGATAGAGTATGCTGGTTTCTTAAGCCCACAGTATGCACTAAGAACATAAAACATGTTACCTACCCTTAAAGGAACTCTTCTTATGACTTTGGAGAGATCTTATGATCTCTCTAAGACTATTAAATCCGTATGACCATTTGCTGTATAATGTTATAAGAATAAAACTCCAGCAACCCAGTAAGGAAGAACTTTCAGCAGCTTAACAAAGGAGGCAGGTTGGATTCTTCTTCCCCCTTCATCTCATCAGTACTCGTGAGAACTCTTTTCCTTTACCCAGCAGAACTCTGTAGAAAAATGAGCATTGATCTCAAGGCTCTGCCTTCTAACTTAAGTCTGGGTACATTTGCCAGTAGCTGCTATGTCATCTTGGACTTCATTCGTAATTCTTCTCAAAGGCTGCAAAGTAATAGATGTATCTGGGTTTAGGCGGCCACTTAGACATTTGTAACGTTTACTCAGGTTTGGGTACTGGGCATGTGTTAAATGTCAGATATGTTGTGTCTGAACAGCAGGGCAGTACCTGGTGTTAACAGGCATATTGTCATCAAACAGTACCAAGAATTGGTGGACATTCTGATTTAACTCCACTTACTAATAGGGGAGAGACTTGATCTCCAACACTTTTAAGACTAACTTTTACAGTAAAATGCAGGATTTTGCAGTAGTATGTTGCCCACTGTCAGACCTGATAGCAGAACAAGGGAAGAGCAAGAGAAATCTTTCTCACCCAGGCTGGAAGGGACTGGAGTGATAGAGACAGATATGGACAGATGTCTGCAGAGAGAGCAGAAAAAAGAAGTTACTTTTGTGAAAGCAGCCTGGAGTGGAGTGTGATTATGTGCCTGCACACAGTATGAAAGCTTTCTTGAGGCAAGCTGTGGAGAGCGCAGAAGGCCAAGCGATATGGATGGCTTTGAGTACAACAATGCCAAAGCCACCCCCGAGGACCTGCCTTCCTTCTGCCAAGCAGCTAGGCATTCCAGATTAAGTTCTGAACAGCAGTGCAGTACATCATGTGTTAACGGGCATATCATGTGGCATCAAATACTTGGACAATGCCCTAAATAACATGCTTTAACTTTTGGTTAGCCCTGAAGTGGTCAGTCAGTTGGACTAGATGATCACTGTATGTCCTTTCCAACTGAAATATCCTATCCTATCCTATCCTATCCTATCCTATCCTATCCCATGCCATCCCATTTTTGGATTGTTGGTTTTGGTTTTGTTTTGCTTTTTTTTTTTTTCTGTGACATTCCCTATATTGTCCATAAATGACTGTTGGAATTCCTAAATCCAACTTTGGTCATAGCACTGAAATGAATACAACTCTATCAGTTTATCTAGGTAAGAATATGTCACACAAGAAAATAAAATTTGGAGAAGTGGAATGGTAATAAAGGTGTGACCAAGAAATCTGAGGGTTTACATCCAATATCAATTTGATCACTTTTTATTTTCAGATTCTAGTGGATATGTTGCCATCTTGAAGCTTCCAAACTACTGCAGGAACAAGAGTACACAATCAGTTATATTACATATCTTTTTCTAACACCTTCTTGCTAAACTGATTTAATTTACTATAATTGATTTTTCTTTTTAACAACTGCTATTGAGATGTACTTTATGTATTGGTTCTAGAGCCTGTGCATTTTAGTAGCTAAGTGATAAGCCTCTAATGAGACACTGTCACACTAATGGTTATTGCAGAAAGGAGTCCCTTAAGACAGCTGAGAGAGTGCTCCATTAAAAAAGTCCCAGTTCATAGAATCATAGAATCATAGAATCATAGAATCACAGTTAGGGTTGGAAAGAAAGGTCATCTAGTCCAAACCCCCTGTACTAAGCAGACACATCTTCAACAAGGTCAGGTTTCTCAGAGATCTGTCCAACCCAATCTTGAATGTTTTCTGGGATGGGGCATCTACCACCTCTCTGGGCAACCTGTTCCAGTGTTTTACTATCCTCATTGAAAAAAATATCTTCCTTATATCCAATCTGAGTCTACTATTACCCCTTGTCTTATTGCAACAGGCCCTACTAAAAAGTCTATCCTCATCTTTCTTATAAGCCTCCTTTAAGTACTGAAAGGACACAGTAAGGTCTCCTCAGAACCTTGTCACCTCCAGGATGACCTACTGCAACTCTGTCGACCTTTCTTCACAGCAAAGGTGTTCCATCCCTCTAGTCATATTTGTGGCCCTCCTCTGGACTCACTCCAACAGGTCCATGTCTTTCTTGTGATGAGGACTCGAGAGCTGGACACAGTACTCCAAGTGTGCTCATAAGAGCAGAGTGGAGGGACAGAAACCTCCCTCCACCTGCTGGTCACGCTTCTTTTCATCAGCCTAGGATGCAGCTGGCTTTCAGGGCTGTGAGTGCACATCAGCGGCTCATATCCAGCTTTTCATCTATTACCGAAAAGTTCTTCTCAGCAGGGTGGTTCTCAATCCTGTCATCCAAGATGCTTAGCTTGACCCTGGATGGGAACACTAAATACTGGGTGCTGGCTCAGAAGTCCTTTAAAGGCATGCAAGCAAGGAGTGAGTGGCCTTTGTAACTTGTGGCCATTAGGCAAAACAGATAACAACTCATCATCTGCCTGCTATGTCATTTTTTAGTGTTTCATATGTGTGTCGTGGTTTAAGCCCAGGCCGTAAATTAGAACCACGCAGTCTACTTCCCCCCCCACACTCCCCAGAGGGATGGGAAGGAGAATCGAAAGAATGTAACTCCCACGGGTTGAGATAAGAACAGTCCAGTAACTCAGGTATAACACAAATCACTACTGCTGCCACCAATAATAATAATGATAAGAGAAATAACAAGGGAAGAGAATATGATACCGCTCGCCGGAAAAGAGCCCGACCGAAAAGAGGACGTGCCCTTCCGGGTAGCTCCCAGTTACATCCCCGGGCATGACGTGCTGTGGTATGGAATACCTCTTTGGCTAGTTTGGGTCAGGCGTCCTGTCCCTGCTTCCTCCCGGCCCCTCCTCCTCCCTGGCAGAGCATGAGACTCACAAAGTCTTTGGTCAGTCTAAACATCACTGTTATCAGCTTTGTTCCGAGGCTGAAAGTCAAAAACACAGTGCTGCAACAGCTACTAAGAAGGAGAAAAACTGACTGCTACTGCTGAACCCAGGACAGTATCCACCCCTTATTCCATACCATTCACGTCATGCTCAGATCCCACATTTTCCATATACCCTCACTCTCATTTCAGTGCACTGTTATCTTAGTGCACGGACCAATTCCTATAAAGCTACTGAGTCCGTTCAGTTCATGATGTTGGGCTCCATCTCTTGTAACAGTCTTTCAGGGCAGGAGAGGCTGTGTGCAGTGTTGGATCGTTGTCTGCTGATGCTGATCGTTCCTTCACTGTAGAACTCATCCGGTTCTATCAAAGTTCATTCTCTGTTGGGATGATGGTCGGAGGGAAGTCAGGGCCAGTCGCTGGTGCCCTGCAGACTTCTAGTTGATGGCTATAGCAGGCAACAGCGTACAATTGAGTTCATTGTCTGTTTTCCCCTAAAATCAAATCCCCTTGAGGTACGCATCGGACTTCCCCATCTTCCTGCATTACCCACCAAGTATATCCAGGTCCCTGAGCAAAAGCAATCCCACGAGTGGGTTTGCCTTTACCTGAAGCAGGAATAACCCAGACTGTCTTCCCCAGCAAATTCTTCACGTGCACCACAGGAACTTTGTCCCCCTCTACAATATGTAAAAGTTCTGACTGTGCTGGGCCAGCCCTGTTGGCAGATCCTCTGGTGTTGACCAACCAGGTGGCCTTTGGTAAGTGTGTATCCCAATGCTTGAAAGTTCCCCCACCCATTGCTCTCAGTGTAGTTTTTAACAGCCCATTATACCGTTCGATTTTCCCAGAGGCTGGTGCATGGTAGGGGATGTGATATACCCACTCAATGCCATGCTCTTTGGCCCAAGTGTCTATAAGGTTATTCCGGAAATGAGTCCCATTGTCTGATTCAATTCTTTCTGGGGTGCCATGTCGCCACAAAATCTGGTTCTCAAGGCCCAGGATAGTGTTCCGGGCAGTGGCGTGGGGCACAGCGTATGTTTCCAGCCATCCGGTGGTTGCTTCCACCATGGTAAGCACATGGCGCTTGCCGTGGCGGGTTGGTGGGAGTGTGATATAATCAATCTGCCAGGCCTCCCCATATTTGTACTTCAGCCATCGTCCTCCATACCAAAGAGGCTTTAATCGTTTGGCTTGTTTAATTGCAGCACATGTTTCACACTCGTGAATAACCTGGGCAATAGTGTCCATTGTTAAGTCCACCCCTCGATCACGGGCCCATCTGTATGTTGCATCTCTGCCCTGATGGCCTGAAGTGTCATGGGCCCACCGAGCCAAAAATAATTCACCTTTATGTTGCCAATCTAAGTCCATCTGAGCCACTTCAATCTTAGCAGCTTTATCCACTTGTTGGTTGTTCTGGTGTTCCTCAGTGGCCCGACTCTTGGGTACATGGGCGTCTACATGGCGTACCTTCACCACCAGGTTCTGCACCTGGGCAGCGATATCTTGCCACAGTGCAGCAGCCCAGATGGGTTTACCTCTGCGTTGCCAGTTGCTCTGCTTCCATTGCTGCAACCACCCCCACAGGGCATTTGCCACCATCCATGAGTCAGTATAGAGATAAAGTACTGGCCACTTTTCTCGTTCAGCAATGTCCAAGGCCAGCTGGATGGCTTTCACCTCGGCAAACTGACTCGATTCACCCTCCCCTTCAGCAGTTTCTGCAACTTGTCGTTGAGGACTCCATACAGCTGCCTTCCATCTCCGATGCTTTCCCACAATATGGCAGGACCCATCAGTAAACAAGGCATACTGCTTTTCACTTTCTGACAGTTTATTATATGGTGGGGCCTCTTCAGCACGCATCACCTCCTCCTCTGGTGACATTCCAAAATCTTTGCCCTCTGGCCAGTCCATGATGACTTCTAGAATGCCTGGACGACTGGGATTTCCTATTCAAGCTCGTTGTGTAATTAGTGCAGCCCATTTACTCCATGTCGCATCGGTTGCATGATGTGTAGAGGAGACCCTGCCTTTGAACATCCAGCCCAGAACGGGCAACCGGGGTGCCAGGAGGAGCTGTGCTTCAGTGCCAATCACCTCCGAAGCAGCTCGAACCCCTTCATAGGCTGCCAGTATCTCTTTCTCAGTTGGGGTATAGCTGGCCTCAGATCCTTTGTATCCCCGACTCCAAAAGCCGAGGGGTCGACCTCGAGTCTCCCCTGGAGCTTTCTGCCAGAGGCTCCAGGTAGGACCATTCTCCCCGGCTGCGGTGTAGAGTACATTTTTTACATCTGGCCCGTTCCGGACTGGTCCAAGGGCTACTGCATGAACTATCTCACGTTTAATTTGCTCAAAGGCTTGTTGTTGCTCAGGGCCCCATTTAAAATCGTTCTTCTTCCGGGTCACATGATAGAGAGGGCTTACAATCGAACTGTAATTTGGGATGTGCATTCTCCAGAACCCCACAGCACCCAAGAAAGCTTGTGTTTCTTTCTTATTAGTTGGTGGAGACATTGCTGTTATTTTGTTGATCACATCTGTAGGGATCTGGCGACGTCCATCTTGCCATTTTATTCCCAAAAACTGAATCTCCTGTGCAGGTCCCTTGACCTTACTCCGTTTTATGGCAAAACCAGCTTTCAGCAGGATTTGGATTATTTCCCTCCCTTTCTCAAAGACTTCTTCCGCTGTATCACCCCACACAATAATGTCATCAATGTATTGCAGGTGTTCTGGAGCTTGCCCCTGTTCCAGTGCATTCTGGATCAGTCCATGACAAATGGTAGGGCTGTGTTTCCACCCCTGGGGCAGTCGGTTCCAAGTGTACTGGACGCCCCTCCAAGTAAAAGCAAACTGTGGCCTGCACTCTGCTGCCAAAGGAATTGAGAAGAATGCATTGGCAATATCAATCGTGGCATACCACTTGGCTGCCTTTGACTCCAGTTCATACTGAAGGTCTAGCATGTCCGGTACAGCAGCACTCAATGGTGGTGTGACTTCATTCAGGCCACGATAGTCTACTGTTAGTCTCCACTCTCCGTTAGACTTTCGCACTGGCCATATGGGGCTATTAAAGGGTGAGCGGGTCCTGCTGATCACTCCCTGACTCTCCAGACTGCGGATCAGCTTATGGATGGGAATCAGGGAGTCTCGATTGGTGCGATATTGCCGCCGGTGCACTGTTGCGGTCGCGATTGGCACTTGTTGTTCTTCGACCTTCAGCAACCCCACAACAGAAGGATCCTCTGAGAGACCAGGCAAGGTGGACAGCTGCTCATTTTCCTCAGTCTCCAAAGCAGCAATACCAAAAGCCCATCGGTACCCTTTTGGGTCTTTGAAGTACCCTCTCCTGAGGTAATCTATGCCGAGGATGCATGGAGCCTCTGGACCAGTCACAATGGGGTGCTTTTGCCATTTCCTTCCAGTCAGGCTGATCTCAGCCTCCAGTACAGTCAACTCTTGGGAACCTCCTGTCACTCCAGAGATATAGATGGGTTCCACCCCTTGACAGCTTGATGGCATCAGGGTACACTGTGCACTGGTATCTACGAGAGCTTTATACTTCTGTGGGACTGATGTGCCAGGCCATCTGACCCACACAGTCCAGTAAATCCGATTATCCCCTACCTCCACCTGGCTGGAGGCAGGGTCCCTCTAACAGTCATCACAACGTTGGACACCTAAGTCGTATTGAAAGGGATTATTCTTCGTTATCATAGGAGCTGGAGTAAAATCAGCTCTTCCGCTCCATCTGGGAACCTGCTCACCAGAGACTGAAGCCGCAGCTCTCATGGGATGATTAGTCTTGACCCTTGTTCCTATTTTCAATTCATGCACCCGTTCCTCCAAAGCTGAAGTAGGTTTTCCATCCCACTTCGTCATGTCTTCTCCATGATCCCGCAGGTAAAACCATAGGGTGGCCCGTGGTGTTTGCCTTCTATATCTTCTGTCTCGAACAATAGGACGTCTTTTGTTAACAGCTGAGACCTGTGTTGGTACACGTGAGGAGCTGGATAAATCAGATAGATCGTCCCTCAATTGTTTGACATCCTGGGACAGTTTTTCCACAGCTGAGATGATGGAAGGGGTGAGATTGTCTTCGAACTCTCGGAGTTTATGAATCATTTCATCCACTGTTGGTGTTACTATGTCACCCCAGGTTACTGTTGCCAATGAATGGGCATATGATGACGGTGCATTCCGTGTAAGTTTTCGCCACATGGGTCGTGTACATTCGACTTCATCTGGGTCTATGGGTATATCTCCGTTATTCGGTTTGATGTGATAAATCATCTCTACGATGGCTGATTCCCTCAGAGACTGGATGCCTTTGTCTAAAGTAGTCCACTTGGCCGAACGACTCGTAACATCGTCCTTGTATGGAAATCTTTCTTTCACAGCTGCCAAGAGCCGCCTCCAAAGACTGAGGGACTTTTTCTCTCTTGCAATTGCTTTGTCAATTCCCCCTTCTCTAGCAAGTGATCCCAGCTGCTTGGCTTCCGTACCTCCTAGTTCGTGACCATCGGCCCCATTGTCCCAGCATCGCAGCAACCAGGTGATGATGTGCTCCCCTGGTTGACGGGTAAAATCTTTTTGCATATTCCGTAGCTCGGTTGAGGTCCGAGGTCGAGAAGTCACCTCTTCTTCTTCTTCGTCATGTGATGATGACTCCTGACCAGATGCTGTCCTGAGTGGTGAATACATTGTTTCTTCATCTCGCTTCACCCTTCTTGCCTCTTTTTTGCTTTTTCTCTTGCGTAGAGGGGCAATCGATATTGGTACGAATTGGTCCTCTGGTTTAGCTGCAGTCATCACTGTGGTTTGAGTAGCAACAGTACTTGTTGCTGGGGGTGGTGTAGCTGCTGTGGTTGGAGCTGGGGTAGCTTCGCTGTCTGTTGCAGTTGAAGTTTGAGTAGCGGCTGTACTTGTCGCTGGGGGTGGTGTAGCTGCTGTGTTTGGAGCTGGGGTAGCTGCACTGTCTGTTGCAGTCGAAGTTTGAGTAGCGGCTGTAGTTGTCGCTGGGGGTGGTGTAGCTGCTGTGCTCGGAGCTGGAGTAGCTGCGCTGTCTGTTGCTTCGCCCTCAGATCCAGGGACATTTTTTCCCTTTTGAAGGTGCTGGATAGCGTTGAACAAGGCCCGGTAGGCATAGGCCAAGCCCCAGCACGTTGACATGATTTGTCCCTCTCTGGTATGACCAGGATGACAGCACACCTCATTTAAGTGTTTTACTAATTCTTCTGGATTTTGCAGTTGTTCGGTGGTGAAATTCCAAAACACTGGAGGGGCCCACTGACCTAGATACTTGCCCATACTATCCCACACACCCTGCCACTCATGGCTGTCCAGCCTCGGGGAAAATCTCTCGGTCCCCCTATTTTGTCGTCTAACCCCAGACAAGACCCAAACCCGACTCTGCTTAACTCTTGAGATCAGGTATAATGGTTGTGAACAAAACACACTCTGTATGCGTGCCAACATGGTGACCCCCATCACAATCAGCAAACAGGTCTCAACAATATTAAAAGGCCACTCAAAAATTTCAAAACTCTCAAACGATGCTGTAAACGGTCTGGGAGGGGCACTGGGAGGGTAAAAGAATGTCTCCTTCATAGGTTGACCACCCAGGAAGGAGAAAAAAGATGTATAGTTGCTAAGCATTTGTATTATATACCTCCCAAAGTATAAAGGTGGTGACCACACTGGGAACACAAGCCAGATCAGTTTCATGATCAATCCTTCTATTGTATTACAAGTCATTGCTACAAAATACAACGAGACAACAACCTTAGCCCAAGCCCCACACTTGAAAAACACCAACACAGCAAATACCGGCTCTAAGTAACCTACGGCATATTGAGACTGTGAGATCAAAAACAACAACTTTGAGAGCCAATAAATCAGCATTGTGATGAGTGACTATTAATCTAAAACACTGAATGCTTATCACAAATACGATTAGACACACTCCGGTCAGATCTGTCGTTATCTCAACCCTTCGTGGGTTCGGGCCCCACGTTGGGCGCCAAAAAAGAACTGTCGTGGTTTAAGCCCAGGCCGTAAATTAGAACCACGCAGTCTACTTCCCCCCCCACACTCCCCAGAGGGATGGGGAGGAGAATCGAAAGAATGTAACTCCCACGGGTTGAGATAAGAACAGTCCAGTAACTCAGGTATAACACAAATCACTACTGCTGCCACCAATAATAATAATGATAAGAGAAATAACAAGGGAAGAGAATATGATACCGCTCGCCGGAAAAGAGCCCGACCGAAAAGAGGATGTGCCCTTCCGGGTAGCTCCCAGTTACATCCCCGGGCATGACGTGCTGTGGTATGGAATACCTCTTTGGCTAGTTTGGGTCAGGCGTCCTGTCCCTGCTTCCTCCCGGCCCCTCCTCCTCCCTGGCAGAGCATGAGACTCACAAAGTCTTTGGTCAGTCTAAACATCACTGTTATCAGCTTTGTTCCGAGGCTGAAAGTCAAAAACACAGTGCTGCAACAGCTACTAAGAAGGAGAAAAACTGACTGCTACTGCTGAACCCAGGACAATGTGTTATAAAAAAATAATTACAGTAGATTTTCAGAAAAGGGTACAAAGAGTGGTAGAAAACCTTGCTACATAATTTGAATGTTCTGATTTAGGTTGAAAGTATCCAGTACGTTTGTTAATAAAAAGACTCAAGGTCTAGTAAATCATGTTCACTCTGCAACCAGCTTCTACAGTTTTTTATATTGTGCTTGCTTTATCTGAAGGCGTTTTTAAGTAAAAATCTCCACAAAGCAGTAAAAAATATATCTGGTTCATTGTATTCTTAAATTTTAGAGAACTGAGAAAATCTTAGGACATTTGAGCATTTGTACCAAAAAGTTGGTGGGAATTTTGTTGTTTTTTTTTTTGAGTGCTCTACTGTAGCCACAAACCAAACATAATAAAGCTACCCCTATTCAACTGAATATTCACTCCTGTCAAAGGTTAATAGAGTAGGTTCAAATTCAATCAGTGTGAGAGGCTTTGGCTTTGACGGGTTTCAAGGACACTTTCAGTTTGTCAATGGAAAAGTATGAATCTCACTTTGGCCCTGAAGTAGCATTAGGAAGCTTTTTTTCAAACTTTTGTGCTTAATGAAGTTCTTTGCATTCAAAATGACACATCTTGACACCTATTCATTTTCCTTTTTTCCTCCTCTTGTTTTTTTCTTTGTTTCTCATATTTTTCTCTTTTTTCTCCTCTTTTTCCTTTTTTTCTCTCCTCTGCATTTTCCTTTTTTCACCTACTTTTTCTTCACTGCAAAGCATACACAATGGGAAGAATAATTAGAACGTCAGACAATTTGAGCTAGGATTTCAAAATTATGAGACCAAATTGTATCCATCAAAACAAAAGCTTTGAGACCGAACTAAACACATTGCAAGCTTGATAATGAGTACATGCTATTATGAATAAGTGCTGAGAATTCTCTGAAGCTGTATAGACTAGGTGTTTCTTGTTTGCTACTGTTATGAGTCATGGACAGCAAAGGGACCTTTACCATTGCATCAAGCTGACACATTTGTTAAACTGTTGTTTTACCAGCTGTCCTCCATATCACAGCCAATATGAACTCAGCATGATCATGCATGGTTGTGTGCAGTAATATTTACATTTGAATGCTTCACAAACTTTTCTGAATGTGTAAGAGATTACATATAGTTTGTGTTTTCAGGGTATGACTATGAAAACTGTTTATTTGACTGATCATTTATAGCTGAACATATTTTGAGATTATTTTTTTTTGGCTGGATTCAACCTATTTAAACTTAATTTACAGTTCCAAATCACAGACTCCTTTCTAATAGGGCTGTAAAGCTGTATAAAAAATGAGAGCAAACAAGGTTGAAATGGAAATGTGTCGGAACATAAATAATCTAATTTTCTGTAGAAAACTGAGCAATGGGAATTTTTTGCATTAGTTTAAGTAGGAAGATATTTATTTACATGAAAACAATAAGACAAAATATTGCAAAGCTGGTAACAGTAGAGTAACAATTGAAAGGAGTGAAAAGAATAAAAGTTCAAGTGCTTAACTGAGTTCTGAAACATCTGCATGCACTCAGAAAAAGCTTGAGTATCATGACAGACGTTGCAGTGAAAATCTTGTCTTGTATAAAGTTCTTGTTTAATGTATAAATGGTCAAAAAAAGAAAACTGCTAGAAACATTTGAAAGGTAAGTTCAGACTTAGTCTTATGGACAGACATGTAATTTTCTGTTTCCCAAACTTCATCTCAACTTCTACCTTTATTTTAAGATGATACTGCAGAAGATTTTGCCTATCACTAGAAAGACCATCAAAATCATTGTATATGTAGACCTAACCAATAATTTTTTTTAATGCTGTGATTCCCTCTCATGAATCCCACATCTGCATTTGTGTGGGTAGATTTTTTGGCAGAGCTGGCTTTGTGTGGCTAAAAATCTTATCTCAGTTTATCTGTTGTTTCATGGTTTCATGTTGATTTTAAAATCTGAAGCTTTTAGCTCCTCTGAATACATTGGGCATACATTTAGAACAATATTTTAAGTGATGCTGAATGAGGACATCAAATGTAGTAAGAACTGGAATTTATGGTGTGCATGTAGATAAAGAATGATGAAGTTCTCAACTGTAGAAGACAGAGGGAAGAAAATGAACCTCCAGTAAGGTTCCCTTGCTATCCAGAAGTTGCAGATGTGAAGTTACTGTACCTACAGTGACTAACTTTATTCAGTGTTGCTATCCAGTAAATGCAGAGTGCTTTATTGACATTGTGTGTTGTGTTTTGACACAAATGGTAAGAGAACTCTAAATATCTGAATTTCCTGTATTGGCACTATTAACACCGGGTATTTTGAAGCTGTGACACTTTCCATCAGAATGAAATCTTGCAGAATTGAAAATAGAATGCTACAGAGTCTCAGCCTTTTGTCTTTTAGGCTTCCTGCTCTTTTTCTAAAACTACAGAAGTATGAAAAATTAGATACTTGCAAATAAATTAAGCATTTTTAAGCATTTACTTGAGTAAATGGAGAGAGTCTCCTATTACTGTGAATGGGAAGATTCATTTTCTTGGTTTCTTGTTTTAGATTAATCATACATAAAAGGTCAAAATTAATCTGTGTGAATCATGATCATGTGACTATCATTATTATTTAATTTTATAGATTCCAGAAGATTGGAATAAGCTTATAAAGACAGGGTCATTCTTACTTGGCAATGTAGACTATATATAAGGTTTATTTTACATATTTAGATGGAACATAAAAGCAAGTATACAAAGTATTGGCAAGAAACCCTAGAGTAGGGCATATAGAAACATAGAATAGTTAGGGTTGGAAACGACCTTGAGATCATCTAGTTCCAACCCTCCTGCCATGGGCAGGGACACCTCACACAAAACCATGCCACCCAAGGCCTCATCCAACCTGGCCTTGAACACTGCCAAGGATGGAGCATTCACAGCCTCCCTGGGCAACCCATTCCAGTGCCTCACCACCCTCTCAGTGAAGAATTTCTTCCTTAGATCCAATCTAAACTTCCCCTGTTTAAGTTTGAACCCGCTACTCCTTGTCCTGTCACTCCAGTCCATCCCCAGGATCCTTCTAGGCCCCCTTCAGATACTGGAAGGCTGCTCTGAGGTCTCCACGCAGCCTTCTCTTCTCCAGGCTGAACAGCCCCAACTTTCTCAGCCTGTCTTCATACGGGAGGTGCTCCAGTTCCCTGGTCATCCTTGTGGCCATCCTCTGGACTTGTTCCAACAGTTCCATGTCCTTTTTATGTTGAGGACACCAGAACTGCACACAATACTGCAAGTGAGGCCTCACGAGAGCAGAGGAGAGGGGCAGGATCACCTCCTTCGACCTGCTGGTCACGCTCCTTTTGATGCAGCCCAGGATACAGTTGGCTTTCTGGGCTGCGAGCGCACACTGAAGCCGGCTCATGTTAATTTTTTCATCGACCAACACCCCCAAGTCCTTCTCTGCAGGGCTGCTCTGAATCTCTTCTCTGCCCAACCTGGAGCTGTGCCTGGGATTGCTCTGACCCAGGTGTAGGACCTTGCGCTTGGCATGGTTAAAGTTCATAAGGTTGGCATCAGCCCACCTCACAAGTGTGTCGAGGTCCCTCTGGATGGCATTCCTTCCCTCCGACGTATCAACCAAACCACACAGCTTGGTGTCATTGGCAAACTTGCTGAGGGTGCACTCAATCCCACTGTCCATGTCACTGACAAAGATGTTGAACAAGACCGGTCCCAACACCGATCCCTGAGGGACACCACTCGTTACTGGTCTCCAGCCGGACATCGAGCCATTGACCACAACTCTTTGCGTGCGGCCATCCAGCCAGTTCTTTATCCACTGAGTGGTCCACTCATCAAATTGATGTCTCTCCAATTTAGAGACAAGGATGTCATGTGGGACAGTGTCGAACGCATATATTCATGTCTAATGTCTTGGCATTTCTCAGTGGGTGAGGGTCGAGTCTTGAGGAGAGTGGGACTTTGGCCCAAGTTCCATTTTGTGACAGTCTGATTATGGCAGACTTGAGAGTTTGTGAAATCTGAGGGGCATCCCACTCAGAGGGAGATGCTGGTCGCTGCCCACTTCAGTCCTTAGGGGGGCTCAAAGGTTCTCACTTAGTACCACATTTTATTGGTTTACAATATGAGTGACTTTAGTCATTAGTAATTTTCATCCTGGCCACAATCCAAGTCAATAGTTACTGGAAACAAAGCTCCAGTAGCAGTGGTACAGTTCAACTCAGACTATGATCAAGGGAAGGAATGTTCTAAGGCTGTCAGGGAATGACTGATTATCCCCTCTCTCGCTTCGCACCTTAGGTATAATCAGTGCCTCCCTCCTTAGCCATGTAAGAATTCTTAGTACAGTCAAGGGATGCTTCACCACCCAACTCATTACACAAAGGCCAAGGCCTGATGGGAATTCCTGAGATTGTAGAGCAGCCCAGAGGATAAGGGGAGCGAGGATGCACCACCACAAGCTTTAACTCATTCATTCCTATGGTTCTCTTCTGTAAAGGACTCACCTGGAAGATCTTAGCAGAATTATTGCCCAAATAATAAAATAGTGATCTAAGAACGTTCAAAAAGAACATTCCATTGATAGTAGAAACTTCCTTGATTATGACTATTTCTCAGAATGAACCAAGGAAGATAGCACGCAGATGTGAAATTGAAGTCATACAATGTATTTACCCTTTCTTCTAAGGTTAGAAAAATTATCTTTCACAATATAATGTATTATAAACATTATCATATACAGTAAATATACACCAAAGCAGTAATAGTGTTCTGGTAGCAGGCAAATCCGCTTTGCTATCTTATAGCTAGAGAAATATGGTCTTTCACTAGCAGCACATCTTGCTGACTCTTAGCTTGTATTATTTTCTTTAAAGTTATGCTTCACTTCGAATCCTACACCTTTTTTTTTTTTTTTAAAAAAAAAAATAGGTTAAATAGGTTAAGTCTGTAGAAAAAAAAGTGTATTTACCTAACTCTGCTTTCAATGAAATGTGATAAAAACACCAGGAGTTTGTGGGAACTCACGTGCAAGAGACTTTCTCGCCCTCTCAAAACGTACATTTTTTAAAAAAGCAGGGACTCTTGCCTACTTTTATTAGCTGAATGAATGCCTGATTTTGAAAAGTAGGTAATGACACATATGTTTATAAAATCTTTTTAGTTGTCCCATTCCAGCACCAACAATCCTTGTTTGAAGAACACCTGAAAAATAAAATTCCTATCATATCCAAATTATACTCAAGATCCAAGGTCTGAAGAAAATATTTTCTTGCTTTTCAGTTCCTCTTCTTTCCTTGCAGACAATTCTTTATAATGAATATGTAATTTAAAGAAAAATATAGTGCTGCGAACATTAAAATGTATTAAGTTAATTTGATTTTCATTTCATATTCAGCAACTATATAAAAGTTTTAAAAGTTGAATTCTTTAAAATACTGTGTTCAATGTTTGTAATTAAATTCTCTGTTCAACTCCAGCTATGGATTACATAAATCTTTTATTTATAAATTTTTTCTTATAATTGACTTTAAAATATTCCAAATAATACAGATATACTGTTGATCTATATCTATGTAGTTAAATAGAGATAAGTGTTGCACTCAGTAATAGCCTTACATTTTATTATCTATAATGGTTTGATAACATCAAAAATATGACATATATCACTTAAATGTTCAGAAAGAAGTCACACTTTGAAGAGGTATAAAAATTAGCTGATATTTTTTATGACAGTAAGTTAAATTTTTTTTGACAATGTATTTACAGTTCAATGGTGAATTGGAAAGCAATCCTAAAATTATTTAAAAGTCTATTACTCTTTAATAGTCTATAGAATACCTTTAAAAGTGACCTCCTAATATGAACGAAACCTCTATATGAAGTGTGAATCTGAAAAATATAATAAATAATCCTTAGATGTTATATTGTACAACGCAATTTATATTCTTCTCTGAGTAAAGTACGTTTAAAGTTTTGCTTACTGTATGTATATCAGAGTAGTAGTAATTCAGGGCATAGCTTATCAGCATCAACCTAAAACCTTTTTCTTTTTAATAATTGTACCTTTGGATGCACAGCTGATAGTGTTTACCTTTTCAGTTAAATGCCACATTTCTAAATTGGCCAAACAGGAACCTTATTCAAGGTTTGAAAAAACAATATTTAAAGAAGATGGTTTCATTCATCTCTTAAACATAATTTTCCAAGAAACACTAACTGCTCACATTTTTGCTATACGTGATTGTAATTCTGTTGTGACAGTCAGTGTGGTAAAAGTCATGACTTCCCCCCATCCATATATAAATGCACTGAAATCCAGACAGTGGCTAAATCTGTGAAAAATCTCAGTTCATAGAAATTTTGCAGAGAAAAGTTTTTAATTTTGTGTGTACAAGGAAAACTTTTGTATTCAGTTTCTAAATGGATGGTTTCATGGCACTCCTGAAGATAAATTTAAAGTCATGACAGGAAAACAAAAATCGACAAAACAAACCCAGAAAGGATCTAGGGGGGTTGTTGGTAAACAGGAAGCTGCCTTTGTGCAGCTTTCCTACAAAATTACTCTTCTCCCTTGTTTACCTTTAAGTACATAATCAATTCATCTGGATACACTAGGTCAAACATGAGAGACTAGTCACGCTCTGTAGCCAGAATTTTCAGTAGTGTTTGGGACTGAAATGGTTGTTTCCAGCAACTAAAAGTGAGATTTCTGAGTTTTGACAGCTTTTTTCATTATGCAGTCACAAAGGAACCCAAGTTTCCAAATAGGAATGGGAAATAATTGTGCAGAAAAAGACAAATACACTGTTCCTCATTTTAGAAGACACAAAAATGGGAAAAAAACATGATGATGAGGAGCTGTAGACAAGAAAATAAAAACAGTGCAACATCAAAAAGATATTAAAAAGCAGGAGAAGTCTCTGTGATCCTATGGGTAGTTATTTCACCAGCAAAAGTATTCAACAACTGCATTAAATAGTTGCTAAATTTGCTAAAAAACCTCTTTCCAACTAGAAATGGGCAAGTACTGTAATTTGGAGCAGATTTGTAATAGCATATTTGGCCACTGATAATGGTTTCATACTCTAAGTGAACTTTGTGGATATTATTATTTTCTACATATTTTGCTGAACAGTTGCTGCTGAAGCATTTTTAATGGCATTTTATCAGCTTCAGAATTCACCTCCAGCATGAAATACAACGAAACATGAAAGAAGCAGTGAAAAAAGGGTAGCTAGAAAGTGTAAAGAACAAAACCAGACTATGATGAATTTCTTTTACTGTTTAGAATTCTACGCTACTTTATTTTGCTTAGTCTATAACTTGCAATGTCTTATACAGCTGGTTGACTTTTAGTAGTCCAGCCAGCAAGCTGACAAATAAAACATTATGTGTCAGAGCTTTATGAATAAGTACTTGTTCTTGAGTTGCAATAAATTAAAAATAAAAAAAAAAAAAACCAACAAAAAATATACATAACCTGAGAAGCTAAAGTATATTCCTCTCAGAAGCTATGTTCTTCTCTAATGGAAAGATTTATTCATGTGTTTTTTAAATTATGAAGTATTGTTGCCATCGTAATTTATTGTTATTTCCCACCTGCATTTTTTTTTTTTGGTTGCACTTAGAGGTCTGATTTGAAGTGTACAGAGCTAAGCTAGAAGAAAGCTTCTGCTATGGTTTTACTAGGTCCGAATAGTTTCACACTTTCAGTTATTACTCTTCCAGAACAACAGTATCACTCTCAGTGATAAAAATAATAGTGCAGTTAAAATTCTAGAAACTCAAGATCGGTTTCAGTTCTGCTTAAATTCTGTGAATCTGCAACTTTGAGCTGGACATTTCATAAGAACATTTAATACTTATACATAGCAAATATCACTTCAGTATCTTTGTCTGACATTTCTATTTGCATTCTTGGCTATAAGCAGTCCACACAGATATATAGCCAAGGAAAGGAAGAGAATTAACCCTTTATTAAAGGTATCCATTTGTTCATTTAGGGGTCTATAAATACCAGCAATGCATTCATGTGAATTTTGATCACATTTCACAAACATTTTACCTCCCTATTTTCCTATCCTCTATTTATCCCATATGACAGTTTGATTTCTAGCTCTGCAGAGCACATATTTCTGTGATTTACCACAACAGAAAATGGTCTTTACAGCACGGCAAGAATTATACTTTGGGGTTTTTAAATCTTTTTCTGCAACAACAGAAACTTAATAAAATATGTCAAATGGTAAAATAGGTTCTGATAGCCTAGGATGCAAGCTAAGAAACAGCACACACAAATCTTCAGTGCTGTATTTCTGTAAGATTTACGTGTGTTCTGAGGTTATAAATCAGTCTTAAGGCTTATAAGAAAGTAAAGCATGGTATCTTCAGGTCATCATACGGGCACAACTTCACAGACAGCATAAGCTTTTCAGTAAATACACTGACTTTTGCAAACTGTAAATCATCTGTAAGCCACTACTGTTCTACTAATTACAGTAAGAAGCTGTGCTCATTAGCTGTTCTCATCTGGTTCACTGCACGAGCTAAATAGCCCATAAATGAGCCAGCAATTATTGCTATATTACTGTTACCAGCTCTGTTCATATCAAAATATCTTCACCAAATGTTGTGCTTCTTTGTATTATCATGTTAGGAATTTCACAATTGCATGTTGGAGCAGTTAATTGGGAGATTGTTCTTGGAAAATGGAATAGCTTCTAAAACTTCTATAAATGACTGGCTATCATAAGTATCTTCGGCCCTTTTATAACAACCTTTTAAACCAGGCATCCTACATGAATACCTGCATATAGTACTTAATGAACCATGAAAGAAAATGCACACTTTGCTATTTATCCTCAGTTCTTCTTCTAATAGTAAACTTTTGTTGGGTACTAGATGTAAACATTTAATTATGAAGAGGAAGCATTATGGATTTGGTAGTATTCATAGGCAGTGTGCTAAATTAGTCATATAAGTCTTGTTAGTAGTATATATACTGTATATGAACTTGCTGTTGTATTCCCAGTGGCAACTTCTACAGCAAGATTTTTAAGGCGATAACCTGTGTGCCAATTAAGGCCTAGATGTGCCATCCAAATGTCCTGCAGATGAGTTTTCAGAGAGGGAAATGTGCTTTAGACTCATAGGCAAGGGATATGAGCTTCTCTTCTCTTCCCTCCAGTCTCACACGTATACCAAGCTGTAAACACTCGTCCCGTCTTGGTTTGGGTACATCTTCGTCTGTTTTCTGACTTGCTCTTATAAAAAAATTCTGAAGTTCCTTGCTGTAGAATTTATACTGAGTCTGCTTATGTCAGTCAAAAAGCCACCATTTGCTGTCCCCATTTTTTATCAATGAAGCTCATCGCTTCTTCTTCTTACTGCCTGTGTGGTTCAGCAGAATTTTGCCATAATACATAATTAGAACCATTTTTCACATGGGCAATTTCTGATGTTGCTGAGAAGGAAAGCATTCAAAAAGAAAATAAATGTTGATCTTAAAGTCATGGATTGTCCCTCAGAAAGCCAAAGAGGCATGCACTGAAGAAGCAATTCCTAACCTACAGCATATTTAATGAACTTTGTAAACTTCATCATTTAAATAATGTGATAGTAGCAGGTAAAATATCTGTCCTTCAACATAGAAAAATTGCTCTATGCAGCTTCAGAAAACACAAGCACCATTAGTTCATCTCAAGTGGCACACTCAAATGCCTCTTACTTCTTAGTTCTGGGCTTAATCCTGCTGGGCCAAGCAGGATTCCTAGCTTAGGAAGCTAGCACCATTAACACAATAAAGCAGAGACTGCCATGAATAACTAGATAATCTCAGTTACATATTTTCAAAATTAGCTCCAGGATTGCGGTGTGATTCCCTGAGGTGCCTTTATACAGCATGATCAGTGAAATCTTTATATACCTGAAGTAGGAACACCCTAGCAGTGGCTACTTTCCTCCTGTGGCTGCTCCTCAGTAGATGTTAGACATCAGGAGCACTTCAGATGCATCATGAAACAGCATAGTGGTGAGTGAAGAGGAAATGGGAGAAGAGCATCAGGAAGTGATAGTTTGTTAAAGAAAGGAGGAAGAAATATAATTATATATTATAATATATATATTATAAATTATATATATTTTGAAATATAATGATGGAAATACTCAGACTACTGAGGTTTCCAGGATTCCCAGTTTATTAAAATATTTATTCCTTTTAATTCATTTTGGCAGCAAACAGCCAAGCAAACAAAAGAAAGATCATTTAGTTATGTTTGTGGCCAATTTGGTGGCCTTCTATGATGGGGCTACGAAACTGGTGGACAGGGGCAGAGCAGTTGACGTCATCTACCTGGACTTGTGCAAAGCATTCGACACTGTCCCACATGACATCCTTGTCTCTAAATTGGAGAGACATCAATTTGATGGGTGGACTACTCAGTGGATAAAGAACTGGCTGGATGGCCGCACGCAAAGAGTTGTGGTCAATGGCTCAGTGTCCGGCTGGAGACCGGTAACGAGTGGTGTCCCTCAGGGATCGGTGTTGGGACAGGTCTTGTTCAACATCTTTGTTGGTGACATGGACAGTGGGATTGAGTGCGTCCTCAGCAAGTTTGCCAATGACACCAAGCTGTGTGGTTCGGTTGATACGCCGGAGGGAAGGGATGCCATCCAGAGGGACCTCGACACACTTGTGAGGTGGGTTGGTGCCAACCTTATGAAGTTTAACCATGCCAAGCGCAAGGTCCTACACCTGGCTCAGAGCAATCCCAGGCACAGCTCTAGGTTGGGCAGAGAAGAGATTCAGAGCAGCCCTGCAGAGAAGGACTTGGGGGTGTTGGTCGATGAAAACATGAACATGAGCCGGCTTCAGTGTGCGCTCGCAGCCCAGAAATCCAACCGTATCCTGGGCTGCATCAAAAGAAGCGTGACCAGCAGGTTGAAGGAGGTGATCCTGCCCCTCTGCTCTCGTGAGGCCTCACTTGGGGTATTATGTGCAGTTCTGGTGTCCTCAACATAAAAAGGACATGGAACTGTTGGAACAAGTCCAGAGGAGGGCCACAAGGATGATCAGGGGACTGGAGCACCTCCCTTATGAAGACAGGCTGAGAAAGTTGGGGCTGTTCAGCCTGGAGAAGAGAAGGCTGCATGGAGACCTCAGAGCAGCCTTCCAGTATCTGAAGGGGGCCTACAAGGATGCTGGGGAGGGACTCTTCATCAGGGACTGTAGTGACAGGACAAGGGGTAACGGGTTCAAACTTAAACAGGGGAAGTTTAGATTGGATATAAGGAAGAAATTCTTCACTGTGAGGGTAGTGAGGCACTGGAATGGGTTGCCCAGCGAGGTTGTGAGTGCTCCATCCTCGGCAGTGTTAAAGGCCAGATTGGACAAAGCCTTGGGTGGCATGGTTTAGTTTGGAGTGTCCCTGCCCATGGCAGGGGGCTTGGAACTAGATGATCATAGAATCATAGAATAGTTACAGTTGGAAAGGACCTTAAGATCACTGCCCTGGACGTCAAGAGAGCAGAGTTTGGCCTCTTCAGGAGCCTGCTTAGGAAGGTTCCATGGGATATAGCCCTAGAGGGCAGGGGGGCCCAAGACTGTTGGTTGTTATTCAAGGATCACCTGCTCCAAGCTCAGGAGTGTTGCATCCCAACTAGAAGGAAGTGCAGCAGGAGGGCCAGGAGACCTCCTTGGATGGATAAGGAGCTGCTCAGGAAAATTCAAAGGAAAAAAGAGGCTTACAGAAGGTGGAAGCAGGGACAGGCAGCCTGGGAAGAATACAGGGATGTTGTCCGGGAAGCTAGGGACCAGGTGAGGAAGGCTAAGGCCCAGTTAGAATTGAACTTGGCTAGGGATGTTAAGGATAACAGGAAGGGATTCTATAGGTACGTAGCGAGTAAAAGACAGACTACGGACAATGTAGGCCCCCTTCGGAAGATATCAGGAGAACTGGTTACCCAGGATTAGGAGAAGGCTGAGGTTCTTAATGACTTCTTTGCCTCAGTCTTCACTGGCAAAGTCTCTGACCGCACCACACAAGTCTTGGAAGGCGAACGCAGGGACTGTGAGAATGAAGACCCTAGGCTCACTGTAGGAGAGGATTTGGTTCGAGACCATCTTAAAAACCGGAACGTACAGAAGTCCATGGGACCTGACGAAATCCATCCACGGGTCCTGAAAGAGCTGGCAAATGAAGTTGCTAAGCCACTGGCCATCATATTGGAAAAATCATGGCAGTCAGGTGAAGTTTCTGACGACAGGAAAAAGAGAAATATAACCCCCATTTTCAAGAAGGGGAAAATGGATGACCTGGGAAATTACAGACCAGTCAGTCTCACCTCTGTGCCTGCCAAACTCTTGGAGCAGATTCTCCTGGAAGGCATGCTAAGGCACAGGAAAAAAAAAGAAGGTGGTTGGTGACAGCCAGCATGGCTTCACTAAGGGTAGATCCTGCCTGACCAATTTGGTGGCCTTCTATGATGGGGCTACGAAACTGATGGACAGGGGTAGAGCAGTTGACGTCATCTATCTGGACTTGTGCAAAGCGTTCAACACTGTCCCACATGACATCCTTGTCTCTAAATTGGAGAGACATCAATTTGATGGGTGGACCACTCAGTGGATAAAGGACTGGCTGGATGGCCGCACATAAAGAGTTGTGGTCAAATGATCTTAAGGTCCTTTCCAACCCTAACTATTCTATGATTCTATGATTCTAATTGCAGTGATCTTCAGTGTCATTTTAATTGAGGATTAACCAAGTAAAAAAAAAAAAAAAACCAACAATAGACATATTTCATATTTTTCTAATATGATTATCCTGTAATTGCAGTAGAATTATATGCTATAAATATTCCGAAACCACAGAGTCTCATTACAAATAGGAGACTAGGGGGAAACAGTTCCCATGGATAATATTCAAGTGTATTTTACATCAAATATTATGCATTTAAGAAATCATGTACAATATATTGAAGATTCTATTTTAAAATGTAAAACTTTACTTTCAGTGAAACTGAGGTTTATGACAATAAACGTGAAAATATTCCGAAACAGCTTTGGTTAGGACTTCTTCATATCAGGTGATTATGCTGGACTTGATAGACATTATTGCAGCAGGTTGACCATGGCTGGATGCCAGGTGCCCACCAAAGCTTCTCTATCACTTCCCTTTCTCCGCTGGACAGAGGACAGACAAAAAAAATGAAAGCCTCGTGTGTCCAGATAAGGACTGAGAGATCACTCAGCAATTACTGTCATGGGCAAAGCAGACTTGACTTGGGAAAATTAATTTATTACCAATCACAATCAGATCAGGATATCGAGAAATAAAACCAGTTCTTAAAACACCTTCCCCTGACCCGTCCCTTCTTCCTGGGATCAACTTTATTCCCAATTTCTCTACCTCCTCCCCACCAGTGGCACAGGGGGACAGGGGTTGTGGTCAGTTTATCACACTTCTCTGCACTCCTTCTTCCTCAGGGGAGGACTCCTCACACTCTTCCCCTGCACCTGTGTGGGTCCCTCCCACAGGAGACAGTCCTCCATGAATTTCTCCAACATGAGTCCTTCCCAGTGGCTCCAGTTCTTCATTAAATGCTCCAGTGTGGGTCCCTTCCATAGGTGCAGACCTTCAGGAGCAGAATGCTCCAGTGCGGGTCTCTACAGGGTCACAGTCTCCTTCAGGCATCAACCTGCTCCATTGTGGGGTCCTCTCTAGGTTGCAGATGGGTATCTGCTCCATTTCAGACCTCCATGGGCTGCAGGGGCACAGCTGCCTCAGCATGAGCTGAGAAATCTCAGGCTGCAGAGAAATCTGCTCCTGCTCCTGGAGCAGCTCCTCCTCTCCTGCACTGACCTTGGTGTCTGAAAAGTTTTTTCGCTCACATATTCTCCTTCCTCTCTCCTGGCTGTAATTGCTGTTGTGCAGTTTTTTCCCCCTCTTAAATGTGTTATCCTAGAGGTGGTAAAACCATCACTGATGGGCTTGGCCTTGACCAGTGGCAGGTCCGTCTTGGAGCCGGCTGGCATTGGCTCTGTCAGACACAGGGGAAGCTTCCAGTAGCTTCTCACAGAAGCCACTATGGTAGCCCTCCCTCACTATTAAAACCTTGCCAAGACAGAAGTAAAGTATCACAAACTACTAGCATCATAAAATAAGCAGCCTGATTTTATTTTAAGAGGGAGTCATTGGCATGAAGGGGTGTAACCATAGCTTTGAAGTAATTTATCCCCATCAGATGAAAAAAGACAGATGTAATGTAGTATTCACATTGGCATCTTTTTTAAAAAGTTAATCAGAAAAGCAACTGTGGTGAATGTATTATGTAAACATCGTTCTTTGAGAACTTAAGATCCACATTTTATACAATGAGGAGTTTTGACCTGTTTTTTAAAAGTACATTACTTGAGCTGCTGTTCAGCAGAAAAGCTAAAGTAGAACCAACACATGTCAATGTAAATGATATCTTGAGCCATTAGTCTTGTATTTTGATAAAAGGCCCTTTGGATTTAGCAGCCTTTTCACTCATTCTTTGTGTTAATGAACATAGTTCATTGTAATGGATAAGAATCTAGTGTGGATGGGCTTTCCTTTTATTGTCATTGTTACACGCAGCAACAAACAAGTCAAGGAAAGAGGGATATAAAAACAGGGCTGCAGCAAAGCAAAAGGTCATACGCTAAAGTGTCATGTTGATTCTGGAGAATTATTAGCTGCAGAGTGACTGGCACACTTAACAGTACCTTCATGATTCATTTGCCAGTCACTCTGCAATTATTCCAGGTGCTGCTGGGGAAACGACTCTCAAGTTTCATAGGATTAATCAGCAAATAAATGTTGGCAGGATAAAACCTCCAACACAGGCTTCAGGTGCAGCACTCAATGCAGATGGAAACACTTCAGTTGGTTCTTAGAAGCAGTGGTTATATCTTGGCTGGGAAAAAGATTGTTCTGGTGAAACCTTAAGTTTTTTGTCCTAGTCTTACTTGAAAAACAGAGCAGAAAGTAGAACTTAAGCTTTTGAGTATTAGAAAATAAAGAACTGTTTTTTTCTAAACTAAGTCCTTTGTCTAAGGAACAAATAAGAAATCAGAACAAAGGATGTAGGAGTTCAAGGGGGCATGTATTATTTTTATTTTTATCTGCATTTAAAGGAGTGCTCTGTCTGATTCTTCTAGTTCTTTTTCTTCAGTAAAAGAAGCAGTGATGTTAATGTGGCTCAGGTCAAGGGAATACAGACAAGCACCCTGTTGTTTAAGTCATGGAATTTCTGAAATGTTCTAATTCTCTTCCAAAAGGGCTCGGGTCAGTTTTAAAAGGTAACATAGGGAGTACAGTACAGTCAGTCAGCCTACTTTACAAATGTCATTGACATGAAAATATAACAACTTCAGAGCAAGGTGTACTCTGGGGCTTGATGATCAAAAAGCACAATGAAAGAGTTAATTAGTAAAGTTGTCAGAAATGTTTGGTTAAAAATTTTGCTCTCAAACTGTTAACAAAAAAGCACAGTTTGACCTAAATGAAATTTTACATCTGGAGTGTACTTCTTTCACAAGATTTTTAATGCAAATGCCTTTCACCCAAAACATTGAACATGTGGAGAAGTTGTATTTTGATTCTGTATGTCTTTCATATTCAGTGAAAGCTCTGATACATTGTCTCATGCCTCCATTTTTCTTTATGATATAAACTAACCAGATGAACCTGAGTTGGATCCACTGAGGCAGACATTGCTTCATTTCAGGGTATGGAATGTCTTAGAAAAGAGTTTAAGCACCCAAAAGCAACTTATAAATTAAATCCTTTTTGCTTCCAGGTTTTCTGAAATATCAGTGGTTGCCCAATCTGCTCTAAAATGATTTCTACAAATTAAACTCATTCAATTATGTAACTCCAGGAAATATATAATGCATCATCGGTTTGTTTTGCTAAACTGTGATTAATTCATGCATATTCTTTTCAGCTGGTGAATCTTAGGCTTAGTTTGGAAATTAACTTCCATTTTCTTTTAAAAAAGCATCCAAGTTTATATTGAAGTATATTTTGTCATGTTCTTGGATAATCCTTCTTGTACTAAGGTGAGAGGGTGAGTCTCTTAGATTCCAATCCCTGCAGAGAATAGGCACATTAACTGTAATTAACGCAATAGTATTGCCCTGCCACTTTTAGAAACCACAAGGCAAGGCCTTGCTAATACACAGTATCAGAGAGGAAAGTATTTACTGACAAATGAAAAACTGAATTGGAAAGAAAAGGACAGGTAAAAGAGTGCTAAAATCTGCCTGTGGCATAGCTGACCTGGTCCAGTAGGCTTGAGACTGAAAAAAACATGTATATAAATGTTTTTCAAACACAGAAAAATTATGTCAAAGGAATGCATTTTACATTTGGCTTATTGAATTTAAAGGAGATGACTATTCCAATTTATTGTTTAAAAATAGTATGAGTTGCAAATTTATTCCCAAAACCTTCTCACTGTCAACACTGTCACTGGAAGTTCTATGGAGCACAGCTGTTATAATACTGCAAGAAGATTTCTTGGACATAACCTGGACAATAACCTTGCATCAAAAGACCTTCATTTGCCATCCATTCTGTATTCCCTATCTGTCACTTGAGAAAAACCTTTGTTCTCCTATGAAAAAAAATTAATATTTTTCCATTTTCAGTCCTGAAGATGAGCACTCTGAAAGCCTTTCATGTAGCTGCTTACACAACTGTGAAATTAGGAAAGGCAGAACAGGCTGTCTAAAAGATACAATCATCTAAACACAACATGTCACAGCAATAAGAACCCTTTTAGAAGGTGGTTACATCCTCACAGTTGTGATTCTGTGCAGAGAAGGACAAGACAGGCAGGAACTCTGCAGTTACAATGCAATGTGTAAATGGGAAAAAACGTGAACCACAATGTTAAGTCCATTATAAGCTTAGTACATGAGGACTTTGAGGCAATGCATCTGTGTGACTTTTCAGATCCTACAAATGGTATTGCTTCTGAAATTGAATAGATTTACACTACTGCTGGAAGCCTCTAAACATTTAGAATTTGTCAACAATGCAAAAAACTGCTAACTATTCATTCTTGTTTTCATTACAGATCCCAGAGGGAGAAAAAAGTTCTGTTGGGGAAAGATTAAAAACCAGGAGTGTCATTTCAAAATGCTAGGGAAGTTTGTGGAAGTAGAACATGAAGCTGGAGTCAATTAGGAGATGCTATGAGATTGCCTGTTAGCATGTTAGATGAAAATTGTCTCATATGTTCAAAGTTTGCATTGTTAATTAATACACAGATTAAGTGCCAGAACAGATAAAGCCGTCACCTTTACATTTTCTACACTCTGAAGACTGATCAATTTGCTGTAGTTTGCATTAAACATGTAAAAACAATGACTTTTTTAATGAAATGACATTACCTTGTCATCTTGATTTGCTCATGCAGTAGCATCCTGGGTTCAGCTTGGAATAGCTATTTTTCTCCTTCCTAGTAGCTGGTACAGTGATGTGTTTTGGCTGTAGTCTGAGAACAGTGCTGATAACACATCGATGTTTTAGTTGTTGCCAAGGAATGCTCAAGGACTTTTCAGTCTCTCATGCTCTGCCAGTGAGGAGGTGCACAGGAAGCCAGGAGGAAGCAGAGACAGGACACATGACCCACACTAGCCAAAGGGGTATTCCATACCATAGCATGTCATGCCTAGTATATAAGCTTGGGCGAGATGACTGGGAGAGACTGACCACTGCTCAGGTCAGGTTGGGTATTGGTCCATGGGTGGGGAGCAACTGCATTGTGCATCACTTGTGTTTATTGGGTTTTTTTTCCCTTCCCTTTTTATTTTTATATTCTCTCCCATTTTGCACTTCCCTTATCATTATCATTATTATTAGCAGTAGTAGCAGTTTAATGTTACACTTTAGTTATTGGACTGTTCTTATCTCAACCTGTGGGGTTTTCATTCTTTCAATTCTCCTCCCCATCCCACCTGTAGGGAGGTGGGGGAAATGGGAGTGAGCGAGTGGCTGCATGGTGCTGAGTTACCAGCTGGGCTTAAACCATGACAAGTAGCTAAACTTAGTCGTTTGAATCAAATTTATGTGGACTTTTTTCCTCTAACACATTTCAGGCATGAATACTGCTAGTGTCTTTGAATCCACTTGTCATTTCACAGAGATCTTCAGGGACATTAGTGGTATGGAGCTAACATGAACAATTTGTAAGTTGTCTGAAGTACTTACCTAATATGAAATCTCCTAAGCGCTCTAGAAAAAAATAACCCGATATTTTTGCCTGTATATGTGTATCATTCAGTGACATTCTCTCTTCCAGTTCTAGCAGCTACAGTACAGAGTTGCTTCCATGACCTCCCCAAGACCCAAGGGCAAGAAAGGAAATCTTTTCATTAAGATGGTCTTCTGTGAAATCTCCTTAGAAAACTTCCTTTGCATTTACCAATTTATAAAGAAATTACTGAAGCTTACCAGATAGTTTCTCAATTAATAAAATTATTTTCTACTAATATGGCATTTTAGATACATAAGTAAATGGCCTAGCTGTATTTAAAGTACAACCTTTTCTAGTTATTTATTAATACATCTTTTAGATTACTAAGTGAAGACTGCAGTAGGTAAAAATTATTTTCAAATAAATTTATGAAAAGAAGCCTGTGATATTCTAAACATCTTTTAACAAAAAAGTATTTTCTACAATTCACTCTACAACTATAAAAATCTTCTTAAAATTAAGGAGATACTTTAGATCAGAGCTTTATAGCATTTTTTTATGTACAGGACCCATCAGTAGTTGTAGTCACTAATAGCCCTGGCCATGGCCAGCTTTTACTTCCATAATGGGAAAAATGGCTGCTACAGAGATCTTATAGAGGTAGACATAGAAAATTCATGATTGACTATTTTCAGTCCTGATAGGATATTTTACTCCTGACAGGACTGAATAATCTAGATAGAACTAATTAGTTTTCCATCTTGGTAAGATATTTGTATTTTAAAAGAAACAACAAATGGGATAAGGAATAATATAAATTTGGACTGCTTTCCACATCAAAACACTACCTGTGGTTTCATTTTGAATGTTATGGAGGAAAACATCTCCATAAAAATCTTGAAAATGAGGCACTTGTTTTTAAAACAGTATAGAGCATAACCTCTTGATGACATTCAGCTGTGAAACAGTTCCTCTAGAAGAGGATGGGGCTATAAGGCATTTTCAGAGTAACATCCAGAAAGTACTGTCAAGGCATTTTTAATTTTTAAAAGTTTAATCATCACCTTTAAAATCTTCAGTTCCAATATGGTTTTTATTTTCCATGTGGAAGAGATAAATGTGGTTAATACAGAAGAGAAGCTGTTCCTAAACAAACTGGTATGATACATTGTGAAGTCTGTGAGAGCTGAAAAATAGGCATTTGCACCTACATAATTTGTGCACTATAATGATAGAGCACTAGAATATATCTGATTTATTCACATATACACAACATTTCTATTCTTGATCTTGTAAAAGAAGATGTATAGAGTTCTAACACTCCCTAGTGATAGCAATATTGGTGGGGAATGGGAAAAATACTGTTGAGAAAATTGGGTATTTATTTCTGCTCACATGAAATTTAGGTAGGTCAGTTTAGACAGATGATTCAAGTGGAATGAATACTGTCTTCTGTTCTGGAGGGCTGAAAGAAGCTGTCATGCTATGACCAAAGAAACATCTGATTGAATTTGAATGCTCATCCTCAGACTGACTGTCGTGGTTTAAGCCCAGGCCGTAAATCAGAACCAGGCAGTCTACTTCCCCCCCCACCCCCCCAGAGGGATGGGGAGGAGAATCGAAAGAATGTAACTCCCACAGGTTGAGATAAAAACAGTCCAGTAACTAAGGTATAACACAAATCACTACTGCTGCCACCAATAATAATAATGATAAGAGAAATAACAAGGGAAGAGAATACGATACCGCCCGCCGGAAAAGAGCCCGACAGAAAAGAGGACGTGCCCTTCCGGGTAACTCCCAGTTACATCCCCCGGCATGACGTGCTGTGGTATGGAATACCTCTTTGGCTAGTTTGGGTCAGGTGTCCTGTCCCTGCTTCCTCCCGGCTTCTCCTCCTCCCTGGCAGAGCATGAGACTCACAAAGTCCTTGGCCAGGGTAAACATTCTGACCAGTAACTGAAAACATCGGCTTTATCAGTACTATCCCCAGGCCGAAAGTCAAAACCACAGCACTGCACCAGCTGCTAAGAAGGAGAAAAAGTGACTGCTGCTGCTGAACCCAGGACACTGACCAAAACTGAAAATTTAGAGCTTCTCAAACTCTGTGGCCTGCAAAACAGTAGGAAGATTGTGGGGGTTGGCAACTGCACAAAGCTTCTTCTGTAGCACAAAATTAGCATCCCAAAGCATGCCAGTGAAAAAAACTAAGCACAGAATGTGTTTATGGGCCTCTGTCTCTCAGAAACATCCCTTTAGTGTTCATATCTGTCAAGGATGGGTTTTTTTCAGTCTGTGGGAAGAACTGTCCATGAGCTATTGATCTCATGCTAAGTCAGCGTAAGTTGTTATATAGATGTTTAATGGTAAAAAATAACAACGTGGTATGCAGATTTTCAAGGAATTTTTAAAAATGTGTTTCCTGATGCATAATTGTGTTCTGAAGGGTGCTTACAATTGAACATCACAATACTGAAGCTGTTGACCAACAGTCAGCTGTCCACATGTGACTCTCACCTGTCCTTGCTAACTAGACTTGAGAGTCTAAAAGTGTTTATCAAGATGACAGCAATCACATAAGCAACTGCCTTTAACGTTAAGCCAGGCAGACTGAAGGTCTTTCTAAATAGCATAATAAACCAAAAGAGGTACTTCAAAATACACAGCCCAAAGGATAATGGATTTTGCCACAATAAGTGGGAATAGTAGCAATCTGTCAGATGCTGAGATTGGCATATTCTGCTTTTTTCAGAGTGCTTATAAACCAGCATCTAATTCTGAAAGATAACTAAAGTTGGAGAGCAAAGATATTGAGCTGTTTTTTTTATGAATACTTGACATTTACTCATATATAACTTCTCTCATCAGGATTGATTTCCTCAAAATGTTTGCAAGCTGTACAGGAGCAGAAACATTGAAACACACCAACATCTGAGTGTCAGGAGCCAACTAACTTAGGAACAACATAAGCATTAAGAAACTTTGAGACAAGCACAAAGCACAAGCACCTTGTAAAATACGCATCAAAAATATATAGAAATTTGTGCAAAGTTAAATGTAAAAGATACACAAGCAAGATCAATTTCATTTAATTTGAATTTTCAAAGGATTGTATTACATCTGAAAAAATTCAGATCTGTTGTCACTACCACTTTTCCAAGGAATAGCATTGTCCTTTATGTAATCTCAGAACCCCAGCAAGAGAGCAGAAGAGATGGATCCTGACTGAGAAGACAACATCTCTACTCAATCTCATGACTTGTCAAAAGGATAGGGAGGCCTGTTGCATGATTCAGCTTGGTCCACAAGTCTTATTATATGGTCTTATGCACTGGATGTGCCTCCTTGGGGCTATTTTTACTGTTTTATTTAAAAGCTAGTCAATTTACTGTAGAAATTATTGATAAAATTATCACCATTTCTGTCGTAGTAACACTATGAAGTAGCAGGGAATAACAACTTCAGGTTTAGAATATTTTAGTAAGTTACAGTAGAAATATGTATTATGGGTATTGCTACTGATTAATTTAGTTTGGAGTATTGTCTCTGAAGTGATCTGAGTGGAAGGGAAAAAATGTGAACTACTGTGTGAAAGTGTAGGAATTTCATTTTGTATAGCTATTTGGAGAAGCCCTAGTATTAGACATATTAGAAGACTTTGGTCTTCAGTTTTGGGGAATTATTTTTTTGGCATTCATATGTTGCTTGCATCATGTACTGCCTGATCTGATTTCTGTCTTGTTTAATTCTATTTACACTGGAGGAAAATCCTTGCTAGTAATCTGATAACAGTGGAAAAAGTGGCACTGTTCAGACTTCGCCTTTCCCTTGATTCCATTAATTACTATGTATGTAACAACAGAAGAATTTGGTATGCCATATCAGCAATACTGTGCTTTAGATTTTAGGGAAATTTATATTTTGTCATCTGCCTCACTGATCTATGAACAACAGTTCTTCTCTACTGTTGTGTTATACTCTTCTCTGTGTCATATCAAATGCTGATGGCTCAATATTTTGTGTATGCTGTGCAAATTTATGGGTAACAATTCCATTAAGGGCTGCAATCATGAAATGTGACAAAAATTCTTATTCCCTGAGAGCAGAAAAAAAGTTCCAAATGCGACAAATAAGAGAAGCAACAAGAGTTAATTGTCAGGACACAAACCCCACCTATAATGATCCTTTTTCTTCAGCAGTATTTTGCAACTGTAGTATAAAAAAAAAGAAGTCAAATGATACTTTAGTTAAGGCTGTACTTTTGTTACTATAGAAGCCACAAGAACTGTTTCTGTCTGCCAATGTGTGCGAAGTGCTACAAATATTTTCTTAACATCTTTAGACAATGCTGTTTAATCGTCTTAGGTGTGTCAGTACTGTAGACAGTCTTAAGCAAATTCAGATAAGTTTCCTGATCATGCTCACATGTGAATTTACTAAGTTAGGTTAGAGGTAAATCTGTGATGAAATATATTGTTCATCTGATGTACTGTAAGGTAAGGTAGATGCAGCACTAGAGTGAAAATGGTATGTTACTGTTCAGAGTGACCCAGGGAAATTCTGCGTACACAGTACTTGATTTTATGGCACATGTTACTCAACTTTCTGCCATATAAATCATGGTATCACAAATCACAAATGGTAATCTGATGTGAGCATCATATTATTAGTATGTTTTTGATGTTACCAGTATGCTTTTCATATGTGAATAGTTCGATAAACTCAACTAATTTGATATGATTCACACAATAATCTAAATCAACAAGGCTATGTTATACTGCAGTTGGACTAGATCATTATAGGTCCCTTCCCACTGAAATTGTTCTTGGAATAGCTCTGATTTGAGAGCCCTTTGTACCTGTACATCTGGCCTCCTGGTCATTTTATCATCAGTTCCGACTCAGTGTCTAACCAAGGGTCTTCTGACAGGTACATTCTTGGCATCCCTTTCTTGACTGTCGGCTGATTCTAACTGCAACTTTTACTTCGTTTAGTCCTTTCTGGAAGCCTCACTCCATGTCACTACACTATACAGTTCATGAAATGATGCTTTAGTATATTGTGTATCTTTGAAGAGCGAGTCTATAATAATAACGAAGGCAGACGCAGGGACGGTGAGAATGATGAACCTAGGCCTACTGTAGGAGAGGATCTTGTTCGAGACCATCTTAAGAACCTGAACGTACACAAGTCCATGGGACCTGATGAAATCCATTAGCAGCTCCTAAAGGAGCTGGCGAATGAAGTTACTAAGCCACTGGCCATCATATTTGAAAAATCATGGCAGTCAGCTGAAGTTCCTGATGACTGGAAAAAGGGAAATATAACCCCCATTTTTAAGAAGGAAAAAATGCATGACCCAGGGAATGACAGACCAGTCAGTCTCACCTCTGTGCCTGCCAAACTCTTGGAGCAGATTCTCCTGGAAGGCATGCTAAGGCACATGAAAAACAAGGAGGTGGTTGGTGACAGCCAGCATGGCTTCACTAAGGGGAAATCCTGCCTGACCAATTTGGTGGCCTTCTATGATGGGGCTACAAAACTGATAGACAGGGGTAGAGCAGTTGACGTCATCTACCTGGACTTGTGCAAAGCGTTCGACACCGTCCCACATGACATCCTTGTCTCTAAATTGGAGAGACATCCATTTGATGGATGGACCACTCAGTGGATAAAGAACTGGCTGGATGGCCGCACATAAAGAGTTGTGGTCAATGGCTCGATGTCCGGCTGGAGACCAGTAACGAGTGGTGTCCCTCAGGGATCGGTGTTGGGACCGGTCTTGTTCAACATCTTTGTCAGTGACATGGACAGTGGGATTGAGTGCACCCTCAGCAAGTTTGCCAATGACACCAAGCTGTGTGGTTCGGTTGATACGCCGGAGGGAAGGGATGCCATCCAGAGGGACCTCAACACGCTTGTGAGGTGGGCTGATGCCAACCTTATGAACTTTAACCATGCCAAGTGCAAGGTCCTACACCTGGCTCAGAGCAATCCCAGGCACAGCTACAGGCTGGGCAGAGAAGAGATTCAGAGCAGCCCTGCAGAGAAGGACTTGGGGGTGTTGGTCGATGAAAACATGAACATGAGCCGGCTTCAGTGTGCGCTCGCAGCCCAGAAAGCCAACTGTATCCTGGGCTGCATCAAAAGGAGCGTGACCAGCAGGTCGAAGGAGGTGATCCTGCCCCTCTCCTCTGCTCTCATGAGACCTCACTTGCAGTATTGTGTGCAGTTCTGGTGTCCTCAACATAAAAAGGACATGGAACTGTTGGAACAAGTCCAGAGGAGGGCCACGAGGATGATCAGGGGACTGGAGCACCTCCCTTATGAAGACAGGCTGAGAAAGTTGGGGCTGTTCAGCCTGGAGAAGAGAAGGCTGCATGGAGACCTCAGAGCAGCCTTCCAGTATCTGAAGGGGGCCTATAGGGATGCTGGGGAGGGACTATTCATCAGGGACTGTAGTGACAGGACAAGGGGTAACGGGTTCAAACTTAAACAGGGGAAGTTTAGATTGGATATAAGGAAGAAATTCTTTACTGTGAGGGTGGTGAGGCGCTGGAATAGGTTGCCTGGGGAAGTTGTGAATGCTCCATCCCTGACGGTGTTCAAGGCCAGATTGGACAAAGCCTTGGGTGGCATAGTTTAGTGTGGGGTGTCCCTGCCCATGGCAGGAGGGTTGGATCTAGATGATCTTAAGGTCTTTTCCAACCCTAACTATTCTATGATTCTATGATTCTATAAAGGATACAGAAAGTGAATGCCTCTGTCTAAGATTTCTTTCTGATATCATATTTGTACCACTCTGTGTTTTGCAGGTCTTTCACTTGAATGACACAGGCCAGTAAACAGAGAGTAGAGACTGTGTTATTTGACCATTATATGAGTATTATTTAGCATAAAAGTCGGTTTCCCAAGGAAGCAAAATTATCAGAAGAAGAAAGATAGTCGTAACTGCTGACTGCAGATGGTTGACATGGATGTATGCTGATTTCTCTAAAAGTCAGCAAAAGACAATTGGTGTTAGACAGGAAATGATCACTATGCAAAATGGATGATAACACACTCCCACAGTATTTCTCCTAGCATTTCACTGAGGTTTCTCTAAACATTCTTACAGTAACCAAGGATTTGTAAGAAAGTGGATTTATATGTACTTAAAAATGGCATGGTTGAGCCAATAGAACAATGTTTTTCATATTAGCTTAAGTTTAGCTCATACTAAACTATGATGTAAAGTATTTTTCCATGTTATTTGCAAGCAGTCAAACACATCTCTCCTTGATGTTAACATACTTCCGGTCACCAACACCTGTTAAAAGGTGGATAATACTATAGCATGGGCACAGTGTCCCGTCAGTGATGAAAGAAAGTTATTCTGAGCTTATGCTGTTGCCAAAGAAAAGAATAGCTTTTTTATATATAGAACATAGTATAGTCTAATGCATTTATAGACTCTTTAATATATAGGTTCATTTGAAATTTGGACATTGTGTATATACATCAACCAAACCATGGAAGAAATGATAATGGAGAAAAATCTGTTAATCAGCTTACTAGATAGTTTCATAACAGGAAAAATAAATTTGTTTTATTTACTTACTGGTGAGTTTGATAATGTTTTGCTCGGTTACTTTTTATTATGGTTTGCATTATACTTTCTTTCTGGGAGTCTTTTTTTAGAACGACATCCCCAAAGTAAATAACATCTTGCTATATTAAAGCCAGGAGAACAGATGATGTATTACTGCTTAAATCAATATAGCATATATACATTCTGTTTTCCAAAAACTCTACTGCTCAGGTCTATTGACTCAAACTTAAATAATAGACTGCCCTCTTTTTCTCAGACAGACAGAAGGCAAAGCACAGTAATAAACAGGACAGCCTGTGTCCTTTGTCAAAGCATATATTTTGCTTTTGGGAATCTCTCCTCTCTACACAGTAGCTGTGGAATACCCATGTTTTTTCTCTTGTTCCGCTTTGCTGGCAAAGTTGCTGTACCTACATTGCAAAAAGTAGAGCATACATCCACCACGTACTCCTTTCCACAAAAGATATCAGCTGTCAGGTCTCTGACATAAAGTAATATTAAACTGAGTAGTTGCTTGAGGGTATCTTTTAGAGAGCAATTACAATGCTATGGAAGGTTGTTCTTGTGTTTGATTAAATATTTCTTTCCTACGTGAGCTCTGTCCCATTTTGCCAGTTTTTAAAGATGCCTCCATCCTTTCTGCTAAGAAGGGGTAAGTACACTTTTAAATTCTTGAAGTAACATTAAAATTCTCCCCTGTTATTAGGTTGTTTTGATATCTGAGAGGAGAAATAAAATTTTAAGTCACAGCAACTTGTATTACTTACAAATTCTAACATTGTTAATTAAAGCCTGTCTAAAGCAGGGAAAAAATTCTGGCATGCCCATACAGAATAGTAATGTAGTCACTTTCTCATTGATTTAGGCCTTCGGTTATGGTAATTACATATTGGACAAGTCTCCCAGGGAACATTGCTCACGCTTTTAACCGGACCTAACCTTGGGAACATTTGTGCTTGTCAAGCTGGGTGGAATTCAACAGACTCCAAAGATAGCTCTAATTCCAGCCTCTCTAACACAGTGTTAGAAAGCAGACATAATATTTAATATTATTTCTTGTAATATTGCAAAGTGTCATTTTAAAGGTAAATGACACATAAAATGAAAAATGTAAGCCTTGCATATATGCTCAGCTGTTAGGAAGTACAAAATAACAAGTGGTATAAGCAAAACCACACTTTGGTACAGTTTCTCTCTCCAGCTTCCTAAAGCCTCCCTAAGAGACACTGACTATGTTCTTTATTTCAAGGCCTCTCAACATTAATGACACCGATTCACTCCAACTTTTGCTTTCTGATTCTATAATGAAGAAACATAGCATTCTCAGAGACTGAATGCTGCTATGTGTGACTGCAAAAACCAGAGAACTAGCAAAGAAGTGTCTGCAGGTTCTGATGCCTCATATTTCCCCCTGGTTTTGCAGGGAATTTCAATATTCCAGCATGCAATGTTGATAGAGGAGAGTGATCTGTTCTGCAGTACTGCCTTGAGAAACCACATTGTGCTGCCATCCTTCCACATTCATAGATTCAAGAAGGCTCTGCTTCCATCTGGATCATGCAGTGTTTCATTATTCTGCAAATCAGTAGTCATAAATGATAATAAAAAGGAAATAATTACATAATTTGTCATAGGTATTGTCTAGTCATATGTGGTCAGAGTTTTCATGTTCTTTCTTACAGCAGAAGTTCATTGAATGTGCCTACAGGATGACTCCATCTGACAGCTATCTTTGATTCTGAGGTATCAAGAAACAGCTAAAAGTGAATGAACACTAACAGCCTAATGCTTCCCACATTGACTGTGTATACAGTCGTGCATTTATAGGCAGAAAGGTTATACTGAAAGTGCTTACTCCATGACAGAATGCCAAACTGGATTACATTGTTTTATGAAATGTTGGGGTTTATAGTTGGTAGTGTTTTTTAAAGTATTTCTGTTTCCTCTACTCTTTCACATTGTGTTGAAACTCAGGGATTTCCATTTACTTTGGCCCACGTTTTAATTATAAATAATATTCTAATTGGAAACTATCAGCTGGTACAGCTGCAGGAATCTGAACAACAGCAGCTCATCTCTGAGAGTCAGTGGCATTTATTGTAAGTTTGGGGCTTATTTTCTTTACTAAATAAAAAAAGGCAGTTCACATCTCACAGCTATTGCTCCACCTCTCTAACTCAGAAAGGCACTGTTCAGTGTTTTATACTGGGGCACACTTTCTCAGCTTCCTTCACAACTGTTTTGTCTAAACACTTGTTAAAAATGAAAACTTGGGTGCCAAGTAGCCGTTTCAAATCAAAGTTTCCTTTTATTCTTAAAAGAAATATTTTTTATGTTATTTAGGCAAGCATTGTCTCTAAAGTGATTTCTAGTGAAAATAAATATAATGGGGGAAGGGACAAAGTGATGGCAATTACCAGTGAATGACGTGATATGGCATATCCCCAAATATCTGCTAATTAGCCCCAAAATAAGTCCAGCTTGGTCATATTTAAAATTGATTAAATCTTATGCATCTCCATTAAAATAAATATTTAGAAAAAGTCATACTGAAGAAATTGCACTCTGTTGATTGAAAGCTTCTTATTACTGTGATATAACACCAAGCACATGACCACAGTGGCACAGCAGAAATTGGAATCAATATTGTCTTTTAAAATATTTTGTATAGCAGTGGGAAAGCCACTGACTACAATTTCAATAAAGTTCTGACACAGAAATCCATCCGTTGTTCTAGATTTTGAACGCTGTTTTTAGTCAAGGAACTCAAACTGTACTTAACATTTTAGCCATAAAATCCAAGGCACACAAGAGGTGTGACCTGTCCTGGCTGACACAGCAGAACAGCGCCAGGAGCAATCAGAAATTTTTTTTAGCTTTTGCTTGGCTTCTTCATAGAAGAATATTAACTTCTATCAAATTATCACCTGAATTTCTACGTACTTTAACCTCTGTAAGAGGCCTTCATTACCTCAAAGATCCCTCTCTTTCTCATACATAAACAGCATGCAGTAGGAACCTGATTTTATTATACTCTGCAACTAATTCTTGAACATATACAGCTTTGTCTCACACACTTATGAACTGTGATTCCTCTGTGTGTCTCTTTGCATCTTAAAAAGACCTCAGTTCAACCAGTCCCTTATGTTTGCTCCCTCTGTAAATTTTCAGATGATACCAAGTTGGCTGGGAGTGTTGACCTCCTGGAGGGTAGGAAGGTTCTGCAGAGGGATCTGGACAGGCTGCCTCAATGAGCTCAGGTCAACTGTATGAGGCTCAACAGGGCTCACTGCTGGACCACAAAAACCCCAAGTAATACTGCACGCTTGGGGAAGAATGGCTGGAAAGGTGCTCTGTTGGAATTGGACCTGGGAACGCAGATTGATGGCAGGTGAACATGACCCAGTTTGTGCCCAGGCAGCCAAGGAGGGAAACAACATCCTGGCCTGTACCAGAAACAGCACAGCCAGCATGGCCAGGGCAGTGATAATCCCCCTGTATTTGACTCTAATGGGGATGTGCCTTGAATACTGTGTTCAGTTCTGGGCCCTTTGCTACAAGATAAACAAGGTGCTGGAGAGTGTCCAAAGAAGGACAACAAAGCTGGTGAAGGGCCTGGAGAATAAGTCTTATGAGGAATGGCAGAGGGACCTGGGATTGCTTAGTGAGAAATGAAGGGACAGGGGAGACCTTATCACTCTCTACCTGAAAGGAGGTTGTAGCGAGGTGGATGTCAGTCTCTTCTCCCAAGTAAGAAGTGAAAGAACAAGAGGAAATGGCCTCAAGTTGCACCAGGGGAGGCTTAGATTGGATATTAGAAAACAATTCTTCACCATAGGGTTGTTGAGCATTGGAACAGACTGCCCAAGGAAGCAGTTGAATCACTATCCCTGGGGATATTCAAAAGCTGTGTAGATGTGTGAGCCACTGTCCATCATACTTGAAAAATCATGGCAGTCAGCTGAAGTTCCCGATGATGGGAAAAAGGGAAATATAACCCCCATTTTCAAGAAGGGGAAAATGGATGACCCAGGGAACTACAGACCAGTCAGTCTCACCTCTGTGCCTGCCAAACTCTTGGAGCAGATTCTCCTGGAAGGCATGCTAAGGCACAGGAAAAACAAGGAGGTGGTTGGTGACAGCCAGCATGGCTTCACTAAGGGGAAATCCTGCCTGACCAATTTGGTGGCCTTCTATGATGGGGCTACAGAACTGATGAACAGGGGTAGAGCAGTCGATGTCATCTGCCTGGACTTCAGCAAAGCGTTCGACACCGTCCCACATGACATCCTTGTCTCTGAGTTGGAGAGACATCAATTTGATAGATGGACCATTCAGTGGGTAAAGAACTGGCTGGATGGCCACATGCAAAGAGTTGTGGTCAATGGCTCAGTGTCCGGCTGGAAACCGGTAACGAGTGGTGTCCCTCAGGGATCGGTGCTGGAACCGGTCTTGTTCAACATCTTTGTCAGTGACATGGACAGTGGGATTGAGTGTGCCCTCAGCAAGTTTGCTGATGACACCAAGCTGTGTAGTTCAGTTGATGCACTGGAGGGAAGGAATGCCATCCAGAGGGACCTTGACATGCTTGTGAGGTGGGCTGATGCCAACCTTATGAAGTTTAACCATGCCAAGTGCAAAGTCCTACACCTGGCTCAGAGCAATCCCAGGCACAGCTCTAGGTTGGGCAGAGAAGAGATTCAGAGCAGCCCTGCAGAGAAGGACTTGGGGGTGTTGGTCAATGAGAAAATGAACATGAGCCGGCTTCAGTGTGTGCTCGCAGCCCAGAAAGCCAACTGTATCCTGGGCTGCATCAAGAGGAGCGTGACCAGCAGGTCGAAGGAGGTGATCCTGCCCCTCTCCTCTGCTCTCGTGAGACCTCACTTGCAGTATTGTGTGCAGTTCTGGTGTCTTCAACATAAAAAGGACATGGAACTGTTGGAACAAGTCCAGAGGAAGGCCACGAGGGTGATCAGGGGATTGGAGCACCTCCCGTATGGAGACAGGCTGAGAAAGTTGGGTCTGTTCAGCGTGGAGAAGAGAAGGCTGCATGGAGACCTCAGAGCAGCCTTCCAGTATCTGAAGGGGGCCTACAAGGATGCTGGGGAGGGACTATTCATCAGGGACTGTAGTGACAGGACAAGGGGTAACGGGTTCAAACTTAAACAGGGGAAGTTTAGATTGGATATAAGGAAGAAATTCTTTACTGTGAGGGTGGTGAGGCGCTGGAATGGGTTGCCCAGGGAAGTTGTGAATGCTCCATCCCTGATGGGGAAGTTGTGAATGCTCCATCCCTGACGGTGTTCAAGGCCAGATTGGACAAAGCCTTGGGTGGCATGGTTTAGTGTGAGGTGTCCCTGCCCATGGCAGGAGGGTTGGATCTAGATGACCTTAAGGTCCTTTCCAACCCTAACTATTCTATGATTCTATTCTATTCTGCGCTTTCCAACCTTAACTCTTCTATGATTCTATTCTATTCTGCGCTTTCCAACCTTAACTATTCTATGATTCTATTCTATTCTGCACTTAAGGACATGGTCTAGGGGTGGACATAGTAGTGTTAGATAAACAGACGGACTTGATGATCTAAAGTGTCTCTTCCAACATAAAAGATTCTATGATTCTTCCAAAATATACTGGTCTCAGTTATATATATACTGGTTTTGAGGTACACTTCATATACATACATTTGTTTATACCCTGATAGTACATTTTACATATCCCCCTCTGCACTATTGGGCGCACATGCGCGTTAGAATTACTGGTTACTTTTACTCCAGCTGGGTTTTTTTGGACATATGAATGTGTAAGTAGGGTCTAAGTATCCCCAGGATGTTCTATTCTAATAGAATAATCTTACATTTTTCTCTCTATCCCATGCAACATTGCTGGCTTCTATTTGGTCCCTTCCTGTACATATATGGAGTGCTCGTAGTTGTTTACCCCTTGTGCAGGCCTTTCCCCCATGTATACACTTTCCACAAATATACCACAACTTGGTGAAAGAATACAACAGAAATAATTGTGTGAACATGAAAAAATTTAAAGTTGATTGCTTTTATGGAAACAGTATTAAATAAATGTTGTATTTGTAATAAAAGTGCAGAGTGCTACCCAAATAATTATTTAAATAACTTATGAAAGAGCATTACAGCTGGTTAAATACTGTATGTATGTATTCATGAACAACATATGAATACAAAACTATTTTGATCATATATCCAGACCACTGAAACAAATTGTGTCATTTCAATGTCCAGTTGGGAGCTTGAATACCACATGCAAAATAAAGTGTTATTAATTATTCATAGCCCTTCACTTATTGATTCCTGATTAAATTAATCTTAAAATGTGAGACTGCTTCATAGAGCAAAAACCTTATTTTTCCTCTACCTCTGGTTACCCACACACTTGCCAATATTTCAATGAAGAATTTGTGTGAACTTTTATTGTGCATAGTATTTGCAAGGCATTCATTTACTAGTTCTAAATAAAACGATTTCTCGATGCCTATGCTGTAATAGTATTGTAGTGCTTGGCCTAAGGCTGTTAAACAAGTTTCTTTTAGGTAGTGCACATTCTGCTCACCTTGTATTCAGGAAGCAGCCTGACACAGCTTGTTAAGAAGCTTATTCTTTAAGTCTAACTTCTTGTTGCTTTTTTTTTCTTTTAATGTGCAAACAGTTGCAGTAGTTTTATACACAAAACCACAGATATCATTTCTAGCTGTCAAAATCCAAGGGGCTGCGGCGGCCCTGAACTGAACTGATGTCCTGCAGTGACATCTAGTGGGAGCTGAAAATCACAGCGCTAGCTGCTGCAAGGGATTGCAGCCTTGCCATCCGAAATGCTGAAGCTGTGAACACCAAAAAGCGACATCGGGAATGCTTTTCATTTAAAAAAAAAAAAATTTTACACTCATCCTAAAAAAATTATACCTTAAGCAGATGTATGAGTGGATGAAGTTTATGCTTGTTATCCTTCAGCTTTTAGATATCACCACAGAAAAATAAGAAAAAGGTTATTTAGGCCAGGCTTGAAAGACTGATGGTCACTCACCTCTCCTTTAAGCTGTTTCTGTGTCACCTCCCCCGTTTTTTTCTACTATCTTTAAAAATAAAGTAAAACCTTGTTACAATTATATTTTATGAAGAAATCATTATAAGTTATTTATATAAATAATTTTTACTTTATAGGAACAACGCTTATTTCTAACTATCCATAAACTTAAACCAAAATTGCAATCTAAATTGATTAAATCATGTTTCTGCAGTTTTTCTTTTTAACTGGCAGCCCAAACTAATTTGGCCATGTTTGATACTTTGTTCATAAAGTATGAGTGTGCATTTGGGTTCCATACTTTGCTATCTCTCACCATAAGGTGTAAAATGAAAAGGCTTTTAAAATCCAACAAGGTAAACACAATTCCACCTCACATTAAGGAAATTATTCATGTGGGGAAGAGCCTTTATTTTGCCTCATTTTCCTTTGACCGTCTCTCCACTCTTAATATAGTAAGCCAGTCCCTTGGATAAAAATCTCTTCAAAGCACACAAGCTACTGTATGGCAGAACAGGTTCATAGGAACACATAAGCCTGTCCCTTGCTTAACAAAACAAGGCTTGATAGTGGCAGGCATCGTTATGTCTGCAAAAACTATTGTAGCTGGTTACCTACATAGAGATTTTCTAAAAATGCATATCTGTCTTAGCTTCCTCTGAAATGCATTCCAGAGTTTTGTACTTGGGTCTCTGGAGATTGTTTGTTATTCAGCATACTTGTAAAGCAATCTGTTAAATATGAAGAAATTGCCATTATGTTTCTGTAATATAGCATTGCAAAATTAAAAAGTTTTAATTTTTACGAACAGTTCTGTAACACAAATTTTTCTGTAACAGACATTCTACTGAGACTGTAGTAGAACTGTCTGAGCAGAGATGAATAATATACCTTAAAAATAGGCTAGGATTATATTAATATTTTTCAGAGTCCACCATTTGGATACCATGGGAATTTTCTTAAAACCCAAATTACCTTTATCACCAAAACCCTTGAAATGTGATTCTAATTCACAGAATAGTTATGAAATGTGGAGACTTAAGCAGAGTCTCAGAAATCTTCCCTGAAGTTGACAATCTAATGACATGGAGATTGTAATTCCATTAGAGAACAGATAATTTTTAAATCACAAATGAGCAAGAAAAGATATGGAAAAGAGCAAAGAGAGGGAGAAAAGCAAGATAGTCAAGAATAATTCTGGCTCAGCTTCTCTGTAGTGAGATCTTTCAACACGATCTGAAACCACAGAAAATTCACTGTCTGTATTGATGGGTCACATGTGCTTTAATATCTTTGATCTCCCTGCTATTTGGCTCTGAATATCGTCTGAGGAAAGGAGCTTTACACCAAGTTACTGTTACTCATTATAATAGATTGCAGAGTATTGGAATCATGTAATAATGATGCAGGTAGAATGAAGTTTTTTTGCAATTTACAAAACATAAGTTAAAGCAAGACGGCCAGGAATATTCAACTCTAATTTGGAAGAGAATAAAAAACTAGATTAACTTAAGGGTCAAGTACATCTACTAAATCTTTATTATTAAGATAAAAACTTAAGAAAATACTTGTGGTAATTTGAACAGATTCCCCAATTCTTTCTTGCCATCAGGGATGATCTAAAAAGATTATGCAGGATTGATGAAAATTTTGCTTGGGTTTTCACAGTCAGCTTATATATTTAAAGCCATTTTTTTTCCAATACATAGCATAAATTGATGCAGAATCAGAGAAACCTAAGAAATAGAAATGTACTCAGCACATTTCTTTGGCATAGGGAATTTTTCCTGAAGCACATTTCTTTTTGTCAAGTTCAGTTAAAAGCTCTTTTGATGGCATTCCCATAATTCCCCTCAGGAAATCACTCCACTGGATAGTGTATAATTTTTTCAGGGAATGTTTCTAATGATCAGCCTAAATATTTTCTCTCTTCTTTTGGCTGATTAGCTTTAGCTAACTTTCCATGGATTTTATCACTCAGCTAGCAGTGTTGTGGCCTATATACTATAGGTGTTCAAGTTAATGTATTTCTCCTGACTAAACACCATGCAAATGTCAGCTTATGAGAAGAAACAGAGTTAGAAAAACCATTTGTATCTTCTATTTTCAGTAGTTAGAACTTTTGAGAGGTACAAACATACTAATTTTTGTGTTTCTCAGTAGTAAGGTGCCATACTCTGCACTTGGAGAAGGAGCACCCCCCCCACCTGCTTATCAGAAAACTGTCTATAGGGTCTAGGATGGAACTGGAGAGAACACTGTTTTCCACATACACAGTTTTTCTGCTGTTTGTTTTGCCACCAACCTTTCCCCAGGTTTCCATATTGTGAATGTGTTGGCTGAGAGGAGCTGCATCAGCCATATAGGGCCTCAAATTACAACGAAACTGTGGTGCTGCTTCTGTTTGTGTCATGGCATCACTCATGGAGGTCAAAGGCTGAAGGCATGACTCTAGATGTGCCAAGTGTTAGAGGTGACAGAGATCAGCAGTGCCCCAGAGAAAATGTTGAAGAGACAGGACATACCCAGATTACTACTCTGTGGCAATGCTGTGCTCCTAGTCAGAGCTGTGGTACCAGACTGCTTAAACTATTAGTCTGTTCTCAAAAATTAGTGGATCCAAGATTATTAGCTTTGGAGGCATATATATGCACATATGCGAACTTGCTATGTGAATGCACAGCATGTTCCGAGACACCCTGGGAAAAATTCAGCACAAACATAGGTAAACCTATTGTGTACGTGCTGCAGATCTGATCTCTTCAGGATATAGTCAACTCACTGTGGAAACAGTATGGCCTTTCTGTGTATATGCACTGGCCATTCATTATATACCTGGAAATGAGTAGATCACCATCTAAATGGATAAAGTGAAAGGATAAAAGCAGAAGTCTAATGTCAAAATTTTTAAGACTGGCAGATTTTTTTTCCTTCTTTTGTATTTACTCTTCATGGACCTGATTGATTGGTTTTGCGTGCTTCTTCTCTTGCCAAAGATTCATCTGTGCATGTCAGATCTGTGAAGTGACTCTTAACATGAACTTTCTCACCTGAATGGACGATTGCATCTCCAGCTTTAAGCAGTACCTTACTGAATCTTGAACCATAATTTTACTAGTAGTTATTTATCATGCTGTGTCTCCCATAGCAAAGCAGTACTTTCTATATTTAAAAGTGGTACAAATGACCCAGGTGTTCTAAATATATTTTAGATAAAATCCGTTGGCTCTACTGCTTAGCATACCATCCCTTTTATAATTATTTGGAAAGATGCAATGGAAAATTTGATGAAGCAAGCTTTACATAAAGAAGACTTTTTTTACATAGCAAAGCTAAAGATTAGGTATATGAATTGACGATTAGCATTTATGACTTCTACAGATTAAAGAAAAATATAAATGTCTTATAAGATCTAAGCAATCATCTAGAAGTCCTAATAAAATGTGTCATGAGGCTCAAATTAGATTATATATAATGGGAAGCTACAGTTATGATATTTTCCTTATATATCCAAAGAAGACATGAATAGAAATGAAACAGCTGGAGAGGGAAATGAAATGTGTATTTACTCTCAAGTGAAGGAATATATAAGATGTTTACATTTATCTATCTGTCTTCTATCATATAGCAATGTTAGTGACTCTAGAAATAAAGATAAAGCTTCTTTCCCGGGAGAAAGGAATATATTTTCAACCTCACAGATTGAATTTCCTTAGAAAGATGTGAAAACATTTATCATAACTAAGTTTTCAAAAAGTATGTAGAGAACTTGGAATGTAATAAATTATTTACAGTGGACTTAAGAACCATAAGAAACACAGTCATATTTTGAGGTTGGACCACTTTGAGGCTTTAGGCCGAATTAATCAAGGCAGAAAAAGGATATTTGCAAAGGTGCTTTTATTTCACAAGTATAGTTCAATCTATTAATTTTGCCAATCCAGCAAAACACTTATAATAAACATCTGAATAATCCCATTATAATTGGTTAAACTATTCATGTGCTTAAAATTAAGCATATGCCAGTGAGTCATGGATCTTCACCTGTAACTAAATGTATCCCCAAACATTTAAAAAAGCAGCATCCGTGGAAGGACATCCATTCTGATGCTCTTTTTCAGTTCATTTGCAATAACAACTGTGGCCATGGGCAATTCGGTATTCTTTTTGATTTAGGAGACAAGAAAAATTAAGAAGCTATATTTTTGATCTTACTGTGTGCTTTAAAACAATGATAAATTTGTAGACATAACAATCTCACTGGTAGGAGCATCACAACAGTAATTTCCTCTGAGTATGTATGCCTTTTTTCACATTGCTGTTAGGGTTCTGCTATGGCATTACAGTTGTTTGGTTTGTCCTTTCCTACACAGTTGCAGGGAGACAGCCTTTCTTCTCAGTACCTAAGGAAAGAAAAATGGCAACCACAGATTTCATAAGTCTTACAGGGTATATTTTGTTAAATTATCTGCACTTTTTTCCTGTCAAAGCAATAAGGCAGGAACATCCTACCTACTTGTACTTATATTAAAAAAATAAGCAAACAATAAGTTACTTGAAAGACATAAAACAAGTCAATCACAAAGCAGCATACAGTTAACAAATATATGATGACTATACAGTTAAAAAATATATGATAACTATACAGGTAAATTTTACCAGAATTTAAGGTCTAAAGACTTCTTTGTAGTAAGAAGACCTGAACTGTTTATCATGCATGTTTTGGTTTTTAAAATAATCCGTGCTTTTTTAGTTGATGAAGTCTACTGTTCCTTTTTATAAATTATATTACTTGTAGGGCCACGGGAGTGACAGAGCTGATTTTTAAAGACCAACTCTTGCTGTTGTTAACTGTAACATGAAATTGATTATATAAGTAGTAACAGCATGGCTATTTTTTGTTTAAAATAAATTATTGCATCTAATAAGGAAGAAACTATAGTGTTCTCTCAATAGAACCAAAGTATCATCCCTTCTTGCAGGATTAGGGAATGTGAAGTACACAACAAATAAAGGTTTTTCTTTCAATTGGTTGTTAGTCATTTATGATAAATACTAACAAAGTTGAATTGAATATAAAGGTCTTTAAAAAGTCTACCAGTAGATTCCCTTACTCAGTTTGACAGCTTCAATGAAATATTTTTGCTTTATTGTTCTGGTACCTGTCCTAAATTCCTGTTCATTCCAACCAAAGCTTTGGGAGGTTAACCAGCTCAACAAGATGAATGTAGCTGTTCCCCTGATGTCTGTGATATCGCATGCCATCCCTAAGAATGGAGAGATCTACTTGTACCGCATTCTGGAAAACTCAAAGGTTAGACACATATCTTCAACATTGTTGGCACAAATGCTGATTCCCCTTCATTAATTTTTACCTCCCTGGGTGGGGTCTTCACTGCCAATGGTCACCAATAATCTGTCACAAAATGCCATAGCAAGTGCCATTGTCAGGTACAAGGTCACAGAAGAACCTTTAAATACCCAAGTAGCATTTTTTCTATCCAATTCTGCTCCCAAGGTCATGGCTCTAATTTTATTATCTTATTCTATCAGAGACAGGATTAAACCAAGTTAGTCTCCAATTTCAAATACACAAACTTGGGTACCAGGTGTTTACTTTTTTCTTTTTTCTGAAAGATTAAAACCCCTCTCTTTTGTAGTGCACCTCTGACAGCCAGAAATACAGCTGAAAACCATCATACTCACTAGTCTCAAGCTTGCCTGCAAACAGCTGTCAATATCGTGAATTCCTGTGATTCTTAGCTTGCCACACTCACCCTCTTTCAGCATTGTGCTATGCCACAGAAACACTGAAATGGACCTGATCAGGAAAACTTGATCAGAAAAACATTGACCCATAAACCTGTAAATCAACATAATATTGAAGTTGAAGAAACGAGCTGGCAGGAACAGGACTAAATATGACACTTTTTAAGACATATCCCAGAACTTGGTCATGACCGAATCAAATGATTAATGTACCAAAGCTGTGCACAATATTTCTATCTACCAAATAGTACATTACTAGGGGAACAAAAATGACAAAGCTTACATTCATTTGGTCAGCCATCAAACCCGTAGAGAAGACTTATACGTTCTGGGTTGATAACTTCTGAACACACCAAGGATCTTTCTGTGGTCTTAATCATCTAGAAGGAGGAGGGAGTGTGTTATGTGTCAGTCCAAACACCTTGTGCCTTTGCAGTATGGACTGAAAATCCAGTCTGGAAGGACAAAGGTTCCTCCACAACCTGCTGGGTATACAAACAGCCACCTATTAGCAAGTGCTCAGTAGACTATAAGCAGGTTAACCACAGCTTCATGTGTCTAGTTTGCATTCTGGGTCCAAACTCCATGAATCTCAGACCTAGAGTTTTCTCTCAATATACCTTCATAAAGATTACATTATTTTGTCTGTTTTCTAACTAAATATATCGTAGGTATTAAAAAAGACCAATAACCATTAAACAAATGATAAAGAATAATCTAAACATATCATAGAATCATAGAATTATTTGGATTGGAAGGGACCTTACAGATCATCTAGTTCCAACCCCTCTGCCAAGGGAAGAGATGCCTTCCACTAGACCAGGTTGCTAAAAGCCCCTTCCAGCCTGACCTTGAACACTGCCAGGGATGAGGCAGCCACAACTTCTCTGGGCAACCTATGCCAGTGTCTCACCACCCTCATAGTGAAGAATTTCTTCCTAATATCTAACCTAAATGTACCTTCTTTCAGCTTAAAGCCATTCCCCCTAGTCCTATCACTACTTGCCCATGTAGAAAGTCCCTCTACAGCCTTCTTATAGGCTGTCTGTAGGTACTGGAAGACTACTAGCATATGTCCCTGGAGCCTTCTCTTCTCCAGGCTGAACAAGCCCAACTCTCTCAGCTTGTCTTCATAGAAGAGGTGCTCCAGCCCTCTGTCTTTGTGGCCCTCCTCTGGACTTGCTCCAACTGGTCCATGCCCTTCTTATGTTAGGGACCCCAGAGCTGGACAGAGAAGAAGACTGATAACCTGATAACCATTCGGGGGAGGCAGCTGCCCTAGGTTCTGCCTGATTCTTACTCCTTTTGTTTCTTCCTTTATGTAATTTATACCTTTCCTTTTAACAATATAGTGGACATGCCAAACCAGAGCTAGGCTTAGGTATTTAAGATTTGCCTAGAATACCAGGTTGGCTCCAATAACAGGTTTCAGACTCTGCTGCTTTGGCAAATGTTGCAAAACAGCCCATTAATCTCTGCCTCTTACCTACACATTCAGATAATGTCAGTATGGCTGATCCTTAGCCCTTGAAGCTGAAGTAATTATCAAAACCAAACTTCTCTTCCAGTCCTTTAATAGTAGAAAGAGAAATCACTGATCTCTGTGTCTCCCATCCTAGCTCATAGCCTCAGATGTTTAGTTTTATCTTTAGCATTAGGGAACTAAAATCAGTTAACACTGCTGAAGAAGTCTTGAGCTGGCTCTGAGTCACTCCTACCAACCTCTCTGAATTCTGTTCAGCAAGTCCCCACTGACAGTAAGCCTACTTTTTAGAAGCATTACAGACCCCAGAGTAGGAAGATGAAACTGCAATGATGATGTGATGTATTTAAAATAAACCTACTTCTCCAGTCTTTTTGCTTCTTTCCTAACTTGGTTTCAAAATGTTTCTTCCCAAATTTTTGATTGATCTGAGAGGCAAGAGGAAATGCCTGGAACTTTGAATTGCTCATCAACACTGCTGCCAATACCTGGGCTGCAAAAAGGTTGCTGTTGGATTCCTGCTGCTCCTACACACAGTAAACAAACCAGGGACTACAAAGAACTCAGTTCTAGTCTCAAAGGACTAGTAGAAAACTTTACTTACATCCTGGATTGATGCCATATTGTGCAGTGCTGGGTAACTGGCAAATGTGTTCCTGCATCCCAAGAGAAAGCCACAGTTTCTATGAGTTACCTGCCTCTTTCAGTATGTCATCTGGTCCATTTCCAGGTTCCCTAATGGGGTCCTGCTCCTACCCCAGCTGCTGTTTTGAGTCTTCTGAGCATCCTTCCTATGTGGTGACCTGCCATTTAGTTACATACCTTAATACTTGTCTTCTTATTGACATGATTATTCCTACGAGGTCTAAATCTGGTCTGAATTCTGGGTCATAAACTTTACTACTGACTTTTTTTGAGACCAAAAAAAAGTAGCCACTCAAAGGTTCTCAAGGAAGTAGAGCTGAGGTAGTAAATCTAGGAAGTTTTAACCTTTATGTCTTTGCCTGGGTCCAACCAAATCCTGTAAATAACTACAAAGGCAGGTGAGAATTCTCCACTGGTCATAAAAGTTTAGGTAAAAGGAAACAATTCCATAGTTTTTCCATTAAATGTAGCTGAAAAACATAGCTAGGAGAATAAAAAAGTTAAAAAAAAAATATTCCTAAGGTTTGCTTTATATCATATACATAAAAGTCAAAACAAATAAAAGTGTGAAATTTCTTTTTTTCCTTTAACCAGTCACCTATAAACTGCAGTTTTATTTTTAATCCTCTTCTGTTTAAACAGCAGACCTATTTTTATGTAGTACTTCTGTTGGCAATTTTCCTCCAAGTGCTTTGAATGTGTTCATAATAAGAGCGTTAGTTTAGTGATTGCTGCACTAATGTGATGTAAGGAATGAAAAGAATGATTCATTTCTTATTCTAAAGCTTAAAATACAAATTAACACAAAAAAAAAAAGCCCACTAATCTGGGGGGGGGGGGGGTGGGGTGTGGAGATTTAGATGTTACAGTTTTACAGAGACTACTTAAAAGCAATAAAAGAAATAACCTTAGAAAATTAAGCAGAATGAATTTTCAATTAGTTCCAGAAACCACGACAAATGCATTTGAAAGGAAAGAGTAAAATGCAACTTTGTTCAGTATAAATTCAAATTGCCTTTTGTGCTTAATATAGTTCACTTATAATTAGCTGAAGATTTTGTTCTGGTTTGAAACAAAGTTCCATCTTGAGATTACTATGTACTGTGTACATAGAACTTTTATCAAGAAAGGCTGGTGCTGCAGGGTTTGCTTTGACAGCCTTTATCATAGCTTTATAGAAATGAAAAGTGAAAGAACACAGCTGGTTTTAACAATGGGGCATGCTCAACACTAGACCAAAACACATTAGATATTGCAAAATATTGCACATTATATTTATAGCTCCATGCAAGTTTTTGAAATTCATGCTGATGCTGCTGTAATCCAGCTTCTTAGAACAATCTGTTCCCTAATGATGGAATTAGATTTCACTTCAAGAAACTGCTTTTTAAACAGTGGCAGGAGGGTCAGATTCAGAGCACTAAGAGCAAAATAAGGAATTTAAGCATATTCTAAAAACACTTTGTGGTGCAATTTGAAGGTCTCTCAGGCTCTGAAACTACCTTTGCAGTGCTTTGTTCATCATTATGCCTTACTGTGTTTTGAAAATACCATCCTGAGAACTAACCAGCATCTAACTATGAGATCCTTTAAATTATGCTTATAGAAAAAACATTTAAGATGAGATTCCCTGAATATACTTAAACAGCAGATCCAATAGTTAAGCACCACTGAAAGCTTCAGAAACTCCACTTATTGCTTCATCGTCCTTGAATAATCTGAATTTCTGTAAATTTTGCTGAACATACACAAGGTCACTTAAATCTTGAGGTCTTCAATAAGTGTAATACCTAAACCTTTGCAAATAGATTAATTGTCCAGGTATTTTTGTTTTGCTTTGGGAGATAGTTCGTCATTTGTTTGGTTTTTTTAGCTACTAAGAGCACACTACACCAGACAGCAGAAAAAAGTACTATTTTTTTCTGGCAGGCTACTGGTTACAGCCTTCACCAGATGTATGAGAAATTGAGGATGTAATTTCAGCTCTGGAGACAATTTCAATACAGATCTACCTTCTGCAGTACCACTCAATATAATAAATTGAAGGAGGGGTTCATAGAAGACAGCAGCTTTATGGCACTAAATGAGAAGCTTTGAAATACATCAGTGGATGAAGTGGTGTAAGCAGTAGTTCATAAACCACTAAAATCAGTGAAAGACCCAAGTTTAAAATATTCTGATCTTTATTTCATAAACCCCTCTGCCTTACGTATTTATAAGAATATAAGGCTGAAGAAAAAATAAAGGACTATACTTTCGCAGGTGAAAAGGGTCATTTAAGTATTAGTGTCCCCTAAGAACTCTTGGAAAATAGAAACATAGAAATGGTAGATCTAGAAGGTATTACAGCCCCAGAGAACAATACTATTTTCTTTCTGACCTCTGTTCTTTCCTCTCTTTTCTGGAACTTTCACAATACTATTAACTCCAGTGTTTTGGGACTGTATTAGACCTGTGACATGGGAGAAAGGAAATGCCACTTTCTTAAGAGTGATGTCAGTCTCAAAGGTTGGCATACCCCAATAGAAAAACTATTCTCAGGCCCCTGGAAGGAATTAGAAATGATAGGGAAGGGATTCTGAGCTGGTCAATCCATTTACACATAAAATAATAGCAGAGAAAATTGCTACCTTGTGCCACTTTATCTGTAGATGTGCAGCATTCAGTACTGGAAAATTACAGATCAAGTTTAAGGGAAAAAGCCTAGCAGCACTTTATTTTGTGTGTTCTAGACAAGGTAATTATATGATGTATTAAAAAGGTTCAGTTAGAAATGCCTCTCTTCTGGAAGGTATGGCTCAGTTTGGCCATATATGCTAGTTATGATTCTCCATCATGTTTAGTGGCAAGATGCAAGTGTGGCTAATGCCCAGAGCTAGTGAAACCCTCATTCTTCCACTGCACAAGGGCTGATCCCTTCAGCTGCCCCTATAGAAGCCTCCCAAGAAAGTTCCCAGCCCAACCCACCCTGTGTACCAGGAGAACGCCAGCTGATCCAGGCCAAAAATATGCCAAACAGTTAAACAGTGTGGATGATCCCATGAACTCAAGCCCTGGATGGTTTAGTTAATTAATACAGATTTAGTCATTGCTTACGTAAGAGATTATAGGCAGGGCTGCTCCTGATTTACTATAGAACCAAAAAATTATTGATACCTAATGTGGAACAGGTTGCTCTTTATGATGTTTGGAAGGATTGCAATCTGCTGCTGCAAAATCAGACTCATTCCAGATTGAATCTTGTGATCTCATTGTATGTGATTAAAGAAAAAAAAATTAGCAAAAATAATTTTCAGTGAAAAATTGAGTTAATACTCCTGTTTTTCAGTATTTTGTGTATATTTGTAGTCAAGATTTGAATCCATTATTGTAAGCTTGACAATAAACAACAGCTGAGACTGAAAAACAAGATTATTATTTATAAATGCTGTAAAATATCTTTGTCTACCCAGTGGTATACTGAATGTAATTTCAATATCAGAAGGCAGATATTAGATGGAATGCCATCTTCATGTGCTACTGTTTGATTCTACTGATATTAACAACTCAGATGACCTGCAGGCAGTCTGATGATGCACTGTGAAAGTTCAGTCTCTTTATAAGAATGCGTATCAGAATTCTGCTGATACAATTGGCTTGACAAAGGATTTTTAATAATGAATATTTTAACCTATTTGGTATTAACACCAGTGCTTGTACTCAATGAGTACAAATGCTGGGTGTAAAGTTATTTGATAGACTGTGAAGGCATAAATAATAGATATTTAAAACACTTTGAGTTTCAAATCAGAAATTGCTGCTATTAAGAAATCAGGATGTATCTGTGGTTATATGAAGTCATTAAGCATATGAAAGCATGAAAAAGTTGTAAATCTTATGTTTACCATCACCATAATTGCTAGATAAATTTTGTAAATGAAAGGTAAGAGTATGATTTTAGTGTTTGCTTAACTCAGCAGTGGGAAGTTGGGTATCAACAATAAAATACATTAAGTATGAGAAGGCATGAAAGCTGGATATTCAGCATAGCCAACCTCCCTAGTTCATGTGTACAATCAATTCCCTTTCTGCAATTTGTGGCTGATGTGTATGTTTCAAGAACTGCTTGGTAAAAATGGTAATTTGCTTATTCCATGCACTGTGTGGAGTTTGTTTACTTGCAATATATGTTATTTCTACACAGAATAATGTCTAGCTATATGAACGATATGATATGCATCTTTAAATACATTAGTTCGTCATGTGTTATTAAAGTTCAGAAGGAGAAAATGTGTTTTCACTTCTGCTGGGTTTCATTTTCTAGAGATCAGTGTTGTCTTGGCAGAGGCATTATGCTGAGCTGTGTCTAATGATACTTCATTTAGGCGTAGAACTTCACATTTACGGATGAAAAATCAGAGCCCTATACATCTTCAGGACTGACTTGGCAGAAACAATGCTGTTGTTCTGCATAAAAAGTAGCATCATTTATTCACTGATTGTGGGAACAAAATAATTTATTATCCCTGGTTTTTCATTTGGGTTGTTTGTTTAATTGGTTTAGGTTGTTCGGGGTTTTTGTTTTGGTTTGGTTTTTTGGTTTTTTTATCTTAACTTGCTGAACAAAACATTGCATAATAAATAAAGCTGACAGTAAAATTCTAAATGAATGTATGTTGTAAATAAATTATTTTATGGCTATTTTATATCCTAGTCATACGCATCCTTTTAGAATTTGGCTATAGATAAAACATTACATCAGCTAGTCACATCCTGTAACTATTATTTTCTGTTTTCAGTATTTATGAAGATCAAGCAAAGCATAAGGGGGAAATACAGTTAATGACTCTTATACTGGGAGTCTACTTAACAGAATAGAAGAAATATAGATGCAACACACTGTTTGTTATGGTCAGATGTAAATTTGATGAAGGCAAATATAGTATTTTTATAATGATCTCAAATGGATTGAGATTTTATCCAAAGTCCTCTCTCCTTACTTTGGAGATAACAGTACATGTCTGAAATGTTTGGTGTCAGGATAATAACATTCTGTCCTAATCAAGCAAAAAAAAATTTTGAAGTGTGACTGTGGTAGAATAGAGTGGAGCAGTAGCAGCAATTAAAATGATTGACATGTGGAGAAATTGCAGCAACCTTATCATACATCAGAAAGCATTCCTACAAGTTTCTTATCACAGAAAATGAAGGGTGTATGTGTTCCGGTTTCCTAACGACTGTCTACAAGTGTGGCTTATGATTGTGAATGTGAAGACATACCCACCACAAAGGTTGCAAAACATTGTTTCAAGTCAGAACAGTTGTCAGATACATAATAATGTTGTCATTTAATTATACAAGTGTATATGAAGCTTGAAGTCCAAACCACCAGTTATGAGCATACACAAATGATCTGTGATGTTACTATGTATACATAATCTAGTAGGCCTTAGAAGTCAAGGAGAGACAAGGAGACCCAAGACATGCCCTGCTGGGGTGGGAGTAAGGAATTTGGCCATCCAGAGCCATATTCTGTCTCAAATTACGGCAATAGGAGATATTTACTGAAAGCAAGTGAGCCTGGCCACTTCCTGCAGTCCATCCTCTTACTGCTCCTCAGCATCCACAGTTTTTTCAGGGTGTGCTAGAGGGTGCATCCCTGCCTGTTTTAATTAGTGATTGTTTATGGACTTTTCTGTGTGAATTTGATACATTATTTTTTGGATTAGACTTTTGTACCTTGAAAAGATCCAAGTTGTTCTCATTGAGCCACTTCATGTTTACACTAAGTTGCTCAGTTGACCATCATTTCTGCAGTAAAGAGAAGAAAAGCAATCGCCTAACATAGCCAAGACCAATTATTGAGTAACTTAGCAAATGAATTATTAGACTATACCTGAAAGTAAATAAAAAAACAGTGCATTTAAAGCTGCAGCAAAGGTGTATGTTCCTACATCTCTAGGCAAAAAACATGTAATGATCCATAATGAGAGGATGTTATACTCTTAGACTTTGCAGCCAACAAAGGAAGTTGTAGGAGCACACAGACACTAAAGATTATATACATCCTTAAAATAAATACTCATGGAAAAATACTTGAATGCTGATACACAGAAATTTAAAAAAGAAAACCAGCAAAACAAAAAAAACCCAAATATATTATATTTTCCTTGAGGGAATTTACTGAATGTGGAATCCGGTTTGATGAAGAATATTAGTATAGAAGACAAATTATGATTCAAAGTAGGTCAAAAATGCAAACATCTCAATATATTTCATATCTCACAGTTTCGGTTTTGTGCTACTTAGTAATACCAACTGGTATAATAATAAATACCTTCCGGTGAGCTGTAGGAAAGTGCTGATGACTGTAGGAGTTGCTTAAATACATTTTTATTTACCCTGGGATACCTATCAGATATGACTGTAAGCAAGAGATATATGTGGCATTGACATTCTGCTGTTGGAAGAGACCTGTTATTCCATAATTTTGTGTCAGCTGTTTTCAGGAATGGAAAATAGCTCAAAAATAAAAGAATTAAAGTAGATTCTACCATCAGATTCTGACATCAGCAGTTCATATAGAACTAGCTAATTTCCAATTTTGGATATGTTGGTATGCCTGTAATGCTAAAGGTTTTGAAAGTGGGGAGTTGTCATGTTTTCATCAACATTCGGTAAATTTATGTCTTTGTGTCCTGGTTTAGCAGTAGCAGTCATTTTTTCTCCTTCTTAGTAGCTGGTGCAGCACTGTGTTTTTGACTTTCAGCCTGGGAACAGAGCTGATAACACCGATGTTTGGACTGACCAAGGACTTTGTGAGTCTCATGCTCTGCCAGGGAGGAGAGGAAGCCGGGAGGAAGCAGGGACAGAACACCTGACCCAAACTAGCCAAAGAGGTATTCCATACCACAGCACGTCATGCCCAGGATGTAACTGAGAGTTACCCGGAAGGGCTGGCTCACTGCTGGGAGGAGGCGAGTTATCAGTCGACGGGTTGTGAGGTGTTGTATTCTCTTCCCTTGTTATTTCCCTTATCATTATTATTATTGGTCATAGCAGCAGTGATTTGTGTTATACCTTAGTTGTTAAACTGTTCTTATCTCAACCCGTGGGAGTTGCATTCTTTCAATTCTCCTCCCTGTCCCTCCAGGAGTGGGGGGAAGAAAGGGGGGGGGGGGGGGGAAGTAGACTGTGTGGTTCTAATTTACAGCCTGGGCTTAAACCAAGACACTTTGATAGTAACTTATCGTTTTATTACAGCATGTACTATATATTTTCATAATGATAACACTAAAACAAGGCTGACTAAAGAAGATAAGGAAAGTAGGTCCTACTTTATAATCTTTCAATAAAACATATGAAATAGACATGTTCAATGAATGCGTCAGGCATCCACAGGAGCAATTTTGTGTAAGTGATTTGGTGAAACCAAGATATTTGTTATTTCACCATCAGATACCAAATACAGTAAAGACTATTAGAACAGTAAATTATAAAAAAAGTTATGATCCTAGTCCATAATTTTTTTCCATTTCTTTGTCTTCTTAAACTTACATTAAACTTACGACAGCTTTGTGCAGTGGGAAGACAACGAGCTACATGCAACAAAGTAGTATTAACAAACAGTTTAAATATGCATTAAAGGGTATAATATTCATTAAGGTTATAATATAGGATAAGGCTGGATTCAGAAATCAAAATTAATTTTTACTTCGGAAAAAAATGTTTGGGTACTTGCATAGAATACTTCAACCCACTACTTGGAAAGGATTGCATCATCATCTTTCAAATATTGTGAGCCATTCATTTTCAGATAGCATATTAAGAAAAAAAACAATTTTTTAACCTTTGTGCTTATGTTTATTATACTCCTTCTAGAAACTATAGTCTTGCAGTTTTGCATTTTCTGTTTCTGTAATTTTGTTTAACTTTTGCATCACAATCTCTATGTAGACAAAAAATCCCCAAAGTCTATATTAACTCAGTCAATTACTAATTACAGGATGAGATTGATGTATTTAAAATATATCAGTTCTATTTAATTCTGTGAAGCTCATTGATAAAACACACATAAAAAAACTACTTTGTAATGAATTGTATGACATATTCCTTCATTTCTTCCTCTTTTGCTTCTTTTCACTTGCATTCTAGTTTGTTGATAAATATAACATTTCAAGTTTTCAACTTGTACTAGCCTTTTTGCCAATCATAGGAAAGACATTCACACCAGTTCTAATGTGTTTTATACTATTTGTGAAAGTATCAGACTGATGACCTCGGAATCTGACCTTTCCACCACTAAAGGATGCGTGGTGGGAAGAGGGGGGAATTTGGAACTATCCACATTTTCTTAGAAGTGTTAAATCATAATGTGTTGGCAAACAATACCTTAAAGGACAAGCTCAGTCTTTGACTTTTGTCAGTCTGTTGTTTATAAGACCACTGAATTTTGCTTAAAGCCATGGAAAATTAAATAGGCAAATTAAGTTATGTATTGCAAAACAGAGTCTTAATTAAGACTAATATCTTTAGTTAAGACTAATATACCCATATCCAACTGAAGGCTCAGGACCTGTGGAAAAGATAATGGAAGGAAAGTGTACAGATTATTTTAGTCCTTGGCTTTTCCGTTAAAAATGTCTTTGATATGTATCTCCAAAATTTCATAGTTCATTATTAGTAAATTAAAGCACATATAGAATTGAAAATGTTATCAGCTGTCCTTTGTACCACTGAAATTTGTTGTATTAAAGGATTACTTGGTTTGCTTTCTACAGTAGATTTTCAAACTAGCACAGATATACTGTAATAGTGAGTCCCACCACAAAAAGAACTAAGGCTGCCTTCCTGTATATTCCTCCAGCCCTAAAGCACAGGATCAGTCACTGTACAGAAAGGCTGGGATGTACTATTATTCTATAGGCCAGGAGTTGTACAAGCCCTTTTTATTAGGCAATATTCATACTAAGCTATTATCCTAATGAAGAGATACTTAATCTTCCAAAGTTCTCAAACTTTAAGTCAGTTGAGAAAATTTCTTGTTCAGGTATTTTGTTGGCTGTAGACAATTTTGTACCTAATGTCACAAAGGTTATACAATATCAGCCATCCTGTCACTACGGTGAGTGATGTTTATGAAGATATTTTTAAAAAAACCCAAAGCAATAAGTAGAGATAGCGAATGCCATGTCTGTGAATGTTTTGTATAAATTCTCCTCACTTCTTACCCCAGTTTTTTGTGGTGCTTTTTTATTATTTTTTTATTTAATGCTTAGGTTCTTCTAGTGTATGTATACTAAAGATAGGGTCTGGTGGGGGAGACTTTGGGGGAGGGAGTAATCATCTGTGTAATCCTTGTTATTATATCTAAAGTGATAGTTGAGGGCTAGGAGCTGAAACAATATTTTATGAAAGTATCATGTTGAAGTTTTTGCAGGTTTCAAAATATTTAAATATGTAAATTTCAATGAAGAGACTTCAGATTTTTTGATAGCCTAATGATTTTAAGCATCTCATTTCTAGTCAAACACTGACAAAAGATGTTCAGATTGCAGTGTGAGATGGTTTCTATGGTTACAGTTGTTTCCTAGCATTTTAGTGACATCTTTTGTGAGCATTGGCTGCTTCACTTATTTGTCACTAATGTATGTGTAGAACTATAGTTAATAGCCTTGGGCGGACAATTTTTGTTCTCTGAATGGTGGTATTGTTTTTTAGCAGCATTTTTCAATAAGGTGACAATGCACTAGAATACTAATGGTATGTATGGTGTTTTAAGATGTCAAGTTTTCAATAAAATGGTAATGAAAATTTTGCATTTCATTTAATAGCTAAATATTCATGATTTTTTCACAGCATGAGCAAGTGAACAAAAAATAAAGAAACCGTATAATGTGCAAAACTAAACATCATAAATTTAACTTCTTTTCATAGAATCTATTCAAGACTTTTTAATAAGTAGTTCTTTCTAGATTTAAACCATCTTTAATAAAGGAATATAAAACTGAAACTTTAAATGAATTTAAAATATTTTGATATATCTTGTTTATAATGGATTTTGAATGAAACATACATAATGAATAATATCCTACATGTGCAGAAAAACTGTTATGACCAAGACTGGGCACTTATGTGTGATAAATGAGGGTAAACAATTATACATTCAAATGCAAAGACCACTCTATGTCAGAGACTATTTTGTTAAAAATATTTTGATTTATTTGAATTCATTTAATCACAGTGTTAAAGTGTGAATTATGATCAGCTAAGAAGAAATGGTGTAGCATTATAATTTGTAGAGTATAGTGCTACCGATTCCTCAGGATGTTAAGAGTTTGGTTTTGTTTCTATGTTAGGCAGCAGGAGTTTGCTGTTGTCTTTAAAAGAAACAGAATTAGGTTATCATATGAGTTAATACCCTCTATACTGCCACTGTCAGTAACCATATGTGCAGTGATTTATGACATAATTTCCCCCTTTAGTCTGTACTTAGAAAGCTCTCATTTGCTGAAAGGTAGACACTCTATGCTGGGTAGTTTTTGTTAACCAAGTCAGCATTTCAAACGTAGACTTTTAAAATGTGAGTATAAAATGCATTATTCAGCAGTAACACAGGAAAAGAACACTAGGCTAAGGGCAGTTTCTCCTCTACATATAAGGGAGCTTCCTACGGTTTCAATTCCAAATCATAAGAACCTGTGCCACACTGTACCATCAACACTATCTCTGTTACATGATTACAAAGCAGATTTTTCCTTACCTCTAATTTATTATTTTTAATTTTTTTAATTTTTTACAGGTTGGTGTATTATTTCAAGTTATTCATTCTACACGTCTTTCCCTACAAAATAGTACATGTACATACAGCATCATATCTCCCAAAAGACATGCTTAGAATACAGACATGCTCTAGAGCAATGAAATGTATGGTCAGTTTCCTCTGTTACCAAACTGTCAGTAGGCCTGAATTCAATACCTACAGCAAAATACATGAAGTAAATGGCTGAAACAGGCAAAATAAAAGCAGGGGACAGACAGATCTACTATATATGCATGTAGGTGGTAAGAGTAATGTGCATTTTCTGTGTAGGGAAGCACTAATTCCATGAAGAAGTCAACCATCCCTGTATTGGGCATCCATTCTCATTCCCATGACATAATCAAGACAGATAAAGGGCCACAAAAAGCCAAAAGCCTCTGGTTACTAGGTAAGTGCTTCTGACCAAACTGTTTGCTCTGAGCTACATCCCAGGCCCTCATTACATGCATCTGAACTGAATTCTTTACACAGATATAGTCTGTGACCACAATGAAAAAAAAATCATTATGTTAACATTATTTCAGTTTGGTTTTAATATGTCTGAATAAAGACATTTAACATCATTTAGATCCTGGCTTCCTCCTGACCTTTGGAAAATTGTTAAATTTTCATCTTGTGGGGTTTTTTGCATATTTGTTTAGTCTCTTTTTCCTGTCTCTTTTTAGGGAACTGTTATTTATTAAGACGACTAATTGACTGAGACTTTGATTTGAGTGGTAGAATTATCCAAAGGTCTCTTGTTAATTTGCTACTAATAGCAACTGTTTCAGGATTAGCAGTAAAACAATTAGATCACATTCCTATCAAATATGTCTACTTGAGTGACTCAGAAATTCTAAACAGAGGAATCAGATTCAGCATTTACTGATAGGATTGACTGTATATGTCTTCTTCCTTATAATTTGTGCATCAGTATGCCATCTTAAGCCAAAGAAGTGGTTCATGCCAATTTAAAAACGGGGCTTATGTATTGCAGTTCTTTTATGTAATCCTCATCTGATAACTACATCTTCTAATTTCTTATGAAAATGGAAGCAGAATGCCCCTTAATGATTATACCCACAAGAGAAGAAAGATCACTTTCTTCATGCTGTAAAAACCCAGTTCTTACACTCTAATACTGTATGTATGCATATAACTTTGATTTCCTGTTTTGCCTACCAAAGAAACTGACTAAAACCATAGAAAGGATACCCAAAACAAACTGTACTTCACAAGATTACTGGCTGTGACATACGTTCCTCATTAACCTCTTTATTCAAAGATATTCTTTTTTTATAATAAGCTCTCTTCACAATTTTTATCCTGGACTAGAAGTATAATGCTTCATTGTTTCTAAAATAGTTCCATTCACTTTTAACTACTTAATAACTTGGATAATGAGAGGCATTGGAGGAAACTTAAAATCTAGGAATAAATATAATGTAACTGGGATATAAGTGCATTTTACTTGCACGTAAAATATGCAATCTTTCATTGGTAGAAGCTTAACTATAATCTGTCAACCATGTCACTAAAGTTACTTTAAAAGAAAAAAGGTTGGCTTTTAAGAGTGTAACAAAGTGTACAGAACTGAAATTAAATTTCACCTTCCAGCAGAGGCAGCACCCTTCTGTTCTTTTATCATAGCAAGTGCAGTGCTGAGATGTTAGTTTCTATCTACAGTTCTAAGCATCTTAAAAAACAAAAGACAATGGCCTATTATTGTTTTGAGCATACTCTCTTTTATCACTGATCACAAAAGTAATATCAGGGTTTTGACTGAGCAATCCTTCCCGAAGAGGTATGTTGTAAAAATGTCCCTGCAGGGATTTCCTCTGTAGATGGATATGCATACTGACGGAGTGAATGCTGACAATATGCTTAGGACCTGTGAACCTGAGAATAAATTTTAAAAGCATGTAATCTATTTTCTACAGTGCTTGAAGTTATTTTACTCCTTTGCATGAAGACTGTACTGAAAGGGCCATACTTAGGATATGCGTTGTTGCAGTAGTTAATAGGATATCCAGGTTGACACTCTTGACTTAGAAAATATTGAGTCCAGGCAAACATGCAATGTTAAGTCTTAAAGGGACTTTTTATTCTTTAATGTTTCAAAGCACAACCTGACCCTAAGCTGATGCATATCATACGTTCTATAGATATAGCCTACCACATGCCACAACATGACTCTTTCAACTGTTTTAATTCCAGCTGTTCTTCCTGGGAATACAGTGGAAGTTTACGTGTAACTAAACTGAATACAAGCTCCTGTTAAAACTGAAGAACATTGCCTCCTCCTTGTCCAAACTGCCTTTTCGAGAGAGAGAAATCTTTCTTGCGAATTTATATTAAAGCTTCACATCAGACAAATGATTTTGTCTCTGGGAAGACTAGCCACCTGCTACAGCTCATTGTACTTATTAGAGGAGCAGGTGGTTATGTGGTGGCTCCTAAACATCAAGGTACCCCCAAACTGCTGAAGCTGCCCTTTTTAAGCACTATGATTCAAAAAAGAGGGGTTTTCTTTGTTGTCCATATTCTGTCTTCAGATGTTTATGTAAAGTACCACCGCAACAGAGGCCATTGGGGGGCAGTCGCTCCTTGTGGGGCAGCAGCCAAGCCCAGTCACAGAGCAGACAGAACCAAAGCATGCTCATCAGGTGCACATGTGCTGACAAGGCAGGCCTAAGGTAAGCCAGAAAGTCAATGTGCAGGTCAGGATCAGGGCTGGTGAGGGTAACTTTGGTCAGATGCAGCCCAGTGTTACTTGAGTAGGCCCAGACCTCCCTCCAGCAGTCCTATGAGGTAACTCAAGCAAGTAACAAAGGCACAGGCCTGACTTTAAATGGAGCCTCTGAGGCCCATGGGCAGAGAGTGCAGGAGGTGCCAGGTGAGTCTGCTCAGGGCTGTTAAGGCCTGCTTTAGTGCGCTCAGGGCCCTGACAGAAGCTTCTCCTTATCTGTGCATTTGAACATATCTAAACATTTAATGGTATTATGTACATGAAACCCAACATCTTCCCTGTCACAAAATGTCTTGCAAGCCCAGCAACTACATTACAGCTGTACCAGTCACAGCAGTATTGTGAACTCTGTGCCATATAAAATGTAAAAGAAAAAGTTTATTTAAGATGTCTTCCTAAATATTTTATTTTTATACTTTTATTCTCAGTAATTGCACTTTGGCTGTAAAATAATTTTTACAAGTCTGTATTTCTTTATATATGCTGGCTTTTTTTAAGAACAACTGTAGCTGTTTTTATCTGAAGTAGTGTCCTTTCCTATTCAGCATTTTATAAATGTTTCATGACAATAACTATTGTATTACCAAAGCTGCATGTAGACAGCCTATGGAATTTTGTAAGATGCAAGTGATACCTGAAAGTATGGTCAGTGCTTAAAGCAATTCTAGATTGGTAAAAAAAATCTTGGGTTAAACTATGGGAAATAATGAAGTCTTTAGAAACTTGCCTTTCACAAATGTGTTGCAAGTCCCATTTCTGCCAATGATTATTTTTACAAGGCAGCTCTCTACTAATGGAGAAGCCCTCCACGATGCTGTGCCTGCTACTGACTGCTAAGGGGTTTTTTTCCTATTCACTATTCATAGTAGATTTTGAGTTGTTTTTGTGCCCATGAAACTGAAGACTAACAGTCTCTGGAGCCAAGCATAGTCTCTTTGTTGGGTAGAAATAAAGCCTACAGGAGAGGATGGATGTGCTCAGCGTCCCAGCAAGTGGCTTGAGATGAAGTGATATTGGCAGGATTCAGACTGAAATTATTACAAAACATGAATGCCACATGTGCAACTGCTGCCTGGCTGTTTCTGTGCTTCTCTCCTTTTGTTAAAAAGTGCTGTCTTAAAAAAATAGTAATAACCTTGATCTTGTGCCATTGCTATCTGAAAATTGCAGGGTCTTATAGATCCCAGAATGAAGGATCAAGGGGGAAAATGATTGTTCTGCCAAACATGAAGCTTTTGTAATGACAGAATTGTGTATTGCTTCCACAGAACAAGCCTCCCATTTAGCTTAGCTTGTAAACTAGCTGTACCTAGAAGTTTAGTGACATGCTGTTTCCTTCAACAATCTGAGAAACTATTAACAATGGTTATTATCTAAGTCTGGCAGTTACTAATAGTAGATTTGCATATTTTCAGGTTTATTAATTTGGGTTGTGTTAATATAAAGTTACACGGGATTTTCTTTAGGTTAGATAATCACACTAGATTTTGTGACATTAAAATGAAGAAAAGCACTGTCTCTAGCCAGTTGCAGGCAAGCTCCCTCAATCCTGCCAATACTTCTCAATCCAAGTTGTGCTATCCCTTTTAGTCAGCCCTGGGTTTGTCAACAAGAATTCATGCCAGCTGAGTAGTGGTTTTGTGATAAGAACAGTTGGAAATTAGTATGAGATAATTTTCACCTTAGAAAGAGTTTGAAACCAGTTTCAAATGTGAAAAGCTGGTACTTACATCATTGTCTCTTGTTTCCCTTTTGTGAAATAATATCAGGGTCTTCTACCATAACTTTCATTATTCCAAGTGTCATGTGCCACTCTATTTTTGTTAGTACAAGAATAAGATCATTATAAGAATGTTAATCTCAGAGTCATGAAAGCTAAATTAAATTCTTGACTTTGTCAGAAATGTTTTAGTAGTGATGCAGATGAGAGAAGTTGAAAATATCTTAGTAGAAATCCTATGGTCTGAAATTAGAAGCAAGGATATGACTTAAAGCCCAGTTGCGTTCTTTGTTCCAGTGAAGTGGATTCATTACTGAACTGGCATCATTATTGAAGCCCAATTGCATTCCTTAATCCTGATACTTTTCAGAAGAAAGAACTGGTACTATTATTTCTTCTGTAATATTGCTCATTTTTCAATTACTGCCCATGCATCCTTGCAAAATCTCAGTTATGATCACACACTCAGGTGTGACCCTGTAATAAACTCACTGTTGTAGGACAAGCCTGGTAATTGTTCCAGAAAATGCATTTTTTTAGCATTGCTCCAGAAAGCCAGGCATTTGGAACTTGGCTTCTCAGTCCAACCCATTTAGCATCCTACTTCTTCTAATGTAGCAATATCCTTCTACAAATCATGACAAACGTGAGCACTGAGACTCTTCTGTTCATGAATTAGATTTTTGTTTCAGTTTCTCAACTATTTGTGTTCTTAATCTTGCTTAGTCTTTTCCCTCTGAAGATCATTTCTCTCACAGCACACCCTTTTCTGAGTCATACCTTCCTCGTAGATACTAGAAGAGATCATTTTGGTATCAAGATTCCCTTTAATACTTTCTTTCCATTTCTTGGCTTATGTAAGATATAGTCAGTCTTAGTCTTATAGTGACATGCAGGCACTGCACTCAGCTACTGTCTAGCAACAGTTAATATAATCTGAAGAAGCTAAATTTCTGTAATTCTGTCCCTTCATGTATTCATATTAACCAATGCAACAGTATATTGCCTTGATTCTGAATCACTGCATTGAGGATGAGTTGTAGCCTGCTAATTTTCAAGTGCTACAGAACCTTTAAGTGAATGCGAAATGCTTGGGTTTGTAGCCTTTATATGCAGTGAAAAATAGGATGGGATTGCTGACATTACCATAAAAATCTAGGATAGCATTTTTCACCTTTATTCTTGTGAAATGGTGAGAATATGTTTTCATAATTTTTAAATCCTGTCCTTGAATGTGATCATGCTGATATGAATAGGATATTTAATAAATTAATTGATTTAGCTTTTATACAGTATAAAGAACTAAGAATCACATTTTGTCTTTTTCTCTAAAACTTACTGATGCTTTACAAGCACATATTGAAAATAAAATTCAGAACTGTTGGCTTTCCAGCTGCTGTTTGAGGATTATCCTAATTTTTTTTTCATCTTTGAAGACTGTAACCAATCTAGAGCAAGTTTACGGAGACGCATTTATAGTTTTCTTCTTGTGTCAGGCTTGTTTTCAATTAATTTTATTTGCTTATTTCCAAAAACTATGTTTAGAGGAAATTTTGTTCATAGATTTCTATTGGAAGTGGTTTTTAGTAAGAAACTTCCCTCCTTTTCCTCTAACACATTAATTTCAAATTGCTTTTTTATAATTTTATTATTTTAAAAATTAGAATCTGAAATATATTGGACTCTGTTACTCCTTTGGACTCTACTGGTAACCACACATTCAGTTTTTGAATTATTTCCATCTGATTCTAAGTTTTGACCACAGTTATAAACTTGCAGTTTCATCTGGCTTAATTGTGCTATAATAGGACATTTTTCTTTCTAACACTGCAAAATATCTAAGAGTAGCTCCTATTTCTTTATAGCTCTTGCTAACTTTTATGTTCATGACTCTGCTTCATTCTCCTCAATTTTACCTCTACTGATGATACAGAAATGACTCAGAGTCTGTCACCAACATCTTTTAAACTGAAAGCCAAAGATAATTTACATCATTGACAATACTACCAGAATGTGATTTTAAATTATTCTATATTTTCTATGCAGTACTTGTGAAGAGGTGCTGTAGAATATCAAGTCCTAAGGCAGACATTTTACATGTATTTTATTACAGTTTCCAATTTAAATGACATATACAATATATAGCATTACTGGAATACAGTTGCGGTCTGAAAGGCTAGTTTGGTATTTCTCCTGCAGTACAGGAAAATGAAGATGCATAGTTTTGGGGCTGAAGAGGAAAATCACTGCATCTATTTAGTACATGGTTGAATTTGCAGTTGTAATTTTCAGGAAGGAGGGCTTCTACAGCAACATTTGCAGCAAATGTGAAGAAAACAAGAAATACTGACTTTCATTTGTGTAGCCTTTTTCAAAGAGGTTGTACAGAATAATTTTCAGGTTTTTGACAGGTCATGAGAAAATATGTTCATTTTGGTAGCACATATTTTAGATGAGTTTCATCCAGGGGGATATAGTTCATTTTACAGAGGGGACAATGAAGGGACAAACAGCCTGTTTGATGTTGATATGATGTTGATTTTCAGAAGTCTTCTTTATAATAGAGAATATAGAATTAAAAAAAATAACTATAAATTCTGTACTTTTCAAAGTCTTTAGCTTTATCTCCAGTGCGGATATTTTACCAAAGGACAGATGTTCTTGTCATCATGTAGCTTAAAAGCTGAGCAGCCACAGCTCATTTTTAATTATTATTTTATTTTGGGTTTTCAGAAATTGTTTTATGAATATATTTTACGTATCATGGTAGATTTATAAAATAATAACTTGTAAGATAAATAGTTTTAAGTCTACCAGGAAGTGACCATCAGAGCAGTCTTTCTTTTTCTTCTTTCTGCTCACTGAGATAAGAAGGTGAACATACTGAAGATCACTAAATATTACTTTTCATGCAAGTAGCTGCTAACTGCCACATCAGAATTACGGGAATATGAAGGCAGTGTTGCCAGAGAAGTTGTGGAATGTCCATGCTTGCATATGTTAAAATATTCAGCTGGATATGTAACTTAGAATCTGGATCTGCTTTCAAATTTGACCCTGCTTTGAGCAAAGGATTGGAATAAATGACCTCCAGAGATCCTTATCAACCTGGATTATTTTATGATTCTGAGAAATCCATGATTACTAATCTCAAAAAAGTTTCAAATTTCTTGTTCAAATTTTCTAATTCTAAAAATTCTAGTTCTGCACTTAGAATTTGGGTTATACTTTTTAATTGCATAATACATGATACTCAGTAGTAAAACACTTTTTCCTATCTTCTGAACAAGTATAAGATTTTCTAATCTCGTAGCCCTACAAGGAGAAGATGTAAATCCTTGCTGATTTCTGTCTTGTGTAACTGATGACTTTATAATCATGTTCCTTTCAGATATAAGCTTTGCCAAGAAGTTTTTATCCAGTAAATATTGAATATCTATGTACTCACAGAAAACACATCAAATAAGAAAACTAATATAGATTAACCAAATTCACGTTTAAATGTGTCTAAACATTCTCAGGTACATATCCTCTGCTTATTCCATTTGTTAAAATGAAGAGTTCCTGTAATATTCCCAGCAAGATGTCAATTCTTCATCATTCTTCATACTAGATGTAATGTAGATGACTGGTTATCATAAGGACCACATTTTGTCAGTGTGTAAGAGTAAAACCAGACCTATTATAGTGGACCGTTTGTTTTTAGTTAACACTTCCCTATAGATACGGACATTGCTGAATTCTATATTAAGGTAACTGAGTGACAGTTTGAATTTTAAAGAAAATTTTATAAACCGTAAAAATGACTTTTTCGGGTTTTTTACAAAGTGCTTATGGTTTTGTCCTAACAGCATTCAAATTCAAGGGAAGCCGTTACTGTCATCTTCTCAAACTGCAAGCATGATTTTTTTTTTTTTTTTTTTTTTTTTTTGAGGAGTATGGCTCATTTTTCAGCAGGCTCAGATTTCAAATCCATATTTTCTGAGACGGGAGTCTATTTGTTTATTTTACACAGTAGCAATGTATTCTCCAAAACAGTTAAAAATAAACAATTATTCCATGCTGGAGTTCAGTACAGTTCCCTCAAAATTTAGGTCAGAGTTTGAACTGGTGTCTGTAAAACTTTTCTTATGGGGATGAAAGGTCCATCATTCACCTTGTGGAAGCTGAACCACAGATTACTGCACATTTTTCTCTGCAGAGAAAGATGTCTTTACTTCTTAACAGACTCTGTAATTTATGAAATTTTGATTTTAATTTTCTTCTCTATCTTCATAGTATTTGCTTTTTCAACAAAAGCTTGTGCTCTGAAAATATAGCTCACTTAATTGAGCAATCATGTCTATGTTATTGAAAGATTGTTTCAATGAGGATAGTGTCAGTGTTTTCTACCAATCAACTTTGAGTAAGGACAAAATTTGTTTTCTATTTGTTTTCTTTTTAAACCAAATTGCTGAAGCATAAACTATGATAGGTCTCAGAACCTAATAGTTCCAAGAATGGGAACTGTGGCAAAACCCTTTCCACCATGTATTGTAGTAAATCATCTTCTGATTTCATTTAATTTTTGGTTGTTTATTTTAATGCAGTATCTTTCATGTGGGGTTGTGGTAGGAATGTCTTCAGGAAGCTGCTGGACTTTCATTTTTTAATCCTGTTTGCTGAAATAGTTGCTTATATATGAAGCTGTTGTAATTTTCATGTTTTTGTCCACTTATTGGAAGTCTGTAGGAAGACTGACATTTCCTGTAGTATATTATTTTTCAACATGTAGAGTCAGGAAATTTGTTGTTACAGGACTATTCCAGAATTCACTGATAATGCAGATAGTGTTTCTTTCTCTAAAGAGAGAAAAGAGCACTTAATCATGAATTTAAAGAAACCCTTTAATAAATAATTTCATGGTATGCATAAGCACCACATTAAGGAAAAAAGGAACAAAAATCAACCAATTTGAAACTATTTCCGTGAAAGCTGGTACCAAGTTTTGGGAGTGCTCTGTAATTCAGTTAAAACTGCAGAGATTTATGCTTAGAAAATCAGAACGCATTACCATTTTTCATATTACAGAATCATTGTTTATCATACTGTCATGCTTTAATCCCAGTGGCAACGAAGTAACACACAGCCACTTGCTCACTCCCCTCACCACAGATGGAATGGAAGGAGAATTAGAAAAAGGTAAAACCTGTGGGTTGAGATGAGTACAGTTTAATAACTGAAATAAAGTTAATAATAATAATAGGAAAAGGGACAGAGGTGTACAACTCAAGAGGTGCACAGTAAAACTGCTCACCACCCGCTGACACAGCCTATCTCCCAGCAGTGATCAGTCCCTTTTGGGTAACTCCTCGAGTTTATATTCTGGGCATGACATGCTGTGGTATGGAATAACCCTTTGGCTAGTTTAGGTCAGCTGTCCTGGCTGTCCTCCCTTATCATTGGCAGAGCATGAAAGACTGAAAAGTCCTTGATCTGGATAAGCACTACTTAGCAACAACTAAAACATCCATGTGCTGTCAATGTTATTTTCATACTAAAGGCAAAATACAGTACTGTACCAGCTCCTAGGAAGAAAATTAACTCTATTCCAGCTGAAAACAGGACACATGCATGAAGAATTGTTTAGCATACGTTTATGCATGTTAATTTATTCTTGCAATTTTTATTAACCTCCACCATCAGAAAGTGAAAATGCCTTTGCCAATTGGTGGCCGGTTTAAATCATGGGATTTTTTCTTCTGTCATTTCCATATAACACACAGAAGAATACGTTATTAAAGTATTTTTACATGTGCTCTTTATTTGTTAACTTATCTATATGATATTTTTTTTCTGTTCTCCACAGTGATGTCACAAAATCAGTGTCATGATTTTTCAGCAATATGTGATAAGATGGCTAAAGTCACCCATTCCAGGCCACTGAGTAAAAACAAGGTAAATTATTACCTCCACTTGCTCTCTACTATAAGGATGTTTCTTATTCAAAGGTCAACCTAATCTGTTATACTTCACAGAGATTCAAGTAAAGATATAACCCCCATTTTCAAGAAGGGGAAAATGGATGATACAGGGAACTACAGACCAGTCAGTCTCACCTCTGTGCCTGGCAAAATCTTGGAGCAGATTCTCCTGGAAGGCATGCTAAGGCACATGAAAAACAAGGAGGTGGTTGGTGACAGCCAGCATGGCTTCACTAAGGGGAAATCCTGCCTGACCAATTTGGTGGCCTTCTATGATGGGACTACAAAACTGATGGACAGGGGCAGAGCAGTTGACGTCATCTATCTGGACTTGTGCAAAGCCTTTGACACTATCCCACATGACATCCTTGTCTCTAAATTGGAGAGACATCAATTTGATGAGTGGACCACTCAGTGGATAAAGAACTGGCTGGATGGCCGTACGCAAAGAGTTGTGGTCAATGGCTCGATGTCCGGCTGGAGACCAGTAACGAGTGGTGTCCCTCAGGGATTGGTGTTGGGACCGGTCTTGTTCAACATCTTTGTTGGTGACATGGAGAGTGGGATTGAGTGTGCCCTCAGCAAGTTTGCCAATGACACCAAGCTGTGTGGTTCGGTTGATACGCCGGAGGGAAGGGATGCCATCCAGAGGGACCTCGACACGCTTGTGAGGTGGGCTGATGCCAACCTTATGAAGTTTAACCATGCCAAGTGCAAGGTCCCACACCTGGGTTGGAGCAATCCCAGGCACAGCTACAGGTTGGGCAGAGAAGAGATTCAGAGCAGCCCTGCAGAGAAGGACTTGGGGGTGTTGGTCGATGAAAAAATGAACATGAGCCGGCAGTGTGCGCTCGCAGCCCAGAAAGCCAACCGTATCCGTATCCCGGGCTGCATCAAAAGGAGCGCGACCAGCAGGTCGAAGGAGGTGATCCTGCCCCTCTCCTCTGCTCTCGTGAGACCTCACTTGCAGTATTGTGTGCAGTTCTGGTGTCCTCAACATAAAAAGGACATGGAACTGTTGGAACAAGTCCAGAGGAGGGCCACAAGGATGATCAGGGGATTGGAGCACCTCCCGTATGGAGACAGGCTGAGAAAGTTGGGGCTGTTCAACCTGGAGAAGAGAAGGCTGCGTGGAGACCTCAGAGCAGCCTTCCAATATCTGAAGGGGGCCTATAGGGATGCTGGAGAGGGACTCTTCATCAGGGACTGTAGTGACAGGACAAGGGGTAACGGGTTCAAACTTAAACAGGGGAAGTTTAGATTGGATATAGGTAAGAAATTCTTTACTGAGAGGGTGGCGAGGCACTGGAATGGGTTGCCCAGGGAGCTTGTGAATGCTCCATCCTTGGCGGTGTTCAAGGCCAGGTTGGATGAGGCTTTGGGTGACATGGTTTAGTGTGGAGTGTCCCTGCCCATGGCAGGGGGGTTGGAACTAGATGATCTCAAGGTCCTTTCGAACCCTAACTATTCTATGATTCTATGTCATAATACCTAAATCTATAGATGAAATAGTTACTGTAACACTAGTAGGTTTTTTCTGAATACTATGATTCTTCATAGATTTCATTTTCCTCTGTCCTTAGATGTTTTTCTGTTCCTTCTTTAAACACAAAGTACTTCACAGAAGTAATTTTACCCATGTTTACCCAGCACTGTTCTCAAAGAAACGAAAATTACATAAGGATCCAAGCATTACAGCTGCTAAGGAAGTTATGCTACCATTTCCTAACTTGAACTGCAGAAACTCCTGCAGATCCAGTGGTAAGATCAGGTCACAAAACACGATTCTGATACTGTTGGATCAAAATTGTGATATAACTAGTTCAGTTCAACATCGATGCTTTTTCTTTTTGCATTAAGTTGAAAAAAAGGTTGAGATAAAACTGTGTATTATATTTGATTTCATCTTCCTCACCAAAATATAAAGAAGGCTATTTATTTAAAACCCTTTAGAATAAATACCTTTAAAAAGTAAACAAATATTTTAGTCCTCAGTTGACGGTTATGCAGAGTCTGAAATAAGTGTGAATAAGAAACTTGACTGAAAGATAGAATAGGTTCAGGGAATACTTGGGACTTCAGAAAGGAGTTTAACTACAGAAAAGATCTTTGGGAGTAAAGATCATCAGGTAAAGGGGATTACATATGTAAGACTGTAGTGGTGACTAGAACCAGATAAGAAACAGCACATTTTCAGCACTGCAACTCAGCCCAGCAGGCTTCCTAGAAAGTGATACTGCTATTATGGACTGCCAGAAATGCATCAAATACTTTTCTCAAAGTTCAGGTGGCATGGATATTGCACTTTTGAGTCTGTTTTCCCATGAAGAGCTGTCTGGAAGAAAGGATAGTGTTTCAAGGATACTCTGTCTTGCCCTTTGAAAATAGTAATAAAAGTACTTCCCTTATTATGTTATTATAACAGATAACTGATGAGCCTTATTGCAGCCTGAAGATTCACATATTCACTTCAAAACATTCTTTGTATTTTTGCTTGAGAAAATTGGTCAGTATTTGTGTATTGATGGTCATAATGTGTATATTTTTAATTGATAACACTTGAAAGATTTTTAGAAATGAGGACATAAATTTAGATTTTTTAGGTATTTAAGTTTGAAGCCTTTCCGCGTTATATTTTGCCTATTTAGTTGATAATGTAAAAAGTGGAAGATGATACTTATTATTTGTTTCTTATTTTAGAAAAAATCTGAAATGTCATGATGTTCTGTATTAGAAAATACGTAAGTTTGTAGAAAGTAGGACAGTAGATACTGGTGGTAATAGGACAATAGATGCTGATTTCCGGTAGTGGAAGAAGCAGCTCAAATACAAATAGAGAAAGGAAGAGAAAAAGAACTCAGAGCTTGTGAAAGAAGTGCCCCAATCACAGCGCACTCTGACTGAGCAGGGGATGGGTCAAAGCTGTTAATTCTTCTACCTGTCCATCTCATTAAATCTGCACTTAATAAAAGTGCAGTAAAACAAAGGGACCTGATTTTCAGAAGAAATCAGGATTTTCTGAAAATTTGGCTTATTATGAGAAGTATCAACCTTCATTTGAAAAAACAAAAAGAAAAACCAAAAACAAATGTTAAAAATTTTTATCTTGTCTTTTTGCAGCCTAAAAATAAAGTTAAAACAATATATTAATTCATTATAAGAGGAGATTATTTATGTTCTCTGCCATTAATCACTCTTCTTTCTTGCCTGCTAATTTGCATGTGTCAGGTCATACTGGCTGTTTAAAATAGTGGTATCAGGAAGACTAAACTAGTGTCTCAGGAGTTGCTATTGACAAATGAGTCCTCCTAAAGCTCGTTTGAAAGTTATGTTCTCTTTGGTACTGATACTTTGAAATGCCAAGAAATCTGCAGGTTTCCATTCCAGTTATCATGAATGCCAGGATAGAAACATGGGGAGGACTCAATATTTAAAAAAATATTTAATTGTTTGGCTGCCACTTGAATAAACTTGTAAATGTTTTAGCCTTGCATCAGTGAAGTGTACTACTAAAATTACTTAATTATTTGCAAGACTATGTATTTGACATTGATAATATGGGTGTCACATCTACATTAGATTCATTAGTCTACTAATTATATGATCTTGTTTTATCTAAGACATAAACATCTCTCAATCCCTCTCTAATGAACAGAACAGTCTTTGGGATCCTTGATGCTGTTATTACAGCATTGTAAAGTCCTAGACTAGGGTTCTGCAGTTTTCCTCTGCAGCTGAAGTCCCTTGATTTTAAGGGCTTACAGTATTCAAAAGCAAGTGAATTCAAGCATAAGTGTAATGGAACTTACTAAAAAAGCCTGAATTTCGCAAAATGTTGAAAATATTTTTCTTTCTACAACAGTCAGCATAGACAGTGAGACTAAAGTTTGGTAGACAGAATCCTGTTACAATCATCCAGCTCAGCATTGCTATTTCTCAAGTGCCGTGGGCTATGTTTGTTGCTAACTGCATCAGATAAATCTGAAATAGTCCAGCTATGTGATATTATCTGTTTCATATTTAATAGCACAATATATCTAATTAATTGTAATCAAAAAGCATAATTTATTAAAAAAAAATATAATGTAGCATAAAAAAATGTCACTTCCATAAATCTCAGTGGTCATGTATTCAGAATAATGAAATGCTTATCTGCATATAGCATGGTAGCTGTGTAGGCACCACATTTCCATACAACTCAAATTACTGTTGTGACTGAAGATTTTTTATTTGGTTTCTACAACTGAATTTCTTTCTTAGATTTCCTCTTTATTTCAGAAGTGGCAGCTGAAACCTTTTAAAAATATACCATCAGAGGTTTTTCCCAATAATTAGTCAGAAATTATACTAAATACTATTTTCTATCACTTTCCTTTGCAGTATGTGAATCATTCTTACAATGGCTCCTAAATCCACAAAGCCTAGTAACTACTCGGGGGTTTAGCCTGGGATTTTACATACACTTTATCAAATCTGCATGCACAAATAGTATATAGTGAGCCTTGAAATTTTCAGGGACTTATCATGTAAATTCCTTTTTAAATATTTAAATAAGTCAGATTAGCTGAGGCTGTGTCTGCAAGCTGTTTTCTCTAAACAGTTTCATATATGGCTTTTCTGAAATAGCAATACAGAACCTAATAGCAATTACCTCCTTTTGATTTTAAGTCATAAGCAGTTAGAATGCTTTGAATTATTTCCATTAGGGGAGAGAAATCGTTTGATAGAGTTTGTTCATTTACAGATAAATTTCAAAATCTTCTTTCTATGAACACAGCAGGAATCAAGTAGCTGGAGACAATTTGTCTTCTCACATTTCTCAGCTTTTTCCCATGATTCCTGTCTCCAGAGACATTTTCACTCTTTCTTTTGCTACAGGGGCATTTTGCTTTTATGCCTCTATGGCATTTTGACTGTTTCTCTGACTTTATTTGTCTTTTCCTAAATTATCTGTACACAATTAGACCCACATCCACTTGCCATTCTTACCAGAGAAATGAAACTCCTTACACTTTAGTGTCTAAGCAACCTTATATTTGTGAGGTATAATTTTTTAATGTTTCTTGTTCAAAAAAGAAGTAGTAACAGCTTGCTACATCTATCCTGAATAAAGAGTGGCTGTCAGCTTTATCATACAATTTTTTTCCCCCAAATAAAGCCTTATGTGTTGTCTGGGGGTGAACTGTTTACATAGTTATTTTAAAAACTGTTGAGATGCTAAAATACATTTCACATAGACTTCCTAGCCAAAATGAAATGTGTACCCAAAGGTCTTAAAGAAGTACAGTGCTAAAGTCATTTTGTTCTTCCACTGATGAGCTGTGAAGAATTTTAACCCATAGTCAACGCTTATGTCAGCTTTTGAAGGAGTTTTATTCATGTTCCTCCTAATCATCTTTTATTTCCTGTACTGCCAGGAAGGGTATAACAGAAAAGGATCATCAGTAATGCATTGCGTTTGCCAACAGATCCCAGCATAGTCTGGTTAGAATGTCACAGTAAGAAAGACAATGCAGAGGGAACATAACAAAGTGCTTTCTATTTACAGGGATCATAACCTGTAATATGAGTTTCAGCATTAAGACAGACTGCAGTAATCCTGAAGTATTCCTGATGCTTTAACAAAAACTTTGAAAGATTCCAAAGACTACAGATCTCTAGCTTTGAACAATTAATCATTGATTAACACAGAAAAGCTATTCTCTGTCCGTGAAATATTCATGCAAATTGCTACATATTGTGTCAGTATGTCTTGTCCAGTGCAGTGAAGTTCACAACTCTGAAGATCCCTTAACTGAGTAGATAATGAAGGGCAGAATAATTTTTTTGTCACTATTTGTGTCCTACCTAAATTTCAGACATAACCCAGTGAAGACCAGTGATTTACAAAAAGTTTTCTTGTTTTCTTCCTGAGAATATGAATCAGAGAGAAAGAAAACAAAGTTAATTAGCAGAAATAAAGATGAAGGAAATTATAATTTGTGAGTCACTATGCTGTTGCAGCCATTGTGAAATCCATGACATACCATGCAATTAGCAAGCTTCTCAGTCTAGCCACCAAGATAGGCAGACATGTAACAGGCTGACCAATTTATTATAACAGGTCCTTTTATACTAGACTGATTGCAGAAAAGAATGATTGTGGAAAAAAATAAGGAGAATGCTGCAGACGATATTAAAATATAAATGCTACATATGCTAGCATTTTTCCAAGTCTTTATTCATGCTGAATATTAAATATTTCTCAGTATAGAGGCTCCCATAGCAGCCATGGAAGAGGATTGAGCAGGATGTCAGTATTTTTCAGGTAATACGCTGATAGACCATGGCAGTTAATTTTGCCTAATCTTCAGAGCATTTCTGTCATTTTCAGGCTGCCAAAAGCATGTGTAAAATGGCACACAGTGCCATTACTCATCCTCTTGTTAATCAAAAATGAAATCACATTTCATTATGACACTACATAAGGACTCATTCCTTAGTAGACTAGTTTTGGTGTGTTCACAGCAGATCACTCCTGCTTGCTCAATGAAGTAGTTCTAGCTCTCCCTGTTTCTTGGTACTTTGTCCATGTCCTGAACCTCACTTCTCACGCAGCTGAGAAACAAATAGGCAGAACAGTGTCTGTTGAAGCAGGACATAAACCTTCTGAGTTGTAGGCCAGAACAGTAACAGTCAGAACATTCTTCCTTCTGTACACTTTGAAGTCTTTCTTCCTCAATTTGTTATCAGCAAAATCTGCATAAATGTGAATTTAGAGGTTTTACAGACCTGTAAAGAAAACTCAAGACCTTCAATATATATTGATCATATAAGGTACTTGTTCTTCTGGTTCTTTATAAATGTAACTTCTTGCCTTGGTATCTTACTGTTAGTTACTGAAATACTAGACGTGCCAACATGTGAATGATATTTAGAAAACTTTTACAGTCATCAAGTCTCCCATGATTTTTTACAAAAGCATCAATTTTGGATCAAGATCAGCTGGAATTTTGCCTGCCTCACCTTCTTTTGTATTTTAAATTATTCTTCATAATGTTCAGTCTTAAATTATCATGTAGTTTATTCAGCACTTCCTGAAGCTGTTGTATTTCACACTAGTATCTGTAACATAGGAGGTGAACTGATCACTGTTATGTCTTACATGAATATCACCTTTCCTAACTTTTCAAAATTACCAATGCCTTAGTTTCTAAAATAATAGCTATGCAGATCTCTACTAATACACTATTATTTGTTTTTAAGTCTCTTGAATTATGCTCTAGATAAATTAATCTGCATTCCAATCTTGTTTATATGAGTTCATATGCTCATGCCCTTTAGAAAGAGGACATTGTGCACACTTTCAAATGTGTGACGTGTGTGAGAAGGCACAGAAGCACAGAAGCCAAGCAACAATGAGGTAAAATGAAGAGAATAGACTTCTTAGCATTGCAAGTACCATCTGTTCTGTAGAAACGCATCCTCTGTGTTGGCATTGCCACAGTGGTATGACATGTGTTATTACTTTTAATCATACTTTGTGCTGAAGAAAAGTCTGGTTACTTGACAGATTCAGAGGTTGCAGACTCCCTCAGAGCCAGTGCCTAGAAATCCAAGACTGCTTAGAGCATTCAATATTTTCATTTCTGAAATACAATGACCTGTGTTAAATTAGGCCACTGGGGACCAAGCTATTAGAGCACATAGTACTACATTTTTATATGAGATGAAGAAAGCAGACAGCATTTACATGAAAAAAGGTGTCATTTTCATAATATTCTGGAAAACTGTATGCTGAAGAATTTGTCATCATTTTCATAGGATAAAATTGTGGGGTGTTACAGATAATACTAGACAGAAAAGATGATGGAAGGTTTTCTGTCCTGACTCAGACTTTTTTGCCAGATTTACTAATAATAACAATGTTTTGTTTATCAAAACAAGAAAACAGTTCAAAGCCATTATGTAAACCAGCCCTTACTGAGACATCTGTTCGAGGTCCTTGCATATGTAAGAAAAGAAACTTACAGATCTAAACAATGTTCCTTATGCATCATAATAACTTTGTTTGTATAATACACAAAACCTGGTGTCTTATTCCCATCTTATTGCTAACCACTGTCAGCTAATGGAGATGCAAGGTCTTGTCCTTATACATTAAATAGAGACACAATGCATAACTTATATGGATTGTCTTTTTATAGTTACTGTATTTTTAATAATCACTCGTCCTGGAATCACACTTCTAATTCTGTTTGCAATGACAACCAAGTGATGTCATACTTCTCTTTTGATTAGGCCTCACTTTTATGTCATCAGTGACAGTGACTTTCCAAGTACAGACATGTGGGGATATATAACTTCTGGCTATGTGTTGTCAGGAGGCTGTTACTAATATCTGGCCCAAGGTTTTCTGAAACAAGAGAAACAGTCTTTTGGTCTTGTGTTAGATTCAAACAGCATGGCATCTAACTCATGTTATACAGATACGATGGCCAAAACTACAGAAGCTTGGCAATTCACTTAGGAACTCAAGTATTTTTTGGATGAAAACTGAATATCAAAGAAGTTTTTTATTTGATAAAACATTTAAATAAGTGCTCTTTTGAATGTATTCCCAAAATATCTTTTCCATGGTTATTTTTCTACATAATATTTGTTTGTTAAAAGTCTGTGCAATATTTCAGTTTAAATGTCTGTTATTTTAACATTCTAATTTGAATCATCAGAAATCTCAGCAGATTAATATAATATACTCTTTAAAATCCTTCAGTGTCCTTTAGTATTCTAGATTATATAGAGTTAATAATAATATACAATTTTAGTTTTATAATATTGATTGCAAATTATTAATAAAAGAAAATTAGATTATGTAAGTTTTTTAATCATTTTCACTTGTTACTAGAATAAGCTCATAAAACTGTGCTCAGAATATATGCTTTCCTACTCTTCATAAGTCACCTTGGAAAGGACAGTGTTGATTGCCATTTGCATTTAGGATTTTGTCTTGCACTTTCTTAAATCTGAAAAAACAGAAAATGTTTTTTCTAAGATATCCATGTATTCTCTTCTAGCTCACTCTTCAAAACAGCTGATATTAGAAATGCTTTAGTTTACATGCATATTAGAGCAGATGTCAATGAACTTGTACCACTAAAAAAGCTATGTAAAATGTACAAATCAAAATGTGTTCATCACAATAACTTAATAAAACTGCAGAGATAGCATATGCAAAGACCCATTAAACATGTATTTCTTTGGAGGGGGGTGGGGAGGGAGAAAATGTTCTGCATTCTTTCAATTCTGTTTTCATCATTCCCTTTGAAATCCCTGGAATTTTTTACCCTGAAGAAAATAATAATATAAATGATAGCACACAATTATCCATATGATTAGTGACATCATTCTAGCCTTTGGGAGACATAAGAAGAAGTACTAAGATCTTCTGATTGTTAAACACCAAATACGTTGATTTCTTTCACTTAGGATTCTCAAAAAGTAACTAATATACCAATATTAAATATCAATTAATAATAGACAGATAGCATGATGGTTTGTACTATTGTATTTCCCGAATTATTTTCAACAGGTGCAATGAGTTGTGAGTCATATGCAAATATCAGAAAATGGTAACAGAGAGGATTATATGTTCGCAATTTTGTGAAAAACATGGGCTAAGCCTTTCACTGCAATACTAGCTTTAATTCTAGACTGAACAGGAAATGTTCAACTTACGGTAAGTCTTTCTAAACACAGAGATATTCAACTGGTTCAGGACCCTCTCATTTTTGTTATTCGGCTTTCAAATGAGTTCTTATGAGTCTTATTATCTAAAGCAGAAATTTGCTGGAAAGTAAGTTATGTATTGCAAGCTACAGACATATGTGAACACATCTGAACCTTTTTGATGGTGGTTAAATCACTGGACTTCAAGACGTGATGTATTTTGGTTTTGATAAGTCATCTTTTACTTAGTGGTAGAGAGTTATGCTTTTGAAGGTTACAGAAGCAGGTTCTAGTCAATTTAAGTACTGTTTAACACCAGCACGTGATGTTCAGTCTTCGGGTGGGAAAAAAAAATTCTTCATTAATGCTTACAGAGTTCCCTCACCAGTTTACTCTGCCATAACAACCTACTGATTAAAAAAAAACACACAGTCCATGAAACTCTGACGTGCATTTACAGGAAAAAAAGATTCCTAGGTTTTGATTCCTACTCAAAATGAGCAGCTGCTCATTCTAGTATCGTTAAGATCCAAATACTGACCCTGGGAAACAGGACCTCTCATTCCTCATGGTGGCTTAATATTATGTCAGAAGCAGTGCACTCTTTTAAACAATCCATACCTCTACACTTTCACTTGCTACTTTAGCTGAGCAGTTTGCACAGAGTGCAAATATTAGATGCCCAGCTTGACCTACAACCTTCTCTGAAGTCAGGCCACCACATAATGTACTAGCGGTAGCTTTGATATGCTGCACATACGCTTTCCCAAAATGCATTTATTACAATTATTCAGTCCACAGGCTGCACATCTCCCTGTGCTGTCTGTTTCCTCCAGCAGTGCTTGAAAATGTGCTATTATTGAAAGAGTTAAAAAAAAATCCCCTTGGAAAAGCTAATTATTGCATGCAGATACTTCTTTGTGTGATCAAGGAGGGGACAATTTAATAGGCTCTGTAATACAACCAAGAACAAAATTGCTTTAAAGGAAGTCTCTTGTTGAGTGACAACTCTGTTGCCTGAGCCAATTAGGTCCCAATAAAGAGTGTTGAATTGGCTCCTGCTTTCTCATTAATTATGTTCTGTCACAGACATGGGGCTTGATTTAGCAATTTTGTATTACATTAAGATACTGAAAGGAATGGAACAAATGGCTCACTCTGATAATAGGCATTCTATACACGGTGTGACATTTACTATCCAGCTGTCCATAAGGCAGCCTAGCACTTCAGTTCAGGGGTTTATTTGTCATTGCTTCAAAGGGACACTCAGCTTTTCACAAAAAAGAAACAGAGAGGCTAATAGATAGGACAAAATGTACTGCTGATATGCTTTATTAGAGATAGGATGCTAGGGTTTTGCTAACAAGCTCATCCGTTGGGACTAAGCCGAGTTTGCTGTCAATCATCCTACACACAAAAGCACACTAGTTAACAAGGAGAAATGAATTACAGACACTTATTCCTGCCTGTGGGATCACAAATACACCAATCTGTGAAAGAGGCACAAACTCAGAAGACAAACTACATATTTGTCAATAACCTCCTAGAAAGAACCCTAGTAATTCTTTGAAGACCTTTGATTTAACTTCACTCTAAAATACATGTATAGGAAATGTTTTAGTTACCATGACATTTTCCTTTGTTACTCCTACAATTTTTCATCACATTAAAAACACAAAACTGAGGAGGTCTGCAAATGTTGTGCTAGGTATACACACTGCTTTTTATACCAAGCCACAGGGGGCAGCTGCTGTTGTAAAATTCATTAATAGCAACAGAAAATTAAATCTTACAAACTTTAGGTTCAGACTATCTTGCATCAATGTGTAGAGCATAATCTAAATCCCAATGTACGTCTTATATAATAATTAAAGTAGCAGGGGTTTTTTTTAGGTTGTGCTTATTTTTTTACTCTCCATTTTATATTTTCATGGGGAATTTTTATCTATTTTCAGGCTCAATTTAATGTATATAAGTAAATTTGTTTATACGTCCATATAAATACTATTAATGCATACATATATGTGCATGTGTGAATTTAAACCTACCTATTTGGTCTTAATTTCATCTTTTTGTCAAAGCACTGCCATTTATAACATAACATGTCCAGTGTAACGGACTTCATCTAGAAATAGGAATCCTTAGGAAATGAAATTATTTTGTAAAATGTTATTTTCATCTGGAAAAAAAAGAATAAAATCCAAGAACAAACTCAGATATGAAAGAGCAAAGAGAAAAAAAAAAAAAAAAAGAATGTGTGTTATAGCAAAAATAAGCCTAAGGTTGATTTTCCAAACAGAAAGATGTATTCAGTAGGGGCTTTACTGTGTATGTATTGTGTATGTATCCTTGTCATCAAAGTCTTGTCTAAACTTAAACAGTAATTTCCACAGTTTTCCATGTTTGGAGAATTTTCTGCAATAATATTTGTAGTTTCAGATGTATGGAATAGTATTTCTGAGACTTTACTGTTAGACAGTGACATTACTTATTAGGGAATTCCTTATTTTACCCTATTTTGATATAGATATCCTGCTGATAAGTCTTTCATTACCTCTTCTGATGCACATGGATCACCCTAAGAGATTAGAAGGACTGGGGTCAAGATATTCGTACCAGAGCACTGGGTACAATCCCAGACACTACAGATATGCAAGCACAGGAAAATGCTAACGGCGTCTTCTCAGAACTGTCAGGGTTTGGTGCTCTTCCACCAAAATAAAAAAAAGCTCCTTTAAGCTTCTCTTTTCCTTTGCATTTTCTAACACTGCAGGCTGGGAGTGTGAAGAAGTTACCCTCTAAGAAGCTGCCAGAAGTGAAAATAAGATATGCTGTTGGCTCTTGAATAATTGAGAAAAGAATACACAGACTTCTCTGAGAGGTTGACTCCGGCCTGGGTTAGTTTATATGAGCTGGCTCATTGGCAGTGCTGGCAGAGGAATGGAGGGAGAGTTTTCCACTTGAAAGACCTAGATAGCAGACTTCGGACCCCTCATATTAGTTAAATGAAGGAAAAATTCTCAATCCTTAACAGAAATATTAATGTACTAGATTCAGGAAGAAGGGGGTTTAGATAGTTATGCAAGATAATATGCATTTCCAAAGTTAGGTAGAAGGTTCTCAGGTGAGTTAAACTCAAGCCACCATGAAGCTAGAAAGCAATGACCTGGTGGCCATTACTGAAACTTCGTGGAACGGATCCCATGACTGGAGTGTGGCTATTGATGGCTACAGACTGTTCAGAAGAGATAGGCAAGTAAGGTAGAAGGGTTGCCCTCTACATCAATAGAGAGATAGAGTGCAAAGAGTTGTTTCTGAAGAATAGCCACGAGCAGGTCAAAAGCTTTTGGTAAGAATCAGGGACAAAGGCAACAAAGGAAACTGTGATTGGTGTCTACCACAGGATACTCAATCAGGGCAAGACTTATCAATGAAGCCTTCTTATTACAGCTACAGAAGGCATCATAGTTGGAGGCTCTTGACCTGCTAGGGAACTCCAACTATCCTGACATCTGCTGGAAAAGTAGCACAGCGAGCAATCCAAGAGACTCCTGGAGTGCATTGAGGATTACTTCCTAAGCCAGGCAATAGACAGCTCTACCACGGGGAATGAGATACTAGACCTGATGGTCACCAATGCAAGTGAGCTAATTGGTGAGATCAAGATTGGAGGCAGCCTGGGCTGCAGTAATCAAGCACTTGCGGAGTTCTCAGTCCTGAGGGTGGTAAAACAGGAAAAGAGTACAGCCAGGAGCCTGAATTTTAGGAAAGCCAATTTCCAGCTATTTAAGGTGTTACTCAATAGGACTCCCTGGGAAGCTGCCCTCAGGGATGAGGGAGCAGAACAGAGCTGGCAGATCTTTAAGGATGCTTTTCACAGGGCACAAGATCTCACGGTCCCCAGGTGTAAGAAGTAAGGAAGAATAAGGAAGGCAAAAGGCCATCACAGCTGAGTCAAGACCTGATGGTCAAACTAAAGGGCAAGAAGGAAATGTACAGAAAGTGGAAGCAAGGACACATATACTGGGAAGAGTATAGGGACACTGCCTGATTGTGCAGAGATGGGTTCAGAAAGGCCAAGGTGAAGCTTGAGCCAAAATTGGCAAAAGGTGTAAAAAATAACAAGAAAGACGTCTATAGGTATGTCAACCAGAAGACGAAGGTCAAAGAAAGTGTGCCCCCCCGATGAGCAAGGCTGGTAAACTGGTAACAATGGACAAGGAGAAGGCCAAGATACTCAACAACTTTTTTGCCTCAGCCTTCACTGGCAGGCTCTCTCCCCACACCTCTCAAGGGGATGAATTGCAAGATGGGAACTGTGGGAGCAAAGTCTCTCCAACTGTGAGTGAAGATCAGGTCTGTGACCATCTGAGGAACCTGAATATACATAAGTCTACAGGTTCTGATGAGATCCAGCCCAGAGCCCTGAGGGAATTGGTTGATGCAGTTGCCAAGCCATTCTCCATGATATCTTAGAAGTCATGACAGTCAGGCAAGGTCCTTGGTGACTGGAAAAAGGGTAATATCACACTCATTTTTTAAAAGGGTAGAAAGGAGAACCCTGGGAACAACCAACCTGTTGGCCTTACCTCTGTGACTGGGAAAATCATGGAACATATCCTTCTAGGAGGTATGCTAAGGCACACGGAGGTAATGGAGGTGATTTGAGACAGTGAGCATGGCTTCACCAAGGGCAAATCCTGCCTGACGAACCTAGTAGCCTTCTATGATGGAGTTACTACACCAGTGGAAAAAGGAAGGGCTACAGATGTTGCCTACCTGGACTTCTGCAAAGCCTTGACACAGTCCCCCACAATATCTTACTCTCTAAACTGGAGAGATATGGATTTGATAGGTGAACCATTTGGTGGATGAGGAATTTGCTGGATGGTCTCATAAAGAGGATAGCAGTCAATGGTTCAATGTCTGGATGGACAGCAGTAACAAGTGGCATCTCTCAAGGGCCAGTACTGTTTAATATCTTCATCAACAACATAGACAGTGGGGTTGAGTGTGCTGTCAACAAGCACAGTAGTGCAGTTGACAAGCCTGAGGGATCAGAAGCTATGCAGAGAGACTTGGATAGGCTCAACAGGTGAGCCCATGAGGTTCAACAAAGGTAAGTGCAGGATCCTTCACCTGGGCTGGTTCAACCACCTGCATCAATACAGGCTGAGGGATGAAAGGATTGAAAGTACCCCAGAGGAGAAGACTTGGGGTTACTGGTGGATGAAGTATTCGATATGAGCCAGAAATGTGCACCCAAAATGCCGATCATATCTTGGGCTGCATCTAAAGAAGCATGGCCAGCAGGCCCAGGGAGGTGATTCTGTCCCTCTACTCTGCTCTGGTGAGACCCCACCCAGAGAACTGCATCCAGCTCTGGAGTCCCCAGCACAGGAAAGACACGAACCTGCTGGAAATGATCCAGAGGCGGGCCATGAAAATGATCAGAGGGATGGAGCATCTCTCCTACAAGAAAAGGCTGAGAGAGTTGGGGTTGTTCAGCCTGGAGAAGAGAAGGCTCCGGAGAGATCTTATTGCATCCTTTCAGTTCCTAAAAGGGGCCTATAAGAAAGATGGGGAGAGACTTTTTAGCAGGGCAAGGGGTAATAGTTTTAAACTAAAAAAGGGGAGATTCAGGCTGGATGTGAGGAAGAAATATTTTGCAATGAGGGTGGTAAAATACTGGAAGAGGTTGCCCAGAGAGGTGGTAGATGTGCCATTCCTGGAGACATTCAAGGCCAGGCTGGATGTGGTTCTGGCAATCTAATCTAGTTGCAGATGTCCCTGGTCTAGTCGAAGATTGCAGGGGAGTTGGACTAGATGACGTTTGAAGATCCCTTCCAACCCAAACTATTCAATGATTCTATGAAACTACTAGCCAATTAAACCACTTCTTCCAGAGTGTAACTTTCGTCCTATTTCTAAGACTACAAATCTCTGCAGAGCATCCCCAAAAGAAATATTTTCTAAGAAAATCCCAATATGTTTTTACTTTTTGCTTCTCCTTTACAGCCCTTCAAAATAATCTGAGAAGTTAATAAAATAATCAGCTACTACAATGGATAAATACAGGGTAAAGAAGCAAACTCATAAACAGTTAGTTGCCTAATGCTCCTTCTGACCCATAAGGGGCAGTCTGAACTTGGTTATTGTTTTGCAACATTGTAATGTGTAGAGTTTGTTCATCAAAAGTTTTAAGGGAGGATATTGTTTGTTGCATTTTGGGAAGCTCTCTGTGACTGTCACTTTGTGTGGAAACATGTTTTCTTTTGTTTTGTGGCTGTTGTATTTCTGCATTGCGACTTCTGTATTGGGAGGGAGAAGTCAGTTGTGTTACTGCAGGGGATTGTGAGAGGGGAAAAAGGGGGGGGGGGGTTGAGTAGTTTGAGGTAGTGTCTTGTTACAGCATATGGGGGATGGAGGTTGCTATGACGACTGAGCTGGGGGTGGGAGCTCCTTGAAACTTGCAGGAGACTTCTCGAAACTTCTGGGAGCTTCGCGAGGCTTCTGGAACCATCTCGAGGTTTCTCGACGGTGAGACCCCAGCGGTGGAGAGAACCAGTGGAAAAGAGCCACGTCAGGATGTCCGGGTGGGGGGGACCACAGGATTGGCTGAAGTCCCGAGCCGAAAAGGTATAAGGGACAGCCTCCAAAAAGACCCGGTGTGCGTTTTGAGGGGGGCGGAGTGGAGCCTCCCGGCGCACCCAGCGCTGTTTTTTATCTGCTATCGCTTGCTCAAATTAATAAATTTATATTTTAAAACGAGATTGGCTCACTCGTCAATAACAACATAACCTGTGATGATTTTGCAAACTTAGAAAGGAAAGCAAACATGCTACAAAACATACTTCAATATTACTATTGTCAACCTCATCATGCTTGTCTCCTGTTGTGTAAGTGGTGTAAATCATCTATCCCCATTGTCTTGTCAGGTCTCATGCTTGCCTTAATTTCAAAATGTCTGCATTTCCAGGTTATAGATACTTTTAGTCAAAATTTTCATTAATTCCTTTTATTGCTATACTTGTTTCCAGTTTCCTTTTCTAAATAAAAATAAAGCATTAGAAATGTGTAACTTGGAAAAAGAACATCTCTAGAGTCGTAGTCAATTGAGATTCAATAGCTTCAAAAGCAGCTGTATTTGAAAAGCATTATCCATGTACAGCTAGATAGCTTCTGTGCAAAATAACTTGACCCACACAGTAATTTAGGTCATACTGAATCGTTTTTTTAACATTAACAAAGAATGAAGAGTTCTCATCTTGATTTCCTAGATCTTGAAAAAGTTTTCCCTCTTCAAGTAAAGATTTACTTTAATATAAAAGTCCTAATTCTCCAGTGCAGTGAACTCAGGATCTGAAGAGTTAGAGGGATCAACTAAAATTAACCTTTTCATGAAACAGACTCACAGTCCTAGGCCAAGATAATACTGATGTGGTGTAGGTAACGAATTAGGCTTAAAATTGCTCTTCCTTGCACCTGGAGGTCATGAACCCCTGAGAAGCAGTTCTAGTAGCAGTAGCATCCCATCTATGCCCTCTCAGTGAAATGTAACTATGAGACAAACACCCTCTTCCAAGAAGTAGTTGCAGACAATAGTGAAATAAATTAATCATTAGAAATCTTCGCTGTCCAAGATTTCTCCTCAACATACTGCTAAGGGATTTTCTTATCTGGAAGAGGGCAAGTGGGCTATATCATCTGATGACAAAATCGCTACTTATAGTTCTTGCTTTAGGAGGACAGTCTCCATATGTTTTGTGCACAGCAAATGTAGGAGAGATTCTTTCAGAGCATAACTCAGAACGAGGAATTCTCAAAGGGGACAAGCTCACACAACTTATGCACAACTTCTGCAAGGAAATTGATGGAGAATGGCTTTCTGATTTAGATGACTTCAGGTATAAAATGTGGCCTATCTATCCATCTTCCAGGGTAGAATTAACAATTTGAATTATTTTCCAGGATGTATGACAGCTGAGTTTGGAGTTTCTTTCACAGAAGTTCTTACATTGTATTCAAAAGGCTCTTTAGAAAAATGTTGTCTGTTTCCCTTGAGGAATGTACTTTAGATTGCTGTAGTATCATGAGAATCTTTTACCCCATGTGCTTTTACCTGAGACACTAGTTCTTCCGGTGTATTTATTTGGATTATTGATAATTTTATGGCAGTAAGTGCATTCTTCTGTGATATTCATTCAAATTACAATTTTTAAATTACTACAATAATAATTGTAATGATGCCAACAGAAGCAGTATCAGAGCAAGAACATGGGGGAAAATCAGTGATTCTTTGAGTTTTGATGGAAATTGCTGAAGGAATCTGTGTTTCCAGTCATCTGTACAAGATAGGCTCACTGATGAAGTGGTTAAAAATCTGTTCCTCAAAAAGTGACTTTGAAAAAATGAGGGGCTAAGTTGGCAGAAAAAAACCCAAGAAGGTGCTCATTGTTGGAGATAAAAGTCTCTGTGTGATGACAGGTGTAAGACTGACAGTATGTCCAAGCTGGAACTCTGAACTACCCAAGAAAATCTATGGCTACCGTTTAGTATGGACTACCTGTATATAGTTTGGTAACTGGTATGTTACTGATTATATGATTTACATAGTGGTATCCACAGATGCAGTCTTTTTGGTTTTGGAGGAAGATGGCTTTCTGGATGTCAATAAGTTTGAGGATGGTTTTGACAGTCCTAGTGCATTGTCAGTGAGAGTGCTGTTCTACAGGACTCCTTAAGAGAGCACTCTTCTTGGAGCGTGTAAGATAAATCCAGGGAGTGGACAAAAGCAGGATAAACTATTGAGGTTCTTCCTGGAGCTGATGAACCACTTTCTCTGACATGAATATGCTGAATGAACTTTGGCCAGGACAGATAAATGCCATGTTATTTAAATATGTAACTAGAAATTAATTGCCACCAGTTTAGAATATATTCCTGCTTGATTAATCTTACTTCTGGTCAATTATCTTCTTACATTTGTGCATCTGCTTCAACTCTTCTGTACTTCAGATTAAAGAAAAAGTGGCTTTATTAAGGAACTTTCTACTTGGTCTTTCATATCAAGAAACAAAAATCCTACGCAAGTCTCTCAGCTAATGCATGATCATGCAAACCAAATCTGAAGGCCAGGCACTGTCAAGCATAGAATATCCGTTTCTGTGTGCTGACAAATGAAATCTTCCTTCTTCAAAATGAACCTAATTTATTTCATTATTGCACAAGGAAGTAAATTCCTAACGATGACGAGTATTGAACTTTAATCTTTTAAGTTTACTTTAATGTTCCCTCAGTCCTTTCCTCTGAATTCAGTTTACAGTTATGAGTCCTCCTCAGCAGCTGTTGGTATTTTCCTTTGCCTATTTGTCTGTTGGTTCTAAGTAATTTCACAAGATTTCTTTTAATTAGGTATATTTTTTATTTTAATTGGATGTAAATTCAGCATTTTCTTCTTGTTTATAATGTCCATTTCTACTAATATTTTAGCTTGCAAAATGTCATCTTAAAACTTCCTCTAAAAAAATGAGTAGAGTTTCCATTTTTATTTTTATTGCAATCAGTGTGAGGCGTGATGTCTTTCATCTGGGAATTACTGAAAGGCACTCAAAAAAACAATTAGCATACATCTTGGGATGGAATCTGAAGAATCAGAGAATGATCTCAGAATTTTGTCTGTGAGGTTACCAAGACCATCTGCAGCACTGTCACTGAACACAACACATAAGACCAGGAAATCCAGATACTTACAAGATGAAATACTTAGGAAATCTGATAAAAAATTAATTATCTTCTGTCTTCATAAGCCATAGTTGCGAAAGATGACATGTTGGGAACAGTTTAATACCCACAGATGCCCAGTGACAGGTAGTACTCTGATCTAAAATAGCTTTCCAATTATACAACATTTTTTGACAAATATTGGTTTTTGCCTTACAAAAGTTTAAATGTTGTTTGATGTTCCTGATGCTTCTGTAGTCTAAAGTCAGTTACACTTTGGCCTCACCAACAGTATATTAAATGTCACTGACACATCAATCAGTGTCCCTTTGAAATTATTAAAATATAAATTTGTCCTTTTTTTTGGAAATAAATGTGACATTCAGCCTGATTGCAGATGGTATCACTTTTGCACACTGTTGTGAACTTCAGTTTCAAAATCCAAAAGTGTTTGACACATATAATGTAACTATTTTTCTTTCTTTCATCCCTATGCTGGTTTCTGTCCTGGTTCTTCTGTCACTATTTCAGAACGCTTCTTAGATCAGGAAATTTTAGATGATAGCTAAAAGCCTTTCATCCTTTTTCTCCAAAAGCCTGGAAAACTTAATGTAACTATGATGTAGAGATGAATGTTATCAAATGGTCCCTAAAATCTCTCTGGCCTTACCTTACTGCTTTACTGTTGAACTTAGGGATTCTAGAGGAAAGAAAATATCTTACAGTCTCCACTGACTTCGAGGAGGATGTAGCAAGCATTGCAAGCATTGAAACTAATATATGGATGTAATTTCTGAAATCAGTCAGGCCTGAGTTATGGACCTTTATCTGCTATTAATTCACAGGGGATCCAGTGCTGATCAAATGGTTGCAGTTAACCTGTTTTGGAGCGAGATTCTAATGACTAATTAGAGTATCCATAAAAAGCAAGTTGTTTTTCCTGTTTAAGTTTTTGTTTGATTGGTTGGTTGTTGTTTAGTTTGATTTGGGTTGGGTTGGATTGGTTTTTTTTAATACAAATATTGAGCCTGGGAAAATCAAATGGTTCTATCTTAACAGTGTTACTATTTCAGATTTTAAACTCAAGCACTTTTTTTAAATGGAAGTAGAAAGAGTAAACTAGATTAAGGTACCTTTTCTTATACATCCAAGTAATTATAAAGTTATTAGGACATGAAACTTAAATTTTGTTCAAAGGTTTAAGTAAACAGTGTTGGAATGTAATACATGAAAAATGAAAGATGTTCCCTAAATGCAGCATAGCATTTCAGATCTAAAATCTGTTTGACAGCATTCTTGGGTTGGTTTGGCCATTTCAGAGAATCTCAAGGAAAATAATAATGCATAGGAAATAGTAGCTAATTACAGTTTTTGTTTATGAACTGACTCAGTGAAACACGTTAGATTGTATATCCTCTCTACAACTACATTATGCTAATTAGCTAATAACACATCTTCCAAATGATTTTTAAATAACTCTATTTAGATTCTGACTCATACAAGTAGCAAGCTGTTACTTTTTTTGCATGAGCTACAGTGAGTGATTAAAAATTATGTGCATGACTCAAAAAGAAAAGTTCAGGTTTTATATAAGTAATATAATATAATATAATATTTATATTCTTATATAAACTTTTCAACTTTCAGTTGAAATAGAAGACACGAAATGATTGCCATTGTAAAAGAAGTGAACAAAATTAGATATATATTTGTTCTGATTAACTATACGAAAACAGGTCCTACAGTTTTTATTTGACAAAGTATTTTATATAGTAAAAAGTTCCTATACACTATAAAATATATATTATTGGTTTATAGGTAGTTAAATCTATAAAAGAGAAAAAAAATAAGGATACATTTCTGTAACTCTTTTAAGGCAGAATTATCACTTGGAATTTTCTGGTTTACTTCCCACCCATGAATCAGACACAAGTTACCAAAGAACTGTCTGAATGTGTTCAGATTGCCACTGTAAGGCTACAAAACCCCCTCATGAAATAGAAATGAACGCAAAACATCTTGGGGGGGGGGGGGGAAAAAGCATGATATGTCATAGAACTTTAGCCACTTCAGTTTGTTAGAAAATAGCCCAGTTGTTTCAATAGCTTAAGGAGACATCAGAAAAAAACCAATGAATAACTTTGTGCATTTTTTAGAAAAATGTATTCTTCTCCCATAGGTAATAAAATGAAAACGAAATCTTTACAGATTCGGCTTTCTTTTTTTTTTTTTTTTTTTTTTTTTTTCCCAATGATATAAGACATAGTAGGAGCAGAGATCTAGAAGAACTTGGAGAACAAGGAATAATGTCAATATCTTACGCATTATGGATGGTCCTTAAATAGTCAGTGTTGAACTCCAGTCATTAATACTGGTTTCTCTCTTAGTGTGACAGTGTGCTTATAAATATGTTTCCCAGAATCAGCCTATATATAAATGGGAATATTTTAACCCGTAATGAACACCACTTTATACCTTCATTTCACAGATTTGTTACTGAGGGATAAGTAAAGGGATCAAAAGTGCTTGCACAGACAACAAGAAGATTAGATTTCATTTCTTTCAGTCATCTAGAAGTGTTTTGAATCAAAACTTTTTTGGCACTCATTCTGAGATCATAATTTTAATGTTAAACAGCATTTCAATTCCAAGGTAAATACCTACATCAGGAAAAAACAGTATTTCTTCTATATAAACCTATATTTATGGGTTGTACATTTACTGCTGAGAAATTTATGATTAAGAATTCTAATTTATCAATCCAAAGTATTTACACGATTTTATGGGCACATATGCAGCACACTAATTATGCTACCCTTCACTGCATTGCGCAGAATTTTCCTTTAGAGCAGATTTGGCTCAGAAAATCTTTCTGAATCTCATATGGCTGGGTTAAACTCAGAAATTCTATTGATCACTGGTTTACTTTTACTGTCTGGATTAAGCACATACAGGCAACAGAGTTTTGATGCAATACTATAGTATTAGCAGAATGATTTCATCCTCCTTCTGCATTCTCTTCCTGTCTGCATAATAAGGGCAAGACAGAAAAAGACAATGATAAATCATTCCTTCTATGAAGTGTCCTTCTAAACCTCTTGAAAGTGCTTCTTCCTTTTTTTTTTTTTTTTAACTTTAAGAGTTTCTAAAACTCCAAGCAAATATTCCATCACAGAACTGAACATTTAACCTCTTTACATTTCTGCAGTTTAGACTGAATTTTAAATTCCAAGACAGTAGGAAATGCCTGGATATGCTTTTGGTGAAAGTTAAAATATATATAATTTTTTTAACTCTGTTAATAATTTGATACTAAATATTGAATTAAGTTTTCTAATGGCAAGCACACTAATGTTGAAACTTCACATCTAAAAATTAATTTAAACAGTCTGCTAACTCCTCTTTCCTCCATACATTTTAATTAATAACAGGTCCATAGAAAATACGGAGAGCTAACTGTGCTAGAATTCTAAAGTCCTTCTCACACAAGCAAATCACTGGGACAGAGAACCACATTCCTATTGCCATGCTTTTCTAGATCCATTCAATTTTGTGTTCTTTCTTGTATGGCAGCACAACTTCAGGAAAGTTGGAAAATAATTCCCAATTAGTTTGATTAAAAGCTAAGCTGTCTTGAACTTCCCTTGCAGAATTTTTAACATTGATGTACTTTCATATTTAGGAGTCAGTGGCACACTGTTTCCACATTAGCTGTACAACTTCAACTCATGTTCTGATATTCTGCTGTAGGTAGACAAATCTGCTCTGAGCATCTTAGCAGAACTTGTGGAAGCATATTTCTGGAGGATTGCCAATGACTTTCTGGCAACTCAAGGAAATTATGGATGGATAGATAGAGGAACTTACCATAATCCGTTGGAAAGCTTCTAAGAAGTGAACAGATACTGACAACACATGCTAGACCTTTTTGCAAGAAGGAAACTAGATAAATGCTATGATGTGGGCTCTTGTTCCAAACTCAGAGTCTGAAAAGCAGCAGTAACAACACAACTGCAGTATGTCAGCAGAGGCATTCCTGGCAATGAGTATGAGGAAGCAGAGATGAAAGCTGTAGCTGATAGAGTTATTGCCATAGCAGTTCCCCATCTGTGGTAGGCGCTATGCAGTACTTGACAATGATGTCACCTAAATAGAACATCTTTTTTAGACCTAAACATTACTCACAGATTGGTGGATCAGAGTCAGATTTTCATTCTAGCATGTGTCTATCCTAGATACATACATTTAAATTGAAGGGAAAAAAAGCTTGAATATACCTTTTGGCTTAGTGACCTGTAACACTTCAGTGTGTTGTAATCACAGTAGAAATACTGTTGCCTGCAAGTATGATGGTCTAGCTGTAGAAGATAGGTATTTCAGAAAATGTGGGAGCTACTGTTGATAATTCTGACACACTTCATCTCCAAGAAGCCTAAAGGAGCTCCTGCATTTCTGAATGTGTAATAGAAGGAAGGGGCAGTGTTTAAAGGTCTTTCTTTCTGTCCAAGTCTGGCAGACTTGTCTGCATTTATTTTCTTTACAGGCAAGGGTATAATGACAGAACTTTAATGGAATAATTTTCTCAGTTTACTAAAGCTGAGGTTCCCAAGGGACTGCTGCTTACAAGATTTCTCTGCTTTGATTGTCAGCTAGGCATTTCGGTTGAGTTGCTAGCTCTGTGGCTTGTATAATATTGGTCTACTGTAAACTAAGTACACTGCTGAAGCATTTTGTGATCAGCTGAGAGAAAAAATGTTAGGATCCAAGTGACAATTAAATCCTAATGTTAGGATCTAAGTAAAAATTGCTTGTGTCCTGGTAATTCTTGTAGTTCAAAGGCTTTGTTGTCTCCTTTCTGATAATGAATGTAAGCTTCATTATTATCGTCTGAAGTCCAAATTAATTGCTTCTTTTTTGTCACTTTGCTTTTACACATTTTAGCAGTGATCACATATGAGTAAGCTTCTCAGCTGCAACGAATCCCTTTCTGGGGCTTCCATATTGTTGATTGTCAATGCAAAATAGACATTAAAAACAGACAAATGAATGTTCACTGACGTTGATGAAATCATCATCCTCAGAGGCACTAAGGAATGCAATGAAAATTGCAGATGTGATTCTCAGGTATTTTCCCAGTCTTCCTCTTTAGAAGTGAAATGGAAACATAAAGGTTTACAGAATACAACAGCTTTGCCTTAGTTCTCTTAAGTAACTCAATTTCAATTTTGAAAGCCAGAAATTATTGTCTGCATTTAAGACACCCATCGGTGATGGATGATTCATAGATTTATCTGGAAGTATAACACCAATTGCAGAAATAGGATTTTAGATATTAGCATGATTACTTAACCTCAAATTTGAAATAATTTTCCATATATGTCCCATAATCACTTCCTTGTTCTCTAGTATTATACCGAAGTTCGGGTATTTACTACTGAAATGAGAAAAATCATTTTTGCTTTCCATACAGACTTCTCACAGAAAAAATTTGCTTTGAAAGGAGATCTCCAGAAGTCAAGATTCCAGTGAGCTTCAGCTACACTGAATATTTTGCAGTCAATTTGTGAGCAGAAATTATTAATATTTAATTAAAACAAACACTTCTCCAAAAATTATGAAATTACATATATAAGCCAACACGTATAAAATGACAGAAACACATCCTGAAACATCTAAGTCAATAGCACTATTCTTTGAGCTGGAATTTGCAAACTCAGCACTTACATGGGGCTGCAGCATAAGAACTCTCTAAAGCAGCTTACAAGAGTGACAGGATCTGACCTGTCCCTTCAATGAACATGGCGGTCACAAGCATCCGTGACTCAAGCATGTCTACACTCCCTAAGATATATCAGTGTTGGTTGTATAAGTTATCTTTCTCACCATTTAGTGAGGATGATTTCTCTGTTTCATTCACGAGCTCAGAACAATTACATGTCTGCATAGCTGGTACTTCTGCAAAAAAGGTTCCTCAGAGATACTGTAGTATGTGCCACTGAGGCTGTTTGGCTCATGCATGCTTCTATTCTGCATCTTCACACAATTCTGCTCATGACGTTTCTAGACTGATGACAACTGCAGTGGCTTCTGCCCAGCCTCTAGTTTCTGCTAAAGATGGTTTCTGCTAAAAATAACCAGAAAAGGTAAGCAGAGGACATATGCTGTATACATTCACTGACTCACAGCTTTCCCTTCTCCACAAATGATAAGTGATTCTGTCTCTTCTGGAGATGATATTCCTTTTCCAGAAAACAGCTGTAGGCATCCCACCTACATAGACAGTAATGGTCCCCAAGGTTAGAGATTTGATATAATTTCAGGAAGTCTGTGATGCGAAGCTTCCACATATCAGAGTAATATTATCAGAGGTCAACTGAAGACTCATACAGCCAGCAGTATTTTAGGCAGCAATGTCACAAACGCTTTAGAATTAGCTTCAGAAGAGATGGCATCTGCTTGTTTCTTGCTGATATTTCTTCCTGGTAGGAAGTGCTGATAACCTTCTATTTTGCAAAACAAGGACTTCTTTATTCTGGATCTCATTGAAATCCATGGACTTCCTTCTCTTATGTATGATAAACTTTACTAAATGTTGGGAAGCTTGAAAAATTGATCATGGAACAATGGAGAACTAGATCTATCCACATTTTAAGGTCTAGCTAAACTTAAGGAATCCCACCTTTTTGCTTCTTACAATCTAAAAAGTACCCTGTAGTGAAAATCACAGTTTATTTTTTAGAATATCATGTTCATGAAACATACAGCTCTTAAGAGTGAACAAAAATTTGTACAAGTAGTATGGGATAGACAGTGTTTTCATAGATTTCTCTATCATTAATTAGATAACTGTGAATATTTCATTCCAGTTTGAAGGAACTATATTTAGAGCTGTGCTTCCAATAATAAAGTCTTTTTTTCTTTTTTTTTTTTTTACACTTTCAATGTCATAAAAGAAATTGTCTCAGTAAAACATCTACAGGAGACACTGTGATTCAGTAAAGGTTTTATCAGAGCACTAAAAGCCTTCCTCATCCATTTTAAAAAAGTTGCGCACCTATTTCAAATGCACTCTTTCACAGTAGGAGATATCAGCAGTGAGTGTTGCTTACTATGTGATCTAAATATTAAACACCTTTTATGCTGTAAAAATAATTTAAAAAAAAAAATAATCTTAAAGCAATATTTTGAAACTTTCTAAATAAAAATTTCTAAGGTGAGAATTAGCTACTTCCTTCCTAACCAGTTGTTGGTCCTACCCAGTTTGTCAGTTGTCGTGCTTCAAGTCCAGTCAGTAACTCAGAGCCATGTAGTCGCTCGCTCACTCCTCCTCCTTCCTCCCCCCCAGCTCCTGGAGGGATGGGGAGGAGAATCAAAAGAATGTAATGCCCACGGGGTGAGATAAGAACAGTCCAGTAACTAAGGTATAGCACAAACCACTGCTGCTGCCACCAATAATAATAATGATAAGAGAAATAACAAGGGAAGAGAATACAACCGCTCACCACCCACGAACCGATAGCCAGCCCGACCCCGGCAGTGATCTAACCCTTCCAGGTAACTGCCCCCAGTTTATATAGCAGGTATGACGTGCTGTGGTATGGAATATCTCTTTGGTTAGTTTGGGTCAGGTGTCCTGTCTCTGCTTCTTTCCGGCTTCCCCTCCTCCCTGGCAGAGCATGAGACTCACAAAGTCCTTGGTCAGAGTAAACATTACTGAGCAGCAACTAAAATCATCGGTGTTATCAGCGCTGTTCCCAGGTCAAAAGTCAAAAACGCAGAGCTGCACCAGCTACTAAGAAGGAGAAAAAATGACTGCTACTGCTGAACCCAGGACATCAGTGTTTACTCTTACTATCTCCCAGACTCTTTTCAGATTCTGTCTGAATTTAAAAAAATCTATTTTCAGTCTCTATCTACTGATGAACTTGAAAATTTTTCTTTTTTTTTTTTTTTTTGGCTGGGAATTTGGAAAGCAGATGGAATTTTATTACATTTCCCAAATAATATTTTTTACCTAATGTCAATAAGAAATTATATGCCGTTATCAGCCACTGTAAAATGAGCAAGTGGAATTACTCTTCTAAGCAGTTCCCTTATCAATAATATAAATTGTAATTATGCATTAAATGAACTTTCCTCATTTCAGCTGATCACACTGAACATCTTTGGCTTAAACTCACATTGATGGTTAATTTTCCTGAGTGTATCTCTGTTAATTGATCCACAAATGCATCTTTCAACTGGATATCAAAAGATAATCACCATTGGGGTGTCTGAAAACATGAAACATTGAAAACTAAGCAATTCTCTATGTCAGGAGCTGTGATTATTACACGAGAACCATACTGTTAGGGTGTCCTTTTTAAAAAACATGACATGCGAAACTGCTGAAAACTGGTGTTTACCACTATAGAATTTCATTCTTACTTGTCATGTTAAATCTTGTCACTTTTTGTTACATTGTTTCTCATCATATCACAGTTGCATGTGACACATTCAGTTACATGACAAGACTCACTGCAACCTGAGAAATTATAGACTGATTGGGAAAAAATGTTACTATAGAGGAAGAAGGTTTTCAGAAGCCTTCTTGGTAGAATGCATGTTAGTGATACTGCTTTTTTTTTCTCATAAATGAATAATCTTTTATTAATTTATGAGCTCCAAATTACACTTCATCATGATCCCCTACTCTTGGCTATTTATTGTCACAAGATATTTGTGGTTTGTGCCTTTCAAGAATCTAGAGAGAGGTCATATGTAGTTATACTTTGTAAATGTAAAATACATATGAAATTAACATTATCTTTTGAATCTCTGGCCACAATAGCATGTTATCCCAGTACCTTTCTGCTATGTATATAGGTTGACCTATTTTTACAGAATGTGATCTTAGATTCTTAGGACCAGATGAGGTTAGGTATACTTGAATTCTTGCTAGCAAATTTTTGTTGAAGATGTTTATGGAGAAAACTGTATGTACAATCAGAAAACCTAATAGGCAGATTGTAGCAATTTCTGACAGATCACAGAGTTATACAGAATCAAAGAATGGTTGAGGTTGGAAAAGACCTCTAGAAGTCATCTGGTCTAACTACCCTGCTCAAGCAGGGTCATCTAGAGCAAGTTGCCCAGGACCATGTCCAAACAGTTTTGAATATCTGCAGGGATGGAGGCTCCACGTTGTCTATGGGCAACCTGCACCACTGCTCAGTCACCCTCACAGTCAAAAAGTAGTGTTTTGGTGTGTTCATAGCCTCCTTCACAAAATTAGAACTTTTGAGCTTTTAATGTTACCACCACATCATTGTCAGAAAACTCAGCATGGCTATATTGAGTCCACACGAGTATGCATGCTAGCACTGGAATCTTTTTATGAATGCCAGAAGAGCTCTCTGCTTCTTTCATGAGTCCCCTGACACAGCGCTCAAGGTATGATCTTAAAAATCTGAGCTAGAACTAAACCACTGGCAGTTTCTGCTAAAATTGTTAAATACATTTTTACTTGCATTTCATTTCCTGAGAGTACTGTAGGGGAACTTCTTTCTGGTTTCCATGGGAACACTCCTGTGAATGTATAGGGATTCAAAATGTAAAGCAATTGGTGAAAAAACTTGTGAAAATGAAGTGTGTTTGCAGTTTTTCTTCCTCAATAAATGTATGGAGAATGAAAACCTTTGACAAGAAAAGAGTGAGAGCATATGATTTTCTAGACATATGGGAAACGTGTGCAAACTCAAGAGGCATAAATTATTTCTCTTGAGCAAAAAAAAATGCTTAGCAGATGTTAGTGTGCAAGGACCGTGTAAACATTCTGGGGGCTTAAAGAAGGGTAATTTTAAAAATTCATCAATAGGAATAAAAACACATGCAAATGCAAACCAAATATTTTTATAAAATTCACAAGTAATAATAATTTCACTAGTTACTTGTTTCTGTTTTGTTTGAGTACATGCCAGTAATTTCCCATGAGAGGTACTGGGCAGCAGGAATATGGGATATACTCTAGAAAGTTTTGTCATTCTTGATCATTCCGATTTACAAAGATTTTACTGTTTTAAGTACATTAATCTGAGGATCAGACCCAGCTGTTCAGGGGACAGGGCAGACTGTCAGCTGTAATTGCATCACATGACCAGGAGCACATATGCACCATTGAGCACTGCTGGTGGAGAGACGGAAAATTAACCCTTCCAGCACATCCTTACTTGCCATCCATGAAACTTGACTACTATTTGGCTAAGTAATGAAGTAACTAGGAGGCATTTTGCTCAAAAGAAATTATATGTACATGATAAATGAGACTATACAGGAGGGAGTAAAGATGTTGTTAATCTAAACGTAAATGGGAGATAAAATGCAAATACTGTTAATGAAATTTACATTTTCAGTTATATTTGAAATATTTCGGCTACTCTTAAGGAGTAAAGACCTTCATTTTGGAGAAAACTTGTATTTTAGGAATGAGAAATAGCTCTCTGACAGAGATAAAATTTGTTAATTAAAGTTTTATCTACAACTTCTAAGGAGATATTCAGTGGAATAGAGTGATTTCTAGAACCTTTTAGGTCGTCTAATTAGCTGCTTGCTCTACTGACTGTGGCACATCTGTTTAGGTGGGGGATAAAACTCAAAATAAAGAAAACAGCTCTCCTTGGGTTCAAAGGCATTATCAGAGGTTGGAACATTCTGTTGAGTGCAGTTATTTTGGTATCATTATAGCTATTCTACTTCGGCACATTCTTCACCTATTAAATGGCTACGGACTTCCTTCTCTGGGTACGTTATATATTGACAAATACTTGTATTTGAAGTAATACTAATACAGTATAATAACTCAAAAGGATGAAGTCTCTGTCAATTAAAGCAGTATGAAAAACCATGACATGCATTCATTAATGGAGTAAGAATGAGGAAAAGTAATTAAATGTCAGTTTTCAAGCTTTCAGTAAACAACACTTCTCACAAGCAGATATTATAGACAGCCACTACATCACCCTTCAAGTGAAATATATGTAATGTGTATAAATAATAGTATTCTGCTATAAGTAATATGAAAATTCAACCTGGTATATAGGCATTAGATTGAGAGCTGTGCACAACACTGACATGACTATAAAGACTCCCTAAGGTTAAATTGGGCTCCTGCACTGAAGTTCTAATTAGAAATATGAGTGCTCCAACTCTGTGTAAGTGCATGTGTGTTTAATTATTTTCCCTTTTTACCTTGCATCTTTCATTATTCTGTAGTCCTTCCTCCTTTCTTGCTGTTTTCAAGCAACCCAATCTCCTCACTTAATCTAAGTGTAGAACCTTTCTTTAAGTTGGCATTAATTGACAAGCAGTGTTTAATTATTATTTTTCATCTCTGAAGAGACCTGATATTAACTCACCAAGGACCCTAGACAGCATCTCAGCCCTTTGACTCACGTGGCACAGCTCTGCCATCTTCTGACATATCTATTCTCACTTCATTTTTCTTAGTGTAATACCAACAATATTTTGTTTATACTTTCTCTTTAGGAATTTCTTACCTATTGAATAATGCACACAATGTTTTTAATAGAGGATAGAGTGAGTTAGTCTGAACCTGAGGGATGTGGTAAAACTGGGTAGGATACTTGGTTTCTTTATCACACTAAAAGACACAAGAAATCTTAGTTTCACAAATACAAACATCGTACCTAAACTGTCACAAGAAAATTCTGTTTAGCATTACCTTCTACTACTATATCTCACTTTTAAAAGAATATATTAATTTCTTAAATTATTCATGTCTAATATTAATTTGTTTGATTTTATTAAAGAAATGTAGTGAAATAAATCTGATTTTGTGTGGAGTGATTTCAGAGTAAATTCGCTGTCTGTAATAAAATATTTTCTATTCTAAAAGGCGTGAACTGTAGTTGAGATGACACAATGTATAAATTCGATTTTGCTGAATCAAAATTCCATTTAAGAAAAGTTTAAAATTTACAACTTTCCTCTCATAGAATCAAATCTTATTAATTTTAAATCAGGAATCTCCCCAGTATTCTTAATGAAATTCCAGCACACTCAAAAAAATTTTCAAAATGGTTCTCAGTGGGTACAGATTAATTTTTACTGCCTGGCAGTACATCCAGAAGTATCCTTCACAAATATCACTTCTCTTTAAAATGTCGTGGTGCATCAGTTTGATTTATACCTGTTTGTCTGAATATATGCCTCAGACCTATCCTTTTTTTTTTTTTTTTTTTCCCAAGCATGACCATGAACTCCATATTCAGTGGTCTTAAGTGCAACTCTGTTGCTGAAATCAGGTTTGGGTAATCCACATGCAAGTTCTCTATGATATATGTGATTATTTTTAAAAAATATAGAGCAAACTGGTGGTTGATAATAATTCTTGGAACTTGACCCTGGTTACATTACCATTTATTTTTAGAATCTGTGACCTTTTGGAATAATATTTTTATAAGTGCAATAAGATCTTCTAGTGTGTGAATTAATGTTGTACTGATGGAGTGGAGTTGATTGCATTCAGCCTTTAGCTTCATTCGCAGCAACATATTAGTTGTGAATTAGTGTGCAATAATTCATACCCTGTTGTGTCTTAGATCTAAATATAACATTTGTTCAGGTTTAGAACTATAACATAATGGCACTACTATTTTCAAATCAAAAAGTCACCCTTAGTATTTTCATTTCAAATATGTTGTTCTAGCTGCCATATGTTACAATAATAACAGTTTATTAAATAATGACATGGGCTTCAGTCTAGCTTTTACACACACATACATTCTTTCTGTACAGATACTTTCTATACCCAAGATGTCGGGATCCAGTTACATGAAAGAGGATCTAGGAGTCTCTGGATTTAAACAATCATATTGTATGATCAGTCTACCTTTTATGCTTTATTTTTGCTTTAATTATGATTCAAGGGGAACTTTGCAAAAAGAAACCAAAGTTAGTTATTTGGAAAAAAAATCTGTGTTACATTTGAAGCAGAGAACATGTTGAACAGGCAGGCTAAATATTAGTCACAAGGAGTCCTTAGACATCTAAAACTAAGATTTAGACTCCTAGAATTCTCAGATCATCCTCAAAGTCTTCATCATTAAAGTCACTTAGACAAGCAAGCATGGCAAGGTACTCAGGATTTTCTCTCAGGTCTGGCTAAAATTCAGGAGAAGGATAAAGTTTCTCACATTATTGTGGTCCTAGCTTCTCCCCTAATGAGGATTTCATCTCTCACGTGGAATTAATTGGAACTGGCAATACTGAATTCTGCAAAGTGGCATGGTGCCTAAAGCTGGACCAAAGGCCTTTATTGAATTTAAGTCTGACACACAGGCAGTCTTTAGTACTGTAGAAAATTGAATCCTGATGTCTCAGAGGCTGACAGATGCCCTGTCAATTGGACTGTTTGGTTTGGGCTTTTTAGTAACTTACGATTCTATGGAGACTGAAAAATTCAAGAAAGTAGGAACAGCTAAAGAATGTACACAGACAATGAAGAAAAGTCAGGAAATTAAAACAGGGTTCAAGATCAAGCCTTGCAGTACTACAAGTGAAGTGAACTATGTAATACAGATATAAAGCTATCCAGCAAGTGGGCTTAACAGAAAACAGGAGTTCATATTTAAAGCAGTACAGAGACTCTGATGACTTCGTGGAAGCATTTTTTAAAGTTTCCTATACCCAGCATATCAGTGCTCAGTTCTTTTAGAAATGTTCTAAAATGAAAAGTAATATTAGACCATTCTATTTCTAGCACCTGTTCAGTTCCAGTTCTAAGAATGTTCTTATATCAATGCTGAGCAACAGAACAGAAGTAACAGACTAATCTGCCCTTGCAAGAAAATCCATGTAGGTACTTAATCCAAAATCCTGTGACTTGTCTTTGCAGTGTTTGTATGAATTTTCTCTTTTGCATGTTTCATAACCATGTGGTATGAATGGCTGTCACAGCTCATTTTTTCTGCAGATTACTCTTTTATAAGATGAGCTAAACTGACTCAACAGCAAAACACAGTTGCCCTTGATCTAGTAGTAGGAGCGAGTACTGTGGATTGGGCTGTGTTACAAGACAGCCATAGACTTTCCACATATAACATAGTCCTGCTATAAGTGACCATAGTCTGTCCTAGTTTCATCTAATCAGCATAAGGAAGAGAGCAAAAAGGGTGTTGTAGATTTCCACTGTAGATTTTCAGAGAGTTGTTTTCTGGTATTTAGATTGTGCTGATGGCTTCCCTGGTGTACCTGATATTCACTGCTCTTGTTATCCATCCTAGCTAGGGTAAAGTGAATGTAGTAGAATTGGGCCCATCCATGCTACCTTACAGTTGCATTTTATTCTGTAACTATTCTGTTCAAAGCAAGGTTTGATGCTTTCCTAATGTGGCTGATCACAGTGTGTACTGCAACAATATTCACTGATGCCAGTTTAACTGATGGTATAGAAACATTTGTCAGAATTCTGGACTCTGCATTTCTCTTCTCTTCCATTCTCTTTCATTTCCTTTTCCTCTTTTTCCCCTCTCCCTTCTCCTTTATGCTTTTTTTTTCCTCTTCCCCTTCTCCTTCCCCTTTCCCTTCCTAATTCAGTTTTTCCCTTAGAGGTACTATCCAAAGCAGAATCTGAATTATGCTTTATTTCTGTGCATACCTGCTGAACTGTCTCCTTTCATAGCTCCAGGTAGAATTTATTAATAGTGAGTTTAAAGGTGTCCTGGTTTAGCAGTAGCAGTCATTTTTTTCTGCTGGTGCAGCACTGTGGTTTTGACTTTCGGCCTGGGAAAAATACTGATAAAGCCGATGTTTTCAGTTGCTGGTCAGAATGTTTACCCTGACCAAGGACTTTGTGAGTCTCATGCGCTGCCAGGGAGGAGGAGAAGCCGGGAGGAAGCAGGGACAGGACACCTGACCCAAACTAGCCAAAGAGGTATTCCATACCACAGCACGTCATGCCCAGGAGGTAGAACTGAGAGTTCCCGGAAGGGCTGGATCATGGCAGGGTGGGGGCGAGGTACCGGTTGGTGAGCGGTTGTATTCTCTTGCGTGTTATTTCCTTTATCATTATTACTATTAGTGGTAGCAGTAGTGATTTGTGTTATACCTTAGTTATTAAACTGTTCTTATCTCAACCCGTGGGAGCTGCATTCTTTTGATTCTCCTCCCCATCCCTCCAGGAGCGGAGGGAAGAAAGGTGGGGGGGGAAGTGGACTTCGTGGTTCTGATTTACGGCCTGGGCTTAAACCACGACAAAAGGATACAAAGTGGTTTTGCAAATATATCACAAAGATGCATTAGGGATGTAAATCTATCACTAAATTAGGATGGGCTTGAAATTTTTTGTGCTTTTAAGTGCTCTACTAGATTTGATGGCAAGATCAGTGTCACCAAGAACAGTCACCACAGCATTAAGGTGCTGATGAAATGCAAGAGGTAGGAAAACTGGGCTGTGTAGACAAATGTGAAGCTACTGAGTAGTTAAGTGAATTTAGTTTCTCAGTTATTTTTTAAAGTCCTGACAGCTTCATGCTGTATATTCTTTCAGATAAGTGACTACAGTACATAGAACCAGAGCTGTTTAAAAAAAAAAAAAAAAAAAAAAAGTATGTATTCAGAAAACTTGAAAAAATATATAACTTTTGGCCTCTGTTCACCCCTTTCACTAATCCCTACTTTAGAGTGGTTTTGTTGGAAACACAGTATTACTGGCACTTATTACCAAGAACTCTAATATCATGCTAATTTCCAAGAAAAAACAAATATTAAGAAAAAAATCATTCAACTACTAATTAAATTATGAGCAATAAAAAGAATTCTTTTTTTCACAGAAAATTATTTCTACCTTGACTGCTTTTTTAAGCCCGGTAACAAAACCGATAGATGAAAATATTGCAGTTGACTCTATATCTTCAGCTGTCATTGAACCATTTATTAGACCCTCACAGACTTTTGTATTTTTGTAAATAATTTGTAAATAATGATCCTTGTCAGACAGAATTCTGCAAGCAAAACAACTGAAAATTGGGTTCAGGTTTTATATTACCTAGTGTTACTCTTGAAGGAAGGATTTACAATGTGTCATTCTATGTATAGGTGACATTTAGACTCACAAGACCATGGAAATAAAATGCTGTTATAACAGAAAATAAAAAACAAAACCAAACGAATCCCCCTACCCCCTAAAAAAAAAAAAAAAAAAAAAAAAAAAAAAAAAAAAAAAAAAAATCTAGTGTGTATACAGCAACTTATGCATCTGGAGAGATTATTTCAAAAAATATTGAATGTAAAGATCAAATGGTTTTAGCAGAAAGTCTAGGGTGAATTTTCAGTCAATACTATTTTATCTGGTGCATGCAAAACCTAGAAGGCAATGACACTAATTAAGGAGCTAAATTCAGTAATGATACAAGGCAGATTATACAGTACATTCTGTGCAGGTATCAATTCTATATTTAGAGCAGAGGTAGTTGGGTGATAGGCTCACTATAAATGCTAATAAGAAAAGAAAGACTAGATAAGAGGAACAGGACTATTTAATTGGTTGGCATTATGGCAGATAACATCTCAACAGTTTTTCCCATCAAGCTCATATTATTCATGGAAATGCTTTTGACGTGTGACCTGAGAAACTTGAATGTTGTTTTCCTCATTGGACAATATGCTAAGGGCACAACCTTCCTTGCCTTATACAACAGGAATAGACCCACCCCAACTGTTTTCAGGCCAGTTACCCTCTCCAGAAATAGTGCATGGCTTTTTTTAGTTCAGAGTGTCTGCTTGGAGAGGATTCAAGATTCAAGGAGAAGCTGTAGTAGAGCAGTAAGAGATGGGGTAAGAGAGGCTTGGAATAAGATTATCTGTCTTCGGATTTATTTGGGGACTCCTATGCACATAGATAATAATTACATTCAGGCTTTGAAGAACGAGGTAGGATTGGCTATTACATGGCATAGGAAGGAAAACAGAAGTTTACAGGAGCAACTTAATTCTGTAGGAATACTCACGCTTTATTACCCTTGCATTTTAAAACCAGTTCAACTATTCTAGTAACCAGGTTCAGAATATTTGCTTTAATACTTTTGACTAGGTGAATGGCCTAGATCACAAGTCTTATGAGGAACAGCTGAGGGACCTGGGGTTGTTTAGTCTGGAGAAGAGAAGGCTCAGGGGGATTTTACCGCTTTCTATGGCTGCCTGAAAGGTGGCTGGATAAAGGACATGGCTGGTTTCTTTTTCCAAGTAACCAAGGACAAGACAAGAGGTAACAGTCTCAAGCTGCACCAGCGGAGATTTAGATTGGCTATTAGAAAAACTTTCTTCACCAAAAGGGTGATCAGGTATTGGAACAGGCTTCCCAGGGGAGTGGTGGAACAACCATTCCTGGAGGTGTTCAAAAGCCATGTAGATGAAGCCCTTAGTGACATGGTTTAGTGGTGGACTTGACAGCCCTGGGGTAAAGGTTGGACTTGATGATCTTAAAGGTCTTTTCCAACCTAGCTGATTCTATGATTCAATGACTTCAACTTAGAAGTCTACATCTTCTAAGGAAGCTGGCAGGCTAATGAGTTCCCTTTACTACTGTTCAAAAAGCTCTGTTAAAATAGTTTTTCTTTGCTCCTAGATAATCTGCTGCTGCTATGTTTGTTGCTCTGCAAGCAGTAGGCCCAGAAAGCATGATCCTCAGGATCAAAAAATGTATGCACATCCATATAGAGTAGTAGGCAGTATTTTCCTCTATTAGTTGCAGGGAAACAAAGATGGAAGTTGTGATCTCCCTGAGGTTATTGAAGGAGCCTGCGATTAGAACTGAGATGCAATTCCTTGCTCCAAGGCCTATATTCAGACCATGAGACCATTTCTTTTACATTTCTGTTTAACCTGTCAAACTGAGATAATTCTCATGGTAGTTGTTTTGATATTAAACTGACACATTCAGATATCACTTTCTATGTGTGAATTCTTACACAGTAGTTTGTGGTAATGGTGACAACATCAATATTTTAAAATAAACAATTTGTTTAGTTTGTTTAATAAAGGCTTGTCCTAAGAAAAGCAGCTCTTCAAATTCATTAAATTCCACAAATGAAGGTCTCATTAAGTGCAAAATGTCATTTAACATTATTACCTCCTACATTGTTACAGCTACTGCTACAAACTAAACAATTCCAACTAATCTTTTCTGGTGCTCTCATTCCACAAAAATATTTGTTTTTCTCTCACTGCATTGCTCACCACTGACAACGTCTTGCCCCACTCTATCATGCATTATGGCAGCTGAGGAATATTTAAGGTTGAAATATAGCCTGAAGCTTAATATTGAAGTGGGCCTTTTCATGTGAGATATATTAAAAAAAAAAAAAAAAAAAAAAAAAAAAACAGAAAAGCTGAATTTTAACTCCCAACTGTACCAAGTCTGGTTGGGATAGAGTTAACGTTCTTCAGAGCAGCCCTTTTGGTGCTGTGTTTCGGATCTGTGGCTAAAACAGTGTTCATGACACAACAATGTTTTGTCTGTTGCTGAACAGCACAGCACTCTGCTTCCCCTATTGAATACAATGGCGATGGGCAAGAAGTTGGGAGGAAGTACAACTGGGGCAGCTGACCCAAACTGGCCAAAGAAATATATTCCATACCATATAAATTCATGCTTAGTAATAAAAACTGGAGATAGAGGAAGAAGGAGACACATTTTGTCTTCTAAGGAGGCCACTGCTTGGACACCAGCTGGGCATTAGTCTGATTGTGGGAGGTACTGAGTAATTTGCCTTTGCATCGATTGGTTTTTCTCCTTTTTTCCACTTATTAAACTGTCTTTATCTCAACCCACGAGTTTTATCACTTTTTCACTTATTCTCTCCCCCATCCTGCTGGGGGTTGGAGTGAGTGAGAGCCTGTGTGGGTGCTTGGCTGTTGGCTGCGGTCAACCCACCACACCTGCTGACATTTGCTTGGGTTCATGCAGCATGGGCTGTTTCAACCCATCAGAATGTCTTGGATGAGAGCAGGTAGAACAGCCCTAAATCTTTGTCAGAAAAAAACCACATTGTAGTTAAGTATAACAGAGTTCTTAGACTTTCCAGTGTATGGTAACCAATGATAAGCATAAAGAATTTGCCTTTTCCTGCAAAGACTAAGGAGGTGGAAGGTTTTTAAATATGAAATAAGATTAGTATACTTAAGATATTCTACTTCATATACAGTAAACTCCAGTTCACAAGGCTATGTCTCACTGAAGAAGAATAGCATTGTATGAGGAAAAGAAGGCAGTATGTGTCAAGGGCAATGTTAACTCCCTAATTTCATAAAAATAATACAGTAGCTTTAGAATTAGAATTGCAAATATGGGGGAAAAATGTGCAAGTTTCTCAAAAAAAGCTAAATGTGCCCATAGCCATGGTAATCACATGCCTAATTTGCGACTTCTGTATCTCAAAGCCCTCAGAAGTGTTTTCAAGATAGAAGGGCTATCAGAGATGTTGGAATCACACAGCCGCTGACCTCAAAGTGAAACTATGAATAGGGGAGATGGCAAAGTAAATTAAACAAATTAAAGCACTACGTAGATTTGAGTAGCCTTAAAGAGCACATATAAACATTTCAAATTCAATAAAAATAATCCACACTACGTATTGCTATGCCAATTTATGAATGTATAGTCTAGAAAATGTTTATGATTTGATGTTTTCTGAGAGAAAATTGCCTTTTTATTTTTAGCTCTTATTTTACTGATGATAGTGCTGAAACTTCTATAGGAGATCCTAGGCATGTATTAATACTAGATTAATGTAGTGCTGTACAGAGCAATCTGTACACAACAAATTCCGGGTACAAGGAGTTTACTGTGTGGAAGCTATCAGTGTGTTCTTTAAATTGCATCTCCTCTGTCTTTTAAGGCTTTACTTTCATTGTTATTTATCCTAAATTTTGAATTTAAAGCATGACTTCTAGCTTTTGTCAGTGGCAATATCATGTATACCTCAGTATTTAGCTATGATTTTTCCTAAAGTACAGGTACTATGCAAGTATGTGATACTTGCTCCAATAAAATATTATCTATTTTCTTACCTCATAAATATGTTATTTTTTTTCTCTGAGTTTTTCAATTGTCACTTTTCTTTCTTTTCCCATTAAAATGGCTCCTCATTTCTCCTATGTTGTGCTGATTTCTAGCAGTTGGTATGAGAGAGACCTGAAAGGCTTATTTTCATGCCAATTACAATTCATTTACTTAAAATCTAAGTGTTGCTACCAGACCATAACATTATTGAGCTTTGAGGACTGGCATAAGAGTATAACATGGCAAAAAATAATCACAAGAGAGAAATTCCTTCACTGCTGAAAGTAATACATAGCTCAGTAAACATTTGCAAGCCAAAGTATCTCTTGAGGCTCAGTGCATGCCAGTGAACAGTTCAGGCATTTCTGCTGTATTGTTTTTACACGAGTAACCACAGTCCAAAGCAATTTCCATATAACTTAGGATCTGAGGTCACAGTTCTTTGCAACATTGCCAGCTTTATTCAATGAGTGGGATGATTTCTGGCAGTTAAATTTAAACTCAAATGTCAATTAAAGGACACCAGAGGAAGTCTGTGCATGAACTAGATCCATATTTTACTGAAAATAAGACAAGAAGGCCCACTTACATTGTGACTATACAGTCTCATGCAACACAAGTATACTATTTACCAAGAGAAATTTGACTTCACTGGATAAGAAGTGCAATGTACTAAAAAGTTGCATTTACAGGATATATACAGTTTCACTTTTGCATCACTATAATGCATGATCAGAAACAAACAAAATCTCTTCTTGAGTGCTTCTAAAATTTGAGTGAACTTGTGAAAAGAGCATCTGCTTTTTTAAGAGATAGTAAGGTAATTCTCTTTAGCAATGTTTTATTGACATCATAATTCTGTAATGATTGATTGATTTACTCTAATTAGCCTGAATTATTTTTGGAGATTGGCTTCTGTGGTAGGAGTTATTTAAAAAAAATAACACCCATTTAGCTGGTTCCACTTGAAATATAATTCATAATAATAAGCTGGTTCAAAAATTCTGAAATCTGAACCCAACCTTAATTGGAAGTTCAAACAGTTTGTTTCTCTACCTTTGAACTTTTAACATCCAGGAACTTTTTATTCTTCATGCCTAATGAAGATAGGGACAGAGAAACAAGGTTGGGCCCCAGTATGACTGTGGCTTTTCTTTCCAGATTATCACAAAATTACACAATTGACTAGGACTAAGAGAGTATTGGGAGGTTACTGGGAGAGAAAGGTACCAAAATAGCTGACTAGTGTTCAGAGAACTGGTGAGACAAAAGAATAAGGCAGCCATCTATAAATGTCAGATCTCTGTCTGCACCAAAAGGCCCTGCAATCCTTCCCCCATACGTCACCAGCTCAGAGGTTTAATTGACTGTGTTCAGGGTCATCTTTCATAGAGTGCAGCTGTATGGTCTTGGATCAGGAAGCACAGAAAAGAGCAGTATGAGAGAGTTGAGAAGCCTCATTTTCCCACTTTGCTTGAGAGCTACATTTCAGCTGGGGCCTTCACACTTGTACCTTGCAGAGCTATGTTGAAGGTAAGCCTGCCCATGACTGGCTTGTTTTTTTTGCTGGACGTCAAAGTCAAACTCACCTCATCATTATGGGCTTGTCTGACAGTCACTCAGCTGTTGGCTGACCCTGGTTAACATCACCAGACCTGCTCTGCTCTTTTTGCTAAGGTACCGGGGGAACTGAAGGCCTTGTGAGTGAAGTCAAAGCCCTGTACCTGCCTTGCTGTCAGCAAAAACCAAAACCATGTTAGAAATGGGTTGTAAGACTCTTAAATCCTTTACCATCTAGAACATAGGAATAAGCTTCTGTAAGATGAGGTAACAATATTCATTCTACCACACACAGAGAGCATCTTTGTATGCAAGAATCTTCACTTTTTCATCAAAAACTTTGTATTATTATTTTATTTCTTTCATCCTGAAACTATAGGCAGCAGAAAATAAGCATAGGAAATCTTTATACTATTATCTTAAAGATCAGAGAAAATTGGAATTTATTTCTTTGCTTGGGAACACAAAAGCAGAATCATTAAAAACTAGATTTTTTTTCTTGTTTACATGATGGAGAAAGAGGCATTATAATACAACGCACATCAAATACCACTATTGGCCAGGCAAGTGTAGTGGGAATTACCATAAAACTCTCAGCTCAAACATCAACCTGGCAATCAAGAGCCAAACACTGTGTAATGTGAATACTGATGGAACTTCAGGCTCGGTTTTGATAAGCCAGTAGTACTAATGGAATATTCAGAGAGAACTGTTTCTTCAATCCCTTTTCTAAGACAAGGAAGCCCATCAGTTCAAATAGTTAATACTATATTATCACTTCTCATTTTACATTTTCAGTGTATTAATTAGAATTATGAAAATATTTTTTCCAGATTTTATTGTGTTGATGTCGTGGTTTAAGCCCCGGCTGTAAATTAGAACCACGCAGTCTACTTCCCCCCCACCCCCCAGAGGGATGGGGAGGAGAATCGAAAGAATGTAACTCCCACGGGTTGAGATAAGAACAGTCCAGTAACTAAGGTATAACACAAATCACTACTGCTAACACCAATAATAATAATGATAAGAGAAATAACAAGGGAAGAAAATATGATACCGCCCGCCGGAAAAGAGAGCCTGACAGAAAAGAGAACGTGCCCTTCTGGGTAGCTCCCAGTTACCTCCCCCGGCATGACGTGCTGTGGTATGGAATACCTCTTTGGCTAGTTTGGGTCAGGTGCCCTGTCCCTGCTTCCTCCCAGCTTCCCCTCCTCCCTGGCAGAGCATGAGACTCACAAAGTCCTTGGTCAGTCTAAACATCTGTGTTATCAGCTCTGTTCACAGGCTGAAAGTCAAAAACACAGTGCTGCAACAGCTACTAAGAAGGAGGAAAAATGACTGCCACTGCTGAACCCAGGACAGTATCCACCCCTTATTCCATACCATTCACGTCATGCTCAGATCCCACATTTTCAATATACCATCACTTTCATCTCAGTGCACTCTTATCTTAGTGCACGGACCAATCCCTATGAAGCTGCTGAGTCCATTCAGTCCATGATGGTGGGCTCCATCTCTTGTAACAGTCTTTCAGGACAGGAGAGGCCCATTGCAAAGTCCACCGCTTGATCATGAGTCCATCTCTATGTTGTATCTCTGCCCTGATGGCCTGAATTGTCATGGGCCCATCAGGCTCAAAATAATTCACCCTCCCCTGCAGCAGTCTCTGCAACTTGTCGCTGGGGGCTCCACTCAGCTGCCTTCCATCTCCGACGCTTCCAAAGCACTGGAGGGGCCCAGTGGATTAGATACTCGCCCATACTGTCCCACACACCGTGACACTCATGGCTGTCCAGCCTTGGGGAAAACCTCTCGGTCCCCCTGTATTGTCTAAACCCAGACAAGACCCAAACCTGACTCTGCTTAACTCTCGGGATCAGACAAAATGGCCGTGGGTAAAACACACTCTGTGTATGTGCCAACATGGTGATCCCCATCACAATCAGCAGGCAGGTTCCAAGGGTACTCAAAGGCCATTCAAAACCTTCAGAACTCTCAAATGATGCTGCTGCACTTGTCACTGGGGCTGGTGTAGCTGCTGTGCTTGCTGGCTCTCTCACCACCAGCTTCTCTTTTTCTGAGTCCAGATCTTCCTCCTCTGCCTTGCTGGAAAGCGCTGCGTGGTCTCCTGCGTCCTCCTGGGGCTCAGGCTCACGGGGCTCGGCGGGCAGCTGCTGGGGGATGCTCTCGGCCGCCGCGGGGCTGGGCTCGGCCGTGGGGCTCGGCTCCTCCGCAGCCTCCTCCCGCTGCTCGGCAGCCGCCTCCTTCCCCTCCTCGGCAGCCGCCTCCTTCCCGGCCTCCGGCCCCGCTCCCGCTGCCGCTTCGGCCGCCGCCGGATCCCGGGGCCGCTCCCCCTCAGCTCCCCGCAGCCTCACGAAGACGGACGCGAGGACGAGGGCCAGGACAGTGAAGAGCAGCGGGACAGCCAGGTACAAGTCCACGGCCATGTCCATCCTGCCCTGCTGCCGGAGCCCGCCCGTATTACAAGCCATTACCGTAAAATACAATGAGACGATAACCTTAGCCCAAGGCCCACACTTGATAAACACTAACACAGCAAATATCAGCTCTAAGTAAGCTACAGCATACTGAAACTGTGACATCAAGAGAAAAAACTTTGAGAGCCAATAAATCAGCATTGTGCCTTGGTCAGATCTGTCGTTATCTCAACCCTTCAAGCCCCACGTTGGGCGCCAAAAAGAACTGTCGTGGTTTAAGCCCAGGCCGTAAATCAGAACCACGAAGTCTACTTCCCCCCCACCCCCCAGAGGGATGGGGAGGAGAATCGAAAGAATGTAACTCCCACGGGTTGAGATAAGAACAGTCCAGTAACTCAGGTATAACACAAATCACTACTGCTGCCACCAATAATAATAATGATAAGAGAAATAACAAAGGAAGAGAATACGATACCGCCCGCCGGAAAAGAGAGCCTGACAGAAAAGAGAACATGCCCTTCCGGGTAGCTCCCAGTTACCTCCCCCGGCATGACGTGCTGTGGTATGGAACACCTCTTTGGCTAGTTTGGGTCAGGTGTCCTGTCCCTGCTTCCTCCCACCTTCTCCTCCTCCCTGGCACAGCATGAGACTCACAAAGTCCTTGGTCAGTCTAAACATCGGTGTTATCAGCTCTGTTCACAGGCTGAAAGTCAAAAACACAGTGCTGCAACAGCTACTAAGAAGGAGGAAAAATGACTGCTACTGCTGAACCCAGGACAGTTGAGTAAAAGGATTTTTGTCAACTGTTGCTGGACGCTTAGGATCGATTATTAAACCTTGAAAGCTGAGCACGTTGCATTAGTGCTGAATGATGCCACAAGAATATCTTTCAGTGAATGCCATGGGCTATGTTTATACTGGGAAAATGATAAATCTCAGGCAATTGAACTTAATCATAACTTGCATTTCTAGGGAAGCATATCAATTTAAGATTTCTTTCTGTAAATATTAACTTAATTCCAATAATCAGTTAAGTGTATCAGACACACTGAAGAATACAGTTATAACCACAGCAGATGGCCAAAATACATTATCAGGTTTATAATACCTTAGCTGAATCTATTAAAAATGCCACAAAAAAAAAAAAAAGATGTTTTCACAAATACATATTTACAGACCAGCATCTGTGAGACTTCTTTAAATTACCATTTTTCTTAATTTGATTTTTAAATACAATTTAGTTAGAAGGTATGGAGAACCTGACATTCAAGCAGATGTTAGTAGTGTTCATCAGCAGAAACTTGCTAATGGCAAGTTTCATGGCGGTTTTCATATTAAGATTCCCTTTACTAGAATTTACAGGTATAAAAGCACTACTTTTCAGAAGTATTGGACATAGAATTTAGGTTGCTGCAGAAATTTTGGTGAAACAAGGATGTTAGTGACCCAAATATGAAGGATATGAAGTCTATCTCAATAGTGAGGCCTTTTCCTGTCAAGTCTCACTGAGATCATGTCTCACCAATCATGCCAACACAGTGATGTAGGCAGTAGGAATAAGATTGACCTGAAAATGGTATACAGCTCTATTTGATCACCATCACATCATGCATACTTCTTGACCCCACTGTGATCCAATGTTCAGACAAAACAGACCACACAGCTGAAGCTGAATACAAGCAAATCAAGGCTAATGCTCTGGGCAGAGAATAAAGTCTGTAGAATTTGCAACTGTATTTTTGCTACTTCATGAGATTCAAGCCTGCAGTTTAAGACCTCTTTTATTAATATGTTTACATATACTTTGCAGACAGGTCAAAGTTTGCTCCACTCTACTATGAGCCTGGATTGCTTAATCCTGAAGAAAATTGCACAATCCTGAAGAAAATTGCACAATCCTGAAGAAAATACACTTTGCTTTAAATCTGAGCTTATTGAGATAAAAAAATAAGCTGAAGCAGCCAATGTGTGTGAAAGGCTTTTAATAGCAACAGACTTACATTTGGCTAGAGCACTGTGGATAGGGTAATCTCTGGTGTGCCTGCAAAAGATGCCTCCATATGTAACTAAATAAATATTGTTTATAGATTAGACTTTCTTTGGTGTCTGGTTATCAAGGAGATTCTGTCCATTCCAGGTAAATGTTGATTAGGCTTTAGTTATATTTAGCATTGATCTACTTTCTCCAGATTCTGCTAATATATTTGTTGCATGAAGTTGCCAGTAGCTGGAAAAGTCTGTATCAGGGAGCAGCTAACTTAAGGGATTCAGAATCTGAGCAAAATAACAAGACAGGCAGAGGTCTCACTGAAAAGGGTCCCATAACACCGAAACAACATGAGCACAGCAAGTCCAGTGAGAATAATTAGGTGCAGCCAAGAGTCCAAATCACTAGTCAAGTTCTTGGTGATGAGGCAGCTACAAAGCTGGGAAGCTGAATCAGCAAGTCCAGGGATCTGATCAGGTCCAAAGACCATGACCTGGGTCAGACATAGAGTCAGTATGTCTATCCAAGTCTGCAGAACTCAGAGGTCAAGCCAGAAAGTCAGACCACAGGTCAGGGTTAGGGTCTGGACTAATGGGGTACATGTCTAGGCATGGGCATGGGCATAGGCACAGGCACGGCTGCAGCCTCATTGCCGCTTAAGCAGGAACCAACAGTGAGAGCCTCAGCTTAAAAGCAGAAAGCCTGCTAAGGCTTTTCAGAAGTCTTTTTGGGGAGAGCCTTAGCAGAGGCTTCTTCTAGCTATTTCTTCATCAAAACTTTTATCAGCATGCTGGCCTTGAGTGCAGAGAGATGAACTCCTCAAAGGGGAGGCATGCACTTAGAACCCTAACAGTACAGTTTGCATGAGACACTGCAATTCGTTCAAAGTAATACGCACTTGCAATAAGCTCAATAACTTGGACCTCAAATGAGCACTTTAAGACCTACATGGAGACCATAGCTAACATGAGTACTGCTCACTTCTACAGAAATTTTCTCAGAAATATTGTAAGACTGTGAAAACAAAAGTCACATTTTAATCTGGGTTGTTGGTTCTTTAGAAAAGGCATTTTAAGGAATTAGTTTTTTTGATCTTCCTTTTGTAATAGAGGTATAATTAATCTGCCAACTAGCAGAGCTAGGAAAAAAGCTACTCCCTGAATTTTTTGTTAATTTAAAATTTCTTTTTACAAGTTTTTGTTTCTCATTTTCTAGTTGTCTTTGGAATTGTCCCTTTGCCTTCTTTCTCTTCTTGATGGGTATATACTTATGTATTTTGATTTAATTAATTCTTTTTCTCTATGCATTTGGGCCTTCTGAGCAAATTTGTGCTAGTGTACCTACTCTAAGTGTTGGTATTGTATCAGATACCAATTCCCTCAAAACAGACTGATGGTCCATCTGGTTCAGTATCCTGTTTCCTATAATGGCTAGCAACAGATGCCTGACAAGAGATTGCAAGAAATCCCATAGAGCCCAATTTTGGTACATTTATTCATTAGTGTATTATTTTCTGAGTTAAAGATTGACTTCATAGAGTTAATATGATTTGAATTTTAGAAGGTATCTTACCACATAATGGTGATTGTTCTTTATTCAAATATATCTTCAATCCTTTCAAACATGTGTTCAGTCCTTTTATGAATCTTACTAAGTGATCACAGTCGTCACAGCTCACAAAACATAACTGGTTTGTCCAGTTAAAATTAAAAGTATAAGTGTTCAGTCTTCTGTATTTCCAATTATTTATCCAGGTCATTGGTGGACCAAATACCTCTTTATGGCACGATTTTTAGAAAGAATAACTACACAAACTGTCAGAGTGCATTCAATATTAAACAAGCATATTAGTGCAAATTAAACAATAACTAACATCTGGAGCACCTGGAATATATTGAAATCAAAGATCTGTTATTCAGAAATTATTTGAAATATCTCTCCTCTACATACAACTAATAATAGCACTAATACCTCTGAAATATGTAGATGAGTCATTTTCTCCATTATAGTTTCTAACTACTGCTAAATTATCACATTCTTGTTATTGTATTAACTATACAAATAAGCAGTTAGCATTGCGTATAATATTTCAATTGCCTTATAATTGCTTCCCAGTAGACGGTTTTCTTTCTTTTCATATCCCTCTGCTATACACAGACCTCCAGGTCAGAGCATCTGCAGTAGTGTACACATTGTAAATGCCAAGTAAAGTGAATGCTGAACAGATGGTTTTCTGCAGACCATTGCTATTTCTTGCCCCTGTCTGTAGCTCTGTTTCAAAGCAAGAAGAGCTGAGACTAGTCTCTTTTATTAGCATTTCTTTGGATTTTTTTGTGATTATATTAGAATTAGAGCTTTTAATTATTTTGTGGAACTTGAGGGGTTCCATGTCATGGAAACTTCCCAAAAGTAGGTCAGATTTCACATGTGTTGACAGCTTAAAAGAAGGCACAAAGATGAGTTGCAATAGATGTTCAGGAAATTAAGTTGGAAGCAGTCATGTAATGTGTAGTTTTCTTGGCACTCAAAAACTCTCTTAAACACAAACACTTTAGAATAAAAGACCTTTTCGTACTGATGCTTGCCAATTTTATTTAATCTAACAGAATTCAATCAATAGAACATATTTACAATTATACAAAATGTGATTCTGCTTCTTAAGGCAACTTTCAATCATACATTGTCTTGTAATTGAATACCCCTTTATGGTGAACTATAAAAAAAATTTTAAAATATATGAAAATTAAAACTTGGGCAGTCAAAGCTTTCAATATGGCTGATTAAAAGGTGCCTGTGGAAACTTAATTTTTACCATAATTCCATGTGCATGCTATTGTAATATTTGCTTAATTGTTAACAATTAATAATTGCATCACAAGCACTGGTTTTCACAGGACCCTTGTCATATTCCCTGCAGAGGATGGACAATACTGTCTTAATATGCAGTTATTCAGATATTGTTTTCTGCTCACTGTTCAATGTGTGGTCCTATGCTTTTTATATTGTGCATTATTCAAACTTTACTTAGAAGACTGAACTACTTAATGTCATTTCTGTGACATCTATCATTCTGTTGTTTGCCTATTTCATGCAACAGTAAATTTATATTCACTTGGTCTTTATGATAATGAGGATGAACTCCTTTTAGAAGTGGGATGTTGAAACAGGCAGACAGTAAAGGGAAATGTATCTTTCAGTCTAAGCATCCCAAATCTGAGAAATCCATCTTCAATTCTGATATATAGAATAAACTATATGTTTATAGCACAACTACTTCTATTGCAATTGTGAGTACTTGCCATTCAAGCAAATCAAACTTCCAGGAATCAAGCTGAATCTCTAATTTGAGATCCCCTGCAAAGCTCTTGGCTACTTACGCCATTGAAGTAACTGTAATACTGTCATAATCTGTAAGACAGTTAATGCAAGACAGTTAATTTGTGATTTTAATCAGTATTTCAAAGCAAAGTAATACTGGATTTCATTGCATACTCTGAAAATAGTATTTGTTTTATATTTCTGTCTGTATCCCCCAAACATTACTCTTTGCTTGTTCTCCAGTTCCTAGACCATTATACTATGCTGGTACATTATATTCTGTATTGTATTATGTTATTCTTTCTGCTTAGTTTTTGTTCACTCTCTGAATAGTATAATTATTAGCCATATTTATAGTTTCTAATTTCAGTTTCTGATTTAGTCATTTTCACTTCCCTTAGCTGCTTTGAGGCTTTTTACGATCAGCTCCCCATGTTTTTCAACAAGCATTTTGTCTGACCTTTATCTCTACATCTTTCTCACCCTTGTAGTTTAGGTAATTCACTGAATCACAAATAAAATAATATCTATATTGTACCAGAGCTTAACCCCATTCCTCCATTAAGCAATTAGCAATAGCAATTGCAAGAAAAGTTCAACTGCATGTTCTCTATATGGTGCCTGTTCAATGAACATCAATTACAGAATATTAGAAATTTAGTTCTAATAACATTGAAGTGAACATGCTTGTTTATGTAGGTCTTATATAACTGTTACTTTGGGGCAGAATTTTGTAGGGGCAGCAGAAGGAGAATTACTCAACAAATACCATTGCCTAAACGAGGAGCTCTAAAATAAAACAGCTACATACAACAGATATGGATTTTCCTTTATCCTTTTTCTTACACGAAGCTCTGCTGTTCTGGATGAAACTTAAAAATAAAACAAACCAGAATATCCCAAGACAAAAAACATTCATGTAAAATTTTGGCTCAAATATGTAAACATTTTTAAAGTGATTAGGCATAAGAAATGGCATTAGAATGTGAAGTTTCAGGAAATCTAACCAATAGGCAAACCTGCCACTTGGAATTCAATATTACAGGAATTCATAGGAAACTATACCTGAAATCTAGGCAAGAACTGAAAAACCCAGAAACTAAATAAAAAGCTAACTCATATTTTCATAAATAAAGACTAGAAATAAAATAAATTAATTACTGGTTCGTGTTTTGAACGTAAAATAAACCAGGATCATGAACAGGAAATTCTACAGACATCCAGTGGTATGTAGAAAGCCAGAAATGCCATTGTTCTCTGAAAAGAAAAAAAAAAAATCATAAAGAAATAATTAAATAATTTTGCTTGGAAGGGACAAGTCATCTAGGACAGCCTCATGTTCCAGGCATGGTCTCCTCTGGGAAACTTATTCTAATGTTAGACTGTCTCTCCAAGCTTAACAATACATTTCTCTCAGCCCCTATTCATCAATCAGGTACTTCATAACCCCTGTCACGTTACTAGCCATCCATTGGACTCATTTCAGTATGCCACTGTTTTTCTTGTACTGGAGAACCTGAAAATGGACACAGTGTTCTAGGTGGAGTTCTGTAAGTGCTGAATAGAGAAGAATAATTACTAACTACTCTACTTGCTTGGTACACTCCTGCTGATGCAGCCCTATCCATGGTTGACCTTCTTTGCTACAAGGCATACTAACGAATTGCATTCAATTTGTGGTCTGCCACGACCCCCAGATCTTTTTCTGTAAAGCTGCTTTTTATCTATTCAGCCCCAGTCTGTATAGTTCTATGGCACTGTTTCATCTCAGACACTAGACATTGCATTTGCTCGTGTTAAACTTGAAGAGTTTCCTGTCAGACCATTTCTCTAGCCTGTCAAGGGCTCTCTGAATAGCAGCCTTCTCTCTAACATATCTAGTGCTTCTCCCCAGTTTGCCAAGCCTGTGTTCTACCTTCTTACCAGGACCATTAATAAGGAATATTACAAAATTACTCAGGAATTTCTAGTTTCTAATCTTTTGTTAAAGACTTGTAGCTCATGCCCATTGGACATCCTTGCACAGTACAATATTGGTATTAACTATTTGAACAGAGAGTTTATGAAGAAATCTGCTACACTGTTCACAGCCTTGGTAATACAGAATGCTTCTTTGATCCAAAACAGAACAAAACATCTCTACACTTGATTGCAATTCCTGCTGGTATCCTAATGTATGGACAGCCCACATGATATCTGTCACATTTGCCATAACTCTGTTTGGAACTAGCTCATTCTACTATTCTTGCACTCAGCAGGTGATACAATTACTATCATGCAGAAGAATTCAGCTACCATGAGAGAAGGGATGATCATTTTCAGCCCAGTTCTTCCATGTAGTTTAGTGTTCAGGTAAACTGAAATGATTGTAGGTGTTGTATATGTGACGAATTATGATAGTAAGAAGCATTCTACCTGTTGGCAAAGAATATTACTGTCTACACTGGGTAGAACCCATATTTTGCTTTCCTTTCTTATTTTTCTTAAATCTATTAACGGGGATGTCATAAAAATCAGGTGTTGAATAATAACTATCATTAATTCACTTTAAATTGTACAAAATATTGCACTTATCTCTGGGAAAATTTTATCAGCAACTTTTCAGTCTATGTGCTGATTTGATCTTTGCAGGCTTATGGAAAGGCCATGTACTTTTCTTTCCTCTCTCGACCTACTGACCACCCCCCTTCTAATACACCCCAGGATGCCATTGGCCTTCTTGGCCACAAGGGCACAGTGTTGGCTCATGGTCATCCTGCCATCCACTAGGACCCCCAGGTCCCTCTCCCCTACACTACTCTCTAACAGGTCGTTCCCCAACCTATATTGGAACCTGGGGTTGTTCCTGCCCAGATGCAGGACTCTACACTTTCCCTTGTTATATTTCATCAAGTTTCTCCCTGCCCAACTCTCCAGCCTGTCCAGGTCTCTCTGGATGGCAGCACAGCCTTCTGGCGTGTCAGCCCCTCCTCCCAGCTTAGTGTCATCAGCAAACTTGCTGACAGTACACTCAATTCCCTCATCTAAATCATTGATGAATATATTAAATAATACTGGTCCCAGTACTGACCCTTGAGGCACTCCACTAGATACAGGCCTCCAACTAGACTCCGCCCCATAGACTACAACTCTCTGGCTTCTGTCCTTCAGCCAGTTTGCAGTCCATCTCACTACCTGATCATCCAGGCCACACTTCCTCAATTTAGCTATGAGGATGCTGTGGGAGACTGTGTCAAATGCTTTGCTGAAGTCAAGGTAGACCTCCTTCCCCTCTACTCTGCCCTGGTGAGGCCGCATCTGGAATATTGTGTCCAGTTCTGGGCCCCTCAGTTCAAGAAGGACAGGGACCTGCTGGAGAGAGTCCAGCGCAGGGCAACTAAGATGGTGAAGGGAGTGGAGCACCTCCCTTATGAAGAAAGGCTGAGGGAGCTGGGTCTCTATAGTTTGGAGAAGAGGAGACTGCGGGGGGACCTTATTAGTGTATATAAATATATAAAGGGGGAGTGTCATGAGGATGGAGCCAGGCTCTTCTCAATGGCAAACAATGATAGGACAAGGGGTAATGGGTATAAACTGGAACACAAGAGGTTCCACTTAAACTTGAGAAGAAACTTCTTCTCAGTGAGGGTGACGGAACACTGGAACAGGCTGCCCAGGGAGGTTGTGGAGTCTCCTTCTCTGGAGACATTCAAAACCCACCTGGACACATTCCTGTGTAACCTTATCTAGGTGTTCCTGCTCTGGCAGGGGGATTGGACTAGATGATCTTTTGAGGTCCCTTCCAATCTCTAACCTACTGTGATACTGTGATACTGTGAAATGCAGGCTAGACTGAACCATCCAGAACACTTCTGGAAAAGATGTGATTATGGGATCACAAAGCTAACCCAGAGTCCCAAAACTCTGAGCTGATGTGATTGTTCTGGAATGGATTCATTCTGCGATCTTGAAGAGACAGGGGTTTTTTTGAATGAATAGACTTGTTCTAAAGTGAAGTTAGGAATTTACAGTGCAACAGATCCTCTTATCAGTCAATCTAACTCTGCACACCTTGCTACTGTTCCATACTGGGTATTCATGAAAAAAGCATAATAATGAAAGTGGTAGTACTAATTTTAATAGCTTGTAAAGCTTCAGAATAAATTTTGAAGAAAATAATAATTGAAGTCATGAAAGTAAATAATAAATTAAAGACTTTATTATATTTTCCCATTGGGAGGTTGCATCAGAGTAATCTGAAACCCTTCTTTGACAAGATAATGGAAATTTTATATAAGGAAAATGCAGTTTGACTTTTCTATAGGACTTCAGCCAAGTTTTTGGTATTGTGCCTCTAGGAAAGTTACTAGTGAAAGTGAATACAGGGATTAGTACAGTAATTGTATGGTAGACGGTAGAAAGGTCTCACAGCACTAATTCCCTCAGAACCTTGAATGACTTCCTTCTGGTACTATGAATTTGTCTGGTTTGCTTAAATGTCCCCAACTACTTTCTTCTCTGCTGAGGACAATATTTTGCTCCTGCAGACTTTGCCAGTGGGCTTACTGACCTCTAAAGGCTGAAACAGGACGTCAAAAATAAAATAGAAAATTCTACCCTAAAAATCTCCTACGATTTCTATTTGAAGAAACACATTTTTAAGACAGAATTAGAATTATTTTATGAAAAATACCTACAATTCATGTATTACATGGAATAGAAAAATACCCTACCACTTTATGCTTATGTACTGTAAATCAGCAGGTAGGCTGTTTTGTTGGTGGTTTTTTATCTGCTATTACAGCATAAAAGAAGCAGTATAAACAGTAATTTCTTCTCTGTGTGCTGTATTTACATGTATTTATGTACACTTATTCCTTATAATCGTCAAGAATTTTAAAACATTAAAAAATTCTTGCATGCTTACATGATAAAAGAACACAATCTTCATATTTCCATTAGATTTTGATGTGTGCTTTGCCTTACTACCTAGAACGTCTACTTAAAACATGGATTATAACAAGAAATTATACAAGCAAAGTAAATTTTCTTTCTAACCGCATCTTGCAACATGAAAAATGAAAGATGCTCTTCTGATACTGTGATTTGATTCTACTTTTAGATTTGGTACTAGTTTTGCAGAGTGAAAATGAAATTCATCATTTGAAAAGTAATTACAGTCTGTCACCCCCTGACCCAGCTATAGAACATTGGTAGACAGATATTGAGGTCATGTCACTAGTCATTCTGAGCAATATTTCCAAGAAAGCCATTTTCTGGCTGCTAAAATCTGCAACGTAACAGGTGGGTGACATGCAGTCAATGTGACAGTGTTGAGTGTCATTTTATTTTCTATCATTACCTTAGTTAGAATAAAACTGTTTTCTTAACAGTTTATCTACCAGAAAATATTCTGGTGGCTGCTTCTAAGCTCAGTGTTAAAATAGATTTTTATGCTCCCATTTACACAATTCTGAAAATAATCACTTAATTCCTCCAACTCATATTCAACTCCATTGTCAAGCTGTGTTGCCATTACTGCTCACTAGTTTGCAGTTCCAAATACAGGTTTTGAAGATATTTTCAGGATATATAAAATTTTTCAATCTCTCTTTATGTGAATGGCAAACCTTTTTTCCTGGAGTTGAGAATTTGTTTTTTTATTCCTGTGTTAGATTCTTCTAACTGAAAGCATATTGAGATACGCTGTTGTTTGCCTACATTGTTACTCAAGAAGGAAGGTAATCCTTGGTTAAGTTGAGCATCAAAGTTCTTCCCAGTACAAATTCATTTTAAAGATGAGCTGAAAAGTTAATAGTTTTGTGGATATTCAGTGAAAATTCAATGAATATAATAAGTAAAACAGATATAAAAATATTTGTACTAAGAAGAGGAACAAAAATTATGATCAAAAAAGGAAAGACTCAGCTATAAAATGCAGGAACATGAAACCCAGAAATAGCTATCTAGAAACAGCAACATTTCCATAAACTAGTACAGAACATTCTCAGAAAATTTAACATCAGTGATTTCCATACTCTAAAAATTTTAAACACATTGAACACAAAATGTCCAAATTTACTCAGGCAGAAAATGAGAGAGGAGAATGAAACATTTGGAATACATAAAACAGATTTATTGGTGTCAAAAGATGAAGACATGAAAAGCAGCATGAAGATCTCATTGAGCTGACTGAATAAGGGTTGGACTTACTTACCAGCACAGAGAAAATACCTTGTGAAAGTATCTTGTCAACAAAGTCTAAAAAAAAATCAAACAGGATAAGAAACATCTTTACAACAGAAAACAATTTAAAAAAAAAAAAGTAAAAGCTTTGTATAGATGCATGAAATCTAAAAAATTCAATATTTTGCTTGTTTTTTAAGAACAGCATACCACGTAAAATTCTTGTGGGAAATTCCTTCCAAGAATATCCAAATTACATATATCAGCTGCTTAATAGATATAATTTTATTTGATTTACTGTCAGCAGCTCATCAAACTTTCTGCCACAGCCATCATGTCACCTGGGAGCTGTAGTTCACCACCTTCATTCTTTCTTGCTGACATGCTTGACAGAGAGAAAAGTATTCTAAAGTTCCATCTAGATTCCTGCCAAGCTAAGCTGTCTGATGAATCACAAGAGTAGCATCACCCTGTGTGCCTCATGAGACCTGTCATCAGACCTGTAACACCTATGAATTGTTGTACAGTTACACTGAATTAACTTGAAATTAAGCTCTCTGGGTCAGGTTCAAAAAGGTGATTATAATATTTTTTGCATTTTCATAGCAAATCTGTTTGGACTTTATATAAAATGCTCCAACAGAAAATTCTGATATTTCCAGCTAAATAATTTTCACAGTTTGTGATCCTTGACATATTATGAAGTCTTGTTCTTCAAGCTTATATGTGTATGTGAGGAAGATATAATCTACATTGTAGTCCACTGGCTAGAAAATCTAATTCAAAAAACATGAATCAAAATATTATTTCAGAAGTATAAAGTATCAATAATTGATGGATTTACTTGGTAATGAAACTGAGTCTTTTTATTCCAGTAGTAATTAATTACTTCATAGAATGGAGGCTGCTGTGATAAAATAACAAAGTTAGTGTGGGTTTAGTGGCCAATCTTAGACTTCTGTAGTAAAGAATCATCTCTTTTACAGATATATCTTATCTAAAACATATTCAGTGAGTGTCCATTCTTCTGTTACAGCTAAGGTACTATGAGTGTCTGTAAACAGTTGCAGAAACATGGCCTATAACAGATCAAAGGGTGACACACTCTTGTGCCCTGCTGAACTGAAATACATGGAAATTGTTCTTTACGTAGCCAAGATTTCATCACATGTATTATGGACATACTCTAAACGAAAGTGCTGCAAGCACTTCTCAAATAGGAATGTTTGTCATGTGCTAAAGTGCCTAGGCAAAATTTTTTCTGTTTCCAAAGTCTACAAGTTACAATTTTATCAAAATATTATTTGCATTAAATCAAACTTGCATCTGTCTGTAGGTAGGGTTAAAATAAGGGCTGTTTCCTACAGATACTGATGGTTTAATACTTACTACTATGCATTGTTGAAGGTGCTTTTTGCATCTAGAGCCAGTCTTCAATATTGTAAGAGAAGTTTATTTGGACTAGATGAACACAATTCTTTGTCCTGAGCCACACACATATTGTTAAATATATCACTTATATTGCTAAAGTACAACTTCTTTATATATAGTTACCAGAGAAAATAAGTTCATTTTGCAGTACACTGAAGTAACTGGAGTCCAATTAATATTTTGAATTTTCCACAGAGACTTTGTAAGCCAAAGGTGTGTAATGGGTGCAAAGCAGGACAGAAATGCCATTTCACATAAAGCACTTTATCATCCTCCATAGTACCCAGTACTCTCTTATATCAAGGAAAGTGAGAGAAACATGAGACATCAACTAGGTCTTAAAATATCCCAGAAACTCATTCAAAGACAAACATATCCATAAATATGATCTCTCCTATAACTTTTTAACTCTGGAAAGTGACTTACACACCATGTGTTTGTATCATTATTAAAATTTTGCTCTTGCATTCCATTCATAACACCTGTTAATAATTATCTTTACACCTGTATAAATAATGACCACCTGCATATGAAATCTCGCCACATGTTGCCAACAGCAGTCGTTCTGCCCTTTTTAGATATAGAACTGTGTTTAATATTATATTGATTTGGTTTCAAACCCAATATAACAGCTAAGTTTTACTTTTCAATTAATTAGCTGAAATGGAAGCAACCATTAATATTTACTATTTCTAATTCTTTTCTATGCTTACGGTATTTTAAATGTTGAAGGGAGAACAGTTCACCATATATTATTCCAGGGACTGCAGATGACAATAACAGAAATATTGCAAATGATAACACTAAGGGGATTGAATCCTCACAAAATATTATTTAACCAGTTAACAGCTGATTTAAATTTATGTAATAAAAATATTAAGACTGAGATTTAATTGAACAAATTGTGCTTTGCAGTAAATTTCTTGTTTTAAAAATGAAACTAAGGCTAACTTTCAACTTCCTCATTCTGGCAAGCATTACATTTTTTTATGGCAAGGGAGATTAGACATCATAGTTGAACACAGGGCCATGTTGGCTTAGTAAAGTTTACCAAGCCCTGATCCCAAACAGCTTTCAGACTAATCAAGCGAGTTAGACCACACATGGAAGAATTCCCAAGACATGCAAAGTGATTTGGGATCACACCTAACAGATCAATGGCAGAGACAGGAATGAGATCCAGGCTTTCTAACACTCATTTTCTCTTTTGATGACACTGCTGGGTAACAATTCCTCAGGATTTAGTAGTATTTGCAATTGATTTAGTTCAGAACTAACTTCATTTTAGTTCAGAATATAATTCATTTTAACTCAAACTCTGGTGCTCGGTATTGCTTTCAGACAAATTGTGTTCTAGAAATCAGCTGTAATCAGTATGTCAATTTAATCTGTTACTATACAACACAACAGAGCCTTCTGTATCTCAGCTCCTGTTCTCCACAATAGTACATTTAAAGATACTTTTTTCTGCCAATGCAATTACTTTAATCTGTAGCTATCAGTATTTTCAGCAGCATTTATTTTGGACTCATAGAGTACTACAAGCCTTTAAGGAGAAATCCTGTTTCCAGAAGTTAAGGGTAATTAATTTCCCCAGTCAAAAATTAGGCAAGAGCAAGGATTTTTTCACCATGGTGGGGAAAGAAACCCTAAACAGAGTAATTTCTGCTGTTGACTTTGTCCACTATACAAGCCTAAAGAGACTGTAAGCTGAAACAACACAGTATTTAAGCTTGAGTCTTTTTGCAGGTAAACTGCTCCAGCATTTTCTCAAAGCAGCCTCTGAGGTCCACTATGCTATATAGAAAAATATAGATGCAATAGGAACTTTCTATTCTAACAACAAGGAAGCAGCTGAATACTGAGCACAGTAAGCTCAAAATCACTGTCAAATTTCTGAGAAAGCTGTACAGAAGACCTTGAAATACAAGTGTAGAAAATTACTTTTGAGGAAGTGCTTTACCATTTGTCCTTAAGACACCGGCTATGAAATCAAAAGAAAAAGCTTCTTTATGAAACTGACACCCTGTTTAATGGTAGTGTGATTGGAGAAGTAGGGTTTGAACTTCAGTAAAGGAGCTTTACATGGTTTATCTCTAGCCCACAGATAGCATGAGATTCTATTCCTTAAAATGTTTGTTTTATTGGTAGAATGAGTGAAGTTTGGCTACCCTTGAAAAGTGTAACAATCTATTTCAAGCAAAATCAATATATCACAGAAAGAAAACAACACTCCAAACCAAGGGGGTCTAACAGAAAAGACCAAGCTGACAGCAGGAATAGACACAAGTATGAGATTTTAGTCCAGTTAGGGATTGATGAGTATGAGAATGTCATACAGACACTTCTAAAAGTATCTAAAATGAAGGGGAGTTGTACACATAACAATGAAAGCAGGATAAATAACACCATAGGCCTCAGAAAACATGAGGCCTAATCAGTATTCTATATGACCACCATTTCTAACAAATTGCATGGAAACTTTTGCTTTTTGCTTTTGGTGTTGTTTTTTTTCTGAACACAAATGAAAGAAAATTACTGGATTACTCACTATTCACAGAGGAAGTTTTGTCCTTTATAGTTTATACTTAACATTTTTATAATGTTTCACATTTTTACTTAAAAAAAGACTTTGTCACTTTACAGTGTTGCTAAAGCATTAATATTTTGGGAGGAATTCTACAGCCTTCATGCAAATTCAACATCACTTGCTGAAGCAAGTGTTCTTGGTGGTGCTACCCATGTGGGTGAACAGTATGCACTGTTACAATATGCACACAATGATATGCATTGTGAAAGGACCTTTTTAGACTTCTTCACTTCATACTTTTTGGTTATGCAGAAGCAAACCTGAAATGAAACAGGAAACATGGAGAAGAAAATATATTAAACAATAATTTTTAGTTGTTTAAAATTAAAACATGTTAAGCTATGAACACATTTTAAACAGAGAATAAGTCATCTACATGTATGTATGGTTTATTTATTTTCTTAATTGAATATCAGGATGAAACAGGCAACACTATGTCATAGCTTATATTTAACATATTTGCCTATGATTAGGGTGATACAGTTGACTGTTAATCTAATTTTTGGTTTAGAGAAGTACAGTTACCATAGAGATGCTATTTAGAATGAGATTCACTGTGAGATATTCACAAATAGTTTTAATTTTCCAGCATATTTGAGGTCACATTAATATTTCATCAATGAACAGTCTGCACAGTAGAAAATCATGACTTAACTGGTCATCAGTGATGAAGTGATAATAATTCCTTCACAATCTGAAATTACTATTTAAAAGATAACATCAGATGTTAGAGACGGAGACCATTTCAGTCAAAAAGAAAAATGTTTTCTTGTTTGTATTTTCTTCATCCCTTGCAGGAAGAAGAAAGCTTTTGTATCAGTAGAAGTGGATAATTGTTATTCAAGAGTATAATTATTAACATGGGCTTCCTACACACTGCTCAGGCGTAGAATTTCAGTTCAGATTCAGATTATTTAATTAACACTCAGAGGCAGTGGGGTACAGTTGTGATGCCCTATGTATAGCCTTGTTAACTTACATATTTTTGAATAATGAATGTATAATGATGATATGCAAATTTTGACTTTTTAATAACTGCTATGATAATGTGTCACCTAATTTGGACTACCTCTGCGTACCAATTTCTAGTAATGAAAAACTGCACTTTGGTTCCATCTGTGGTCTCATCAGAGTGTAAAGTAAAAGGCTAGTAGTACAAGAGTCCACTGCAGTTCATAGACCTTATAGCTGAGATTCTTACACATGACTGCCTGGAAATGAACCATAAATAACCATGGTTTGGTGAGCTAAAAACAGCACTTTGCAACATCAAGCAAAATCCTATCTCTGAATCTCTTCTCTCATCTCTCATTACTAGCATAAAAAAAGAACTGGACATGCAAAGGACAGGGAGATACTCATTTTTCTGCATGCTAAAGTAATTTGACATTTGGTAATTTACTGCTGGTCAAGAGATGATTTTGAGATATTAACTCAAAACTCGCTTGAAAGATAAGAGAGAGCACAGCAGACTTGAATATTACAGAAGAAATAATGAAATGTAATATTAAGTACTTAGTATTTTTTGCTAAAGTCTTTATTTTATGGATTTACTATCCTAGGGTTGTAGCTAATTGCAACAAAAATAGTTTGAGAGGTTGTAATACATTATTTGTGTGCAATTTAATTAAGCATTTGTGATTATATGAAGTTGTAATGCTGTGCAATGTTTTGAATATTTGTTGCATATCTATTTTATGTTGAGCATGCTGTTATACTCTCTAATGTTTTGCAGAAGACATTTCATTTGAAGCGTTATTTCCTGAAGGAACAAGCAGTAGTTCTTCTCTATATCTTCAGCATGTAATAGTACTCCTCACTGCTACATAGTCAAAGATTATGTCCAGTTAAAATCAAACTGATATCAGGCATGAATGAAGTAAGATAGTGATGGTCTAACTAACTTTCGTCATATTTAAAGTGTTTCCTTTGTTTAACAGTTGCTGTTTTGTAGCCTTAAAATTGCAGGTAAAGAATAAGATTGTATGTGGATCAAATCTCAATCTGGACCTGAAAGAATAGACTTCTGGGTCACATTTACCTGAGAGAGATTATAAAATGGTACTATTTATATTTAATTTAACTTACAATATACAAATGATCCTTCACTATAGAGAAATATTTAACCCTCACGCTCTTGGGAAAACTGCAGTCTATTAAGTGTATATTGATGAAAATTCATCAAATCTACCAAAACATCCTAAAGGGCTGATCTGTCATATAATGAGTTCAGAGAGAGAGAAAAAAAAAAAAAAAAAAAAAAAAAAAAAAAGTAGTAGCTGTAGAAATCTTCCATTCAAATAGAACTTTCTGCATTATCTTTTCTAACCTAAGTGCACGGCAGTATGGAAATTTGTAAGAGAAAGCAAATGTATCCAAAAAAGAGATCCATCCAAAAATATCCTAGTAAAACAACACCAAAAAGTGCCCAATCAACCTCAAAAAAATGAGGCACCAACTGTATATACCTCTTCTTTGGGGGGAATGATAATTTAAACAATCTCTAACGAATGTTATTCATGTCGCTTAGTACACTGCTGTGAGCTGTTCAGATGTGATTACGGTAAGTACAGTATGCAAATATACACAGAACATAACAAAAATATTTATGATATGAGCTATAGCACCCAGTAAGATGAACATAGACTGTTCAACAATACTGGCACCTCAATAAAATCAAATATCTGTTCCAACATTTTATTTTATTTTTGCACATTAAAAGAATTGGTTTTGACATTTTGATAATAATGCACAAAACAAAGAATACATAAACATATGTCCCCAATACAACAGTAGAAATGTTTTTGCTTTTTGGGGGAGATATAGGACGAGCTATAGTAAGCACCATAAAGGAAACCTTTCTCAAAAATTGAAATTATGTAACTTGTCTGAATCTTGAATTGGTTTGAATAAATACCTGTCTTCCTTTTTGTCCTCAAAAGATTCCTTCTTTTTGTTCATTTTACTTTTGGTGTAAGAAGTCATCTGTCATCCTCAAATCATGGGTCTTCCAAACGGCCAGATAAATTCAGTGCTTTCTGAGGTATCAGATTGCCTTGGACTTAACCTCTGACTAAAGCAAGCTGAAAAGCATTGGCTTACGGGAGTTGCCATCAGCAATTTTGGTTTCATTATTCTACAAGGCCAAAATAATAGATAAGGTAATTGTTTAACCCAGCTTTTGGCTGTCTCCTAACTCTATAGTTGTCATGCTGCCAAGCACAGGAAAAATCCAAAAAGGCAGTGATGGACACCAATACTGGTTGTTGGTCACTGAGGCCCAGCAGATTATTTAGATGAGGCAGGCAGAGGGTTTTTATCCTAGATGAAGACACAAGCCTTAGGCTAAATATTGGTTGTGTCTTTGTAAGGGCTATTAAAAAGGTTCCATCCTGTTTGCTGACAAATACCTTATTTATTCTAATAACATCAGTTCTGCATCACAGACACGCTAAAAGAAAATGGTAGAATTGACTTTTCTGACATTTTCTTTGCTATGAATTTTTTTTTTTTTTTTTTTTTTTTTTTTTTTTTGGTACTAATACTGTTTCCACCCCACAAAACACCCCATCCTATAAATTATTAACATCAGCTGTAAGAGCTAGAGAAACTTAGATTTAATTTCATGACTACAAACAAATGTGTACACCTTCCTGTAAGGAGAGATGAGGTGGCTTCTTCCTTCAATCATCTTGGTCTATCACTTTCACAGCATCATTCCTTCAGCCCTTTCTCCTTAAGTTTACTCTGTTATCCTCAAATATTTGCAAGAAAGTTATTCAGAGTAATTTTTAGATGCATACTTCTTGCAAATCTCAGGGTTGAATAATATTGAAATTATGTGTTTTCCTAAGGATGAGGGGAGAAACTTTTGTTGAAGATACATTAATTAAATAAAAATAGTTGTTATTGGGCATTCTTGTTCATATTCTTATAAACATACTACTTTTTCTTTCCTGGATGGTACTAGTTGTCTTATCAGAAATACTAACCAGTGGTGAATGGTTGGTAACAATATTATGTGATACAGCAAGCTCAGAAGTCAGTATATGCGTTTTGCAATGAGTACAAATACATTAGAGGCTTTTTCTGAAAACACTGTAGTTTTTAAATTACAATTTTAGCAGATTTTCCTATGCAGAAAAAGTTAATTCTTCTACCTTTTTAATGCTTATTCTAAGTAGAACTGTTTGCATATCAGATGTTTCAATTGAAAAATGTCTGTTCTTAAAGTTGGTGCAAGGACCACCAAGAGTCATTAGAGCTACAAACTTGACTCCACAAAATGGCAAGGAACTTTTTCAGCTCACACAATGCAGTTCTCCAGTATGGAGTTGTCTTCTCATCATGCTGACTTACACAACCTTGCAGCAAGAGTACATGCTATGTATATTCATCAGTAGGAAATGACTTGGGGAGGGTAAGAAGAGGAGAAGAAGAAGAGGTATTTTCCAGTTCTGAAATCGTCTTCCTTTTACCCTTGCTTCAAAGCCAGTGTTGCCTTTTGAAGTAGCAATCCTGACTGTCATTTTACATATGGAAAGTGGAATCTGAGATTCAGTAGGGAAGTAGCTCCATCATTGTTCAAGCCCTTCTCCTCTTGACTCAATAACCCATACAATTTGTATTTCACACCCATAGTACAAATAGCATGATGGCTAACTTTATGTCAGTCTGGATGACTGTAGAATACACATGGGCATACATCACAGAAAGCCGGAATGACACTATCAGGTTAGAATTGTACAATCAAATTCTAGCCCCGTGGCTCTTTAGTTCAGTGATCTATGGTTGGAGTTTTCTTATTATCTTATCACTCTCAGGTATAATTTTCTGAACAAGGAAGCTAACACAGTAGTTGCATGGGTAGCATATTATCCCTTTAACCTTAAAAGGTTATATGAATTTGTAACAGAGTGGGTCTTCCCTAATATTTTTTCTTGTTTGTAAGAGTTTGCGTGCTGTTTTTATAATGTTTTCATTGATGTCAAGACCTTGGTATAAAAACAAGACTAGCACTGTACTAATTTTCCCCATGGTCTCCTGTGTCTTCCTTTGCTTCTCTCCATGAGCAACTGGCATAGCTGCAGGACTGTTTACTCCACAGCTTATTTCCCCTTTATCTTTGATGTCCCAGGATGTCAAAGGCTGTGAATTTAATATTGATTTTATAAAGTACTTTTACTGTAACATGTCAGTTAGGATTAGCCTCAACCTTGAGGAGGCTCAGGCACTGAGCTGGATTTGCACGCAATGTGGCTCTCCAGCTCTCAGACTCTTTTCCCGAGCGAATGCTTTATTTATAAGAGTGACAGTGTGCTGTGAAAGCAGGGATAGCACACAGCCCCCAGCTATCTCTGTGTCTTGTATACACAACGTCAGTGCCCTGTGTATACATTAGGCTTCAAAATGTAAGTGGATCAGAGAGACATATCATTTGCTGGTATGTAAACAGACAGATGAGTTTATAGATCGCATTAAACCCCAGTGGCTGTAACTAGTGGAACAGTCTTCCTGGAGTCCCATCCCCCATCTCACTCCTCCTTGTTCCTCCTTATACCATCAACACCAACACCATGAGCTGGACTCACCTCCTTTAGGGAGCAAATAAAGGCATCTTTCCAAAAGAGGAATCATAGCTGAAGAATATTCTTGCCTTGATCTTGTTCCCTTAGCCTTTTATTGCTCCTTTGAAATGGCAGATGCTGCTCAAGGAATCTTTTAATCCTCATATTAATCTGCAAAGTCTTTTTATAACTCAGTATTGATCCTTCACTCAGCCCAACAAAGGTGAAATGTTTGTCTTGATTTCTTCCTTTTTGCTCTCTTTTTTCTTCCTCTTTTACTTTATACTTTAGGGAAAGGAAAGAAAAAATGCAGTTGCCATATTTTGTATCTAAAACAGTGGGGTAATGTTTCTCCGAAGACTGATAATGCTGAAGAATGGAATTACACTCCCATGGGGGCAGCCACCAGTTTTCTTGTGTGTTGAACAAATCATGCCAACTGATTACACATTGTTAATGAAGGATTAACTATTTAATGCATTAGCTTTTTTGAGCACATTGAACAGCTGTGTACTTGGGCTATGTCTGCCCCATTCCTAGCATGTTTGATTTCTTATAGCTCCCCAGCTGTTCTGAGCTTGCCTTCCTCCTCAGCTGGGACTTGAGTTAGCTTAGGTCTTCCAAGCATGTTGAAAATATTTCTGGTTTGGTTCATTGATTATTCCACAAGCCTTGACTTTGAAACCTATGTGCACTTATGGCAATGCATAAATAATAAAGAAGTTTTTATTCTTTATATACAACAGATATTAATGATTATAAAACATCGTCCATGTAGCTGCATTATCATTCTTTTTAATGTATTACGTTGCTTTGTCTAGGTACATTTGACAGTTTGAGTTTTGTTTTAAGTTGTTTTCATAAAATGTAAGCCTTTCCCATGTAAAACATGCAGGAGTTCATAAAGAATTTTGCTGAGCTTTAATAACTGAAGAAGAAATGGTAAAATTTGTCTTATTTTCATGTTTCATATCATGTCACAAATAAAGAAACTATAAAGTATTTTGTGATTTCAGTTGCTACAGGGAACATATTCAAAGAATAAAACTGAAAGTGACTTTCGTGTGTGTGATAGATAGATAGACATATACCTTTCCTGTTTCTACTGGAAATGAGACAGCACTTAGAGGAAATCTGGCAAGCATGACTTGTGATAAAGAAGATAAAGACAAGGTCACAAACATTTTTGCATACATCTGCATAACCTGATAACAGACTCAAAATCTGCAAATCAAACTCCAAAAATAGTATTTAAAAACTTAAACTCAGTAAGATTTTCTCTCATTGTTCAGTCTCCTGTTTCTTACCCATGAGAGACACAGAGTGGAAATAGCCTCAGTTTTTTATATATTTCTCTCCAGGATAAAAAGACAAGAGTATTTCCAATGTTATGTTAAAGTGAAAAATTCCACACTGGATACCAGCACGTAGAATTTTGGACTTATGTCAGCTAAATAAACAAGTAAAGTCACTAAAGCATTTTGAGTGCAGCCTGTCACTACTGCCAATGTTAGAGTAAGCCCATAAATATTTGATATACCTGAGAACACCACCTCTTCTCTTTCCTTTGCATTACGTACATGGTGTATCATCTCTGGTTTTTGTAGAACTCAAACATTATATCTGTCTAAATAATACGATGTGCTAATTTTTTCAGACAATATATTTAGTAAGAAAATTATCTTCTGAGATTTCTGACTATATTTAATAGAATATGTGCTAAATAAACAGGGATAATGTCAACCTGTAGGAAAACTTTCAGTTGGCTAAATTTTCATTCAGTTTTCATGGAAATCATACATATTAGCTATGTTGAAATATCAGTGAGGATTTGCTTTAAAACTTGATAAGAAAAACAACGAAATGTCAGACTTTGCAATTCATTTTTGTATTACTACAATTAAAGCAAATGTTTAGTACATGGTAATACAAATTCAGTATACTTTAATTGACACTTTTGTAACCGAATAAACATCCAAATGATAAAACTGTTAAAAATACACATATTTTTCAGACTTTGCACACACCCCATCACATCAAAACTCTGTGGCATCCAAGTTTTCACTGAGCCATGTATTAACTGCAGCACATCAGAAAAGCTGGACTTTGAAGAATGCCTTACTCCACAAAAATTATCAATGTATATTTGCAAATCCATTCACATTATATTTTAAATTACTATTTTTCAGGTATATATACTATTTCATAGAAGCATAAACTCAAGGGTTTTTTTAATGAACATATTTTTACAGGTGGTTGTGGATTTCTTCTTTTCTTTTGCATGTTAAAAGGACACACAGAAAGAAAAAATCCTTCACATAGCCCAAGGTGTAAGCTGTGACTTAGGGGCTCTTCTGTCACAGACCAGTTAAAGACTGACAAAAATGTTAGTGGACTTCTAAGGTTTTATGCAGAAAGTTTCCCCAAAAATATTAAATTTACTTCATGGCACATTTATATAATATGGAAATATTACTGCTGCTTCTTCATACAGCAGCAAGAGACACTGAAAGTTTAATGCTTCCTAATTTCACCCAAAGACTCCTGTGGTGTGATCTGATCAAGAATTGAATGAAGATCTCCTGAATCCTGCTTCACAAACAAACTGGTTTGCTTTCATCCAGTAATTCCTGACTGCCAGAGACTATTGCAGGGAGGCCTAAATTAAAGGAACCTTGAGGTAGTGCTCATTTGTGCCATAAGTTCAAAGCAACCTCCATTAATCCTACTTTTTTAATACTATGGTGGCGTAGTCACTTTTGCTGGGTTTTTTTCCTGCAGCCTAGCCAGCCCTAAACACTGAACACTGGACACTGAAGTGTTCAAACTTATTTGCTGTTCAAAAGTCTTGACCAACAACTTATTCAAACAAAGTTCAAGTTAAGGTTGTTATTAATGTATTAATTGTTTATATTTTGTTGTGATTACAAGAATACTGTAAAAACAGCTTGTTTCTACACAGTTATGAATATCTACATTTTGAAAAAAAAAATATCTTACAAGAAGTTAACTAAAGTTAACTTAATTGCTTACAATTTGCCAATTTTTCTTTGTTTTGTTTTGTTTTTTCCTGAAGAATAGTACTTCCACAATGCTGATAGGAATGTGAATGCTTGTAAACAGCAAATAATGAGTTGAATAGGTTAATTAATTTGAATGTCAGTTCAAAATTTGAACAAATGCTTATGAACAGTCTTTAGAAATACTTGACCAGCTCCTCCTATATATACTGCAATAATACATATGGGAATGCATTTCAGGGTATATAACATCAGGTTTTGTATATTTATGCATATTGTCATTAAACCATGAAGTGGATTTGTCCCATCTACCATGCTATTGACTTTAGTCTTTAACAAAGATAAGTTTAAGCACAATGATTACCTCAAAAGTGTTGCACTTGTTCAGTTCAGCTGCAATGCTATCTTCATCGTTCAGGGCCAAATCTTGAGTGTCAGCTCTGACTTCAGCACGCTTCCTGTTAATAAAGCGATGGTGGACAGATAAGGAAGGCTAGGATCTGGCAGAAGATCTCTTTACAAAGTGAAACCAAACATTTTTCCTAGTGTTTCAGTGAAATAAGTTTGGATCTGTGTCCTTAAAAGCATTGTCATGTTTTGTAAGTAACAACAAGCTCCAAGAAACAACATTTTATATGTATCAGCTACATGTTTGCATGTTGGCTGTTTCAGTTTCAAGAATGACTCCTAAGGTTACACTCAACTTTCATCCCAGGTCTGTTGGGAAACAGTTGTCAGTTTATGGAGGTTCTGCTTTATGTGTTAGTACTTGCTGCTCTTGTGCTCAGAGCATCTACGGCTTTAAATTTTTTCCTATGCTTTTCAGAGCCACCCACACAAACTACAATTTTTCTTTCTTCATCGTATTTCTAATTCTGTGGATTTTCAATTATTTATTCTTTCATTATTATGTATTTTTTGTTTGAAATTGCATGCTCCAATTTTGCAATTTGATGTGTACATTTGTTCTCAGTGGGAATTTGCTTTGCTTGCTAGGAAGATGATACAGCAATCTTTATAATATACTTCAGCTTTATCTTCATTTAAGGTTTTGCACAAAACATCTGGTTAGAACTGACGCTTTGGTCAGGACAGAACATGAGGACAAGCAGTCATCTCAGTCCACAGTGGAATAAACAGCTGTGTTCTTTGAATAATGATTGTTGCTGGAAGGAAATCTGGTACAGATACCTCAAAAGTGGGGCCACCTGTTTTACTATGTTTCAGTAAATCTGAAGTTACATTTGAAGTTCAGCCATATAAGGTGTACATCCTTTGTCAGTGGAGAGACAGCTGTACTGAGCTGCAGCCACAGTCAACAGACTTCAACTGGCTAGCAGCTTTAAGGAAGCCCCTTTCAGCACAAAACCAGATATCAAAATACTGGCTATATGTGCCCTTTATGGCCTACAATTCTAAGATTACTAAGATTGCATTAGTTTATAACAGAAATTTGTTAATACTCTTTTTATAAAAGCAGAGGACAGAGGATGCTTTTTGTTCTTGATCCTTCCATCCATTGTTACCACATCTTATTTTACCCCGTAGACATCCCTTCTTCCTAAATGCAGTACCAGCGAGAGGCTTTAAATTTGTATGCCCCCATTGGATCTCACTTCAGAGGAATTCTCAGGATGTCCTGCCTTTCCAAGGACAGGAAAGAAACATTTTTTCATCGAAGACTAAAATTCAGACTAAAATCTGAATAAGTTAAGATCAGAATGATATAAAAACACCCCTGAAAATTTCAGATCCTATTGATTCTTTCAAGTGTTTTCCAGCCAAGTCTTCTTTGGCTACTCCAGTCTTCTTGGCTTTGCATACTGTGCTAAAATTAACTACATTATTGAAAGCCTTATTAAATGTCATTGGATATATTCAAGCATTTACATGTTTTGATGTTTGGCCTTGTTTTTAGCAGTATAACTTAATCAGCAGTCATGTAGCAACACCCAAGACAAGTACAATAATAGCTTGTGTTCTATATTTCATTAATTGAGATGGAGCTTGCGCTGCCTTCCATTGCATTTGTATTCATTTCTCTTTTTTTCTATAAACAAGCACAGTAATATATTTTTAATTAGCAATGAAATAATGTATATAATAATATCAAGCTGCTTTCATCAAACCCCACATGATGATGATAAACGTTGATATTATACTCAATTTGGAGTCTCTCCTATTTATGTCGTTACATTTTTCAGGACTTGGAAGGCTAACCCCATGATCTAGTTTAAACAGATGCAAATTAGGATTATAGCCAAAATGTATTCTGAACCAGGAAATGTATTACTGAGTTCCATGATAATAGCTTTTTAAATACCTTGAAGAATGAATGCAATATGCTACTTTCATTTTCAGAAATCAGTTGCAAAATGTTGTATAGTAACCAGAATTTTCAGTGGGTTAGGTTGGGGGTTTTTTTACCCTTTACTTTTTTTCCAAGAAAACTCATCATTTTCTGTTCAGAAATCCAATCATTTATTTCACAATCTCTGTCCAGGCTTCAGTTGAAAGAGTATTTCAACAGTAACCCTGGAATTACCATGAAAGAAATATTATTCAGCTTTTCCATAGCATCCATAACTTCTTAAAGTCCATCCACTTACATCAGTCTCTTTCTTTGTAAAATAAGGTTGAATTATAAAAGCTTGAGTGTACTGACTTGGTAGATATATGGAGTGTTCTAGTTACAGCTGCAGGGGTTTTAACATTTTTGAGAGTTACTCTGCACATTTTTACAGCTTATTCCAATTTCTACTGTACAGGTATTCCTTCTTGGTAGGTATATTTCTCAAAAGCAAAAAGCTACACTCCTTTTTTATAATCACTGTATATCAAAGGCTCTCGAGAGCAAATCATTAGCCAGTTGTGACTGGGATTGTTACCAGCAAAAGCCCAGTAAGACTTTTTGGCAAACAGAATTGGCAAGAATACTGTAAAAATAGCCTTTACAGTGACTTTCTGTCATTTAACAATATTGGGTATATCAGTGTGGCAAGCTATGTCAGCCTTTGGAAACTATCATCAGAAGAGTTGTGTTGTATTTCAGCCATTTTTTCATGGAAAAGCAAGCTCCTAAGTTTGAGGAAACTGTACCTGCAGAAATGATCCCTGCTAAAGACAATGGCAAAATTCTCAGTGATTTCATTAGCAGCCAGACCTAACAACGAAGTACTGACTGCCAAACCTATAGCATAGTTTATTGAAGTACTTACAGTTCAGTGTTTAAATATGCTTATATGAAACCTTTTGCACTACTTTTTAAATATCAGGTAAATATATTATTAATAAAACTTTTTACCTAGGAGTTCATGCTCTAAAGAAAATGCTCATAGCTTTTGAAAGACAGTCTTCGCAAATTATTTGCTTTTGTATCTTAGGCTGGCATTTCTTCTAATACTCATTAAAAAGGACTCTTAATTTCACTCACTCATGTATTTAAAACCATTTTAATGAAAAAAACGTAATTCTATATAATAATACTGTAAGTGTTCTCTCTCTCTTCAGAGGTGTCATTGTTTAACCCCAGCCATCAACTAAATACCACGCAGACACTTGCTCACTCCCTGGGTGGGATGGGGAGGAGAATCAGAGGAAGGCAAAACCCATGGGTTGAGATTAAAGTTTAATAATTGAAATGAAGTATAATATTATTGTAATAGAAATAGTAAAAACAGTAATGATTATAATAATAGGGAACAAAAAAATAAGGTGAAATAAAAATTCAGGAAATACAAATGTTGCACAATACAATTGCTCATCACCCACTGACCAATGCCCACCCTGTTCCAAAGCAGTGATCGGTGGCTCCCGGCTAACTCCTCCCAGTTTACAGTTTTAACTGTTTTACAGTTTTACTGAGCATGACACTCTGTAGTATGGAATACCACTTTGGCTAGATTGGGTCAGGTGTTCTGTCTCTGCTTCCTTCTGGCTTCTTGTGCCTCTCCTCACTGTCTGAGCATGAGAGACTGAAAAGTCCTTGATCAGAGTAAGCACTGCTTAGCAACAGCCAAAACATCAGTGTGTTATCAGTGTTGTTCTCAGACTAAAGCCAAAACACAGCACTGCACCAGCTACCAGAAAGAAAATTAACTTTATCCCAGCCAAAACCAGGACATTAGAATCATAGAATCATAGAATAGTCACGGTTGGAAAGGACCTTAAGATCATCTAGTTCTAACCCCCGTGCCATGGGCAGGGACACTCCACACTAAACCATGCCACCCAAGGCCTCATCCAACCTGGCCTTGAACACCGCCAAGGATGGAGCATTCACAACCTCCCTGGGCAACCCATTCCAGTGCCTCACCACCCTCTCAGTAAAGAATTTCTTCCTTAAATCCAATCTAAACTTCTCCTGTTTAAGTTTGAACCCGTTACCCCTTGTCCTGTCACTACAGTCTCTGATAAAGAGTCCCTCCCCAGCATCCCTATAGGCCCCCTTCAGATACTGGAAGGCTGCTGTGAGGTCTCCACGCAGCCTTCTCTTGTCCAGGCTGAACAGCCCCAACTTTCTCAGCCTCTCTTCATACGGGAGGTGCTCCAATCCCCTGATCATCCTCGTGGCTCTCCTCTGGACTTTTTCCAACAGTTCCATGTCCTTTTTATGTTGAGGACACCAGAACTGCACACAATACTGCAAGTGAGGTCTCACGAGAGCAGAGTAGAGGGGCAGGATCACCTCCTTCGACCTGCTGGTCACGTTCCTTTTGATGCAGCCCAGGATACGGTTGGCTTTCTGGGCTGCGAGCGCACACTGAAGCTGGCTCATGTTCGTTTTCTCATCGACCAACACCCCCAAGTCCTTCTCTGCAGGGCTGCTCTGAATCTCTTCTCTGCCCAGCCTGTAGCTGTGCCTGGGATTGCTCTGAGCCAGGTGTAGGACCTTGCACTTGGCATGGATAAACTTCATAAGGTTGGCATCAGCCCACCTCACAAGCGTGTCGAGGTCCCTCTGGATGGCATCCCTTCCTTCCAGCATATCAACCGAACCACACAGCTTGGTGTCATTGGCAAACTTGCTGAGGGTGCACTCAATCCCACGGTCCATGTCACTGACAAAGATGTTGAACAAGACCGGTCCCAACACCGATCCCTGAGGGACACCACTCGTTACCGGTCTCCAGCCGGACATCGAGCCATTGACCACAACTCTTTTCGTGTGGCCATCCAGCCAGTTCTTTATCCACCGAGTGGTCCACTCATCAAATTGATGTCTCTCCAATTTAGAGACAAGGATGTCATGTGAGACAGTGTCGAACGCTTTGCACAAGTCCAGATAGATAATGTCAACAGCTCTGCCCCTGTCCATCAGTTTCGTAGCCCCATCATAGAAGGTCACCAAATTGGTGAGGCAGGATTTCCCCTTAGTGAAGCCACGCTGGCTGTCACCAGCCACCTCCTTGTTTTTCATGTGCCTCAGCATTTCTTCCAGGAGAACCTGCTCCAAGAGTTTGGCAGGCACAGAGGTGAGACTGACTGGTCTGTAGTTCCCTGGGTCATCCATTTTCCCCTTCTTGAAAATGGGGGTTATATTTCCCCTTTTCCAGACGTCAGGAACTTCACCTGACTGCCACGATTTTTCAAATGTGATGGCCAGTGGCTTAGCAACTTCATTTGCCAGCTCCTTCAGGACTCGTGGATGGATGTCGTCAGGTCCCATGGACTTGTGTATGTTTAGGCTTTTAAGATGGTCTAGAACAGATCCTCTCCTACAGGGGCCTAGGGTCTTCATTCTCACGGTCCCTGCGTTCGCCTTCCAAGACTTGGGTGGTGCGGTCAGAGCCTTCGCCAGTGAAGACCGAGGCAAAGAAGTCATTAAGAACCTCAGCCTTCTCCAAATCCCGGGTAGCGAGTTCTCTCGATATCTTCCGGAGGGGGCCTACATTGTCCCTAGTCTGTCTTTTACTCGTTGCGTACCTATAGAATTCCTTCCTGTTATCCTTAACATCCCTAGCCAAGTTCAATTCTAACTGGGCCTTAGCTTTCCTCCCCTGGTCCCTAGCTTCCTGGACAACATCCCTGTATTCTTCCCAGGATGCCTGTCCCTGCTTCCACCTTCTATAAGCCTCTTCTTTCCTTTGAATTTTCCTTATCTATCCAAGGAGGTCTCCTGGCCCTCCTGCTGCACTTCCTTCTAGTTGGGATGCAACACTCCTGAGCTTGGAGCAGGTGATCCTTGAATAACAACCAACAGTCTTGGGTCCCCCTGCCCTCTAGGGCTGTATCCCATGGAACCTTAGTAAGCAGGTTCCTGAAGAGGCCAAAGTCTGCTCTCTTGAAGTCCAGGGCAGTGAGCTTGCTGCATGCTCTTCTCAGTGTCCTGAGGATCTCAAATTCGACCATCTTGTGGTCGCTGCAACCAAGGCTGCCCTGGAGTGTCACATTTCCAACGAGCCCTTCCCTGTTGGTGAGCACGAGGTCAAGCATGGCACCTCTGCTTGTTGGCTCCTCTATTACTTGCAGAAGGAAGTTGTCTTCCACACAATCGAGGAACCTCCTGGATTGCTTGTGCTGGGCTGTACCTTCACTCCAACAGATGTCAGGGTGGTTGAAGTCTCCCATAAGAACAAGGGCCTGTGAGCGTGAGGCTGTTCCTATCTGCCTATAGAGCACTTCATCCACAGATTCCTCTTGATCAGGCGGTCTGTAACAGATCCCCACAGTAATGTCTCCCATCGCTGTCCTCCCTTTCACCCTGACCCACAAACTGTCTGTCGACTGCTCACCCATCCCCAGACAGAGTTCCATACTCTCCAGCCTATCCCTAACATAAATAGCAACTCCCCCTCCCCGCCTGCCAGGCCTGTCTTTTCTACAGAGCCTGTAACCTTCCATTCCAACACTCCAGTCATAGGAGCCATCCCACCATGTTTCTGTGATGCCTACTATATCATACTCCTGTAGTCGTGCACGCATCTCTAATTCCTCTTGTTTGTTCCCCATGCTACGGGCGTTTGTATAGAGGCATCTGAGCCGAGCTCCAAATGAAGCCAGCTCATTGGCTGGAGCGGCTGGAATATCTCTGCATTGCTCTGAGCATTTATTATAGGTGCTGGCAACTGACTGGGTGTGATGGGATGAAACAATGCCCCCCTCCCCCAACACATCTAGTTTAAAGAAACCTTGACCAGCCTGGCAAGCCTCCTACCAAAACCACTCTTCCCCTTCTTTGTCAGACCAGCTCCACCAGCCCCCAGTAGACCTGGCCTACTAACTTGGGTCCCGTGCTCAAGACACCCAAACCCCTGACTATGGCACTACCCTTTTAACCATTCGTTAACCTGGCCAATCCTCCTAGCTTTTTTAAGGTCCTCCCCTGTATCCTGGGGAATTGATGAAAAGACAATCTGAGCTCCAGAGCCCCTAACCACCTCTCCCAGGGCTCTGTAGTCCTTCTTTATGTTCTCCAGGCTACTGCTATCAACATCGCTAGCACCCACATGGATAAGTGGGTAATACTCCATGGGACTCACTAGAGCAGGCAGCCTCTCTGCAACATCCCTGATCCGTGCCCCAGGTAGGCAACACACCTTCCTCGAGACCGGGTCAGGCCGACAGATGAGTGCTTCTGTCCCTTTCAAAGTAGAGTCCCCTACCACTATGACCTGCCTCTTTTTCCTGGCAGCACCAGTAGTGATCTTTACCGGCGCAACTGCCGGTTGTTTCTGGTGCAAGTGCCCTTCCTTCTTAGCCCCCTGGAGGACAGCAAAGTGGTTCTGGGTGGGGACAACAGCTTTAGGAGGAATCCCCTTGCTTTTAATTGTCCTCTTCCTCTTTTTTTTTTTTTTTTTTTTTTTTTGTTGTTGTTGTTGTTTTTTTGTTGTTACTATTTCCCAGCTTCCTGGGTTGACAGCCTCCTCCACTCCCCCATGAGCTTCGGGGGACATTGACATTATCCACACCTTATTCCATACCATTTACATCATGCTCATACCACACTTTCCAATATACCATCACCTTTTCAGTTTCTTGATATCTATAGATACACATATCAGTCTATGGATCATGCCTATAAGATGGACTCAAAGAACCTATTGAGTTCTTTTAGCCCATAACTTTTGGCTCCATCTGTCATAACAGTCTATCAAGCCAGGAGAGAAGGTGTGTGATGTTGGATTACTGCCTCCTGAAGCCAGTTCTGATTTCATCACTGCTGCGTTCATCTGGTTTCATCATATTTCATAGAATCATAGAATCATAGAAGAGTTAGGGTTGGAAAGGACCTTAAGATCATCTAGTTCCAACCCCCCTGCCATTGGCAGGGACACCTCACACTAAACCATGCCACCCAAGGCCTCATCCAGCCTGGCCTTGAACACCGCCAGGGATGGAACATTCACAACCTCCCTGGGCAACCCATTCCAGTGCCTCACCACCCTCTCAGTAAAGAATTTCTTCCTTACATCCAATCTAAACTTCCCCTGTTTAAGTTTGAACCCGTTACCCCTTGTCCTGTCACTACAGTCCCTGATGAAGAGTCCATCCCCAGCATCCCTATAGGCCCCCTTCAGATACTGGAAGACTGCTATGAGGTCTCCACGCAGCCTTCTCTTCTCCAGGCTGAACAGCCCCAACTTTCTCAGCCTGTCTTCATACGGGAGGTGCCCCAGTCCCCTGATCATCCTCGTGGCCCTCCTCTGGACTTGTTCCAACAGTTCCATGTCCTTTTTATGTTGAGGACACCAGAACTGCACACAATACTGCAAGTGAGGTCTCACGAGAGCAGAGGAGAGGGGCAGGATCACCTCCTTCGACCTGCTGGTCACACTCCTCTTGATGCAGCCAAATTCATTCTTCATTGATGTGATGATAAAAAGGGAGATGGGTTCAAGCCCCCCAAGTCCTGAGCAGTAAAGACAGGAACGGTGAAGCACTCAGTGCAGTGATGGGAATCTAGTCACCGTAAATTTGATAATATACAGTATTATATAGCAGTTAACAGCATACAATTTAATTAATTGGTTAACTATTTAATAATTAATTAATTCTCACCCAAAATCTAATCCCCTTGAGGTACACACTGGACTTGCCCTTCCTCATATTTTACCCATCAAGTGCTCCCAGGTCCTTGAGGAAAAGCAATCCCACAGATGGGTTTGCATTTGCCTGAAGAAGTAATAACCTAGACTTTTCCCCAGCAGATTCTTTATGTGCACCACAGGAACTTCATCCCCTTCTGCAGTACAGAAAAGTTTTGATTGGGATGATCTAGCCCAATTGGTAGATCCTCTAGCCGTGAACCAGGTGGCTTTTGATAAACGTGTATCCCAGTGTTTGAAGGTGCCACCACCCATTGCTCTCAGTGTAGTTTTTAACAGCCCATTGTACCATTCAGTTTTCCCAGAGGCTGGTGCATGGTAGGGGATGTGATATACCCACTCAATGCTGTGCTCTTTGGCCCAAGTGTCTATAAGTTTGTGCCGGAAATGAGTCCCATTGTCTGACTCAATTCTTCCTGGAGTGCCATGTCACCACAAGGCTTGTTTTTCAAGGCCAGGATAGTGTTCCAGGCAGAGCATAAGGTCCTAGACAGGCACAGTGTGTGTTCCTAGCCATTCGGTGGTTGTTCAAGTACATGTCGCTTGCCTTGGCAGGTTGGTGGGAGTGTGATATAGTCAATATGCCAGGCCTCCCCATATTTATACTTCAGCCATTATCCTCCATACCAGAGAGGCTTTAACCGCTTTAACCTCTTTGCTTGCTTATTTGCAGCACATGTGTCACAGTCGTGAATAACCTGGGCCATAAGTGTCCATTGTTAAGTTCACCCCTTGATCACGGGCCCATCTCTATGTTGTATCTCTGCCCTGATGACCTGAAGTGTCATGGGCCCACTGGGCTAAAAATAATTCACCTTTATGTTGCCAATCTAAGTCCATCTGAGCCACTTCAATCTTAGCAGCTTTATCCACTTGTTGGTTGTTCTGGTGTTCCTCAGTGGCCCGACTCTTGGGTACATCGGCGTCTACATGGCGTACCTTCACCACCAGGTTCTGCACCCGGGCAGCGATATCTTGCCACAGTGCAGCAGCCCAGATGGGTTTACCTCTGCGTTGCCAGTTGCTCTGCTTCCATTGCTGCAACCACCCCCACAGGGCGTTTGCCACCATCCATGAGTCAGTATAGAGATAAAGTACTGGGTATTTTTCGCGTTCAACAATGTCTAAAGCCAGCTGCATGGCTTTCACCTCAGCAAACTGATTTGACTGGCCTTCTCCTTCAGCAGTTTCTGCAACTTGTAATAGCTGCAGAAACTGTTCCTTAGAGCCTCCTTAACTCTATCCCAGCCAAAACCAGGACAAGAGGTAAAGCAGCACAAAATTTTAATGCAAGCCTCTGCCTGGCTGTATTAAAAGTGTTTGGCCAGCTTTAAATCCGATTAGTATAATTGTTACAGATAACGGTGAAATCAGTTATGATTGTAGATAGTCATAGCAACTCAATATTCACAGTCCACACTGTAGTAGCATAGCTGTGATACTTAAATGGACAGACACAACAATTCCTTGTAATAAAGAATTTAATCTTTTTATTAGAATAATAATAGGCTTATCAATTCTCTATTGTTAATTATACTTCATGTTAATAAGATCATATACAAATACCCTTTCAAGCAATGCATTGTAAATATACCAAGCTACACTTCCATTTTAGAGATGCACAACATGCCAAGAGTATTTGGCATCAGTATTTCCAGAAATGGACACAGAAAAAAAAGAAAAAAAAATCCTGTGAAGAACACAGCTGTTGGCAAAGAGGGAAAATCTGTATATGGTAGTGTTTAGAAATAATTGGAAGAGGCTTGTTTTGGTTTTTTATATAATAGTAGTTCTCAGAGTGCTGAAGTATTTTATTTAATGATGATAAGGAGGATAATAATACTGATGTACCAAGAAGTAGCTGGACTGACAGAAGTTGTGCAGGCCTTTGTCAAAGTATTGATTCATTATTCCTCTTCTTTCTGATGCAAATCCCTTTTGATATCCAGCAGAGCAAATAAAACTTCTCTATTGTGCCAATTCACTTGTTCAAATCTCTGCTGTTAATCACACTTTATGCACAAGTGACAAGATATTTTTATGTATTAGAAAAATTTAGAGAGGTGGTAAATGCACCTTTTTTTTCCAAAAACATAAGCAGAAGACTAACAGATGAAATGCAAAGAGCTGACTTGAAGCTCATTCCTGCGTCCCCATTTCAGGAAAGCTGACTAATCTGTTTACTGGCTGAAGGACTGACTGGACTTAATATGAGCAGGAAATATGTGAGAAGGAAGACTTGGAAAAAACTAGTTCATGTAGGGAGTTAAAGCAAATGTGTAATGCAATTATCAACACCAGACACAGAGAAGGATTTATATTCTTTCATGAATGTTTTAATTTTTGAATAATTTTTTCTCTCAATATTTATTTATATACCTTACATAAAATTTGAGCTCTAAACAAAGCCTAATAACTGAACTTTATCTTAATTTCTCTAAGTATCAAAGCTTTACGTTTGAAAGAAAAGACTGATAATTTGTTATAAAGAAAAAAGTGTCATCATATAAAGTAAAATGAAGCAGAAGGACAAAGATGAGCTTAAGCAGCTGGCATTTTGTATTGTAAGATGTAAAATGGTCTGTGCTGTTTTGTAATATAATTATCGGGTTTCAATATTATATGAAGTTCAGGTATAGTTATGAGAAAATCTCAAACCTATACACTTAAATACTTTAATTAAAATACAGATAAGCAGTTCCTATGCTGTAAAATACTGTGATTATGCAAATAAACAACGTGAATGAAATATGAGCTTAGAAAATGCTAGGGCATACAAGATCTGCAAGTTGTAGATGTAAATAAAACATTTATTACAACACTGGTAATTAGTGCAATTCCATGAGCAGAAATTATAGAGCTGGAATAGAAATGGAATGGAATGGAATATTATGTTTCTTAGTAGTATATTTCTTCTCTCTCTTAGCACCATAGCTGTAGGAAAAAACAGAACCATCATTTTGCTTCTGTACAAAATGCAGGCAGAAGAAAGGCTGACATTGAGCCACCACCAGAGTGCATAGCATTATAGAGAAGTTCATGGTGGCAGAAAGACTGGGTAGAACTAAAACTGAAGTCTAGGTCAGATTTGTTAATGTTTCAAGTTCAGGGTTCCAAATCAGCTGATCTCTGTCTTTGCAGTAGATCTGACATACAGGATCACAGAGCTGGAACTCAGATAAATTTCAGTTAAGTACAAACATCCACATCTTTTTTACCTGGTAAGTAATAAGTTGCTACATAACACTGAGTTTTCAGAAGAACATGGGATATTCACTTTTGGCGCTGATTTCTGAACCTCACAATGGAGGGATGTCTGAGATACAGTCTTTCTTTTATTCTATGTTAATTTGTAAATGACTGGTGAGGACAGGGTTAACTTCTCTCCCATGAGTTGGACAGATAGAGCAGCTTCCTGCTCTCAGTATAAGAACTACTAGGAAGGCTAGCCCTGCAAGAAAAAGCTACAGCTTGGCCCAGATGGCAAGTTACTTGCTCTGAAAGGGATTATAGCAGGAGTGATCATTAAGAAGCCTTTCAGACTGGCATACAATCAGACTTGGTTTATGACTAAGAGAAATCTTAACTGCAAGAAGCATTTCTGCCTGATTTCCATGTGGTTCTTGATACATGTGGTTCTTGATACATGTGGTTCATGATACACCTATAATTCTGAAAAATGTCTGCTGGAAGCAACATATCTACAGACAAACTTTTCTGTTAATTTAGCACAGCTACAGACGGGAATTCTTTTCCATGAAGAATCCTGGCATCTTAAATCCTTTCATGTAATGACTACCTACATATTTTATTATAGCCAAAATTCTCTTATTTCAGCACTGGTATTTGATCAGGGACGAATGTTTCAGATACAAATGTACCTGAAACAGCATACACAGATTATGTTTCCTTGAACACAAGCATTATCGTATGATATCTCATTTTATTATTTCCACTGATCATACATTATGTGTACTGTTGCAAACATTTTGAGAAAACATAAATTTTTTAGTCACATTCAATGTGTTGGAAAGTTATAGGATGGCAATGTGCACAGTATTAAACACAGACAGTGAAGACATGGAGTTGCACAAGGAGTTGCACAAGGAATGTGATTCTGAAGCCATTCCTTTCTAGAGTATCACTTTCTGTTCTTTGCAATGAATTCTTAGAAGGCTTTATTTTGCACTCCCGAATTACCCTGTCAGGGAGGTTGTGCATATGTGAGGAAAAAGAATGTCACCTTTAGGAAGGGAAATGAATTGTCTTACCAGAGAATTAAGGATGTGAAAATCAACAGATTAATAGGACAACATAAAATATACATTCCTAAAGAACAGCTTTGTATTAAATCACTGATTGATGAAAGAGCTGTGAAAAATATTTATTCCCCACTTTTCATGTAAAATTATCTTTAAAAGTACGAAGCCATGTTAATACTTCCAATGATCATGCTCTGCTTCACGTACGTGGCATAAATATTTCCTTAAAAATATGAACTGCACACTGGCTATAACAGTCAGAAAAATATTTGGTTTGCTTTATTTTTCAGGAAACCAAATAATCTATATTGCACATCCAAAATAAAATATATTTGTGTATACCAGTTATTTGAATTAAACACTTTCATGATATACATCTTTCCTGTTGAAAGTTTTGAATACATTATCAATGACAGATGAGAAAGCCTTTCACTATTCTCAGAAGGTTTTTAGTATCATCACAAGACTATTATTAAGATTTCCTTTTTTAAACCAGGTTCTTTTAATGCTCTTTTTTCATATATCAATAAGTCTTAAAAGATAAATGTATTTTTTCTGCTTTTTCAATCAAAAATTCAACATGTAAGATACATAAACTTGAATTTAAGACTTTAGGTATTATATTGAGGTGAGTACAGTTTTTACTGCCTATAAGCTAACTTTTTAAGGATTTACTAAATTCACAGTCTTTAAACCTAGAGTAAATTCTGCCCCTGGGTTAGTGTGTGCAATTCTCTTTGAATTCAATGGGAATCCTATGTGAATGACTCAGGGCAGGAAATAGCCTGTAAAAGGAACAGTTTTGCCTTTTAACTATTCATCCACTACAAAAAGACGCTTTAATCGGTCTCCGGAATAATTCACTCTTCGAGCAAAATAGTAAACCCCTGACATTAAGCTGGGAGAGAAGATGATTAATCTTCAATATAAACTGGAAGAGACACTGTAAGGGGAAGCTGAAGCTCTTCTCTGTGTCATGTCGTCTGCTAGAGACATTCCTCCTGCAATGGTTCAGGTAAATAAGGCCATGCCCCATGTTCAGCAGCGAGATGGAGGAAGTCTGGACTGTCAAGGACATCAACATATACACTGGCAGATGCATAACTGCCTTGTCATTCTTTGCACCTGCTTTTCTTCTGCAGGGAGGCTGGAAATGGGGACAAACAAACATTGCTTTCCCACCCCAGAACTTCCACTGTAAATTCATACTTAACACAACAAAAAATGTAATATGAAAATGGGAGCTCACCAGTGTCACTGGTCCGGAGTTTTTCAGCCATGACATTTCTTGTTTCCCAAAGATGCTGTCCTGTGATCAAACAGAGCAGCTCCAGGCATGATTTTGTCACTTAGAAATCAAGGTTGAAAGACAAAACTCTATTTGTACATCTCATAAAATGTATCAACTGAGTTTCATCCATTTCTTGATGACAGTACCTTTGCACTCTAAGTTCAAAAAAGAAGGTTTTGTTACACTTGGTATAAAAAGGGTTATCTTTTCTCTGAAAATAAAAGTGCATTTGGTAGCTTTAAAAGAAAAATCTTATGTGTTGATTTACACAGTATGACACTGTGCTAACTGTAATGTGTAAGCCACATATAAACCTTTGCCTGTAAGGGTCATTTCTGAAGTCTTTTTATTGTCTTGTGCTTTAAGCTCCTGAAAAGTTCTCAGACAAAAGTGAAATAGAAGATTTGAGTCAAAAGGAAATGACACACATTATAACACTAAGTGAAAAGGCACCAAGTAAAGTAAATTAATGCTTTGGTTTTGCATCTATTTTATAGAAAATTTCTATCACAAAAATATAGCAGAAACAGGCTTTTACCCCTTTACTGGAAATTGCTTATGGAGGCAGATGAGTATACTGAATGGGTTAACCAGAAAAAAATCCTGCCTTATAATACCTACCATCTATGATTATTATAATCTCACAGACAAATATAATTACAGTGTGTGATGTCTGTTTATGTCTCTGAAAGCTTTGATTGTGTATTCTTGTCTGTATTGCACTGCAAAACAGCATAAACAATTATATTGTATAGTAACTCTAATCCAGTGCTAATGCCCTGAGCTATGGGTGTCACTTTGAATTGCAAGGATTTATGTGATACTTATATCTGCCTTTTTCAGGTGAATTTGACCACAATGCTCTTAGTGTTATACTCATTTGTAGAATCTGGAAGCTGATTCATAGACTGCAGAAGGAATGCAATTACTTAAATAAAGAGCACATACAATAAAATCATAGTTACTCCAGACTTTCATTATCTGGTAGAGAAACAAAAAGAGAGGTTGTAGTAACTTTGTAATCATTAAAATATTAAGATAAAACCTCTCAAATTTTAGAGACAGGGTTGATTTTAACCCAGAGTAGGTTATGTACAAATTCATAATAACATGTTAAGAATGTTCATGTTGGTTCAAAATTAAAGCTCTTAGGTGGCATAGACCGAACCTCTACTTAATTCTCAAAAAATTCTGAGCACTAGAAGGCAACAAACAGAAGCAAATAAGTGGGAACAGTATTTATATTTATATTTATAATTTTTTTATATTTGTATGAGCATTAGGTAAGAAATAGACACACAGAAATGAACACAAATTTTGTATGCAATCTCTCAATTTGAGATGAAGTCGAATCTCTGATCTAGAGGAAACTATTTCAATAGTCAAAGTTTTCAAGAGAGATAATAAGGAGACTTTACAATATGTTCTTACACTATGTGATGCACACGTACAGTCCACATGAATTGTCACATCCTATTTGATACATAGGTAGGATCACAAAGGCAAATGATGACACAGCATGAATGCTCACTCTAGTGGGGGTGACAAGCCGCTCCTTAGCATTGTAAGATTTGACAATTAGACATTGTAAGAGATCTTTGTTTTCCCCTCTTCCTAGCTGCCATCAGGATATGAAAAAGGATTAACTAGAAGAAGTTCACGTCAGAGTCCTCTCTTGGGGTTTTGGCTGCCTAGGCTTAGGGCCAGCACTAACAGTGAAGCTGTGCTGCCTTGAATTAGAGAGCTGTTTGAGTGAGAGCTGTTTGAGCAAGAGCTGTAAGAAGCCTTAGCTGAGGCTGTTCCCTTTCACTGAGGAGATGTGTTACAGCTGGCGATTGCCCTTGGTCCCTGCATGGGCTACGTAGCCATGTGGGGTGGCCTGGCCACATACCTCACTGACCTGGATGTAACAGACTAACCTAGCTTCCAAGGACTTCCTGGCTTGTCCTTGGACCTACAGCTATTGTTACTGCTCACGGACTTGCCTGCTGGCTGATATGTTAGCTAACTGTCACCTGTCAATCATGCCATTGCCCCCTCTCCCTTGCTGCCACCCCTGAGTGGCAGAACAGCCTGCTCTTGCTGATCCTTCTCTTTTGGAGCACAATGTGATCACAGTTTGACCACTGTTAGAATGAAGAAAACATCTAAAGACTATTATGTTTACATTTCAGTTCACCTTGTTCAGGCTTAGCTTTTCATTTCTGTAGAATATGGAATTTTCTTTTAGATATGCATTTCTTCTGTGTCATTAAAATTTTGCAGGCCCTTGAATGGAGAGGTTGATAATTGGTACTTTAATGAGACTAAGGTAAAACACTAACCACTTTGACATCCCAGTTTTCCTATATGTAATGGTGCTTACTCTCATTTAAACGAATCTATTTGGAACTACATACATAAGATCAAGCCTCTGAGTGCAAATAATACAATAATGTTTCTAGGACACTGTAGTAGCAGTGTAGATGCATTCTCTGCATCATCACAAATATAAATCAGAGCAGGCAATATGGACGTAGCAGGCACAGGGTCTTAATTCTTTCTATATAAACTTAGCATATAGTCACAGAACTACAGTAAGGCAAAATGAGCATCCTCATTCATACTGTTTATGCTCCAGCTCTCTCCATGTATATAGAAATAAATTCAGACATTTAAATTAAAGCAAGCTTTGGCACAAACACTTAAGCACACTCTACTAAGTGTATGGGATTTTTTGCTTCTCATGATTTAGAATCCCATAGCTAAGAATGTTTTAAGACAGAGGAAATTGCTTACATAAAAGTGAGACTATGCCAAGCCTGGTGCTTAATTTATCCGTACAGCTTTTTGCCTTTTTTTTTTTTTCAATTTATTAATTTCCTCTTTGTCTAAAATTAAGCTGAGCTTTTATGAATGGCCTTTCCAATTTTTGTATACTTGCTGTAATAAAAAGCTGAAAACAAAACCCAGATACAGATACTACAGCCAGGATCCTGAAAGAAAATTTTTAAAGTTGTAATCTAGTTTCAGTTCCTTAAAAAAAGAAAATATATATATGTTTTCTCTTTACCTGCTACAGGACTGACTGTGGTTCCTCACAATCCTGCAAATTTCTAATACAGAAAATAGTATTTATGCTGATATTGGTTTGTGTCATTTACAGACTTTGTAAATCAGTTGTATTTATCTCTCAGATACCACATAAACTTTCTAAGTGAGATGCTGAAACATGAAAGAACACATTGAGAGCTGTGGCATACTGGAAAAGCCCAGCTTGTATTGTACATGTCAGTCAGTAAAATTAAAGTGCAAAAAAACCCAATTTTTGAAAATGAGGAGGACCAAATTCAGGAATACAGATTATTCTGGTGCAGTTTTTTAAAATGCTTTTCCTAACTGTAGCCAGGAATAACAGACACAAGCAAGACAAATAAAAATTATATATGCATCTATTAATGAATTAAATATCTACTTTGAAAATGGTTTCATTCAACACCTGAAGACTTCAAAAAGGAAAATAGATGTTGTGTAAGTACAAGGCAGTTCTTTTCCTGCTTTCTTAAGTGTCTGAATCTGTTCAAGAATACAGGAAGGGAACAAAGTGCTGGTGTGCTCATCCAAAATAATGCAAGTTCTACACTTTCCAGATGACAGAAGCAGATTTTTTGCACATACTTACTGTGCATATACCTGAACTCCTTCATGGTGAGCAAGCTGGTGTTGTAGCATATGAATAATAATAAAAGCTACCCAGATGTTCAAAATGCCTTTCAAGTGAGATTGTTAAGATTCTACTGTTTGGCTCTGTGCATGTATATATGTGCCTGTATAGATGTGTCCCTGAGACTCACAAGAGAGCCAGAATAGCTCGATACCCAGAGGATCTCAGCTGGTTACCTTTTAATACTGGTTTAGCTTGTAGCCATAAGGGTGTAGTTTTCTATAGAACCTGGAAACACATTCTATGATGTGAGTCGTCACTCTATCTATATTGCTTGTTAAAAAGTTTTGCTGCTACATTTCTGCCAAACATAATTAGGTCAGGTTTGAGAAAGATCTAATTAGAAATGGGTCTCAGTTTAAGCTCCATTTAGACATTTATTAGCAATATTATATTTTTAAATGACGTTTAGTAGTGTGAACCTTTGACTGTGAAAGAACACAGAAGATGCTATTCGACTGCAAAGATAAGTGGCAACATAGTTAGGCATTTCTCTGGAGCTGGAATGATCAATTCTTCTATCACTTCATGATACAAAGATACATATTAATATTAAAGTTCCAGCCACTGGTGTTTTACCATTAAATCATGCAAAAGCTCAGCAGCTGCCACAGTCTGAAGGTCTGAGATGAAATATTTTCTTTGGAAAGTAGGTTTATTTTCTTTTGTTATTGTGTTAAAGTCACTAGCATAAAGAATAAATGAGGATAGATTGATAAGTAGTACAAAAAATTGAAAATTCATTCATAATAAAGTAAAACCCCACATTTCAAATAAAAGTTCTGGCTTTTTAACATGAAGCTGACCTAGCAATTTTTATTCCTGAGTCACAGAGAGAAATGTTATTGTTCATTGGACCATTAACATCATGAAAGTCTGACCATTTTGCAGATTTATGGAATCCCAGTAGGATTTTCTTTCTAAATATAAACTATATGCTATACTCACAGGCAGAGTTTTAAAATAATACTAATTCTTTCATATCAGCATTGCCAGGAAAGCACTGATACTTTGAACCAGTGCTCTGGGCAAGTCTGTAATTTCAAGGCTTGAATGAAATCTAAAACTCTTAATACAAATGTGTATCAAACACCTTGATAATTGCCCACAAAAAATATTATAAATGAATAAATAATTTTTTAAGTAACTGGAACGTTATCTGAAAAGATCTGACTTCTTAACCACTTCTTCTTAATCACTTTAATTACCTTTAATAATGACTAAATGCGCAGAGCGCATAAAGGTAAAGCTATTTGTTTGCAGACATATATTTTATATATAAAATATAAAAGTGATACTGTAATTGGCTACAGGTTTAGCTTTTCCAACATCACTCTCACTCATGAAGTTCTTCAGTGTCTGTCAAAGTGTCCTGGGTTCAGCAGCAGCAGTCATTTTTTCTCCTTCTTAGTAGCTGGTGCAGTGCTGTGGTTTTGACTTTAGCCTGGGAACAGTGCTGATTCAGGCTAGTTCACTGCTGGGTCGGGCTGGGTATCCGTTGGCAGGTGGTATTGTATTCTCTTCCCTTGTTATTTCCCTTATCATTATTATTGTTGGTGGTAGCAGTAGTGATTTGTGTTATACTGTTAGGGAAGGGTGAAATTTTGTTTGTCATAATCATATAAGAGTGATAGAAGTGATTATATTTGAAAAGTTTGCAGTTTGCAAAGAAAGCCTTTGTACATATGTTAAAATTTTGTAACTTTGCTGTTCTGTATTTTAGACACTATTCCAGTAGGCTATTGTGTTTAGGAATCATAAATCAATATGAAAGTTTCATATATTGAATACTGCAATTGTGTTAGGTTATATCCTAGTTACTCTATAACAGAATGGTAGCCTTAGTAGTAGAAATTAACATGACCTTGTATGGCAAAGGGAGTATAGAGAAGAATGCACTGTGGAACTCTACCCAAGTATAACCGAAACTTAAGATAAATAGGAAAGGCAGCCAAGTGAAGAGAATGCTGCGTCCACATAATGGCTGGGATTTGTCCAAAGAACAGAAAGGTGAAAAGGACAGAGTGAGGAAGACTACTTACTTCATCTGAGGAAGACTCCTTACTTCATCAGGACGACCACCAGAGGGGGCTGCGCAAGCGCAAAAGAGGCTGATGTCGTAATGGACTGATGAAGCAATCCCTGATACATATGTATTAACTAATGAAGCAATCAATGTTGAATATGTGTTAATTACGAAATTTTTAGTGTATAAATTACGAATGCGATGTGACGGGGTTAGAGCCAGATTTGGGTGAGTAACCCCTGGTTCTCGGCGCCTTAATAAAGCACCTCATATAACCATTCTGGTGATTATGCGTTTGTCTTGACGCTAACAATACCTTAGTTACTGGACCGTTCTTATCTCAACCCGTGGGAGTTACATTCTTTTGATACTGCTCCCCATCCCTCCAGAAGGGGGGGGGAGAGGAAAGGAGGGGGGAGTAAGCGAGGACTGTGTGGCTGATTTACGTCTGAGCTTAAACCACAACACAAAGAAACAGCCATTCTACTGACAGTTCAGTGGATCTTCAGTCTACTGTAATTTTGCAGAAACCGTTGTAAAAAATGCATTCTCTGAATTAAGAACCAACTATAGATTGTATATAGGATATAGTTGATAACGTATGTCTGTAAGTTCCTTTTATTTATGAAATGTTAAGTTTCAGCAGAATTGCATTTGGTTTGCATTTCTGAGATAGAGGCATGCTTGTGCACATATTCTATATCTTTTACTACATTAGCCTGGGATTTGGAATTATACTAATACGGAACACTATTTTGTCAGCTTTTTGTAGTGGAGAGACATAAAGTGACCTTTTAAGTCACATTTTCATTGTCTATGATAGGGAGGGGAACCAGATGAGGACACAGTGGAACACTTTGGAAGAGTCTCCAGCAATGACGATACTCACAACAAAACTTTGATCATTCTGCAGGGCTCATGTGGCTGGCTCCAAATGCCTGAGAGAACTGAGGTCCCCAGTAGCAAACCCCCAATCCCCTCCACTCCCCTTTCCAATGCACTCATACCCCACACCTCTGTTCACTTCATCTACTTATTAGCTAGTCCAGTTTGATCTTTGCTTGTACTCACACTCTTTCTCACACATCTGCACATGCTCCAGTCACTGGCACCGCAGACATACGGGCCCTCCAACCCATGGTCTGACACCCATACACACACGTACATACACACAGAATAGAAAGTCCTTCAAGCAATAAAGAGTTGGGAAGAAATTTAATAGGGAGAGGACAGACTGCACTGATCAGGAGCAAGGCATGGCCACACAAACATACCCTCTAGCAAACTATTTACGTGTGATAAACCTTTTTATTCCTTTATTTTTCCCACACTTGTTCCTCCCCAAATCACCTAAATTCCTCCCTTTGCCTGCCTTTAGTTCCTCCCCTAAACATCCCATAGAAAATCCTCCTAATGCTTCCATACTTTAAGGCAGCAACACCCATCAGTCCAAAGGATGCTCCAACATTGACTCATCTTGATAGGTTTCACACCTGGACAATGGGGCTCAGGCTTTCCTGAAAGGAATTTGATAGTATGTCTATTCCTTTTAGGCCTTAATTTGCTCTCCTTACCTGATTTTGTGTCCCTGTGCTCCTCTGATCAGGTGGAGATGGGCCTTTGATGGGCCACTGTCTCCTGTGATGTGTCTGGAAGAAACCTCCCAGGGTAAACAAAGGTAAACTCTTAGTGCATATCTAGTCTAAGGAAAAAGGAGAGAACACTACAGACCCAGGTAATTTGCTTGCAAAGTAAAAGTCTTGTTGACTGTTATGCAGTATAACTGAGTGGGAAACAGAAGGTGCGTTGGTTCCAGTGGAGTTTCTTGAGTTCCAGTGGAGTTTCAGCTTCTAGGGTGTAGTCCTTCCAGACCCAGTGGGGATTTAGGACAGAGGGGTCTAAACTATGCACTGCCATTGCTGATAATTCTAAAACTATTCTACCAAATCTATTGATCATGTTCATGTGGTTTCCTACAATTTTTTACTCTTGCAATCTTTTGTTGTTTATTTTTGTACCACTTTGGAACTTATATCAATAGGCAGGACTCTCATTTGTCATCTTCAGTAGCAGAATGATGGCAAATTAACTTTCAGATTAAATTCTGAAACCATACATTATAAGAAAGAACCCAAGAGAGTATTGTGGGACAGAACCCTCAGCCAAGGACAATGCTGTTCCTGAAGGGTACCTTTCACATGTAAAGCATACCAGGCGTTAGAAAGGACTCAGGATTACTCATTTAAATTACTTTCATAAAGGTATGGAAGGATTTCAGAAAGCAATCTTGTATATTGTTTAAGAGAACACACAGACAGCATCTGAATGGATATAACATTAAACATTGAGCTAAAGGGTATTGCAACTCGCTATTAGTCTCTCAAAGTTTACATCTGCTGCTGCTGAGATAAAGTAAAAACTGCAGGCTTCTGAATTTCCACAAATATTAAACATTCAATAGCTAGACAGGGAATTATTTGAATATCGTCACATTAAGTCAATAGAAAACACAGATATTACATTAAAATGTTGTTAGATGTCTGCTGGCATGAGTGAAACAATTTGGCACAGGGTGTTAAAATGAGATGACTTGGAAACAAAAGTATTTAGAGATCCTGGATCAAATTAATGTACTACCTAGGTTAAAATGGAACTACATGTTGAGGGGGAGTTTCATTGTATGTAAGTCAACTATGAAAATAAACAGATTGTTGTAAATAAAGAGTAAGACAGGAAAAATACTTCTTGTATATAAATTAGTAGTATGCTCCCATTAAACTGATTTCAGTCCTGACCATCTTATCTCAAAAAAGATTACATCAATAAGAGAAAAGGGTTTCAAAAAACATTAGTGAGGAAATGTAAATGGCTTGGCAAATTTGAGTAATGTGAAAGATCAGCAGTTTCAATCGAATGAAGAAGGAAAGAGTAAAATACACAGAATCAGATGAAAGAAGATAATACATGCCATAGATGTACAACCTAGGGAACACATTGCCATGCAATACTAATAACGCCTAATGAATTTCAGATTTGGAACTTACATAATCTTTAATGCTAGTGCACATGAGTCAGCATACAGGAAGTTAAGAAAAAGTACTTTTCTCTAGGTAGATTACTTCAGATATGCTTACTGTGGAGCCCTTTGTGACTTCCCAAGATGTGTCTGCCAATTTATAAAGAGGAAGTGGACTGAAAGTGTAGAGAATTTCTGGTTCACAATATATATGTGTGACTGTATTTTATTAAATAAAGATCAGAATATTCTCCTGAAATATGGCTAAGCACAAGCTCAATTTTTGTACCAATATATTGCATCCTTTCTTGTTTTGATCCCTCTGCATTTGGAATCATGAAAGCAAGAAATTTGCTGAGTTTTCCTGCTTTTTTTCCTGTCTCAATGTTCCTTTTGTGAGTTCATTGTAATGCACAGAGTAATACTAATATTTTGTTATTGAAAAGCAGGAGGAAATGCACTGAAAAACACTTTAATGTTTCCCTTAGGGTGCTTCATATTAGACTTCCCCTACTCTAACTCTTCCATATTTAGCATGTTTTAAAGAAATGTAATTTATTGTCACCAGAAACAGTATTCTTAGTAAGGCACTATGAATGATTGCTGTCACCACTCCGAGATGTATTTCATATTCTAAGTGCTTGCTCTAAACAAAAGCATCCTTTTCTCTCAAGAAAGTGCACATAAGATCAAAGTATTAGCAAGGCTACTGTAGCTGATCTCAGCTATAACATATTCTGTATGTCTAAAATTATTATGATATTTTATTTATGTAAACACCATTTTAAAACTTCCAGATGAGTGTTAACTAGTTATTATAGGGCTTCACAAGATCTTCTTGGCAGAGAAAGCTCTTGCTGCTGCTAGATAAAGCAAGATTTTTTAATATATATTATTCCTCAGCAGTAGTGGTGAGTTCCAAAGGAGCAGTTATCTTAAATATCACTGACAGATCACAATGTTGGAGTAAGTTCCGTGGTGCTACTGGGATATTTGCGATTCATCACACTCCTTTTTATGTTTACTAACTTCGATGTTAATCCATGAGTAGGATGTCCTTCAGTGAATGAAATCTATTTTTACAGCTGTTTTAAAATTTATTGGATTGCAGGCACACCTACTGAAATCACTCAATCAACTGAAGAAGCAGAATGAGGTTTGGATTATAGGGTTTCAGACAACACCAAGTCCCTTGTGAAAGGTGTGTTATTTCTTCTCTTTGTTCTGCTTTTGGAAAAGTATAGCTGTGGGTTGGCGGTTTTTCTCAACAGTATAGGTCATAGGAATTATAAAGATTTCCAAAGCAAAATCATATTCTGTGTCCTGAATAAAGCTAATCTAGGGCAGAGTGGTTTGCAAAGGTATTTAGTATATTATGTATGATCATAATTAGTGTTTTTTCAAAAACATAGGAAGATGTCCTTTAGCTATCTGTTCAAAACAATTCAAATATTTCAGTTTTGATTATTATTTAACCATATCATAAATAATCAAAGCTCTTAGAATGAATCATACTACACAATATATTACACAACCATCAAGGGTAGAAAGCATTTTTGTCAAAGTGACAACCAAAGCTGGTTACTTACAGCAGGGATAAAAAGGTTGCTGCCCTGCTAATCAAATTCCTTGAAGTCAGTCAGTCCTAAAAAGAGAAACTGACTCAAAGGATTTCAGCATGCACATCTTCATAAGCCGAAGGTGTGAAAAATATTGATGCTATAGAGAAAGCCAACTGACTACAGCTGAAAAACTGGCATTTTTCTTTCAAAAACCTTGATGCCTACTCCCTTGGTTATCTATGGACTGTTAAGGCACTGGAGTTGATTTCAGGGTAGATTTTCATATACTCATTTTTTCAGAAAAGTCTTTTGTTTGCAAGAAGAGCTGCATGAAAAGGCCCTAGAAGAGTACATTTTGAGTATCGACAAATATATATGAATTTAACCGAATTTTTCTACTAGAATAATGCTCATTCATCTGAAATAGTTGCATTCATTTACATTCTGTAACTTTTGTGTGTTAAAATATATTAAGTGCATATATCCACACTAATGCTGAAGAAATGTGTAAATTTGTCTGTATGTAAATATAGTAAGAAGGGTAGTTTATATTGACCTCATAAGGCTTTTAGCATTGTCCATCATAGCTTCAGAAGCAAATTAAGGTACAGTGACAGAGTTACTACTAAGTGAACTAAAAACCCTTCCACATTATCTAGCTAGAATCATACATCGTTACAGGTTCCACAAGGATCTGTCCCGTGTTTGGTTCAGTATTTTTGTTACTGATTTTCATCATGGAATAGAAAACAGGCATCACATTTGAAGACAACACTGCTTAGAAGAAATTGCAAGTATAATGGAAACCATAATTGTTTTCAAAAAGTTCTTCGTAAACTGAAATGGTAATGCTGAATGAAAAGAGGCTGCTGCTCAACAGGAACAAATGTCAAAGTTTTACATAAGGGTAGCAATGATTATCTACATAGACACAGTATCAGGTGAGGGAGTTCTGCAGACCACAGTCTGAAACAGCAAGTCTCCTTGTTGTGCAAGGCATGTGAATTATCCTTTTGGTATGCTTGATATCAGCTCCATTCAGTCTTGAACTCCATTCAGTCTTGGAGACTGATACTTAAAGAAAGTTGTGCACATCTGGACAGAGTCCAGAAAAGAGAAACTAAAATAGACAAAGATCTGGAAAACATGATGTACAATTACAGGTTGGAAGAAAGTACCTAAAAATGACTGAGAGAAGGCAGGAAGGAAGGGAATATGTTATTAACCTGGTCTAGGCTGGATATTATGAGAAAGAATAGCCTAAAATTGCTGGAAAACAAAATTTAAATTGGACATTACAAACTACCATGCAAATAGAATGCAAAATAACATATGGGTTTAGATAGATTCAGCAGATTGTAGAATTGCTAATAGCTACATGAACTTTAAAGAGAGATTTGGTGGCTTAGTTCACCAAAAACTCCATATCACCCCAAATTCAGTTTTTATTAGTCAGTCTTAATAAATAAAGAACAATAAAGTGCCAAGATCTTAATCGAAAGCATTAATCCCATTTGCAGAAGTTTGATTGTCAATTTACACATTTACAAGAAACGTAAAGTACAATTAGTCTTAAGAAATATGAAGGTACCAGTGAGTAAGCATTGCTTTAGGAGGTAGGAAAGAGCATTTTGCTTTTTGATTTGTTAATGATTCACTTCTGAGCAACACCAAGTATTTCAGCAGGTTATAATGGCATCTAAACATGCCCAGAAAACCTTGGCATTTTCAAAGCTGGGAAGAGAAGGCAATGAAATAATGAAAGGAAACTTTTCACCACTGAGTTAATATTAAGAAAACCAGAAGGAGTGGGAGGGAGGGGGATTTTGAATATGAATAGCTCTCAAAGATAATCTGCTATAAAATTAATATGGCTCCCCACTGACAGATTCCTTTCCATTATGCAACTTGAAGATGCAGGGCTGTACATCAGCCAGAAAACATGAAGAATATTTCAGCTTTACAGCTAGATACAAATAGGGTGAGAAAAACTTTTGGAACTTACTAAGTATTTTTTGAACTTACTAAGTACTAGGTAGAGGTATAGTAATCTTTTCATTTCCATACCTATTGTCTTAATACCTGTATTATCTTTTTTTGTTTGTTTTAATCTTTAAAATTAATACATTTATTGCACCATTGTCTTAAGACAGATGAATTTAGTTATTCTATAACAAAAGATTTATTTCATTTTGAAGTATGTGCTGAACCTGCAGAGGGGAGCAACCAAGTACTCTAGCATTTCCCAGCATATTATTGGAAACTGTCATTGTCTCTGCTCTAACTGGAGAGCTGATAATCTCGACATCTACAATTAAAAATTTTTATATGTCACCAAACAAATTGTTTGGAATGTGTCAGACCATTTCTAAATCCATTTACTAAAGCCTTTTAGGACCAGATTTCATAAGATACATCAGGAATACTTCAGATTCAGTTCATTCCGTTTTGCAAGAGGAGGGTAGATTGGATCATTTTTTATGTTCCATTACTATTTTCCAAAAGCCTATGAGCCTCACTCAATGAGCAATCCAAGAAGGTATTGAAGCATGCCTAGGTGACAGAGATTATCTTTAATCCAGTTAACATAGTGGGAGTAATGAAGAGCTCACGGACTTTTTAGAGCTATAAAGGCTTTCTGGCATCCAGGATACACGATCACAGGCTCCATTATTATAAAGTGCCACTTCCCTGATATTTTTACCTCTACCATGTTCTCTTTCTCTAAAGTCAACCACATTTAATGTATGAACCTTACTGGAGACATAGCTATTTTTTCCATCAAGTATATTGGAAGGTCCTTACTATGTGCCTAAGTTCAAACGGGACAAATCTTGGCCAAAGTGGGTGTCAATTTTTATACCAAGCATACAGCCCATATGCAACTGAATTATCAAGTAAATTTGCATGATTAGCTTAAATGTGATTGTTGTCTCTGTGGATGTCCCTAGACTGCAGAAAATGAAAGAAAATATGACTTAAACTGAAATGAGAAATTAATACCAATATTTACTTAGTTACCTATGAAAAAGAACAGTACCTTATATATCTCTTCTATGTCCTCATCTAAAAAGAGACGAAAAAACCCAACATTTCCAGAAAAAGAGAAAATCTTGGATATTGCACTTTATAAACACTCTTTGTATGTTTTGGTCTATATCTTTATTTTCTGAACTATTTCATAAATATAATTGATAAACAGAAACCTTATAAAGGATTTAAAAGTCTGTGTAAGAAAATAAGCGCACTGAAAGGAATTCAATCAAAGTCTTTTTATTAATAGCATGCTCAGTTACCATAGCTCAGCTAGCATACATTTATTTTCACTGTGGTCTCTTTATTTTTAGTCCAAGGCTTTAGTTTCTTAAGCCAGACCTTACAACACTGAAAGAAACAACTCAATAAAACAAATTTGGATACAATACTCACAACTGGTACTTACTGCAATATCCAGTGTTAGTGACTGGCTGTCTGGAGCCCTGCCAATGCTGATTTAGCAGTATATGCCAGCTCAGTGAGTCAGAAACAGTTTTCACATGTGCCAGATCAATTGTGCAAGGTTGCTCAGAAATCCCTTTCAATTTCCAGGCAGAATAATTGCTGTATTTCCAATCTACGTTCCTTAGGAGAAAGGAACAAAGGAAAGGAGAAGCTTCAATAGAATGGCTTTTACTATCAAATTTGTAGCCTGCTCTGGAAGGTCATTGCTTTGAAAATATTTCACTGTAAGTGAATATTTAGGTCATGTGATTGTGGGTGCAGCTTTCTGTCATTCAAGTCTGAAAGAGAGAAAAATAGTAATGGAAAACAATAAGTGCTATAAAGCAGTAGGAAAAAGGTTAACAAAGTCACTTGCTTAGAAAAAAAATAGTTTAGCAAAGACTCAGGAATGTACATGTGTGGTTCTATGTAAATTTAGCCCACGTTCATATCTGAGAGCAAAAGAGAAAGACAAAACACAGGTAAGATCTTTTTAAATATGTCTTTAATGAAATCTGGTAACAGAATGAAATTATCTGGTAACAGCATAGCTGTTGGGATAACACTTTCCCCTGAGTATAGAATGAGTTTGCAGAAAACACCTGTTTCAGTCCAATTCCTCTGTTCAGCTCACTATGAAATACGTAAACTGCATTTTTAAGAACTAAGCCAAAATAGTTATTCATCATTTGCCTGGGACAGCGTCATTACTAACTGTTTAAATAAAAAGCAAATTGTAATTTAGTCTTTATGGAAACCAAACCCTAACTAGCATAGGCCTATATTGCTCATTTTAAAATATAGTAGTAAAACTGGATAAGAGGATAAAATGCACATTGTAATAGTCACTGATATCTGCAACCATTACTTCCTGAGTACCTGTGACAAGACTAGTACAATGTAAAACAAAGAAAAGTTGGCATTTACTCTGATTTCCATATAAGGAAATTACAATCTCAGTAACTGAGAAACACCATTGTTGGAACACCCAGACCCATGTTCCCTATCCCAAAATCTAGTTATTAGCTGGAAGGAGTGATTGAAAAAAGGAATTCTCCATTCCTAGGCTTTAAACGAATAACCAGCAAGCTCAGTTAACACCATTTTTTCCCAAGGGGAGAAGCATCTCATTGTGCTACCACCTGTCTTTCTCATGTGACAAATGACCCTTAATTCCAATGGGTTTCAGAGTCAGATAACTTCCTGCTATTTTTAATCATTGAAAGATCCCTCTCAGCATTTTTGTACGAGTCCCTCTTTCTTTTCCACTTCCACCACTGACTGCAACAAAGCTGGCTGACCTTCCCATCAGAATTCCCTCTTGATGAGTTTTCTATGCCTGTTATCTTTTATTTCATGTCTCGCCTTTGCACAATAACAAGCAGGCCTCTGGAGCTAAGGCCTAGCTTGTACAATTCTAATCACTCGAAACACTGAAGAACAGTTTCCTTTATTTGCTTCTAGACATTATTTACCTTCTACACTTCTCCAAAAGGAAATACTCAAGAGTTCTTAACAGCTGATGAGGTCCTTATAATAATTACTTAGATGGCAAAGTTAAAAACAAAAAAAAATTATTCTTTTTAATGCTGACCCCACTTCCTCATTAAATATGGCTCAAAGCAAAAACTGAAAGAAAAAGATGCAAGGGGAATTTTTTTTAGGTTTAAAATCATTTTTTTGTTGTTAATGGCAAAGAACAGTTTTAACGAAATCATCAATTTAATTTAATTTAATTTAAGTATATTTTAAATCTAAAGCAAGACAGAATGGGGTTCTGAGTGTTTCAACTTCTCCTTTAAAACACCTGCATTCAAAGACACACACAAAACCTCTAAGTCAAAAAAATGTTAAAAACTATAAAATCAAACATATCTCCAAGTAGAAGAACTAGATACAAAGGCTGAATTTGCAAGTCACCATGCAATCCCTTGCCCACAGTGTGGTTGTTCATAAACCACATTCTCACATTGCAAAATTTAGCTCATGATGGACCTGAAACTTCTCTGAGAGAAATGTAACCATCTGAGAGATGCAGCAGGTGTCATAGCAAAACGTTGCATCATGTAATGATATTGGAAGTGTCATAGTGACATATTAAGCCAGATTTGACGTCTGACAGTCTGTGTAGATCAGCTACTGAGCTGTAGGGGGACAGATAGTACTATGCCTTCTTTGCAGGATAGAAACCAAGTTCCTCTTGGCAAAGCAAAAGCTTTGGAACAAAATAAATGAACAATTTAGACTTTATTTCTGAATTATATATTTCTTCACCCAGGGATATATGCATTGTTAAAGGCTATAAGGACCAGCAAACTTCAGCTTAAGCAGGAGTAATCTGTGTGATTTTCTTTGTCAATTAGTATTTTTTCTATTACTGAACTAAGTTTTATTATTGATGAAATGTCACAATGCATGTTGGTCAAATGACTTTCAATATAAAATGTCTAACTTTTTCCAAGAGCAGCTTTGAAATGACTGACATAATAGGGAAGATCTGAAGAGCACTGCTTAATCTGATAGTTGGCAAATGTAATACTGGGCACAGTGTGTTATGTTGTCTACGTGGGTGGCAGTTCCTTATATTTGTCTCCATGTATGCCATTAAAAAAAAAAAAAAAAAAAAAAAGTGAGAACATGGGACTTTGATAGTGATGGATCAATGAATTCCTAAGAATCTAGCTGGTATTCTCAAGAATTCTCAACATAAATGTGAGACAATCATACAGTTATTTCTATGCCTGCAGTAAAACTAGCAAAGAGTGGAATAAGTCCAGTAAATTAATTTAGTGCATTTAAAATTACAACTCAGTAGACTGAATATTATTGCAAAAACTAGGGGGTGTAAGGCAAGGTGGCCATTGACCTGTAGAAAGAACAGCTATACATACTATAGATGAGTTTTACTTCAGTCGTGATTCTGCCTCTGATTTGCTATAAAATGTTGAACACTGTGTTCTTTCCAGATTTTCTAGTAACAGTGCTTTGGTTCTGTCCTTTCCAATGAGTCTGTTTAAAGATGTTGGAGCATGTTCTCTGATTTTCCCCTACTACGCAGAAAGCAAGATCCTGTTTCTACTGATTGCTCTCATATGGCCCTACCAGAAGAGAACAAGATCTGCTTGAGAGCTTTTGCAGTCAAAAAAAGATCATGAGGATTTCAGTTGTTTGTAGACTTGCCTTGCCAGTTCATTCCATACTGATAGCTATAAATTGGGCAGATTACTTAACATTTATAAATATACAACATCCCTCAGAAGTTCCTCAGATATTCTGTTGAGTAGCTTCACACTTTCAGTTCAGCAGTCTATTCTTTCTACTTAATACCAGCCTTACAAAGCTTCACAAAGCTCCATGTACCCCTATCATTCCAAGAAATTTTGCATGTTGCCCACAAGATACCTTCTGACTTGGTCTGCAATGAATCCAGAGGAATAACCCAGATTCTTATCAACAAATTGATGAATAACACGGTTATATGACAGCAAGAAAAACCTGAAGCCTAATGCTTTTGGAATGCTTGGATGTTGTGAGACAGGGTATCCCAGTTGCTAATTAGAGTCTGCTGAAGTAATTTAAGTAAAGTAATTATATCTGAAAGTTTTGGGATAGAAAAATATGTAATAGATTGAATGTGAGCATGAATGGTGAGGTTGTACCATTGGGCTGTTTTATGACAGTGGCAAATGAGCAGTCATTCAGCTTTACTGAAATCTGTTTACAGTGATAGACTTACCTACTTATAAATAAGAAATTGATTCATGCTCCTGACAAATCTAAAATTCAAGATTTATTTTTGAAATTAAATTTGAAAGTAGTGAAACGGATATGATTTAAGGAATTATTGGAATGCAGAGAATGAACTCTGAAGACTTCAAGTAGGATGCCTTCATTATTTAAATGAAGAATATATAGGGTTATGTTATAATCAAGGCTTTATCTGTTGAATTGAAATGTGTGAACCTGCATGGGCAAAAATGAATACATTTTTACATTAAACTGATAAAAACTTTCCAAATTTACCCTCTCTATCTTTTCTTTTACAGAATATCTGTCAAACTCGTGATTACTAAATGCAGTTCTATCACATTAAAAAAATGTATCTGTGACAAAGATGAGATGACTGTGAACAAGGCCAGTGACACTGAGCTACAGCAGGACAGAATAAAACAGAAGGTTTGATAATGAGAGATTACACTTTCCAGCTATTCTTGAGGACCAGAGACCATTGGTTTATGCTGGCAGCAATTTCCCTAAGCCATGTGAGATGGCATACCTCAAGCTGTTGCAAATGTAGGCAGAACAACCACAGGCCATGGCTCTTGGTTGGATCTAGATTCCCTGGGGTATAAAATATATTGAAAAGGCTCCTAAATAGGGGCTGATCACTTAATTTGACTGTTTGAATGGAAGTCCCACATATTCTTCAATCACTAACACTTGTTCACAGCTCCCTTGAAGCTTAATAATCACTTCTGATTTTTTTTTTTAAATTAGATTAGCTGCTCATGGTTACAGTTTTACAACTGTAACATATCAAATGTGTTAAGCAGTACTTATGCACTGTCCCCTTTTCTAGGTTCTGTAAAGCTGCAATGAACAAAGGTTATTAAGTTCCTGCTGTGTTTAAGTTTCCTACAGGTCAGTTTTAATAAACTGTTTCTTTAGAAATTTACAGTGGCCACATTAATCCAAACTCCTTGAAAATGGAAAAGTTAAACCAAGCTTTCCTAAAGAACTCTTGAAAAGAGAAATATATCAGTATTCATTTGTGAATATTTAAATAGCCCATAATTTATCCTTTTCCCTTAAGGAAATTGTGGTTAATCGCAATGGTTAAAGATTGTGTTGTAAATTTTTATGAAGTAACAATGCTTATAGCATTTTGTCCTTTAAAATGTCACTGCAAAAAAAGTCACTCAAGATTTTCAGATTTAGTGAACAAGAAACATGTTATCAAAATACAAACCCCATTTATTCTTATACAAATTCTATGTCAGACATACCAATGACCCTTTTGGTCATTCCTCTACAGGAGTTGGTTGATTCACACTACTAATCTAAAATATATATACAAATCACAGCACTAAGAAAAATTTCTTTTCATTTTGTCAGAGAATGTAAACTTTATTATAAAATACTTCACAATTACATGCATATTGTATTTCAATTTAAATCCAGTCAGGTGTTCTGTAAGGATAATATGCCTTAGACTGAAGTAAGGCATTTATACTGAAAATGTACTGACTTTATTCACCTAATTATGTTTAGATAGGTAAGAATGTAAATATGTGTATGTGTGTCTGCTTGTGTGTGTATCATACAGGCCATTTGTAAATTGCCATAAAGATTAGTCCCCTAATTAGCTGCTACCATATATTATTTTTAAAAGATCCCAATAGAGGATACATTGGCAAATGTTCAGACCATCTCTATGTTATTACATCTAATTGTAACATCAACACATTTAATTATCAGGCAAGCATGAACAATTATGTCATTACTTTGTAAACATACATGAAAGGTTATGCATCACTGCCATATATTGTAAAATATTAGTAATATCATAAAAGACAACCATATCAAACTTTTTCCCCAGTCTTTGGTTTACTCGTCTTTTGGGAAAGTCACAATAATGAGGTTACAAACACAGAAGATTGTTTTTCTGATGGAGAATATGTATCTATTGCATTTGAAAGTTTGAGAAATATCTGCATTATCTTTCATCTTTTTGAAATCACTCATACAGGTATAAGTAATACACCCTTTACAATTTATATGCCCTTGACAATATTTAGTCACATACATGCCACCACAGAAAACAGAAACAAAAGTTCATTTTCCTTCTAAAGAGGACTTATGAAAAATGACTTCCACACATCTGAAGTTACAGAGGAGAAAATAATCTAGGTTCATAGAAGCTGCACAGTGCTTTTTAATTTGTTTGAAACCAGATAAGGAGTAGTAGGTAGTAATTTTATATTATCACTTTAACACATGCTCCTACACATGAAAGACAGTAATTTTAGAAAATGCCTAGAGTTAAGGTTGTCTATCACTTTAGCATTTTAATATTCAGTTTTGACTTGCATTAAATCTGCTAAATTTTCAAACTCTGGGCTGAAATTTTTATATCAGGTGTTGGATGGTGAATATTTCTCGAAGGTTTGCTAACACTTTAAAAGTCTTTCATAAAAAATTCTTAGCTCATGCATGCTTTGGACCATAAACTTCAATTTTGTCCAGTCAATTACAGTCAAGTTATGAACTTTCAGGTGGCATAGTTAATGTCGTACTAAGGAATATCACATACTAGGTCTTAGGAAGAACCTTTGAGAATTGAGCAATATAATTTCTTGAACAGTAGGCATGCTTAACTCAATAGCGTATGACAATATGTGCATTAGGCATCCATCAACTCTATCCAGCAGCTGACAGGCCCATACAGTCTGATATAGTCCAATTGAAAGAGACAAGGTCAAATCTAAAAGTGGTTTAGGCATGTCAGCATCAAGCTGCACACATTCTAATAAACCTACTAAGACCACATGCTCATTAGCTGCACGGCAGCAATCTGCCAACATAACTATACTATTTGCCGCTTAATTGCTCCAGAATTCTTTTGCTGTGAGAAAAATACCTGTGAAGCATACTGGGAAAATGCCTGTAACATCACATTAGAGACAATAGCCTACTACTTATCAGCTGTTTTCCCAGATATACTGCTGAAGTTCTGTGTTGGTGATTATATACAAGATGCAGCATGATTCCTATGCAGGTAATTTTTGCTATTCATTTTCCGGCAAAGAAACTGAAATCACACATATTGCAGTGCAAGAATGTTAATTTTCTAAGTTAGAAACTCAAAACTTAGGAAATGCAAGAATTAGGGTTGATTCAGCAATGTTAATTCAGCCCTCACACATATGTTTTAAGATGTAGTCCTTATCTGTCTGTTCTTGCAAGAATTTTTTCGCATTTTGCCTAATTGAATAGACTACACTAAGTGCTGGAAACGTATCGAGGATAAACTGAAGGAGAATAATGACCAAGAGAAAACTGATTCATCCATCATGTAACTAGGAGAGTCTCTAGGAGCACAGTATGTCTGGAAACGGTAGGTGAAAGATAAGGGATTTGAATTGTAACAGTGAGAACTAAATCTACCACAAAGTTCTAATGTGATGGTAATCGAGACACTTAAACCAAAATTTTCACATATGGCTGCTAATGGCTGCTAAAAACGGCCACATTTTCTGGGTACCTATTTGAGTCATCCTTGGCAGATACACAGAAGTGCCAAGTGATCACAGCTGTGACTGAAATGAGTTGGATCTATGCTTGTTATTTAAAATGCTCTGCAAAATCAGGCCCAAACTCTTTCAAATTAGCAAAATATTAGTGAAAACTTGATCATTTTAATTTTTTCAAAATTCTAATTTCTGGTACAGGTTTCCTCAATATTGGCAGAATTATTTTACAAGTTCTTGAGATTTTAATCATCTTATGTTTTTAATACAGAATTTTTCAGTGTTTTGATGTAGCTTGCATAAGTAAGACTTTAATGCCCACATAGGAATGACCTATATTCCACCAAAGGTTCTGTGCCTAGTGTCAAACTCAAAAATTACATTAATGCTTGCAGTGTTTTCCCTTGGAACAAGCTGATTTAGCCTCTGAACAAATTTGACACTGTAATGACTGACTGTAAACCTTAGCTGGTTAAATGAAGTTTCAGATGGTCGTAGAGATGCTATTTCCATTGCATTATCCAGGAAGTTCATTTCCTTGCTTGTTTTCATTGTTCCTACGCCCACTGGAAATGTGGAGTGTCTTCATCATTTTCAGAAACTTACAGACAGCACCATGCAAGGGCATATGTTGAAGTCTGAGATAATCAAGCATACATCAAAGATTTCAGTTTCTGACCTCTGGGCTTCTTCCAAGCTAGCTTTCATCTGAGATGTGATTTTATTTTTTTTTAATTAATTAAACTAACTGACAGTTTATTTCCTGGTGGTAACAACATTATATTTATAAGCAGGGTATATCCCGTATATCCTACTTTGCAAAAACAGAGTTTTGGTAGGAAAACTTGACTATTTCTAGCCAGTGGAAAAAATTAGCCTTGGAGGATCATAGAATCACAGAGTAATTGAGGTTGGAAGGTCATTAGTCGCACCCCTTGCTCAGGCAGGATGAGCTACAGCAGATTGCTCAGGACCATGTATAGTCAGGCATTATCTCCACAAAAGAAGATTCCAAAACCTCGCCATACTAACACACCTGTATTCAAGTTAGCTATATTTATTTCCTTCTTGAATTGCCTAAAAATCCTCACTGCTAAGTGGTTATGCCATCATAACATAGCACAGACCAGTTTTCATCAAACTCTGACCTACTTCTAGGACAACTACTTTCTTGAATTTAATGCAAATTAAACACAATACCTTCCAAATTTGATAATCCTATCAAATAATATAAGAAACAGATGAAAACCATATGGACTGAAAGTCGCAATAATTTTAACTGAATTCAGTCCCTGTTTTTACAGGTTTTCATCCACTGTACAGATTTAAACAGTATAGTCTGCATTTTCTACTCAGGCACTGAGCCTGTAAAGATGTAATGCACACTTAAATTTAATGGATTTCATCTCCATTGAATTCCAAAGCATTAGTTTTCCATGTTGTAAATGGTTGTTCCACCATTGTAGAACTGGTGTTTGCGGTCTGAGAATCAAAGTTTTCTGCAGCTTTGTGGAAGTCTGCTCTTCCTGAAAATTGAACTTTTGAACACTATAATGTATGACGACACATAAGCTGATAGTATTGCTGTTAACTGTGATGGGCTGCAAGTTACTTTCTTTTTAAAGTCTAATATATTTTCCAAGTTATTGTTGGCAAAATTGTTTGGCATTCCTCTTTCATTATTGCTCTAGGCAGGTTTTATGAAAGATAACTCCTTCATTACTGTTTACTGTCTTTTTCTCCAGAACGTATTGAAATTTGGTAATAAAGTGTATGTTCTTCTTCTGTAAATCTGAGAATTACTGATTCTGATGAAATATTGCAAAAGATATTGCAGTAGTTAAGCAGAGGATTGGAGAGAATGAAGAGGTTGCAAAGTCTGTTTGTCACCAACACAGATAACCAAAAATTCATACAAAATTCATCATTACCTTTACAGGTCAGACTATTCGGTCAATAAGAGATAGTGTTGGACAGGGTGTATGTATGTGGGATATGGTAAAGCTGTGGACTTTATAATAAAGGAAAGCGAGTATTCAAACAAAGGAAAAGGATTGATCTTGGAAGGGAATGTAGAAACAGGGAGAAGAGTAGTACCCTGAGCCTCAAAGTGTCATGAAGTGACAAAGTGCTGAAGTACTGGTCCTGAGTGCAAAATGATCAAACAGGAGGAAAAGGAAATCGTAACTTGAAATGAGGGAGTATTTCTGAAAAGAGAGGTAAAATTCTTTTAGATCTTAATGACTGGGAAATTATGGGAGATTCTCAGCTAAGAACTGTTGAATCACGTTGTTGAAACTGAGTGCAGAAAAAGTAAAATAACTCATGTACAGAATTGGTGGTGTGCATGTTGACATAAGAGGGCAAGACCTGCAATAGATTTGAATGAATGAAATTGAGAGTGGAGACAGGGAAGAGGTGACACAGTGATAAAAATTTATCCCAACCTGTCCTTACTACAGAGTGTCCCAGTTTTCTATTTTAGCACTGAAAGTGAGATGAAGAGTGCCCTTTTTTTTTTTTTTTTCCTGAGTTTCTGGCCAGCTTCCTTTTCCCTGCGCCAGAATGTTTCCCTGAGAACCCCTGAACACAACACCCCAGTTTTTCATTTTAAAAATATGATCAGTCTGCAAGGAGATAGAAAGAATCTGCAGATTGCCACTGACTTACCAGTTATTTTGGCATCGTTTTCCACATGACCTATCTTGGAAGATATAACTCACATTGTGAATTATGCTTCCGAATGGAAGCCTCAATCTTTAATGGTTGATTTTGCATCACCAGCCAGTCTCATAATTTTGATCTGAGTAACATCTTGGTCCACAAGTGTAAACATAGTAGTATTCAGTTAAATGTCTCAGTCTATAGAAGTACAATTTATTTTGAATTATGGTCTACCATATCATGAGGGACAATAGAGGTTCAAAATACACACTGACTTTCTAGAATGTGGTTTGTCTTTTAGTAACCATTCACCTTCATTAGCTGAATGAATATTTAGTATAGCTATCTAAAAAATAAACACTGATTTTCAGGCAGAGTGATTCCAAATATGTTATCACAGCTAGAAATATAGAATCTTACCAAAAGCCTCTGGATGTAAATGTAAATTTGGTATATTAAGGATAGAAGTTGGTCAGAAAGAGAAACAAAACCATTGTTCTTTGACAGAAAACATAAAATAGATTATGACTTCTTCATCCCTACTTATCTGTGAATTATTTGGGAATTAATTTTCAGCATAAATCCAGTGGGGAGGAAAAAACACGATCTCTTGGTTCCTCAAAAATTTGCCATCCTAATGGGATGATGGTGCTTCTCCCTCTTTTTGGTGACAAATTAAAAGGAAAAGAACTTTCCTTCCCCATTTGTGCAGAGAAGGTATTCTGCTACCATCTAAAATGCAATTTTTCCCATAATGAGTAAGCTGTAGTGTTTAGCTTCCTTAAACAGCCTCTGGATGGAAGTGCAATGTGTTCCAATACAGTTTGCTTTCACATGTGCAATTTGTTTGTGACGCATGAATCCCCATCAATATGCCTTCTGTAGAAGATGTTACAAATGCCATCAATCCTTTATTTGTATTTGAATCACATGTATAAGGCACTGAGATTTCATAAGATACCAAGCAGATTTTGAGAGGACAGCAGTTTTCATCTCCAGAGCAAAAAAAAAAAAAGAAAAAAAAATATCATTTGTGTGCAAGATTTTAGTGAAAAGTCAATGTGAAAGAGCAACATAAATTCCTGACAAAGCCTCCCCCCCTCCAATCCCTCCCACTGCCTCTCCGTTGTCATCCTTAAGTATCACCTCTCCTTTCCATCAGGACTGGCACTCAAGGATACCAGATGGCAGCCTCAAGATTGTAGCACCCTTTAATGTCTGCCCTTTACTGTCTGGCAAAAGTGTTGACATTTCTGCCTTGAATGAGAACTGAAAACATTTAAAAATATATTCAACATGAACAGTCAGTGTCTAAGATGTTGTTTACACCCTGCTAATGGGCTTTGACTTTAATAGAATGCTCCTTAGGTCTGCAGAACCCATAGTCAGGTGTGAACTGGGTATTTTCTTCTGTTATTTCCATTACATTAGAGAAATAACCAGCCTTGTTGCCCACGCACTTAAGAGCTGCACACACTATTTCCATCATCGAATATGAAGGCACTATTGTGGGGTTTCTTGCAAGCATCAACCAGGCTATTAGAGTACAACCTCCTAGAGCTGCCCGCAGGAAGCTCTACCTCCTCCTCTAGGAGGAGTTCTTCATTGGTAGGATCAGGAAGAGAACAGGCTTTTTTTAAGTTTAAGGGACAGAACTAAGAAGCTCATGTGCTATTGAAGACTTGAGTCTTGAGCAATCACCATCTTAATACTCACTGTCACAGGTTTTTGTCTTTAATTGTGCACTGGTGTTCAGCAGGTAAATTATACAAATGTCTCTTCCTTGCTGAAGGTAAACTTATTTTTTTTTGGTTAGCTGAACTGAGGACAGAAATAATGGAGTGAATCGTTAATTTTTAAGAGTAAGCTTCAGGGAAATCTGAAGGACTCAAAGCTGGGACCTGAATCCATATGACTGGTATTTTCTGTGAAACACTGAACAGTCTCAACATACAGTACAGCAGAGTTGCAAGAAGCTCTTAGTAAGTCATGGTATTGGGCACTGGCTGAATGCACCCCTGATACTTTTCATAGAATCATAGAATAGTAAGGGTTGGAAAGGACCTTAAGATCATCTAGTTCCAACCCCCCTGCCATCGGCAGGGACACCCCACACTAAACTATGCCACCCAAGGCCTCATCCAACCTGGCCTTGAACACCGCCAGGGATGGAACATTCACAACTTCCCTGGGCAACCCATTCCAGTGCCTCACCACCCTCTCAGTAAAGAATTTCTTCCTTATATCCAATCTAAACTTCCCCTGTCTAAGTTTGAACCCGTTACCCCTTGTCCTGTCACTACAGTCCCTGATGAAGAGTCCATCCCCAGCATCCCTGTAGGCCCCCTTCAGATACTGGAAGACTGCTATGAGGTCTCCACGCAGCCTTCTCTTCTCCACGCTGAACAGCCCCAACTCTCTCAGCCTGTCTTCATACAGGAGGTGCTCCAGTCCCCTGATCATCCTTGTGGCCCTCCTCTGGACTTGTTCCAACAGTTCCATGTCCTTTTTATGTTGAGGACACCAGAACTGCACACAATACTCCAAGTGAGGTCTCACGAGAGCAGAGGAGAGGGGCAGGATCACCTCCTTGGACCTGCTGGTCACGCTCCTTTTGATGCAGCCCAGGATACGGTTGGCTTTCTGGGCTGCGAGCACACACTGAAGCCGGCTCATGTTCATTTTCTCATCAACCAACACCCCCAAGTCCTTCTCTGCAGGGCTGCTCTGAATCTCTTATTTTGAAGAAAGCACTGCAACTCCTGCAACTCATTTATAGCACAGTACTATTTCTGATGGACATTAAAAAAGCCTGTTTGTCTCCTCTTCATCAGGTAGCTCTTACTATAAGGTTTTGAGACAGCATTTCCTGTTCTACATGTTTGCAGAATTTTCTTTTTTGTTGTTAATTTGTCTTTAAATTATTCCCAGTTGTTAACAGGCAGAATTTTCCCATTAAAAACATATATGACCCTTTAGTCTTCAAATATGTGGAACAATTCAAGACATATGGGTGACAAAATATCGAACATAATTTACCAACAAATCCCTTGGATTAATGTATACTGCTTAAAGATTTAGCACAGAAGGACTACACATGTCTGGGAAATTAATACAATTTTCTGCTTGCAAACCCTGTATTTTGACAGGCCATATTGTCTTGAGATGGAACATTGAAAAAAGAATGAATACTTTAATCAGAAATAGATGAGACAAGTAGTGTAAGGGACAGTACATGGATTTCCTTCTTGAAAGCTGAAGTCTTCCCATGCTTCCCATGATCAGCAACCATTCCACACTAAACAGTGAGCTAATCAGAAGCAAGTTTCTTCCTGTTAGTTTCTACACCAAAGAAATAAAACATTTAGATTGCTAGCAGATGCAGTGAGTTGTTCTGTGGATTTAAGGAGGCCCACAGCTTTCAGTGCCCTTACTAAAAGTCTGTAAGGTTGTTTTAAGATTAAAACTACTCCCAGTTGATCTGAAATATTTTAATCTATTTCTTATTCAACAAAACTATGAAAACAGTAGAGTTCATTTCCATGAAAATGTTACATAAGTTTACTTTTTGCATCCAAGCTTTTATCTGGAATAATATTCCATATGATTTGTTTAAGAGAAAAAATAGAATACTATTGTACTTCATTAGACATCTCCCTTCTCTTCCTCAGCAGCATGAAGAACTGTAGGGCAGAGTTATTTTTAGATAGAGAGAGCAGAGTGAGAAAATCTGTGTCTTATTTAAGAAAAAATATGTATATTAAGAAATAAATATGAATGGTCTCTTTTGATCAAAAGAGGTGGAATGAGCATGCGGGACACAAATGGCTTATGTCAAGGCGTGCATTTCCTTACTCTTCTTTCATATTTCAAATGTTGGTTTATTTCATCTTCACATTAGAACATGCTGAGAGATAGGGATAGTGAGATGTAGTGTTTTTAAATTCGCACGTCTGAAACCTATTTATTGGTATTTTGATGACATCTAGCGGTGACAAAGCTATTAGCCAATTTTATGTCCTATGCTGATGTGTCAGGATCACCACATTATGAAGAATGCTTGTAACTGTTGGTGTAAGGCTGGCATTTCGCAAGATATAGGGGAAAAGTTTCAGCAACAGTCCTTTTCTTTCACTGCCTAATGATAAGGGACAGCAAATTCTGGTACTTTTCAATACAAATGAACTGTTATTCTTGCAAGATTGTTTTTAGGATTTTAAAGTCAGGTTCCACGGATATTGGTAAGAGCAGTAGCAAAATAGCAGACTAGCAGCAGGGTTAGCTGATGCCATAGTGAAACCTTGATAGTCAGCCTGTTCCTCAGTCTCCACCAACTGCCAACAAGATAAAAATACTGTGTACAAACTGCAAATGCTTGTATGTGATAAAGCAATACCTGACAGAGAGCTGCAGAAAACATGGTGGGCTTAGATGTGCCTAAATGAAAGAGAACGAATCTCAGCTGCCCTGGTTGTGAATATCAAACCAGTTTTACATATGTTAGATGGTTGCCTTTGTTGGAATTCACATCCATATCTGCAAAATCAGTCTCAAGCCCAGTGTATGCAATAAAGTAAAAAAAGAAATCAAGCTGTGAGAATTCTCTTTTCTCTCCCTCAGAGAATTAGTGTTGAATAGAGATACTTTGGTTGAACAGCACTATTTTCTACAACACAAACATTTTATTTTTAATAAATATTTATGAGGAGTTGGCAGGGGAGGAAGAGGTTATATTTTGTTGATTAGAAAAAAACAGTGATTCAATAAATGACATTAAGCTACTGGCTTTTCTGCTTTTGTTTCAATACTATGAATATGTAGTGAGAGCGTGTGTGAGTGTGTGATTGTGTGTGTGTGTGTGTTTGAAAGAGAGAAAGAGTGTGTGAGACAGGTGGCAGTGGGGTTGCTATAGCAATTACTTGTCACTAATGATAGGAGGGTAATTACTGCAGCAAATTCCCACATAGCTATTCAGCACACAAGTTAGACTATTTCCCATCCTAAAATATTTTTTCTGTATTTGCAAGATTACCTTTCTCACCAGATGGCTACAGGCTACATTTCTAAAATTTACAATAGCATAAAACCAGAAGTTCATTAGTTGTGGTGTCACTGGCACCAGAATTTAGTCAGCCTATTCTGAAAGAGGCAGGGAAGTTCCAGCTTTTGGCATCTACTTTTCTCGAGACACAATACAAAATTTTGTTTTTCAGAATGCTTTTTGTAAGTTCAATGTCAAAAACACATTGAGGTCACCTTCAATTTTGCATTCGAGCAATCGAGATTAGTATGTGATTGAGTCTGACTCATCACTTAATTGCACAAGATGTAAATCAGGTTTTTCTGCAGTGAACTAATAAAATTAAACTATTAATAACTGTGCAAACAACTGCAAATCAGGCCATGTTTGAAGGAAAATAGACTCAGGCTCTGAGAGAGTCATTGGGAGAGTTTCATTGCAAATGTTCATTAGTATATTTTTCACTTCCTCTCTTTCCATTATTTGTAGCTTGACAGTGGCTTATCACCTCATGCAAATCAGAAGAAAATCTACATTGCATTTCATCTTTAGGCTGGTTCATTCTGCAGTGTTTAAAACATTTATAAAGGAATAAATATAGATGCAAGTTCTTTGCTAATATATATAATGTAATTTTTTGGTTTTGTGTAATCATCACTAATGATATAGTTTCAAAAGGTGTGTGTCTCATTTCCACAAAAACATGGTGTTACCTTGGCTACAGTATTTCTTAATGATTCTTTTTTTCTTTAATGATTCTCTTTATCCTTTTACCTGCCTTTTACCAATGAAAATATGAATTACGGACATTACCTTTTAATTAACTGGTGGCAAGTATGTGGCATTACAAGCTGCTTTAGAGTTCATTTTTCTCCCTCAGCTGGCTAGACTGTGAGGATGTGAGGGAATAGACAATATTTTCTGTCATTTCAAGAAGATAAAGTAATGGATTTCATAACTACAGGCTGGAAAGATAGCACCTAAGCTTCCTAGGAAGATGAGATTGTCTATTGTGCCATAATTAACAAATGTTTGATGCACTCCAACATAAGTGTATTTCTTTCTGACTTACTTGTAATATGTTAAACTGTGAAACTCTAGTTACTGGTATTAAAAACAGTGCAAATCTGCTTACCTGTGATTATTTCACTTTCCATCCTTCAGACAACTTACTAAGAAATTAATATTTTCCCTTTCTGTTTCTCCAACATTGCTTTTGATTAACGTAAAAAAAGATAACTGTTATTTGGTGGACTAGTATTGCTAAAAGAAACCCTTATAAATGCAACTGTTAGCACTTACCTTTTAGTACAACTGAGTTATTTCAATTCATAGATAAAAACAGGTTAATATGCTGGAAGTTAGAATTCACTTGCCAGCTGGTGACCTTGTACAGTAATTAAAACAGTACTTGCTATAACAACATCAATAATTGTATGTTTAAATAAGATTTTCACAATTTCCTTTCCTTTGTTTATGCCTTAGGTGAACATTTCATAAATGGAAAGGTTGATTTATAATCTGCTTCTGATGTGTGAATCAGTAAATCTTATGAATCAGTTTCTCCTCAAAGACAGCTCTTGAATTCCCAAGGATTTTATGAAAAGCACTTCCCATTTTTCTCACTAAAAATACATAGTTTGATGCCAATTAAAATTCAATGCACAGTCTATCCAGTAACCCTGATAATCAGTAAAAACATGTCAGAGAGCAAGATGGTTTCTCCAGCTGAATGGAAATCTCAACAAGCAGTTAACCTGCAATAGGAAGAAACTCATTACTGGGATAGCTTGCTGCCTTACAGCACTTGAAAAGCTGATTAAAGAAATAATGATGTGAAATGATATAAAATCCTGGCAAAAGTGCTAGGGAGGATGATGACAGATATTTCAGCTTGCCCCAGTACTTTTTTCTTGGCTCGGAACAACAACAAAAAATATTGATTTGACCGCTACATGTTATGTTAATGTACAAGAATGTCAATTTCTTCCCCAAATCCCCACATTGTTTTTATTATTTCAGCTCTTTGACTCTTCATGACTTAAGTTCAAGTCCCAGATGGACTTCTGACCAGCAGGGTAGCTGATTTCAGAATCAAGAGAGAGAGAAAATGTGTAAACTTGGTAAAGCGCTCCACAAGCTCCAGCTTGCAGAGCTCACAGAGATAGCAGCCCATCCAGCTCACAAACTCTCACCTAATACAACATGCTGTAAGTTGTGAAAAAATGTGTTTAAGTATAAATAGTCTCTACTGGCTTCAGGAAGTAAAACTGTTCCCTTAGTTTAGTCAACACATTGCTTGCTGGGGAAGCTGAGAGGCCAATGTCCTAAGCTCACCAGCGATTTCTCCCTGTAAAATGAAAGTTAGCAATAATTGTGTGTATAATATTGTCTATTAGGTGGTGCATAAAGGCTTGCATTGTATGTACATACTGTAATTGTATAGAAAACATTACAGAGTGAGCCTGCTTTTAGCTTGAAGCCTCATACAGTGGTAATTAAGGAGAACAGTCTTTTGATTTGCTACTATTTGCAGTTCTGCAGGAAAAGCTGAGTTTAGGCTATCTTGTGCTGTGCATTGTTGCCATGTTTAATCTTTTGATTCGCTAGGAACAATTACATGTGACACCTATGGAGAATTTAATTGCTTAGCTCCTGCTTCTACAGCAATTGTAATTATGGTGCAGTATTATTTGGGGAAGGGGGGAGAGAAGACAGGAGGGAAAAAGAGAGAGGAAAAAAAAGTGTGGTGTTTTTTAGAACATAGCGCTGAATAATGCCAAGGTTAGATTTATACAACAGCATAGCTCCGAGAATTAGCTTCCAGAATTAACCCTGTGTTTCTTTTGATGGGAGGCCGGGCAAAATAAAGCATTGGTTATTGTAAATATCCACATGTAAAGCTTTCCATTCAAGCCTATCAAATGCATTTATCCTCCCGATATATGTGGGAGTTAGCACAGCTTCTTTTCTTCCCCCTCCTTCTCCAGCTGAGGAAACTAAGGCACAGAAGTGTGCTGCCTGATTTGTCTTTATGAAAAATCCAAAAGACAGCAAATTAGTATGTGAGAAATTTTTAATTTCTAGCATTTCCAAGTGCCTTTTACTTTTCAGGGATGCAGCTTTGAAAGAAACAGAATGGGCAAAACTTGTGCCTTTTTAAGCTATACGACATTTAAAAATTCTGTAAAATGGAACATAATGAATGAATAAATGTTGCTGTGCATTATTCTGCTAATAATTCCTGTTGAACAGAATTGAAGATGTCATTGTCTGAATCATCCTGCACAATCCCAACCAAAGGAAATTGTAGACAGGATTATCCTATTGCATTCTGAAGGAAATTTTAAAGAGAATCCAAGAAGCACTACTCTATTAGAATTTCTTCTATTCCTTATAGAAAAGAAAGAATGATCACGGCTTTATTTGCAGTAAAGCATTTTTACTTCTTTCATCATCTATATGATTTTCAGACCTGATCTTGATGGCAATTAACGTAGAAATTAAACTGTCACTGGGAAGCCCTCCAGTGCCTTCACAAGTCAACGCTAGCGGTATACAGATCAAAATCAGAACCGCGGAACAGAGCCCACTGTGGTTGAAGTACTCATAACATTTAATAGTTACCCTGAGGTTTATTTGTCTCAAATAAATAGCAATCATGTAGAAGTGAAATTCACTCAAAAATTTCCAGAAGTTACCTGTTCCCCTTGAACATCTGCTATAGTCCCCTTTAAATGATATGCAACATGGCCAAACACGTGCCCTATAGATAGCAAAAAGGAAACCCTCTCCTTTGGTATAATTATACTCTACCAGAAATATACGTTTAAGATAACTACTAGGTTTTTCTCTTTGCAGCCTATCAAACATAAGTTTAGTCATGCCAGGGAAGATATAATGCTATAATTGCCTGTATGAATCGTGGTAGCATTTAGACAATGTGCTGCAAAGTGAAGGTGCACAGTACATACTCCTGCAGATCTGCTGCTGTGATTAACCTGAAAAACTTTGTATGAGAAAGAAAGTAACTAAGAGAAATGTGTTTTCTTCAGATAATTATTAACTTCTTTTGATACTGACATCAACAGAACTGACAGGATCTTCTGAAAGTCAAGATTACCTTTCTCGAAGTTTTGCATTCTTTGTCATTAAAATAAAAAATACCTCCATTGGCATTTTAAGCTTTTCCCAAGTTTCATATTAAAAAAGCAAAGGAGTTGATGGAAGATCCTTTGAAGGCCAAAGGGAACAAATCTTATACAAGAGCCACTACATTTTTCTTTTTTCCACACAGTATAGCCTCCTTTTATCCAGTTAGTAACTGTAACTACATATAGTTATGACAACAGCTAGTCATTTCACTGAATTAGCAGTTCCATCTGTGAACTATCCATATCCGATCTGCCCGCCTTCTATGATTATTTTGTAAAATACTTCTTCTGGACTGGAACAAGACTGGTCAGGTTTTCCACTCAGAATGTAAACCCTGTGTTCAAATCCAATGTGATAATCTCCCTGAGAATTTAGGACATGGGAACTGCCATTTGAACACCTGTACTTTGCCACCATCTGGCCAAACACCACTGGTGAAGTCATTTGAGGTCTTTGCTCTTTGAAATTCTCATTTGTAAAGATACTGTCAACCAATATTTGCAAATTACTTTGTGTTTCTGTTGTAGGCTTAATGCCATTTTTGTCTTTACCTTAAAACCATGTTCTGACTTTGTTTCCTCCAAATTTACATATCTAATCCCCAACCAACCAACCACAGACTGCATCCCTTGTTTTATAATGTGAACAGTGCAGGCATAGGACATAAGAGAAGAGACTCCAAACAGTCAATCTGAATGCACTCTTAAACATGCCTTTCCATTGCAGATATTTGCAAATGAAACCCCGTGATGCAGCATTTAATTCCCACGAGAAGTGCTATTCTCATTATATCTTCTGTCTGTATACAAGCTTCTGCTTTGTTACTTGTATTGCCATTTTCAGCAGGGACTCAGAAGAGAAAGGATAGAAACTCACACAGAATTACTAAACTGTAACACAAAGATAATGAACTCTAATGCAACAGGACAGCAAATTAAAAGACTGGGAAGTTGTCAGCCCATGTAAAAATAGGAAGAAAAAGAGCTTTATTCCATACTTTTGAAGCATTCTTCAAAGCTCAGAGAGCCTACTAAGTGAAGCAGTCCAGTTAATCTGCCTAGAGCTCCTCAGTTCGGTTCTCTTTACAAAAGAAATCCAACCAGACATTTTTAAGAGCAATTATTTTTTTATGAAAAGGAAATAACTAAGACCCAGAAAGGCACATTAGGGGCTAGAAGACACACCAATCAGGAAATGGTTTAAGATCCCCATTCAGCTCAATTTGTTTTTAAAGTATTTCAAACCCTCTGAATACAGCAAATTCTACAGATAGCCAAGTGGCTGGGAGACATTGTGCATATTGCCAAACAGATTTAAATGCAAAACCAAGACTCTCATTTCCTAAAGCTGTGGAGGGTAATTATAACACTGTCTGGTCTTAAGGCAAAACCAGGTTTCACTGGTTTTATGTATTTCTCTACTACAGTCCGAATGTTCCCCTTCTGTTTAAATATACCTACAGAAGGACAAACTCCTACAGAAAACTGACAGTTTCAAAAACAGTATGGAGTTGGCAAAATAGTGCCCTAGTTCACAATATTATCAACCACAAGCATTCAAACGTCATAAAATACTCCCTGTCATTTGCTTTGGGACCGAAAATATAATAGTTTTAAAATATGCATTTGATAATACACTTTAGAATTGTATTTACTTTCATTTTTAAAACTCTTATGAAAATCTAAATCACATGTTAAATTTTATTTGAGAAAGATGAAGTCTAGGAATTTATATTTTTATTAAAACAAATCCTCAGCTTCTCCTCTATCCAAATAATTTTAGCAGCTGAAACATACAGAAATGCACTACATGTTACAAACTTTCAGTTAAAAACTGAAAGATGAAAATGTTGGATCTACGGGCTGCAGTTCAGTTTTATTGCTCAAGAAATTTATGGGTATTGTCCTGTGAAAGGGTACAAACCTATTGTAATCCTGACCCTTTCAAGTAACTTGCAACCTGCAAATGTTCTGACACGTGTAATCAATGAGATTGGGTCAAGTTTGGGGTTTTTTTTTCTGGAAAAAAAATAAACCATCTGAATCTCTTAGTCTGGATAGAAACCTGAGAGCTGAAAGAAATGAGGGCAAGGTTTTCAGATTTTTGTGGGAAAAAGCACTACCACTCAGGAAATCGAATATTCAGCTGTGTCTGCAGGTTATAGACAGCTACGACATAATCTTCCAGCAGAATGAGAGAGACTTGCAAAGTCCTTTGCAAGGCTTGCAAGACAGAACAATTCAGAATATTTCAAACAAGACTGTTGATTGTAAAAGCACATTTTCTTTCCACTTACCCACATTTCTGATTTTAAGGGCCCGCACAATAATGGTGAAGTATAGGTAGCTGAAAAACCTGTAAAAGCTGCATACAGAATCCCTGATATCTGATCAAATACAAACTATTTGAGAAATTTCATAAGAAACTGCAGCTATTTGAATGATAAATTAAAAACCTTCACTGAGAGATAATACATGAAATAATGTCTGTTAAATAGAAATTAATACATGGGCATTAAACCAGAATATTAATATAGACAAATGGCAAAGATCAGATTTGTTCCTAAGACATGTGGAAACAATTTCAGAGATTTTCAGTAAAGAAGCACTGTGTCAGAGACACAGTGAAAGCAGTTGGTTTCCACATTTCAGCCCAAGTTGCACCACACAATGCAAAGAAAAGCAGAAGTATATCAATAAGTATATAACTAGAAGACAAAGCTGTTCTGATGGTCTGTAGTCATGCAGGAAAAGATTTTTTTTCTTGGATCTCATAAAAATGTACAAGACAAAAGTTTCTTTCAGATGACATATTTGTGATATTGGAAACAAATTAACATTAGAGAAGGATTAGGAATGATAACTTGGTGGAAAAAAAATATGAATTAGGCCTTTTTATATGTAGGTGCACATTGCAAATTCACAGTGGCAAATTCACATTGCGACACAAAGCTTCCAAATGGAAAACCCTAAGGTGGGTTCTCATTAGCGAATAAAAAGGTGAGAAAAAACCCACAAAACTTAACTAACTTACTGATATCCAAAACTTATGCTATATCATAGGTATAACACTGAAAACTGTGTAAAACACCTTTATTACATAAGATCTCATCAACATTCAGGCTAAGTAAAAATCGACCATGATTGAATTCCCCATCAATGACTAGAATATTGGTGTTTACCACGATAAAGCAAAACTATTTTAAAAGTATTATAGAATAAGAGGTTTAAGTAGGTGAACACAATAATTGTCAACATAAGTGCTGCTTTTAAAGATGAGAATAAACCTTTTGCCCCAATAGGTAGGACATAGTTGCAAGACACTGGTGTGAAAGTAGAATTAAGGCAAGAATGATAATTGCATGTAGAAGAAATGTGACTTCAACCTTTCAAAGTAATGGTTGATTGATTCCATGGTCATGATAGCTATTCCTGCAGATCACTCTGGTTACCTTCATTCCTGAGGGTCAGTCCTGGAAGAGGCACCCAAGCTAAAGAAAAGTAATGCTCATTCAGTTTCCCAGTTCTTTCAGGATACTCAAAATGTTCCTATGTTCCACCACTGACAAATTCTTACTTGATCACTAATAGTGAAAGTCATTGCACACAACAAACAAATGCTAAGATAGAAGCCCAGCTGAATCAGGTTTTTTGGATAATAATCTCCTGGGATTCAGTATTTAAACTGTATGAACAAATGTCCAGTGAGACATAGAATCACTTTAGCTAAGAATTTGTCTGTCTTACAGAGTGTGCTACTAAGTGATTTTATTGGGTATTTGTTGCTATTTTTATTTGGCATTACGTTTTCTTTTCATTTGCATTGAATGGTAAGCAAACCAGTCTCAACTTCAATTAATTTAAGCATTAAAATAGACTGTTTCATGGAATATAGCTTCATTTGAGCCAGATTCGGTGTTCTTTTTGCATTATCTTTTCCTATCCTTCAAAGAATGTTTCAAGAAAAATGTTTATAAAAGCCTCTTTTTGTTCTGCTAACCCTGCAAACTAAACATGTTCCATTTATTTTTAAATTAAGTGAAAATTAGCCAGGTGTGATAGATAAGCTTTCTATACACAGGTCTAAATATTGACAAAAGGAGATGTGTCACTGGAAAAATCATCAGTCTAGCAATTATCACGTTAGCATGTTAAGTGGAAAAAGATGTGAAACTTCCAAATGTGTCAATACAGATTATTTCATTTCCACCAGCTATCAGCTATACTGTGAACATCAGTGCCTTAATGTCTACTCAGCAGCAGGTCAGCTTTTCAAGCAAATACCTTAATGTGGCATCTAGAATTGTCAGATCTGCAGCAAAATTAAGTATACCCCTTCAGAAATGGGCTGCCAAGCAAATATTAGACATTTCTAGAAGGCCAGAAAGTACCGTGATAAAGCCAGAGAACAGGGACAGGAACAAGAAGTCAGCTAGGACTGTCTTTCTCACAGACATGGCAGTGACCTTCAGGCCTCAACCTGGGTGGACAGGGAACAAAGCAGAAGGACCTGGTCACCATTTCCCCAGAGACAAATTAGGAGCAGAGAAGAAAACATGCTAAAGTCCTTTCTAATAGTAGGTCCGGAAACCAGCTGTGATTTTAACATCTGGCTCTGCCAGACTAAATCCGATCTCCTTCAGTACTGTCCTGGTCCTTTTACAATTGCTGCCCAAAACTTAAATGGGATTGACAGTCAAAAAAGAAAACCTTTTCCTCACTTTCTTCCAACCTCTGCTACACATTTCATATCCCTAAACATTAATAATTTTTCAGATAAGGAATGTATTTGCCATTTTCATAATCTAGTGAATGTCACATTAGTTGCAAGACAGTTTAACCTTTTCAATTGCTGCTGTCCATCAAGAATTTTTCAGTAAGTTAAATTAATGTGCCTTCATTAGTGAGTAGCAGGCAAAGTAAGGAAGACAGAAAAATGATCAGTGTAGTGCATTTAAAACATAAAATTTTCTTTACAATGTAAATAACTCATTTCAAGAGTCCTGAGTGGACTAGTGCCTACAGTAGGTTTGAAGTTGAAACTCTTTCTCTGGTGAATAACAGCACTGGCAAATTTGTAGCAGCTTACAAGAGCTAGAATCAGGATGGATAATAACTCAGGATACATTATTTTGGAGGGGAAGCTCACAGAAAGTTCTTACCCCACTGTGACCTAACAGCATGAGATGAATACCCTTGAGACAAATCAAACTTTCTTTAAGGCTTCACATATAATCTAAGATTTTTTAATACATTTAAACAAAATAATCATTTACTTTTCAAAAAGCCAGCACTACATGATGTATGCTCAAAACATGAGACATTTTTGGTAATGATTTATCTGATATGTGTCAATATAAGGGTAGGAGCACAGGCAGCACCTCAAACAAAGCCTGGGGACATCTATAGAAAGAGTAACACTGATTTACCATTATTGTGATGTAACAGTTACTGTGACCGTTACTGAATGACTCCAGGCTACATTGTGCAATTTGTATGGGTAGTTTTGTTAAGAGCTATAGTACACTACTGCTGAATTCTGGCTAAATTATGTTCCTCCTTTACAGACTTCTCTAGGAGAACACATGTAGGCAAGGTAGAATTTATGATGCAGCTTGATCCCAGAAATCCAGTTGCTGAACTTGTTTATAACAGCATTCATTGTACCATGGTCTAAGAGACCTTTTTGGGTGAAGATGAACAAAATTTTCTTAATTTTATTTGTACTGATTTTTCCTTAGAAACATCCTTGTTATTTTAAGCCTCTTTTGCCTCAGCAGTGAATTATGCAGGCCACTGATGGGATAGTGCAAATATTATTGAAACTACTTTACCACAGAAACAAATCATCTGTATATGCTAATTTTAGTAAGTACTGACAGATTATTAAGATGTATTACTTTCTCAACTATTTCCTTTCAGAATTTTAGTATTCTTTGATTTTAGGCAAGAACTGCCAAGCACATAAAAAAGGGACAAAAAGGTGACATTCAGCTAAATATCACAATTTTTAATGAAGCGCCTTTATGAACAAATAGGTTTTCCCTATATTTCACTGCACATAGTTTGCACAGTATTAAATATAAGATATTGCAATCATCCCATTCTTCCCTTTTTAAATGTTCTCGGGAGTCCAGGGCTTGCAATCTCCAGAAATAAATAAGTATTTCAAGATAAAATTTCAAAAGCTAACAGGAAAGGTATTTTAAGATTTCCTTTATGTCTTTTTTTACTCTGCCTTGGTGCTCAGCATCATGCAAGATTTGGCCCCAAGTCATGGAGATTTTAGGCAATAGTTTCCCCATGCTTAAATTTTAAAAGTAGTTGCCATAGCAACTGCCAGACACAGCATATGGTGTGTCTGTTACCTCCAAAATAACAGAGCAATTTCTAAAGAATTTTCTTTACAATATGTTATGAACCTTTGTACTTTTTACAATTTTTCAGAGTGCAGTATAAGGTACTGTTGTTCCCTGACATTCTCCTCAAGTTGAATGCTCATTTTGTAATTTTCTCTTTCATATTAGGCAAATATTTCCCTCTCTTTCTTGTCTTTTTAGTCTCCCAATATTCAGCAAACCATGAAAGAATAAAATGAAGAAAAGGAGACATCTATTAAGCTATATCTAAAGATTTTACTTAGTTTCGCTACAATGTTACTTTTCCTTCACGGTGACAATCCAAAAGACGAAAATAACAGACAAAGAGAATACAGAAAAAGACAGAAATCTTATTAAAACTTCTTTAATATACAGGTGCTGGGCAGTCAGACATTTTGCAGAACAATAAGCAGCCTTCAACACTTTGATTCCCGTACTTGCCCAGCATCTCACCTTCAGCAAAGACCTAATATCTGCCTCAAACAACAGGAACTCAGAAACACACCTATCACCTCTTGTTCAGTAGGCAGTACATTCTCCTTGAATAGCCAAGACCTATGCTGAAGACCCTCTTCCAAGATGGCTTGGCTCTACTGTGTGAAGCTCCCAAAAAGAAACCCCCTAGGACAGCTTGCAAGTGGGATGACACTACCTACCTTTATTCACACACTGGAGAAGATCCCACTGTCCAGCAGAGCTCCCAACAGTTAAGCGTTTCAATGGTTGCCTGACCTCGTAGAGTCACATGCAGATTTGGGAAACAAGGGAAATGGGCCTTCATTCCTCCTTCTGCCCGTTTGTAGTTGTATAGGCTGAGACAGGATTAAAAGAATAGTTACTAGGATACGTAATAATCTGCTCTCTAATTCTCTGTCCCCTGAGTCCTTCATTCTGACAAGCTTCTGAAGTTAAGGCATCTTCTGCATAAATCTTCTAAAAAATTAAAAAATAAAACTCCACCAAAACAGGATGTAAGAGTGCACATTTAATTCTTCCCCTGAGGAGAAGCTAAGAAAGAGAATGAACTACCACTTAGCTTAATGTACAGCTACAAGGTGCTGGCACTACCCCGATGAAGATAGAAGATGGTGTAAGAAAAGTATGAAATATTTTAAAGGCAACTTTGCATGTTTGGTTTTGTTTGGTTCTTGGGTGGTTTGGAATCCATGGCCAAATGTTTTTACAAGAAATGCTTGTATTTAACAAGTTGCATGGTTCACAGCAGCAGTTTATAGTGTAGATACATCTTTTGAAATCTTCTTTTGCTGCCTGGGCAAGGGGAGAAAGAGACCAAAGAGCATATAGCAGCAGGTACTGTTTCTGGGCAAGGGTAGCTTTCAGTAAAGGCTGAACGACTGTGCTGTGAGAAAAAACGGATAAATTTTTGCTGCTAAAAAGAGGCTAGTGACAGCTTTTTTTTTGCTAGTAATAGCAGTTGAAGTCAGCTAATAACCATAGTTACAGGAAAAGCAATGGCAATAACTGGGTTTTAGCTGCTAAATGGCATGTAACAGAAAGAGAAGGAGGGTCATGTGTGAGCTTCACCTCATGTTAGTCATGCATTATCAGTTTACTAATCTGGAGCACTTAGGAGAAGAAAATTACTTATGGTGCCATGACTGATTGAAGTATAGTGAGAAAATATGATAAATATGTTAAATTAATAAAAAAGACATCATATTTATTGTATATAATGTAAAAGTTGTGATAAAATGAAAATTCAATAATGTAAGAAGATATAGTTGTAATACACCGTGCCACACTTTCAGTTATGCTGTAGATAATATCATAGCACACAGGTAGATCACGAGTGAAGGTCACTTCAGTACCCAAGAATGTAATGTTTCTCTTAAATTTGTAGTTTAATAGGTTTCTGTGGCTTAGTTTTCCTTGCCAGCTCATGGATGGCATGATCTGTTGCATAAGACACACACTTGACATTAGGGTCTTCACAAGTCCCTAAAGAAACACTTGATCTCTTTCCTACTTAATCACTTCCCTCTTCTGAAACAACCCCTTTTCACTGACTCCTGAATTTTTCTAGTTCTGCTCTTAGCAATCAACCACCAGACCTCTTAGTGTACAACAGGAGGCTGAAAGAAGTGGGTTCATTCGAACTTAAGAAGAATAAGCAAAGGGGAGAACTTACTGCTCTTATTGCTGTCTTCCAAGTACCTACTTAGAAGCGTATGGAAGCCTAAGTCCTTCTAGGGCACTCAACAAGAGGATGCGAGGTGGTGGACACAAATTGCAACATGGAAAATGACAATTATACGTTAGGAAAAATATTTTCACCATAGCCAAACAGTGAAACAGGTTTTCCAGAGAAGTTGTGGCATCACCACCACTCAGAACTCAACAGGGCAAGGCACTGAGTAACCTGTTTAAGTTGATCTTGCTTTGTGGGGGAAAAGCAAGGGGCCAGATGACCTCAAAAGGTCTCTTCTAAGCTAAATTACACTGTGATTCTGTGATTCTATTCTACTTCAGTTCAGGAGAGCTCAGCAGGCAGTGTTTGTGATTGATTGAAGAAACTAAACTAATTGAAAATATGAGTATGCCTGACAGAATAGGTCCTAGTTATAAGTGAAAGGGTGTGATCTACCCAAAAGTAATTTGTGCCACAGAAGGACTGGCTTGTATTTTTCTCTTTAGGATGTATTTTTTTTCAATATTGGCACAGAATATGTTGAATTTAGTAGAGTTATTCCTGATAAAAATATAAATAGCACAGAACCAACTCTTAAACACAAATGCAACAAAAATAAAATAACAGATAAGTTTCCTCTCAGTGTTGCTTATTCTATTCCAGGGAACATAGAACCCAATAAGTTACATTCAAAGCCCCTCTATAATTAAGTGTAAGGGAAGTATATTCCTATGGTGTGTTAGTGACTCCATGTAAACATATTTTCCTCCTGAATGGTTACAAACAGGCACACCATAACCTCATTTTTAGCTTTCTTCCACATTATAAATTCATTTTTCTCTTTGCAAAATGTCACTTTCTTTCCAGCAGGTTAATCCCAGGAGGTCTGGTAACTACAATTACTCCATTTAAATATTCCACATATCTGTCAAGACTCAAAAGAATTCTGTAGTGTCAGTTTAAATATAAATATATATAATTCTAGTTAATAATCATCACTTCAAGTCTGTTACGAAAACTGTATTAGTCATTCAGAGTGTGTGTGATGTTGTGTATGCATGCAGCATTTGTTGCAGCTTTTTCATTGATTTATTGGTTAAAAAACAACCATACCAACTGTAACACATCAATAATCTCATGAAGAAAACAATGCTTTTCAGAGGTACACTTGTCTATAAGTTTTTATTCTAATTACTTGAGGAACAGTCTGAGCTTTTTATACAGAAAAGATGAAAAATTATATAATACTGTAACAGCAAATGCTACCAAAACATACTTGACATTTTTCATTTCCATCTAGAGAAAATCTTTTCATTCACCAGTGACCAGAACTTTATTTTTTCTTGGTACGGGGTAGGAAAGTCTGGAAGAGTTGACAATTTTCTGCCACTTTCTAAATAGCCTCAAAAACTACACAGTTAAAAGATAAGCATCTTAGCCACTTAGAAACTAAATTTGTAATGTTGATCAAATATAGATCATCGTTTATTTTCCTCAAGTTGAATGTGCTCATCAGGTCTTTATTCACGTAGCCTGCTAGAATAGCCTTTGCAATACAGGTAGAAGTGTCACTGTTTTTACAATGAAAGTTTCAAAGCAGCAGAACAAGTATCCTTATGCCCAGAAAACACAACTGATACCAATGAATAGCATTTCAAAGCTTTTAATCTCCATGACAACCCACCTCAGTTTCTTCAATAAAATGCCACTTTAAATGCATGCAAACATACTCATTTATGCACACCTACTATGTGTTCATAAATATCACCACTGCTGTACACCTTAAAAACATATATAATGCCATTGATGTCTTTCTCTTGCAAAACTAATCAGTCAGTGCTCCAGATAAAAACTTAATCTGTATCCTTCTGCTTATTTTAACTGTTGAATAAACAAAAGGCAAAGAGATGCATACAAAATATGTCTCAAAAATATAAAGACATACCTTGAGTTTTGGCAAGCATCAGGAGAAATATCTGACATTTAAATAAATCAGAAGAATCACTTCAAAGACCTACACAACAAAATCACAAATTGCATAGCAGAATTATTCACAGTACTTTTTCTGCCTCAGAAAGGAAATAGTTGTCTTAAATATTATAAGCAGAGTGCTCACTAAGCTGCGTGAGTAAGGATCCAATTATTGATGTGAGTCAGGCACTGATGTAAATGCGGCTCACACCTAACACTGGAAAATCACAACAAATTTTAAAAAGCTGTCCAAAGTTCAATTTAAGCCAGTCCAGGAAATGAGACATTACAGAGATTTGCCCATATAAAAGAAACAGATACCTGCTGCCATTTGCCCAGCTTGTAATACTGCATTTACAAAGCTCACTAATTACAGTCCGTTATCGTAGAATCATAGACTGGTTTGGGTTGGAAGGGACCTTCAGGTCATCCAGTTCCAACTCCCTGCCATGGGCAGGGACACCTCACACTAGACCAGGTTGCCCAAAGCCCCATCCAACCTGGCCTTGAACACTGGCAGAGATGGGGCAGCCACAGCTTCTCTGGGCAGCCTGTGCCAGGGCCTCACCACGCTCACCGTGAAGAATCTTGCCTGGTTTGTGTTTTTAGGACTACTGGTGCTGCCAAGGTCTGTAACACACCTGCTGGGAGGATGTACAGGATCAGTGCAGAATGCAGTGTTGTCACAAAGGAAGGATAGTGTATGCTCAGACCTGGAAGTGGGCCTGCCAGACTCTAATTTGCATAACCTGAATGGATAACCACAGCTACAACTCATACCCTCCTCCACCCTGTGGCTTCCAAAGGCAGCATGCCCTCTGCCTCGAGCCTCTGCTCCAGCAAATCCCGCCAGGATTTCTACAGAACCTGTTTTAACAACCTCTCATATCTAGCACTCCTACCCAATCACAATACACTTTATTAGTAAGGGTTAACTGCGTGTTTCAAGTATGATTTGTACCTGTTAAGCTACTCTGCAAGGTAATAGCCGACAAACTGAGCAGATCTCTTTTCCCTGCTTTCTCTCAGGCTGTGTCAAAGGCTAGCCTAGCCATAGAAAAGAAGAAAAGGAAAGAAGGAAAGGAAAGAAAGGAAATTGGAAAAGGAAAGGAAAAGGAAACGGGAAAAGGAAAAGAAAAAGGGAAAAGGAAAAGCAAAACACCACCCCTCACCTTCTCATGAGTCTGCTCATCACAAGACCTTTTATCCCAATGAGCATGGTCAGTGCACAGCGGATGACATGAAACTCCTGTGAACCTCACTACTGGCCTGGAAGCACAGGTGAGAAACTCAGCAGAGAGAACTCTTAAACAGCACCAGCTATCTTTAGGGATTGACAAGAACAAAAAGTCTTAGCGTTCTCCTTCTTATCTGTTCCCTTTCTGCACTGACCTCTGCTACAGAACAATAGGCATACAACAAAGGCCACTTCAGCACACCTGTATTTGCATAGTATGTCACAGGACTTTAACGGCTTACAAAGGGTTCCTGTTGAAAGCCTTCAGTGAGAATATGAACAGCTTGGCCCCTAAAAGAATCTCAGAAAGCATTATGGATGCAGGCTAGTTGGCTTGTATACTTTGCTAAAAGACACAACAGAACTGTGCATCAGAAAATGTGAAGAGGCAGGACAGGTGGGGGAGCATTCTGGAGTGCTGGAGTAACCAGCGCTGCACTACATAGCTAGCATGCAGGCATCCTCGAGAAGAAATCTATCAGATATGTTAACTTCACTTATTCATTTATGATTAGCACACTAATAAAAGTTCCTGTTTTATATCAGCACTAACTTTTGCTGTTATATCCAGTTCTGCTTCCTACAGTCCAAGTACATCTTACATAATGTACCAATACTAATAATGCTTTCTGTTCCAAAACTGTGGCCATCCCCCTTCCTATGTCTCTGTCAATAGTGAAGACATGTTGTGCATCCTAAAATGGTATTGCATTATACTATAAAACAAAGATAACTTGCTTAAACTTTGTGGATAAATGCCAAATTAAGTTTCTCTTCAAATTTCAGTACATTAAGCCTGCACTCCATTTCACTGCAAGCCAACAAAATGAGTCTATGTATTCCTCAAAAGTTACTGCTCTGCCCTGTAACTTGTTTGCATAATACCTTCCCTGCTTGAGAAACTTCAATATGAATTCTCATTGAGACAGAAACTCATCTGCCTTTCACTTAGGCATTTATGCTCATTCTATCTATATCTATATCTGGCAAAAAGACAGAAAGTCTTAAAGGCCAAAATTTAATTCTTTCCCTAAAGAAGACTTAAAATCTTTTCTCATAGTAAAAAGCAAGAGTTCCAGGGTGACTGAGGTATACAAGAGTTTACAAGGCAAAACAAAACCTTACTGCAAAAAAACTATTTGAGATGCTTTCTCTTCTAGCCTTTCATTGATGACCAGCTGCATCACTTCGAAGTTTTCATTATCCTTCCCCCCATAAAAATGGTCCACCTAAGTTACCAAAAGACACTGTATAATATATAATACATAATCTCCTCTCATTCATGTTGAATACTGCATGGAACCTCAAAATATTAATACTTGATTGTACTGTTTAGACTGAACATCTAAGTTTCTTACCTAGAGTTTCCCTGAAATGCTTTGTTTTGTAAGCTGATGCTGATGGTGACAAAGAGAGTTTAGCTGTTATTTAGGTACTTATTACTCAACAAAAGGTAACTTTTAACTTTAAAGGTAACTTTAAGACTTAACTTGCTTTGAATTTCTAAAATGCAAGGAGCCCAAGGTTGGCCTGTCCACCTCTACAGCAGGAATCATTGCAGAACATGAAGCCTGTAAAGAGTAACCTTATTGTTTTCTCACTATTTCTTTAAGGCATTGTTAAAATCAAATTAAAAAGACAGCAAGTTGGACTTTTCATGGTGCCTGATCCAGTTCAGAGTAGATTAAGAAAGCCACAAGTTCAGAGATACTAATTCTTATTCATCACAAGGATATTATTTACACTATAGCGATCACATTGATAACAACTTCATTCTCAACAGAGAACTCTGTGAACAGGTAGCAAAAAACTTTTGTTGCCACCTGTGTTTCTAATGGAAATCTAACATAGGGCCCACAGGTTTTACACAGAATTAGCAGAGCTTTTCAGCTGACAAGACCCAATGCAGGTTATTAGAAGATTTAGCCATGCAATCCATAGTAACAATAAGCACCTTCTTCCCACTGCATGAGTTTAAGGGTTAAAACAATGCTTTACTTTTTTAAGAAAAAAAAGTTTTATATGTTCATTTTGTAACTACTGCATCATGCAGTTAATTCTCAAGTCACAACTACTCTTTGTCTAGGATCCTAATGACATTTACAGGGCCTACAATTAAACAAACAAAAGATAATTTGCTATCTCTCAGTGTCTTGTCCTGTAAAAATCACATACTGTACTTCTACAGAAATGTATCTTTTCTTCTGTTTAGTTTGTTATCTACAGAGAAGAAGTTTTAGATATCTCTTTTTATGTCTCGTAGCTGTAGTCTCTAAACTGTATGTAATTGCTTTCAATGAAAAAAGAAAACTATAATGGGAATAGCTTTATTGTCATATTTTTACTAGTGGGTGTGAGAAGTGATTTAACTTACAGGTACTGATTATTTAATTGTATTGATATAGAGCATACAGCCTACCATGACTCGTGAATCATTTAGACTGACAAGAGGAGGTGTAAAAACTCTTCTTGCTTCTATTCTGCCACATCCTTCCAGTTTTACAAAGGAGAAAGCTTTATTCATAGGTGGGGGTTAGTAAGCCATTAAAGCTCTTGACAACAGCTATGAATGCATAAAGCAAACATGTCAAATCTATGAAGTATAATTCTGAAATTAACTGGATAATGAAACAAACTATTCTGAAGGATGACTGTATCATCAGATACACAATATAACTGACTCCGAGCCTACATGTTTTAAAAATAATCTTTGTAAACTTTACAAAATTAAGCTTATATGTAAATTGCTTATTCTAATGTGTTTCATTTCATTTGTTAGCGTGTGACCTTTACTCAACACAGTTGCATAAACTCATTTACTTTTTTAGATGTGAAAAGACACCACAAACTATTAGAGTCTTAGCTACTTCATTATGTATGAAAGTAATTGTAATGTGTACTTTTAAACCTATGGCCCTGCAACAGTAGTTGATTAAAAGAACATGAATTTAGTCTGCAAAATAATTGTGCTTTGGACAATATTTGACTAAAAATAATGAGCAGAATTTAGACAGCTTCTTGATCTGGCTTTCAGCAACTTGAACAGAAAAAGCTACCTACAGATAGGCTTGAATATGACTGAGTTCTACAGTAATAATATACAAGAATAATAGGGCACAGATTTTAGATATATAACAAAGCTCAGCTTTGGGGCTCAAAAGAGTCTGGTTTTCTTTCCTTCTTCAGCAGCTTTGTTCATGTTTTTCACCAAACAGAAGATGACAAAAAGCAGATGAGTAAGGGATTTAGATAAATCTCTTACGCTTTTTTCATTATCACTTTTTGATAAGGGTAATTAAAAATAAGATGCAAGTCATCTGCTTTCTTTAAATATAGTTTTGTATAGTTACAGCCAACTACACATTTTAAAGTTACACTTTTTCTCATTGTTTTTCCTATAGTATTTGAATAATAAATATCTTTGTGTGTTTTTTTCATTACGTAATATATGATCCAATATTGTTCTATTTTCAAAAATTCCTTTATTAGTATAAATGAATATTCTAAGAAGCTGGGTAAAAGTAATATACTGAATGCATTAACTAATTTGCCTAGCAACAGAAACAGTAAGGGTCAGATGAGGTTTTTCTTTTCATACTTTTTTTCTTGTTATTAACAGAAGAAACAAAATAAGGTAAAAACTGTGTTAGAGGAGATCCAGTACAGGTTAAAGAGTTTTGAACTAGTGATTATATTCATTAAACAGTGAAAAGGTCCTTTTAAGTACTGCCACGTGCGTGTTTTGCCAAAAACAAAGTGGTTTTCTTCAATAAATTACTAAAAATCTGCCTGGTACTTGTAGTCCAAGAAGAGGAATGTTGGTGAAGGGAAATCTTTTCTCCTTTTTTTTGTTTTGTACAAAAAACAACCACAATGGGTCTGCCTGCAAGGCAAGACATCTCAGAAAATGAAAATATTGACAATGGTTGCATACTCTGCACTTCAGAAGTGACATGTTAGTAATGGCCCATGGGAAGGAAGATGGCACATCTGGACAACTCTTTGGTGAAAACAAGTTATATTTTATGGAATAAAAATGAATGAAATTTTTGGCTGGCTGGATATCTTCAGATAAGGAAGCTAAACTATAGTAAGTAATGCAACATGAAAAAATTACTAGTTTCACTGGGATGACACTTGAAAATACTCCTGGTCTGCGGTGAAGTTTGCAGATCCTGACAGAAGAACCTTTCTGCTTGTAAATTTAGTACAGCTTACTTCTAACAACTGGGATTTCATGGTTGTTGATCTCCACATTGCTTTTCAGAACAGTGCATAACAATATGTTTATTTAAACATGAACTAAAAATTACAAGTATGGTAATTTGCCCTATTTATCAATTTATAATTACTAAAAAGGATGAAACCACTAGAATTGAACTTACCCTTTGAAATGACAGGATTGATGAGAATCATAAGAACAACTTAGACACCTGAGTAGTTAGTGAATGTGAGCATTAATACAGGATGTTGTAAGTCTGATACAGAATTCTATTAAAATATTGTTATTCAGCACCAAATTGTAAAAAATATTATAAATGAGGTGAAAAAGCATAGAATTTAAAAGCTTAAAGAACAGATAATGCAATTATAACAAGATACAGGTGAGCTACTTAAATTATCATATTCCACTTAACTCAGTGATCATAATCATTTTGCAACTCTATTATATTGAGCAATGAAGAATAATTTAGAAAATCATTGACTCCATCTAGTGGTGATTTTTTGTAATTTTCATTTGCAACTCTTGCTTTGGTAGGGAACTTTATACCAAGTGTTGTGGTTTAAGCCCTGTCGGCAAGTCAGCCACGCAGTTTCTACTCCTCCCCGCCCCCCCTCCCGGAGGGATGGGGAGGAGAAATCGAAAGAACGTAACTCCTACGGGTTGAGATAAGAACAGTCCAGTAACTAAGGTATAACACAAATCACTACTGCTGCCACCAATAATAATAATGATAAGGGAAGTAACAAGGGAAGAGAATATGATACCACCTGCCGAAAACGAGTCCGACTGAGCAGAGTGTGCCCTTCCGGGTAACTCCCAGTTACATCCCCCGGCATGACGTGCTGTGGTATGGAATACCTCTTTGGCTAGTTTGGGTCAGGTGTCCTGTCCCTGCTTCCTCCCGGCTTCTCCTCCTCCCTGGCAGAGCATGAGACTCACAAAGTCCTTGGTCAGGGTAAACATTCTGACCAGCAACTGAAAACATCGGCTTTATCAGTACTATCCCCAGGCCGAAAGTCAAAACCACAGCGCTGCACCAGCTACTTAGAAGGAGAAAAAGTGACTGCTGCTGAACCCAGGACAGTATCCACGCCTTATTCCATACCATTCATGTCACGCTCAGATCCCACATTTTCAATATACCCTCACTCTCATCTCAGTGCACTGTTATCTTAGTGCATGGACCAATCCCTGTAAAGCTGCTGAGTCCATCCGGTCCACGATGTTGGGCTCCATCTCTTGTAACAGTCTTTCAGGGCAGGAGAGGCTGTGTGCAGTGTTGGATCGTTGCCTGCTGATGCTGATCATTCCTTTACCGCAAAACTTATCTGGTTCTATCAAAGTTCATTCTCTGTTGGGATGATGGTCAGAGGGAAGTCAGGGCCAGTCGCTTGTGCCCTGCAGACTTCTAGTTGGTGGGCTATAAAAGTATTATATAGCAGGCAACAGCATACAATTGAGTTCATTGTCTGTTTTCCCCTAAAATCAAATCCCCTTGAGGTACGCATCGGCCTTCCCCATCTTCCCGCCTTACCCACCAAGTATATCCAGGTCCCTGAGCAAAAGCAATCCCACGAGTGGGTTTGCCTTTACCTGAAGCAGGAATAACCCAGACTGTCTTCCCCAGCAAATTCTTTATGTGCACCACAGGAACTTTGTCTCCCTCTACAATATGTAAAAGTTCTGACTGGGCTGGGCCAGCCCTGTTGGCAGATCCTCTGGTGTTGACCAACCAGGTGGCCTTTGGTAAGTGCGTATCCCAATGCTTGAAAGTTCCCCCACCCATTGCTCTCAGTGTAGTTTTTAACAGCCCATTGTACCATTCGATTTTCCCGGAGACTGGTGCATGGTAGGGGATGTGATATACCCACTCAATGCCATGCTCTTTGGCCCAAGTGTCTATAAGGTTATGCCAGAAATGAGTCCCATTGTCTGATTCAATTCTTTCTGGGGTGCCATGTCGCCACAAAATCTGGTTCTCAAGGCCCAGGATAGTGTTCCGGGCAGTGATGTGGGGCACAGCGTATGTTTCCAACCATCCAGTGGTTGCTTCCACCATGGTAAGCACATGGCGCTTGCCTTGGCTGGTTGGTGGGAGTGTGATATAGTCAATCTGCCAGGCCTCCCCATATTTATATTTCACCCATCGTCCTCCATACCAAAGAGGCTGTAACCGTTTGGCTTGTTTAATTGCAGCACATGTTTCACACTCATGAATAACCTGGGCAATAGTGTCCATTGTTAAGTCCACCCCTTGATCACGGGCCCATCTATATGTTGCATCTCTGCCCTGATGGCCTGAAGTGTCATGGACCCACTGGGCCAAAAATAATTCACTTTTATGTTGCCAACCTAAGTCCATTTGAGCCACTTCAATCTTAGCAGCTTTATCCACTTGGTTGTTCTGGTGTTCCTCAGTGGCCCGACTCTTGGGTACATCGGCATCTGCATGGCGTACCTTCACCATCAGGTTCTGCACCCAGACAGCGATATCTTGCCACAGTGCAGCAGCCCAGATGGGTTTACCTCTGCGTTGCCAATTGCTCTGCTTCCATCGCTGCAACCACCCCCACAGGGCATTTGCCACCATCCATGAGTCAGTATAGAGATAAAGTACTGGCCACTTTTCTCGTTCAGCAATGTCCAGGGCCAGCTGGATGGCTTTCACCTCGGCAGACTCGATTCACCCTCTCCTTCAGCAGATTCTGCAACTTGTTGTCAAGGACTCCATACGGCTGCCTTTCATCTCTGATGCTTTCCCACAATACGGCAGGACCCATCAGTAAACAGGGCATATTGCTTTTCAGTGTCTGACAGTTTATTATATGGTGGGGCCTCTTCAGCACGCATCACCTCCTCCTCTGGTGACATTCCAAAATCTTTGCCCTCTGGCCAGTCCATGATGACTTCTAGAATGCCTGGACGACTGGGATTTCCTATTCGAGCTCGTTGTGTAATTAGTGCAGCCCATTTACTCCATGTCGCATCGGTTGCATGATGTGTAGAGGAGACCCTGCCTTTGAACATCCAGCCCAGAACGGGCAACCGGGGTGCCAGGAGGAGCTGTGCTTCAGTGCCAATCACCTCCGAAGCAGCTCGAACCCCTTCATAGGCTGCCAGTATCTCTTTCTCAGTTGGGGTATAGCTGGCCTCAGATCCTTTGTATCCCCGACTCCAAAAGCCGAGGGGTCGACCTCGAGTCTCCCCTGGAGCTTTCTGCCAGAGGCTCCAGGTAGGACCATTCTCCCCGGCTGCGGTGTACAGTACATTTTTTACATCTGGCCCAGTCCGAACTGGTCCAAGGGCTACTGCATGAACTATCTCACGTTTAATTTGCTCAAAGGCTTGTTGTTGCTCAGGGCCCCATTTAAAATCGTTCTTCTTCCGGGTCACATGGTAGAGAGGGCTTACAATCGAACTGTAATTTGGGATGTGCATTCTCCAGAACCCCACAGCACCCAAGAAAGCTTGTGTTTCTTTCTTATTAGTTGGTGAAGACATTGCTGTTATCTTGTTGATCACATCTGTGGGGATCTGGCGACGTCCATCTTGCCATTTTATTCCCAAAAATTGAATCTCCTGTGCAGGTCCCTTGACCTTACTCCGTTTTATGGCAAAACCAGCTTTCAGCAGGATTTGGATTATTTCCCTCCCTTTCTCAAAGACTTCTTCCGCTGTATTGCCCCACACAATGATGTCATCAATGTATTGCAGGTGTTCTGGAGCTTGCCCCTGTTCCAGTGCATTCTGGATCAGTCCATGGCAGATGGTAGGGCTGTGTTTCCACCCCTGGGGCAGTCGCTTCCAAGTGTACTGGACGCCCCTCCAAGTAAAAGCAAACTGTGGCCTGCACTCTGCTGCCAAAGGAATTGAGAAGAATGCATTGGCAATATCAGTCGTGGCATACCACTTGGCTGCCTTTGACTCCAGTTCATACTGAAGGTCTAGCATGTCCGGTACGGCAGCACTCAATGGTGGTGTGACTTCATTCAGGCCACGATAGTCTACTGTTAGTCTCCACTCTCCGTTAGACTTTCGCACTGGCCATATGGGGCTATTAAAGGGTGAGCGGGTCCTGCTGATCACTCCCTGACTCTCCAGACTACGGATCAGCTTATGGATGGGAATCAGGGAGTCTCAGTTGGTGCGATACTGCCGCCGGTGCACTGTTGTGGTCGCAATTGGCACTTGTTGTTCTTCGACCTTCAGCAACCCCACAACAGAAGGATCCTCTGAGAGACCAGGCAAGGTGGACAGCTGCTCAATTTCCTCAGTCTCCAAAGCAGCAATACCAAAAGCCCATCGGTACCCTTTTGGGTCTTTGAAGTACCCTCTCCTGAGGTAATCTATGCCGAGGATGCATGGAGCCTCTGGACCAGTCACAATGGGGTGCTTTTGCCATTTCCTCCCAGTCAGGCTGATCTCAGCCTCCAGTACAGTCAACTCTTGGTATCCTCCTGTCACTCCAGAAATATAGATGGGTTTCACCACTTGACAGCTTGATGGCATCAGGGTACACTGTGCACTGGTATCTACTAGAGCCTTACACTTCTGTGGGACTGATGTGCCAGGCCATCTGACCCACACAGTCCAGTAAATCTGATTGTCCCCTACCTCCACCTGGCTGGAGGCAGGGCCCCTCTAACAGTCATCACAACGTTGGACACCTAAGTCGTGTTGAAAAGGATTATTCTTCGTTATCACAGGAGCTGGAGTAAAATCAGCTATTCCGCTCCATCTGGGAACCTGCTCACCAGAGACTGAAGATGCAGCTCTCACAGGACGATCAGCCTTGACCCTTGTTCCTATTTTCAATTCATGCACCCGTTCCTCCAAAGCTGAAGTAGGTTTTCCATCCCACTTCGTCATGTCTTCTCCGTGATCCCACAGGTAAGACCATAGGGTGGCCCATGGTGTTTGCCTTCTATATCTTCTCTCTCGAACAATAGGACGCCTTTTGTTAATAGCTGAGACGTGTGTTGGTACACGTGAGGAGCTGGATAAATCAGATAGATCGTCCCTCAATTGTTTGACATCCTGGGACAGTTTTTCCACAGCTGAGATGGTGGAAGGGGTGAGATTGTCTTCAAACTCTCAGAGTTTATGAATCATTTCATCCACTGTTAGTGGTACTACGTCATTCCAGGTTACTGTTGCCAATGAATGGGCATATGATGATGGTGCATTCCGTGTAAGTTTTCGCCACATGGGTCGTGTACATTCGATTTCATCTGGGTCTATGGGTATATCTCCGTTATTCGGTTTGGTGTGATAGATCATCTCTATGATGGCTGATTCCCTCAGAGACTGGATGCCCTTGTCTAAAGTAGTCCACTTGGCCGAACGACTCATAACATCATCCTTGTATGGAAACCTTTCTTTCACAGCTGCCAAGAGCCGCCTCCAAAGACTGAGGGACTTTTTCTCTCTTGCAATTGCTTTGTCAATTCCTCCTTCTCTAGCAAGTGATCCCAGGTGCTTGGCTTCCGTACCTTCAAGTTCGTGACCATCGGCCCCATTGTCCCAGCATCGTAGCAACCAGGTGATGATGTGCTGCCCTGGTTGACGGGTAAAATCTTTTCGCATATTCCGTAGCTCGGTTGAGGTCCGAGGTCGAGAAGTCACCTCTTCTTCTTCTTCGTCATGTGATGATGACTCCTGATCAGATGGTGCCCTGGGTGGTAAATACATTGTTTCTTCATCTTGCCTCACCCTTCTTGCCTCTTTTTTGCTTTTTCTCTTGCGTACAGGGGCAGTTGATATTGGTACAAATTGGTCCTCTGGTTTAGCTGCAGTGATTATCACTGTGGTTTGAGTAGCAACTGTACTTGTCGCTGGGGGTGGTGTAGCTACTGTGCTTGGAGCTGGGGCAGCTTCACTGTTGCAGTCGAAGTTTGAGTAGCGGCTGTACTTGTCGCTGGGGTAGCTGCACTGTCTGTTGCAGTCGAAGTTTGAGTAGCAGCTGTACTTGTCACTGGGGGTGGTGTAGCTGCTGTACTTGTCACTGGGGTAGCTGCGCTGTTCATTGCAGCCAAAGTTTGAGCAGCGGCTGTACTTGTCGCTGGGGGTGGTGGAGCTGCTGTGCTTGGAGCTGGAGTAGCTGCGCTGTCTGTTGCTTTGCCCTCATCCAGGGACATTTTTTTCCTTTTGAAGGTGCTGGATAGTGTTGAACAAGGCCCGGTAAGCATAGGCCAAGCCCCAGCACGTTGACATGATTTGTCCCTCTCTGGTATGACCAGGATGACAACACACCTCATTTAAGTGTTTTACTAATTCTTCTGGATTTTACACTTGTTCGGTGGTGAAATTCCAAAGCACTGGAGGGGCCCACTGACCTAGATACTTGCCCATACTATCCCACACACCTTGCCACTCATGGCTGTCCAGCCTCGGGGAAAATCTCTCAGTCCCCCTATATCATCGTCTAATCCCAGACAAGACCCAAACCTGACTCTGCTTAACTCTTGAGATCAGGTATAATGGTTGTGAACAAAACACACTCTGTATGCATGCCAACATGGTGATCCTCATCACGATCAGCAAACAGGTCTCAACAGTATTAAAAGGCCATTCAAAAACTGCGAAACTCTCAAACAATGCTGTAAACGGTCTGGGAGGGTGTGAGAATGTCTCCTTCACAGGCTGACTACCCGAGAAGGAGAAAAAAGATGTGTAATTGCTAAGCACTTGTATTATATACTTCCCAAAGTATAAAGGTGGTGACCACACTGGGAACATAAGCCAGATCAGTTTCATGATCAATGAATCTATTGTATTACAAGTCATTACCATAAGGTACAATGAGACAATAACCTTAGCCCAAGCCTCACACTTGAAAAGCACTAACACAGCAAATACCAGCTCTAAGTAAGCTATGACATATTGAAACTGTGAGATCAAAACCAATAACTTTGAGAGCCAATAAATCAGCATTGTGACGAGTGACTATTAATCCAAAACACTGAATGCTTACCACAGATATGATTAGACACACTCTGGTCAGATCTGTTGTTATCTCAACCCTTCGTGCCCCACGCTGGGCGCCAAAAAGAACTGTCGTGGTTTAAGCCAGTCGGCAAGTCAGCCACGCAGTTTCTACTCCCCACCTCCCAGCCCCCCCCGGAGGGATGAGGAGGAGAAATCGAAAGAATGTAACTCCTATGGGTTGAGATAAGAACAGTCCAGTAACTAAGGTATAACACAAATCACTACTGCTACCACCAGTAATAATAATAATGATAAGAGAAATAACAAGGGAAGAGAATACGATACCACCTGCCAAAAACGAGTCCGACTGAGCAGAGCGTGCCCTTCCAGGTAACTCCCAGTTACATCCCCAGGCATGACGCGCTGTGGTATGGAATACCTCTTTGGCTAGTTTGGGTCAGGTGTCTTGCCCCTGCTTCCTCCTGGCTTCCCCTCCACCCTGGCAGAGCATGAGACTCACGAAGACCAGCAAATGAAAACATCAGCTTTATCAGTACTATTCCCCAGGCCGAAAGTCAAAAACACAGCGCTGCACCAGCTACTAAGAAGGAGAAAAAGTGACTGCAGCTGCTGAACCCAGGACACCAAGCTTTGATTTTAATTTGTTACACTTCAAGAAACAACAACAGATGACAACAGCAAGCCAGCTGATTGATATATGAAACGCTTTTAGACTTTTTATAGTATTCAAGTAAATCAGTTTCAGAACCTATGCTTAAGTGTACAAATTTTAACCTTAGGAAAATCAGTTGGTAGTAATGCCCTTATTTCTTCCAAGAACAGTGCTGAAAATATCTTGCAAAGAAAGTCAACATAATTTCTCATACACTACAGCTTGGAAAGCTGACACAGGGGTAAATGAGACAATTTTGGCTAGTGCCAGAATGTGGAAAAGAACCTCAGCCTCATCAGCCACTTGGCTCAGCCTTGTCCTGCAGAGAACCAGGATAAGGGAGGCAAAGCCTTTCTCCTTGTATGTCTTTGGCTCAAATCACAGACTAGTGGTGACTGGTACTCTGCAATACATATGAAATTAAATACTCTATTTTCTTTTTATAACTCAGAGGAGGGACCCATGCCACTGCAGCCACCACATTGGCTATGATAAGTAACGAAGTTTGCAGTCTGCTGAGATGATATAAAGACTCAGACCTCAGAATATGATCTGCTTACTCAGGCCCCATGAGTGTACAATTAAACGGCATGAAGAAATTTACACTGCCACTCGCCGATGATCTAATTTATTTCATAGAAAACAAACAAACAGGTTAAGTCCCCAGGGCAATAACTGTCATTTTTCAGAAGTATTTAATGCAGATGAAGTAATTCTGAATACTCCTGTTTATATAACAATTAAAATGTAATTTTAGGCTGCCACATGTTTATTCAGGGTCACTGAAAGGAAAATTGGGTCCATAGTGATCAGAATAAAATGAATTAGAGACGAAAATGAAGACCATTGTCTTTGGGGGCATGTGGACATCAAACAAGGTTAGTTTTAATTTCTGCTGGACCTCAGGAAGGAGGCCCAATATTTATCTCTAGAGTTTCCATGACAAGGCAACAAAAATGTCCCAGATATTGTTCTGCTCTATGTAAAGTCAAATACATAACACCGCCCAATCAATAATTTGGAAAGCTAGGAATAGATTGTGAATTGGTCCACAGCTCTGATAAAATAGCAGTTACTGACAGTCCATAGGCAGGTTGATCAGGGTTCAACTCTAGCTTGATCTGACTATCACTATCTTGACAGTCACAGTCTGCACAGCAGTATCATCTAGGACACTGAGCAAAGGATTAGCACTATAGTGAACTGTGCTTTCAGAGCTAAAATTTGAATGTTGAAAGCATTCACTTCACAGTTTATATATATCCACAGATTATTCTGAGTAAACTTGGCAAACGGAGCACTCTCCTAAAAGTGGTATAAATAGTACATGTCAATAAAGAAGCTCATTTACCCTCTGGTTTTAATCAACCACAGTTGATCCACAGAATTTGTACAGCTAAGCCCTCTCCCACTCAAACCTATATTCCTTTGACAAGGGTACTAATGAAAATTCACTGGATTGAAGGAATTCTTAGCTACTAGCACTCATTCTCCCCAGTTATTACATGTGTTCAGTACACCACTTCTAGGACAAAGTAGCATTCTGCACGCTGTGCTTGTCAACACCTGTGGATGAATAGGGCATCTTTAAATAATTCTCTAGACAACTGAGAGTGACTTGGTAGCTAAGTAGCTAAAAAATGGTAGAATTTTATAGGGTACTTATTGCTCTGACATGATTATCAAAACAAAAATTTAGAGGAATCTTTTTCTTTTCCAATTTTCAATTCACCCAGGGTGATTTCAGGTCTTCATGCATGAGACAACTACAGCTTAGCAAGAGATCAGTCATTTAGGGTATATTACATCCTCTACAGCATCTAACTAATAATTTGATATGAATAGTTTTATATGAGTAAGAGTTCTCTTCTGATTGCCCATAAACAAGATGTAGATCAACAGAATAAATGCAGAACTTGAAACAAATAGAGTAGTACATTTCTCATGCAGCAAATAGAGTTGTAAGAAACACAGCTTTATTAACATACTAAAAGACCAATGCCAGGTACCAGCACTTTTCTATTTGCCTTTTAAATTATATCCCAGAGCTGTCCCCCAGTGCACAGTTCCAATACTGTGGTCTTATAGCTGTATATCAGAATGTTCTCTTCCTATTAAACTCATACCTTCAGGAAAGGAAAAACGGCTGAACAGAAGAAAAGACCTTTTAATAGGAATAATTTTCCATGCTTCTGGTTTAAAAACTATCAATTTTATAATAAAATTCTTTATTTGTAACTATTTGCGTATTGGAAAAGAATAAAGGCTGTGCTCCCTTGATAGCGATCCAATAAAAGAATGTATTCATGGAACTAAATAATCTCCTGCTATTTTTAACCTTTTGTCTAGCCAATTTTCAGATCTTGGGCAATTTGCAGAATGTGAGAAGTCTGGATAATCATGGATTGTTGTAGTGAGTTTTAGCTCTAAATTTCTGCAATGAGATAATACTTATGAGACAACATCTCAATCAACCTTATTTGCATTCTTCAAAGGTCTTTCTCAGTAGAATGGGAAGATAGTAAATTAAAACCAGAATACTTACGTAAGGGTACCACAGTTGAATTCGGGTGCAGGGTACATCATAATCACTAAAACAACCAAGATTTCAAGTTGTCTATTTCAGAACTTAGAATTTAATCTCATCTCAGTGCTTGAGAAGAAGTTTAAGATCAAATTTCTTTTCTCTGTAAATACAAAAGAAATCATTGGTAACAAATACAAAAAACCAAGACTCATTTGTCACCAGTGAATAACACTTCCTTGGCTGGTGTTAGCTTATCTGGTATTTTCCTTACATCTATTCATGAACTGCACTGCATAGGCCCTTCCCTTCCATACTCTACTGCAGCAAACAAAATTCAGATATCTATCGCAATCCCCTGATACCTTCATACTTTTTACTTAAGTGAAGCACATTTGCAGAGAGGTCACTGAGGTCATCACCATTTTTCTTCTGCTTTTGCCAGACTCCTGAACTAATCCTTCATGGTGAAATTCCTATATTAGAATCTCAGTCTTTTGAAAAGTGATGAAATATTACAAACCAACAATGAAATTGCAACATACAGTCTGGATATTGGAGCTGAGATCTTCATTTATATATTATTCAAAGGCATTTGTGCAGCACATGACAGCTATGTACTCCCTCAGAGTACACCATCAGTTTTGGTGGACCTGTGTTTCTGTTTTGTCTGGGCCGATGAAGGGATTACAGGGTCCGCTGAAGGATGATCTACCATTGTCTGAGAAGTCAAAATTAGCATCTTGATTGTCACAATGCCAAAGGTCTTTAAATACTACATGTTTAAAAAGAAAAAAACCTTATTTTGTCAGGGCAGCTTTCTTTTTGGCTGTGAAGCTTTGCCACTGTATCTGTAAAAATTATAAGGTTTTTATCCATGTTATTGTGAATGATGTGCAGAACATCAGTGTCAAAGGAAAAGAAAGTAAGACTGACAGAATATTACATGAAAGGAATTTAAAGTCAGCTCTAAATGGTGGTCAACCCTCAATGATAATTCAGTGATGCTTTCCAAAATCTAAGGCTCCTCATTAAAGATAAGCAAAACAACAGCATGTCATATTTTATTAAGACAGAAAAATTAGTATTCATGACCTCTCCAGTAGGATTCTCCATGAGCTTTTAGCAGAAGTAACACACTGAGGAGGGAACAGACAGAAACTTCCAAATAAAAAAGCCATCATACGATGTACATTTTTGGTTAATTTCAAGATGCTTCAGCAATTTCTGCTTCTGCATCCACTGACTGCTCCCTCATCTTAGTCTTCTGGGATGGCTTAATATAACCTCTATCCTTCTGCACTGATATGGACTTGTTTAGTTATTACTTGATAAGTAATCTAACTACAGTCTATCTGACTGAAATACTTCTGTTCAACAGGTTTCAGCTAAGTTTGCTTACTCCTGCTCATTTATAAAAACTTGAAGATTTCCACAGTAAACTAAACAGAAAATACCAGTCCTTAAAGGAACAACCCTGCCCACCTTTAAAATAAGTATTTTATTTAAATGCTCAAAGATAATGTTTCATATTCTACTTAACCTTTGTAGATAAGATTCTTGCTTGAGGTGTGTTAGGAATTTCATAAGCAAGGCTACCTCTCTCCCAAATGATGCAAAATATTTGTACACTCAAATGAACATCTCAAAAAACCTTATCTTCTTTTAAAGATTTAAGTAATACTGAAAGACTTCAGCCTTCAAAGAACTAAGTGGCAGTAGAATACCAAAACATTTCCCCAACTACCTCTTTTCCTTAAAGCTGTTTACTCTATGAAAAAAAAAGATGCAATTTTCCTTTGAAATATTTCATAAGTCAACCAAAAATATTTCTTTTTACAGAAACAAATTCAGAGTGCTGAAGAAGCTATATGAAACCATTTCTCTTTAAGACCTAACAGTGTTCTCCTGTCCTTTAAAAAACAGGATGTTATCTTACTCTGAAAAGATATTGTGGCTGCCTGTTTGCATCTCAATCAAATACTTCACAAAGTATCATCAGCATCACCCACAACCTGCAATTAATGACTCTACAAAATGCTTTCGGCAAAGCAAGTATTAACAAACATTTAAATATAGCTTTCAAACATAAAACAAAACATTCAAGCAAAGCAGTATATTTACACCTATAGGCTAGAGGGTTTTTTGTTTGGATTGGGAGATAATATGTGCAAGGATTCCTGCCTCTCATTTACAAGATGAAAAAAGAAAAAACTTTCTAAATTTTTTAATGAACCTAAAAATCTCAATAAGCAAGCAGGTAAAAACCCATAGAAACATAAACTACAACTGGTCATCAAATGTAGAAAGGTAATTTTAAGTGCTTTCTCAAGTTCAGGAAGGCTAACATATATGTAATCACCTTCACCTCCATATCATGGTTGTTTCCCCATGGTCCCTCTACGCTTTGCCTCTAACAGCGTGCTGATTGTGAATCACAGTGTTCAGACACAGCAAAAGAGAAGCACCATTTAAACTTTTAGCTCAGGAAGGAAAAGATTATAAGTAATTTAGCTTATGTCCTGTCTGAAAGGCCAAAGAGTGGAACAAAGTGGTATTACATTTATATAGACACATTAAGCTCCCATCCCAGAATGAACACCGCAGTGCATGCAGCTCAGGAGCTCCACGGGGTGAAGCCACACTGTCTCACAGGAGGGAAATAGCACGCTTAAATACTATTGCTCACATACCTGCTTATTATCTGAGCAACCTGGTACCAGGACACCTGAAATTGCTGTTTTGTGAGGAAATTCCTGCTGCCAATGTGGCATGTTTGAACCCAAAAGACATCACAGTAAGAAACGATTTCAGATCAAAACATTCAAACAAGGACCAGAAAAGATAAAAAAATTTCTAACAGTTCTCCAACACCTAAAGAGGGCCTACAAGAACTATGGAGAGGGACTTTTAACAAGGGCATGTAATGATAGGACAAGAAGAAATGGCTTTAAGCTGAAAGAGGTTAGGTTAGATATTAGGAAAAAATTCTTCCCTGTGATGATGGTGAGTCACTGGATCAGGCTGCCTAGAAAACTCGTGGATGCTTCATCCCTGGAAGTGTTCAAGGCCAGGTTGAATGAGGCTTTGAGCAACCTGTAGAAGGTGTCCCTGCCCATGGCAGGGAAGTTGGAACTAGGTGATCTTTAAGGTCCCTTCCAATCCAAACCATTTTATGATTTGTGGTAAATAGGGAGCTAGTACTTTTCAAAGGGTTATATGAAAACAAAGGAACCAAGAGAGTCCATGATTTTAAAAAAATAAAAAAAAATAAAGGTAAGCTCTCCACCGCCCTCCTAAAACCAATGAAAGAATAACGACCTGATTAGTTATACTTTGAATTTTATTAATATATACCCACATCCAAATGTAGCATAAAATGCTGCCATCATGGTTAGGTCCTAAAAACTTAACAAGTGATGACACAACTGAGCATCTCTAGAAGTGGAGTTCTAGACAGCCTACCATACTTCAGATGTTTAGAGGAGGATGCTATTTCTTGTCAGAGTTTTACATAAATATGGAAAAATGTTTGAGGCTGCCTCATTAATAAATAAATAAATCAATCAATCCATTTGAACCAGCAGAACGCGCAGATACATTAAAATGTTAATTCTTCCTTCTGAGTTCTCTCTCCATTCTCTACAGGACTACCTGAGTGACTGATAAAACACTGAAATAAAACAAAAATGTTCAGACTTTTTCTGACTGATAATAATTACTAATATATATATATCTCAAACAGAACATATGAGCTGACCCGCATGGAATATTCTGTATTTGGAAATTACCAGCCTACAGCAAAGAAATAATGGTATATACTACAGCTTCCTTTTGACTCAGCCTGTCATTACAGCAGCATTCAGATGGCAAAATATCAGCATAAACATCAAATACACAGCTTTCGTTGAGAAACTTCATTTTACTGTAGCAATGCCATTGTGCCCAAGCACAGGGAAAACAAGTCAGCACTGCAACTGGCCTTAACGTGGGATAGGTTAGGCCCCGTGAGAACAAGCTGCAAAAGACAGTATTTTAACAGCAAAGAAAGTACATCTCTCAGGAAAAAAAAAAAAAAAAAAAAAAAAAAACACAAAACCTAACCCAATCCAAAAAACAACTTCTGGGTTCCTTAGGAAAGTACTCCAACAACAAAGGAAGCGACTGCCCGGGATGCTGGGCTAAGGGTGACGTTTACAGAGACAGGCCACGTTAGACAGGGCAATCTCGTCCAGTGGAAGGTGTCCATGCCCGTGGCAGGCAGGTGGTTTGCAACTAGATGATCTTAAGGTCCCTTGACACTCTATGACCTGCACCTCGTCAGGACAGCGGCTACTGATGAAGACAGGTGAGGCTGCCGACGCGCCACCGCCTGGACACGGGCATTTGCAGGGGTTTGCTCAGCGCGGCAGCGGCCACAGAAGCCAGGGAGTGCCGGTTCCTGCCGCCGGCCTCAGCCATCCAGCGCCGCCCGCCGCGCTCTCCAGTCAAGTACCGATCTCCATGTTCACACATCATCACCCGCGGAGCCGCCATGCCTGGCCGACGCGGCCGAGCACCGATGCAGAGAGTGGTGGGCGGGGCCCGGCGGGAGGCTGGCTCCCCACTTCCGGCCCAGCGGCGGATGTTGGAGTTTGAATTATCTGTCAGTTAGCTAGGCCGCCGCTGGTGAGTAACGCTCTGAGAGGTTGAGGCATTGCCTTGCGGCCTTTGGGCGGGCTGAGCCTGAGGTAGGGAGGGGAGGGCAGGGCTACCCTGCACGGGGAGAAGAGAGGCAGATTGGGGCTGTGAGCCGCCGAAGGGGCAGTGTGAGCAGTCGTAGTTTTCTGGGAGCGAAACCCGCGGGGGCGAGTACCCCAGCGCGGCCGCGGGACGCAGGGAAGGAAGGAGGGAGGGGGGGAGGCGGGACGGGGCCTCGCTGGACGGCTCTTCCCACAGATAGCGCCGCGGCCGTTCTGCCTGTTGAAAAAGACGTCGGCCAGGTTTGTTGGTGGGACTCGGGACAGTCAGCGGCCGCCCGCATTTCAGTGAGTTGGGCTTCCTGGAAGCGTGGCATGTGCCGGGGGGTGGTCTCCTTGCAGGACACGGCGTCGTGTTATACACCGCGAGGGGAACGTGTACCTTTAGGGCATACAGCACGGACGGGTGGAATCCGGGAGGGTTCTTTGTCCGTATGCCGGAGAAAATGTGTCCCTGGAACGTGGCCTCGGGGGTTGTGTTTGTTTCTTTTACCATTCTCTAGTTAAAAAACTCCTTAAAGCACTTTCTGTTTTGGAGCAGTAAAGAGGTAACTCGGCAAAACCTAAATATCCGCTTTGAGGATTTTTTTTTTTTTTTTTTTAGTCTGTTTAGGCAAAGTAAACACATTCTATTTACACTTGGGTTTTCATAAACACTGCGTGGTAACGTGTTCCTGTGTTGCAAATAGACTGGTGCTGCACTGCTTTATTCCTGTTGAAAGCCCCGTAGGACTTGTGCCCGGAGCCTCAATGGTTGCTGTCGCATATCATTTTACCTTGCAAATTTGAGCTCCAGGTTCATTTCACTGAAAGACTTTGAACCAAATAGAAGGAATTTGGGAGAGGGGGAATGTGGTAGCGATTTTTTTTTTTTCCCCTGTTTTGTTAGAGCCAAGGAAAGGTACAGAAAGGTGCATTTCTTGTTTCCAGGCACATATGTGCGTTCTCCACCGGCAGGGCTTTTTACAACCCACAGAGGTGAAAATCTGATCTTGTGTGGTATATAGAGGCTGTTTGTTGTCGCTCTGATAAGTTCAGGACGGTGAAACTGGTGGTGACCATTGGGAAATGCCGAAGAGAAGGGAACGTGTGAACTGCGTGCTGCTCTTTCGCTGCCCCTGTACCTGATCGAGTTTGGGTTTTGTAACTTAGAAAAAGGGAAATGTGTTTCTGGGAAAACTGTAGTCAATTATTTCACTGGGCTGTCGGTGCAGTGTGTTCTTAGGAGCCTCTTGACCTAATTCCGTTGCGGCGCTGTTTATTTTTTAGATTCTTTTCCTTTTAGACGAAGGTCTTTTGTGTAGAGCTACTCCGGTTCTCTAACACAGTGCAGTGGCCTTATGTCTGAGACTTCTGCCTCCCTTTTTCGTTTTTGTTTTTTCTTTCTCCATAGAAGTCTTCCAAAAACTCCAGTGAAGGAGCTGCCGTACTTTGCAGTAGTTCGGATTAGCCTGAGGTTTGTTCTCGAAGCCTGTACCTGGGGGTCATGAAAACTAAAAATACCAAAACTGCGATAGCTCAGAGTCTGTCAGGCTACCGGCTGCCTCCCTGCTCACTTTGGCGTGTGTGAAGGAAGTTGTCTGCCTACCTGTGAGGTCAAGCGTGGAGCTGGAGGCAGTCACCTAGGATTCTTTGTCTTGCAAAACTTATGTAATCCTTTCTTCAGCTTTCTAAGAGAAAGGCAAGTCAAAGATCTACATATATGCTCTGAAAAGGGTTCTACTTTACACTAGAGAAAGAATAATCGTGCTACAGTGAAGAAACAAGTGTTTTTAATTTTTTTTCCCAAGGTGGGCTAGGTTGTGTGGTGTGGCACACAGTAAAGGCCAGCTGCCCCTATATCCATGTTAATATATCTTGGAGATCTCATTTTTAGGGGCATGTGATGTTTGAAAGAAATGCAGGCTAGGTTGGTGTTTCCAAATAAATTATTTCCCAGTCTAGAATGTAAAGTACATAGTTCTAAATAGTGTAAATTCATCTTTATGCATGTCCCTGTCCCCTCACTGGTTTTTTTGTTGTTGTTTGTTTGTTTTTCATTTTGGATCAGGATTTCATCAACTACGCCAGGATCCCTCATTTCCTCCAAACAGTGGAGACTATCTTCATAGTTACATCACTATCCTATCCAGTTAATTTTTAATTCCAGATTCCTCAGTCTTCACTTGAGCTGGAGTCACTGCCACCTCCTTGGTTGTCCATGGCTCATTATTTTTGATGTTTAAGATAACTACAAGCTCTACTGTACAAGTAAGTCTATACGTAATTAGCTGATGCACTGGACTTTACTTGCAAAGAGAAAACAGAGTACCTTGTTTGGTAATTTAGGGAAATAGTTAAAATTTGCTGCGTTTCACTGGGCTGAGAATATGTTTTGCGAACATCTGCATCCTGCTTTCTGAACCTCTGTCTCTCACAATAACAGCTGAATTTTAATATTCTTTTGTTCTTGATCCCATTTTTAGTTTACTGAGTTTGGGTGGGGTTTTGTTTGGTTTTCTTCAATTTAAAATAAATGTAAAAGTGGTATATATTGGTCATTGTTAATGCATGAGATGTATTTAACACCTCACTTCTTTTTCATGACAGCCAGAAAAATTCAGGATGAGTGAAAACAATGATTTACACATTCAAAGTTCATGTAAGTAAGGTTTTTATTTAACGGTTATAGAAAACTTTAATCTGCATATATACAGGAATAACTTGCTTTATTTGGGCTCAAAGAACTGATAGATTTTCAGTACTCAAATTATGTTGGAACCACTTGTGTCAGGGAATGAAAAAGAAGTAACTGGTAAACATCCTTGGATTTGTTTGTTTGAAATTTTGAATTTCTTGAATATTTTAAAATAATCTTTTCTGCAGATATTCTAAGAAAGTAACCTTGGGAATTAGCCTCCTAATCACACACAGGTGTGTTTGAGGTGTATCATTCAAGACTTTCTTAGGCTGAAGCAGTACCTCTAGTCTCATCATGACTATGTCCTTGATAGAATATTGAAAATGTATCTTGCATCTATTGAGAATTGAAAGGAAGATACTAAATCTCAGTGGAAATGTTTTAGTGGACTAGGAACTACAGAAATGGGGAAAATCTAAAAGTTTTAGTTGACTTCAATGATGTCTCAAGGTCCTTGAATGTTTTGGAACTAGCACGTTTTAAAAGCACTGGTAGCATCTGACTTGACACATGCAGTTAGGATACCATTCATATGCTTTGCACAAAGGTTATCACAAAGGTATACAAAGAAACAGTTAAGTTGCTTCATGGGTTCTAATATGGTGGTGTCTTTATGTACAATACTAAAACCAGTTATGTTTCACACACGTTTGGACATTGTTAGCCATTTGATAATTATCTTTAGGTATTTTGGAAAGAATGTTTCAGTTGGGAGTGCAGTTGAGTTATGAATTTAGCTTGGGTAATAGTCCTTTCCTGAATCAGAAGGCAGGTGGAACTGGTGAGGTATTTTCTTTTTAGTAACTACAAAAGGAGCAAGTAGTACCCTCTTCCGTATTTACTGTAGAAATCAACATTAAGCAGAGAGGGGTGCTTACTGTCCTTTATCCAGTAATCTACTTCAAGGTGCGTGTGATTTAGAGACATAAAGATTATTTCTCTACAAGTGATTCATAGTAATTCATACATTCATTATGTGATTATAGACATGATTCTCTATTTTAGGTTGTGTTCTCTGTGGACGGACAGATGACTGCCCTGAAAAGTATGGAGAAAAAAAGACCTATGTGGACTACAATCTCACTGTTCATTATTACTGTTTGGTAAGTATGTGGAATTGATCTTGGAGCTTGTCTGTTTTAACAGAAAAATAACTAAATAGAACATATTAAATAGTAATAACCTGTCCAAACAGTGTTATAACAGTTTTGTTGTTGTAAAGCCTGAAATCTCAAGTTGAAATTGTAGCCTTGAAACCTGTCATGCAGCAGATAAAATAAATCCCCAAAAGACTTACCCAAAACTAAATTCTGTTCATTATCAATTTAAATTACTTAGTTCCTCCAACCTGTTATAGCAATGAAGGTTCATATTAAGAGAAAGGGAAAAGATGCACATGCATATTTGCTTATGTAGGAGAATTAGAGTTTTGAAATTTGGAATGTGAAAATTCCACCCGTTGTCAAAAAAAGTAGAGAAAAGTTGTCTCTGTTTTTTCTTGTTTCTCATTAGTTCTTACTTAGCTGTGAGTTATTCTACAACATTACCTAGGTGTTGTAACACTGAAGAAATAGCCCTACTATTCAGTTTAGTAATACGCACCCTACTGATCATGTAGAACTACAGTATCACTATTTAGAAAAAGCTTGTAATTTGAACAGAGCTATAAATATAAACTGCAATTGAGTATCTTTTGTTATCACTTGACAATTTACAAGATTCATATTCTTAAAGGTATGCTTGAACTACCTTTTAAACTCTAAATTTTTGCAGACCTTTAAAATAATACAACTACTTTTTTTTAAAAAAAGGTTTTTTTGTTAAGAAACACAGTTTGAATTTTTTTTCCCAAGTTTAAAAAAAAGTCTCAAGAATATCAGGAGCAGTTTGAGTGTTTTGGGTTTTTGGTTTTTTTCGTTTTTTTTTTTTTTCTTTAACTCAATCAGTCTTTAAAAATTGTGTTGACTGCAGATGGTTTACTAAGTTGTATATTGAATCCTTCAAAGCCTAGGCAGAGTGGAAGTTTTCTGAATTTACATAAAGATTGATTTATTTTTTTTTTTTTTCTTAAATAAATTTTAAGCAGCTGGAAGGAAATTTAGGTGAGTTCATGATGATTTTGCCTCATGTATAGGCCATATGAAATAGCAGAAAGAAGGCCTTTCCTCGTGGAGCAAAACAGCTAGAAAAGGGCATGCTTCCAACACTGAGCCTTATGATTTATAAGATACTTTACTGTGATGAGCTTCCTGCAGTCATCTGTTAGTTTTGATCCCTGCTGCTTCTTAAAAACAAATAAAATCCTGTGATTTTACTTAACTACAATGAATATTATATAAGAAAAGAGTTCTTCTAGGAAGAAGGCAGTTAGTGATGCAGTTTGATTTTTCTTTGCTAAATGTCTCGCATTTGGGAAAAAAAATACATTCTTAATTTGGTCTGGTATAAAATTTTATATTTATTTGACTAAAATATTGATAAAACTCTTCAGTTAGAAAATGATGCTGTGTTAAAATTATAAAATAAATATAAAATGAGATTGTAAAGAATATAGGAGGCATCAAGTTGTGAAACTAGTTACTTGAATTTTGTGATGTAAGTGCCTTGCTTAGTAACTTTAAATTATCATTAGGCTCTTCTGACTTTCCTAGTTACTGGATTCTGTTTTATTTAATTTTCTAAAGTGAATTACTCTTCCTCTTAGGTTGCACTTCAGTAGAGATACTTCCTACTGTGCTTCATTATCTCCACAGCACAATTGTCATTCACATTAACTAAACTAATTTAATTTTGCTTCCTCTGAAAGTAATTGTTTGACAATTACCTGAATAGTCTGTATACTTTCAAAGGAAGGTAGAACACACCATCTTGGGTTCTACTGTATTACCTAAGACTTTGATGTTATGAAATATTTATTTTCATGTTACTATTCCCTACTGTGTCGTACCAGATAAAATGTATAGATGTTTTGGATTAGTTTTAAAATTTTTCATCATTAAGATGTTTGCACACAAGCTTTGTTAGACTAAACTTCTTTTACTTGACAAATTCAATGTAAGTAATTGTAAATCTTCAGGTGGGTGAATGTTTTAAAATACTTAATTTGCTTTCATAGTTGATGTCAAGTGGCATTTGGCAGAGAGGGGAAGAAGATGAAGGTGTAGATGGATTCTTAATTGCCGATATTAGAAAAGAAGTGAATAGAGCTTCAAAACTGGTAATAATGAAGTCTTTGGCCTTTACGGGGGGGAGAAAGTAACTTTTAAGTGCACTTAAAACCTGTGGGGTTTGTTTTGTTCTCTTGACAATGGGCAGTGTGCTGAGCGTATTCAAGCATCTGGATTTTACATTTAAGTAACAAGTATATTGGGTTCTTGGAAGCCACAAAAGCTAATAAAGCCTGAAAAAGTTTATTAATATTTTTATTTTCTGGGTATATTGCAGATAAATAAGGCTAAATTACACATGCATAATACCTCATGACATTATGCTAAGCCTCAAGCTGACATTTAATTTTATAGATGCATTTAAGCTATAGATACTGGTAAAATAACGTGTATTTTGGCTTATGTATCACAAGTAAATATGCATATAAAACAATACACAATCAAAGTTTGTGAAATTATATATCTTTACTCTTTTAAATAGAGCTAAAACACAATAGTCTTGTTGCAGAATCTATTGGCTGATATTCTTTCTTACACACTGTAATATTTCTGTTGGTTTAATTCTTGAAATTTTACTTTTACTTTAGAAATAACAGAATATTAACATGTAAACAAAATTATTCCTAGAAATGTAACATCTGTAGGAAAAAGGGCGCTTCAATTGGATGTGTAGCTCCCAAATGCAAACGAAGTTACCATTTTCCTTGTGGGACACAAAAGGAATGTATTTTCCAGTTCATGGAAGACTTCAGGTAAGTTCTGGGATTTTGTTGTTTTTTCATTTTTAATTCATTATATTTATACAGGGGGTGATCTGTTTCTTAATGGGTTCTCATTGGATTAGCTATTAATTATAAATGACCCCCAGTTTATCTAAGGAAAAAATACCTGATTAGTGGAAAAACATGAAGGCCAAGTGGTTGTATTACATACCTAGTATCTATAAACTAAATTCTCAACACTTTTAAGGATATAATTTGGTCCTTCTACAAATCGTTATATTGTTTATGAAATTGAGCTTTAAGTCCTAAACTCTGAAATAAACTGCACAATGATTGGGTTTGGGTTTTTTGTTTGCCTACCTCCTTTGCTGTGCCTTTGTTGAAATGGCAATGCTCTGGCTGCCTATCTCTCAGCAGTCAAAGCACACTGTATGCTATTCCATCATGTTTCAAAGCACAAGACTTCTAGATCTGGTTGTTAGAGATGGACCACAGGAGAAATCTGTTTAATATCAGATGTCTAAAAAACCATTTTATTTTCTTTTGCTATTATCTGTCTAGAATCTTGCTGTAGTCAAAATACTCTTGAGGGCATCTGATAAGGACTTTATTCTACTGTAAGCATAGTTTGTAGGGTGTGTGGTTTGAAGTCTGGCAGGCACTTTAACTTGTTAAATAAATGACTTTTAGTAAGTTGAGCACATGTAAAAATGATACATTTCCAGAAAGCTTCCATCTACAGCTACGCTACATTTCTTGGCTGTCTTAGATCTTCGAAAATAAACTAAACTATGAAATTTATCATGCTACTTAGACTTTGCAGAATCAATATGCAAACTCAAAATTGCTCTTTTAATGTCTTAGTAACATTGAAATTAGGAAGAACTTGAGGTTCTGAGGATAGGAAACGCATTATGTGGACCAAAAGGTATATGATCTCTGTATATTGAGAGTCTCAGTTGCCAACATGCTTCTTCCTTATATTGACTTCCTCCATTAGATATGTAAGTTGTTTAAATGTGTTGTGGTTTAACCCTGATAGGCAGCAAAGCATCCCACAGCCACTCACTCACTATCCTCAACAGGATGGAGGAAGAATTGGAAGGGCAAAAGTGAGAAAACGTGTGGGTTGAGATAAAGACAATTTGATAAGGGAAGGGACAGCTGCATGTGCAAGCAAAGCAAAATAAGGAATTAACCTACTGCTTCCCATCAGCGAGCAGATGTTCAGCTCTTTCCAGGAAAGCAGGGCTTCACCATGTGTACAGTTACTTGGCAAGAAAAATGTCATAACCTCAAATGTCTCTCCTCATTTCCCCCAGTTTTATTGCTGAGCTTGACACCATACAGTATGGAGTACCCCTTTGGTCAATTGCGGTCAGCTGTCCCTGCTGTGTCCCCTCCCAACTTGTGCATCCCCAGTCTACTGCTGGCAGGGCAGTGTGATAAACAGAAAAGGCCTTGTCTCTGTGTAAGTGCTGCTCAGCAATAACTGAAACATCCCTGAATTATCAACATTGTTTTCAGCACAAATCTAAAACAGAGCCACATACAAGCTACTGTGAAGGAAAATAATTCTGTCTCAGCCAAAACTAGCACATGTCTGCCTTTTTAGCTTGTCACACAGCATTTATTCATGAAAAACATACAACAGGGAATTAATTTTGCTATCCTCAAATTTTATGGGGATGGTTCTTCAAATGTTTTGATTGGTAACCTTATGTTGTTATTTTTAGATCTTACTGTTGGGAACATAAACCAGTCCAAAACTTTCCAGTTAAAGAATCTGGAGCAACTTCACAGTGTACGATATGCCTGGATTTGGTTGAACAACTTCCAGTATACACTGTATTGAAAAGTCCTTGCTGTAAAAATGCTTGGTTTCATCGAGAATGCTTGCAGGTAACACAGGTTCTCCATTTCTTTTTTCTCTTCTCCCAGAGATCACGTTTCTATAGTGTTTAAAAATAATGAAGCATTAGCTTAAAATTGTGCAAAATTGCTTAGGTTTAATGTAGGCAGTAGGTATGGAAATGTACTTTGTTTGAAGGACAATTGTGTTTTGGAGACAAGAGTCTCATAAGAATTCCTCCCCTCCATATTTCTGTATGTGTGATGCACTCCATGCCTTTTGTTATCTTTAGGAACTAAAATCTAACCTAAGTAGTTACCTTCTTGCAAGTCATTACATGCAGAATCTTAATGCTAAATGTGTTGTTTATCCCTCATCAGTTCTCTTTGCCTAAGTCCAGAGCTGGAAAAAGTTACGAGGTTCTTTTCACAGGTCTGAAGAGGTTGACTGAAAAGGATTGTGGTTTTGTTTATGAATCTGATTCTAGCATGTGAGCTTTTGTCCTTTAAAAGAAGAGAAAATGCTCACCATTTGCTTCAGTGTGAAATGACGTCATGATTGATGTCATCTTTAGCATCCATGTCAGGACAATATCCATGAATGTAATGGTAATAGATATTAAGACATTATTTATTAGCATCCTGAGGACAGTAGTAATTCAATAATTGGTTTGTTTTTTTGTTGTGTTTTTGTTTTGTTTTTCCTTGACCCAGTATCAAGCTTTGAGTGCTGGGATATTTTTCTTTAGGTGTACAGTATGTAATAACAAGGACAAATTTCAGAAAGAAATGTTGAGAATGGGCATATACATTCCAGAAAGGTAAGTAATTTTACCAATAATCGCCCTTCTATACCAACTTTAATACAGTGTTAAACCCATTCTTAATGTATTCAGTGGAACTGCATCTGTTAATACGTGAAACTTCAGTTCTGCCTTCAGTGATAGAATTGTTTGGTTTCGTAAGGATTAGCCTGTTTCCTTTTAGTTATGCATAAAATTGTCAAAATCCAAATTAGTCGTCTTGAACATAAAGCACAAAGCTCTGAAAATTCACTTGTGCTATGATTCAACCAGGGACCTGTTTAAAAGATCAAAACACTTCTTAAAACAAAAATTTCACATGAACATAGGATTGTATTTTATGTGCCCAAATTTTTAAGTTATCTGAATTTTTGTCCAGACACATTGATCAGTCAGCCATCCAAACTTTCATCTTCTCCCAGTCCCATTTTAGGGATTGCTAAGGATATGCTTAGTATAACAACTGCTTCTAAATTTTTGAGTTGTTTTTCGTAAGTTTCCACCATTAGATGGAGCTCAAAGTAAGACACAAAGACAGAATCTCAAGATTCTGGGGAGGAAGAAGAGTCAAAATACTTGTTGAACTGCATACTGGCCTGGAAAATTCTGCATTACTTTTCATGAGACCATTTTCAGTGGTAAATTAAGTAGACTGCCAAAACAAATCCTCATGTCCCTTTGAGAGACAAAGTGGAATAATATGAAAGAGACAAACATGCACTGAGGTCATGTCAAAAATAATAAATATTTCAATCACAGTAGCTTGACACAAGAAAAGGGCTGTCTGTGTATTTTATAGTAGTATTTTTGTTCCTAGATCTTTTTCTTTCCCCTTTGAGTTCTGCCTAGAACGTGATTGAGATATCTTCCTGTGGTTATTATATGCATCTCTTATAAAGACAGAGTAACCAGTTTAAACAGTCAGAAATACAGATGTAATAACAAATCCTCTGCCTTGTTTATAGGGATGCATCTTGGGAACTTGAAGAGAATGCATATGAAGATCTACTGCAATGTTATCAACATTGTGATATTAGAAGATGTCTGTGCAGGAAAGGAAGAGACTACAGTAAACCTGATAGGTATGACTTTTCCAGGAAGGTGTAACCTAGGATGGAATAGTTCTTTGGTGGTGTGGTGGTGTTTGGGTTTTAGTTTGGTTTTTTTTTTTTGTTTGATGGTTTGGTTTTGGTTTGTTTGTTTGGTTTTTAATTTAGCTGCTTTAATACTTTTCAGCATCAGGTTTTAATGTCAAGCCAAGACACCATGTCCAAATAAAATGTTTGGTTTACTGTCTATAATCATATTTCAATTCTATTATAAAAGCCAGGAAAACCAAACTAATCAGTCACCTTATCCTAGTAGAATGTGTATTTCAACATAACATGTAGACTAGCATGTGCCTATTTTGTGTATTTTTCATTCAAAGATTAATTCAACAATTTAACTGTTAGAATACATTAATGAATTTCTTTCATTAAAGAATTCTAACAGTATTCTAAAGTTCTAAACTTGGCTGAAAATCAACTAGCTGTGTAAAATAAATCTAAAATCACTGTATCTGCAAGCTATACCTCTGCATGCAAATGGCAGCTAGAATGTTGCTGATAGCTTAATGAGAGGCTTGAGTGGTCATGGAAAAAGGTTATCCTTCTCTACCACTTGCTTCATTTTTTATTAACAAGTTCATTTTCTGCATTATTTCATGTTTTATTTATGTGTTTCTGAAATGTGTGTCTTCCATTGGCATGAGTATACTCAAAGCTGTCAGATCCTCTACTTTTAAATTATTTCTATAGTACTGTGGTAGATTACTCCCTGTAGACACTAACTTGGTTTTGTACAGATTTGACCAAACCTTTTTTGGTTCTTTCATGTGCACCTCAGGATTTACTTTGCCTTTTAAGAGTCATATGTTAGGCTTCCAGCATTTGAACTAATATCAGTCACACTTTTCATTGTATGTTTAAGCAAAATTGAAGAAATCTAAACAAAAATCTTAACAGATACTTAAACACTGTTATTAATGAAGAATCTTATTCAGAATGTGTTAGACTAATCAGATATGCTACTTGAAAAAAATTACTATTTGGAACTATTTGGAATAGTGGATACCCATAAAATAAAGGATGTTGCTGGCTAACAACGTGAGGAGAAAATACTGGTTGCAAGTATTGTCTTCAAGGCAGGGGAGCACACTAACTCACAGCCTCTTTCAATACAAGGTGCTGGAACATGTGTAGCTTGTTTTTTTGTTGGATTGGCTTTGTTTGGGGTTTTTTGCATATAATAATACTCACAGGAATTGTGAGTATATCTTGTCTGAAAAAATTTCCCCTTGATTATATACAGTGCTACCACATTGATTAAACCATGCTTTGTTAGTTTGGTGTCTGAATTACACTTACGGTTGAGTGTTCTTTGTTTTAACTAGCTCCATTGTTCTGTCTAATTCTAAATACACAAGTTTGTAATTCTAGTAAATGGGAAATAAAGCGTTGCCAGTGTTGTGGTTCCCGTGGAACTCATTTGGCCTGTTCATCTATGAAGTCATGGGAGCAAAACTGGGAGTGCATGGAATGTAGAAATATCTTGGTAAAATCAGGTAAAATTATGGACTTCTTATAATCATAAATTTTAATACTGCGTATTTTACAGCTAGCAAATTTACTAAGGTAATATAATGTATTCAACAGGGAACTATAGGAAACAGACAAAGCGTTCTTTGGCTGCCTCTGAAAAGACAGATGGGACAACTTGTTTGCTGGAAGAACCATCTCCAAAATGCCCTCGGCAGTCACCTGGATCTCAATGCAATATTCTTCAGTGTGTAATTTTCTGTTTTCAAGCAGAAACTGATTATAACATAAAATAGTATTTAAACATGAGGAGGTGATGGCTTATTCCATAAGAGAAACTTCTTGCACTAAATTTCAAACGGAATAAAATTGGAGTAAAATTTAATGACTGAAGTTTACTAAGCTCTGACTTTGTAATGTGCTATTGTTATTTGCCTTCAGTGGCACATAAACCCATTTTTAGGTTGATAAAATTGAATCCTTGTAAAAGCAGTCTTAACAATTTAGAGGTAACATTGGATATACAAATGGCAAAACCTAAAGCTGAGATTGTTTCTCAGTGTTTTTTCCACATGAATGGCATGCTAGAAATCTAGCTTACAGAGGTGTTAGTTCGAATAATGTTTTCCTCTGCTGTAATGAAAACTTTTTAAGTCTGTAGAAACTAGTATTTTTAGGTTTTACTTGAGGTATTAGTCAGGATTTCCATCTCATGGATGGGATGTAGCTAAAAACTGATCTTAAAACCACCACATAATTACATACTGAATTATTCTTTTTTAAACTGTAGTTAAGGCACTGGTAGACTTCATGTAGATGAACATACAAATGAGATTTGGTTCTGAAACAGGAAAACTATGTTGCTACCTTCAAATAAGAAGTGTTTATGCATTCTTCAGTTGTATCTCTTTTCAAAATACTGTTTTGGATTATAGCTCACCGAAGATGATGTGCCAGAACAACTTGTCAACCTGCTCACACTTAGAACTTCCAGCATCCAACAGAGTGAGGATGTCCTTCTCTCCACTGATGTCAAACAGGAACTGGTCCCCAAGGAAAAAGTATTTTTCTTCTATTTTTCCTGTGTTGAATTGTAATCTAGCACATCGCTTTATACCGTATTTCCTACAGAACATGTGTGTGTGTGTATATATATAGTGGCTATATATATTTGTGTGTGTGTGTGTGTGTATGTAGTCACTGGAAAAATGGAATGAGTACACTGAAGAGTTGAAATTGTAAGTTAATGAAAGCTTCTGCTGGTTTTAAATGCAGGGGGTGAGGAGAAAGGAGTAATACCTATTGATAATTTTTAGATTTGGTAGTGAGGGAATCAAAACCCAGAAATGCATATTTGTCCTTGTGAACAATAGCTGTTCTTTAGAAAAGGGGGAATAAAAATAATCCTAATTACAGTCTTCAGATTAGACATGTCCTGAATTTTCAATGGTTTGTCATTTGTGCCATAGGATTAGTTTGTGATTATGCTAAAATCAGTGGTAAAGTAACATGGTTTAATATAGAATATTCAGTTTAGGGATGCAAAATTCTTTGTTGTGAGTACTTAGTTTATGAATTCTACCTGTAATATATGCTAAAAAATACTGATGAGGTAATTAGTTCCAGTAGGTAGAGTTGAAATAGTTTTGTCACAAGTTAGAAAGCAAAGCAAAGGTCCTATTTAGACTGGTGTCTTTTATAAATGAGAACTGCAACATTTCACCCTACTCAAATGTATTTTTGATTATAGTGACAAAGATTAAATATTAGTGAATAGCTGATAGTACGTTCCAATTTGGTTGCAAAGCATGTCTAACACACAAACATGGAAAGCTCTTCAATTTCTTACTTGTTCCACATTATTCACATGTAGAGTTAAGTGTGAGAATAGATTGGCACTGTGTTGGTGTAACTGAATTAAGGAAATAACTATTCATTTTATGCCAAGGTAATTATTTTTACCTCCTTTCTTTTCTAGCTCTTATAGGTACTTTAAAATTTGCCACCAGTTAGAATTTGAATAATCTACACTAAATATTTTGCAGATAAAATGTAGGCAATACCTAAATGTACCAAAATATTTAAAGGGATGTTTTTCTTAATAGATTTTAGAGTGTTTCCTGTATAACTGTTGCTAATTATGAACCATAGATTTAATCTGAAAGTACATGCCATTTTCTTGTAGGCGTTTAAGAAAGGAAAGAAGGGAAGTTTCTAATATACTGAAGGAGTTAAGGTTGCAAGTTAATGCAAAAACTACAAGGCTTAACATCGATGCCGAAAATATCTGGAATAGTGCTTTAAAAGGATTTAGACAGCGCAACTTCAGTCCTACAAATGCCATTGAAATAAAGTTCACAAACTGCAAAAGTAGATCAAAGACAGATACTTCTGCTGCAAAAAAACGCCGTTTCTTCCAGTTATTAATGCTTCACCTTCAGAATTCATCATTGTTTGAGGGCTCTTCTGCAAAGAACTTGTCCCTTGATTTTCAAGGTAATTAAATGCTTTGTTCAAGGATACATTAAGAACTATGTAACTTGAAAGGTTGTTTGTTTTTTTTTTTAATCTTCAGCCAGGATGGCTGTCAGTTCACAGTTATAGTCCTGATGGAAAGAAATTGGGTTTTTCTGAATCTCTTTGCTCTTCAGTTCTAAAGGGGGTGGGATGTGGATTGGTAATTTAAAAAAATTGGTTTAGTTAGAAAAGTTGATGACAACCAAGGAAGAAATACAGCATATAATTATACTTGGAACTTTTAAATTGATTTATTTGTTCTCTACAAGTGAGCTTCTTCCTGACTTGCTTTCTCTGTTACTTATTTTCCTTTCCTCAAATTTCTAGAACATTATCTCTGATAGCATGATGTCTGAAGACCCACACTTGGTTTCTTTGAGTTCTTATGCTTCAGAATTAAACATGTATTGGGTACAAAGTGGAAGGATGTTACATCTCCTCCCAAACATTGATAGTGGCTGAAGGGTTGGAATAAAAAGAATGTGGTATTTCTATGTAAAAAATACCAGTCTTATTGTTTTAGCTAGCAGGAGATGGCAGTCCTCATTTGTTAAATCTCCTAAAGAAAAAAGGAATTGCATTATAAGATTTCCTGTTTAAAAAAAAAAAATAAATCTGTGCATATATAGTAAATACTCTTTTTTTATTTGCAGCTGTAAAAGAGAATCTTTATTTTGAAGCTGGTAAAATGATCGCAGTTTCTCTGGTTCATGGTGACGCGTCTCCTGGTTTCTTTTCCCAAACACTGTTCAGCTGTCTTGTCTATGGTCCAGAGAATGTGAAGCCAGCTTTGGAAGATGTTGCTGATGTTGATGTCGCAGAAACAATAAAAATGGTAATAAAAGTAAACTTACTGGCAAGCTGTTCATGACTATATTTGGAGATATATAAGGGCTTACTGAGTATAACTTCTGTTCAGATTAAAAAGCCTATTTTTCATATATATACACACATGCTTGTAATAAATTCCTTGCTTTCTATCTTCCGATACAGATAAAACATGCAAATAGTCTATCCAGCCTACAGTCTACAATAAACAACTGCTACGAGTTCCTTGGTGCTGCTGGATGTTTAAGACCTATAACAGCTTTGTGTGATAAGGATGTGCTGGTGAATGACCTACTGATCCACCATGTGATCAAGAGAATCATTTCACCTTTAGAAAGGTTTGCTTGAATTTTCAAAATTCCTGGATATTTTCCTCACCAAAATACTAAATAATACATTTCTAAAACTAACTTTAACATGTTCTTACTTATTCTCCGTTTCAACCAATGTACTGTAATTTTCAGTGGATTAAGTAGCAACTGTAACTAGTTAGTTAAACTGAAAGAATGAAATTATTTCCCTACATGTCTGCTCCATTCCACTGCTCCTTGGTCACATTCCTTTTTAAACCTTCTGAAGAGGGCATAGCTTTAAACAACATTGTTGTCCCAAAAGTGGGATTGTTACCCAGTGTGCAAAAAGCCAATACACACACAGAGTCAAGGTATTTTATCATCAGCTATTTTGCAAAATAGGGTGCTGGGCGGAAGCTCTGCAAAGCTAACAGACCTTAGTTTTGTGTACCTCAGATAATATACGTTTCAGAGAACAAAGAAATTGTTTTTCATTGGTCAAGAGTTACCAAATATATGATTTATTAGTACTCTTCTACTGGGTAAATTGTTCTCGCTTGCCATGTAAATTAGCACACATGCTCCATGAAGAATGGGGGGGAAAGGGGAGAGAAGGCTTTTCGGTCCTGAATTGAGTCAGTGATCACGATCTTTCCCTACCACCTTTACTTCTCACCCAGCTACTGCCATTTCTTGTTAACTACTTGTTTTTTCTAGAGCTTGTTTTCTCTTTGGCACCTTCTGGTGCAGATGTTTTTTTTATCAGTCCTTTAGCACTTCCAAGGTTAAGGTAGCTAGTAAGGAATTCATTGCTTTTACAAAGTCTTGTTTTTCTAAGTGATGTTAATCTAGCCGGACACTGTTATCACCATGGCAAATTCCAGTCTCACTGTGCAACAGCATAAAAAGCCTGCACTCCTGAATTTCTCTAGCTTATGTCAATTTTTAATTCAGAATTGCTTGAATTTAAAGTCTTTAAATTTCAGAAGTATTAAACATATGTTTAGAATTTAAATGAGTTTTCCAGAGTTCGAAGTAGGGAGTTTGTGTGCCATTAGGAGGGCAATAATGTGCACAAGTGTAAGTTGGCCTACTTAAAATTGGTGCATTGTTTTTTCCATGAAGTAGTGATGACTTCAGATAGCTGGGAAAGTTGCAGCTGTTGACTATTTTTTGATTGGCTTCTCACCTTACTTCCATATTGCATTCTTCAACTGCTCAGTAAAAAGACATGCTAATTTATCCAACAAGAGTAGTTTGGTTTATGCTTAACACATTTAGGGTGTTATCCTTGACAAATTTGAATCAACTGAATCTCCAGAAGCTACAAAACTAATTTTGATTGTGAGGATTTTTTTAATAAAGTTGAGAATAATTAATCTTTCAGTGAAGACCCTCTTCAGGTGGCATATCTGACCAATCTGTTATCATACTTTAAAAGTAGCCAGTTAAAAGTGAAAAGTAGTAAGTAACCTGTTTATGGGGAAATGCTGATTTGTGGTTTCTGGAGATGTGCTTAAAATGTACAAAAGGGAGTACAGTGTGAATGTTCTTGTCAGGAACTGATAGTAAGTAAAGAGTCACTTTATCTGTTAATGTTTTACACCACTGACTGTACATGTTCAGCATCTTTATTCTGAATTTTACCAATTTAGCCTGTTGATATCTAAAAGATGATGAGTAAACAACTAAAGTGAAATTTTAATTCTAGTTAACATGATGGTTAAATTGTAAAGCCAGTTGCTTGAATTATTCTTACTCAGTACACTGTAACTAGTGGGGGTTTTTCAGTCTACAGAGCTTTGATTTTCTTAAAAAAAAAAAAAAATTAAATCACAGAAACAAATTGGTGTGTAGGTGAGAAGGGACTTCTGGAAGTCACCTTCTTCACTCCCACCCCGCTCAAGCAGGGCCACCTAGAACCAGTTGCCCAGGGCTGTGTCCAGATGGTTTTTGAATATCTCCACAGATGGAGACTTTCTGGGCAACCCATGCCAGTGCTTGATCACCCTCACAGTAGAAAAGTATTTGCTGATGTTCAGCTGGAACCTCCTGTGTTCCGGTTTGTGCACATTGCCCCTGGTCCTGTCATGGGACACCACTGAAAAGAGCCTGGCTCCGCCTTCTTTGCATACTGCATTCAGATACTTCTACACACTGAGATTCCACCTCAGCCGCCTTTTCTGCAGGCTGAACAGTCCCAGCTCTTTCAGCCTTTCCTCAAAGGGTTATGCTTCAGTCACAGAGCCCAGTTCTGGACACAGCACACCAAGTGTGGCTTTACCATTGCTGGGGAAGGATCACCTCCCTTAACACTGACCTGTGGCACCACAATTTCTAATGCAGCCCAGGATACTGTTATCTATATTTGCCATGGGGAGAAATAACACGTAAATACATGCAGACTGCAGAAGCCAAGTGAAAGGGTATCTTTTCAGACACCTAATTTTGTCTAGGGATGAAAAAGTTTCTAAAGGGATATTTGTAAGAAAAAAGTTCAGTATGTTCTCACATAAAAATTAAAAGTAAACCATGGCTGTATAGTCAAGTATTAGCAAATTTAGTTTCTATTTATCACTGGTATTTCTTTCATCTGCCCCAAATGCTCCACAGGAACAGATTGTTAAGATGAGAATTAAATGCATTGTCCAAGGTAAGATAAAGTGGGACTACCATGTGCCTCTAATTGACCAGACCTGGAGACTGCAGATGGGAAAACTTCATTATGTCTAGTCTTACAGCTTTATAAAACGCAAAGTACGATGAGTTAGCTACTACTTTTTGATCCATGCTTGCTCTTCTTTTCCTCCTCTCTGCCCTTCTAGTTTTAGGCAAGGTTTGAGAACTCTTGGTGTGCTAGAGAAAATGCAAATGCATCCGGATGCATTCTGTAGTATATTGTGCCACAAACCTGAGGGACTTTCAGCAGAAACTTTCTGTGATCTCTTTACAATCCATTCCTCGTCAGATGTAAATGAAGTTGAAGGTGCTGATTTTTGGATGGCTTATTTGCAGGATGTGAAAAGTAAGTAACTTTTTTTCCTTTCCCCCTGTCGTGGTTTAAGTCCAGTCAGTAACTCAGAACCTCGCAGTCGCTCTCTCACTCCTTGCCCTTCCTCCCCCTGCCCCGCTCCCGGAGGGATGGGGAGGAGAATTGAAAGAATGTAACTCCCACAGGTTGAGATAACAATCCAGTAACTAAGGTATAACACAAACCACTGCTGCTACCACCAATAATAATAATGATAAGGGAAATAACAAGGGAAGAGAATACAACTGCTCATCACCCACTGACCGATACCTAGCCCGACCCAAGCAGTGATCTAGCCCCCAGTTTATATAGCGAGCATGACGTGCTGTGGTATGGAATATCTCTTTGGTTAGTTTGGGTCAGATGTCCTGTCTCTGCTTCCTCCCGGCTTCCCCTCCTCCGTGGCAGAGCATGAGACTCAAAGTCCTTGTTCAGAGTAAACATTACTGAGCAGCAACTAAAAACATCGGTGTTATCAGCACTGTTCCCAGGCCAAAAGTCAAAAACACAGAGCTGCACCAGCTACTAAGAAGGAGAAAAATGACTGCTACTGCTGAACCCAGGACACCCCCCTTCTCCATTCAGGGTATTTAGCTGCTGGTACTCAAACAGGGTTTGGATTTTAGAGTTCAGTACGGTAAATAAATGAAGGTTTTGAGGTCACTGTCAGTTCCTCATTGTTCCTTCTTCCCCTCTTCCTTGCTAATTATAATTTCTGAAACTTAATTCTAATGAAACTTGAGAGGGGTAAATATATGAAAGATGACGGTTGGTTCTGGGTTTTTTGTTTGGTTGGTTTTTGGGGGTTTTGTTGGTTTTTTGTTTTTTGGTTTTTTTTAAAAGGCACTCTCCCCCAACCTGTGTGGTACAGAAAAATCCTTTATTCCTCTGTCTTTAGCTTTGCTGTTAACTTATTAGATAAAGTGTGTCTCAAGATGAAAGCCAATGGTCTCTTGTTGCAGAAGAAGTTTTCTTCCCTATTTACTTACAATTTTTCAAAACTAACCCAAGTGGGTTTTTCATGCTGACAGTTTTCTTATTTGCTCATATTAAATGCATTAATTTAATTCAGGTCATTGATCTGGGTTTCCTGATTCCAGTTTTTTTTCCATCTAACACTTAACATTCAGGATAATGGTTTATGGGTAATAAGGAATAAATGATGCAACCTAATCCTATTTGTGTTTTTTCTTTCTTTAGGTGGTGAGTCTGTAGTGACGTTGGAGGATATTCTGCTCTTTGTAACAGGCTCTTTTTCTATACCCCCCACTGGGTTTGATCCTGAACCTACTGTTAAGTTTTCGCATATAAGGTATCCTGTTGGAAACAGACTCCGTAATTGCTTAGAGCTCCCTATAACAAAGACATACGAGCAGTTTAAGAATAAAATGGAGTTCACCATCAGAAACACACTAAGAGTTGAAAGAGAATAAAATCTTTGCTACTAAACTGGATGTTGAAAACTTCCAAATCTCTGCAGAAATGTCTGCTTGCAAATCGCTACTGTATTTTGAGACAGCATACTCTTGGCCTTTTCCCCCAAACATATGCTAAAAGTATTAATTTTGTTAGATGGAAAACAGTTTTCAGAGAAAATGCTGTTTACCTGTTGAAACATCTTCCTTTTTGAAGTCGGCTTTACGAGTCAGCAGTCTCTTGGAGGAGTACTTTAAATGTCTACTTTTGCTGTAGACGAGCGTGAAATGTTGTCAAATTATGTAACATTCTAGCGTTTCCCACGGGTAAGTATGGTGATTGCTTTACATACTTCATTAGCTTATTTATCAAAGTCAAATCAGGTACTTTTTGAAGATCACTGCTGTAGAGCTTTGTCTCAAGTAAAACTGTGATGCAGTTCTTCAGTTGCTCCATGTATAGTTTTTTTCAGTAATTGTTTTTATATTGATGATTGGGGGGGGATGGGTGATGATTCATACAAACCTATGAAAGGTCATTTTGGTTAGTGCATTAAAATACTATTAAGGTCTGGAGAAAACCTAGGCAAAATAATGAGGGGCAAGAACAAAATCTGGTTGAACTTGAGTTTCTATTGTTAGACAAAATCTTTGGTATTTGCAGATGTTTCTGCATTCTACTGTTATACATTAGCCTTTAATTATACATGCAGACAAAATAGTAAAACCTGGAAGCAAGTCTCTAATATGCAACAATAAGTGGTCTTTCAAAATGAAATTTTAGAGTTAGACTTAATGTTGTTCAGTGTAAGAATTTGTTGCTCAGAACATGTTACTTTGTCTTCCATGGAAGCCAGTATTTTCATAGGTATATATAGTAAAACTATTTGTTGAATTAAAGGCAGTCTACCATCAAGCTTGTCAGTGCCTGACACTTTTCTAGCTTTTAGCCTAAATTCTTTCTGTTCAAATGTAGGTGCAATCTGAGCAATGTCAGCTGTATGAAATATGTTTCAGTTCTGCAGTATTTGTATAAATAGTAAGCCATAAAAGATACCTACACAGTAACACTTTAATGTTACTAATACTAGAACTATCAAACTAAAAGGACCTTTAAGTACAATTTTTTAAATGTAAGTAGGTGTCTTTTTTTTTTTCTTTTTAAATTATTATTTCCTTCTGTGTCAGTTTGACCACCTTATACTATGTCCCAAACATAGGTTGTGCTATAGATCTATAAAGATAGATATGTATTGGTATATATATATATATGTCCACATTCTTCAAAATACCGAAAAGCTGAAGAATAATTGTATACTTTTTAATTAATATGGCTTGGGTTTAATTGTAAATACAAGCAGGATTGCTTTACTTTGGATGCCTTGGCAAGAACGTACATCCACAATAAATTATAAATGGATAGGTGTTTCAGAAAAAAAAAAACACCACCAGAACCGGGCTAATCTGGTTTCAGGTTCATTGCAAGTATTCCTCTACTTAATAAATTGTATTACTAAATGCTAATTACATAGCAGTGTACTGCAACTCCAGAACTTTGGAAGTGGAAGTCAAGACTCACAAAATTGAGACCATGCTATAAAGGGTTAAAGACAAAAAGGCAAATGGGTATTGTTCATTAAACAATATGCAGGTATTTTGAAATATTTTTTAAACTGCTCAAGCTTCTTTCTTTCTTGATCTGGGGAAGGGTTTTCTGGTTCTGAGCCAAAAGCATATTAAAGTCCCCTTTAAGATATATGAGATCTTGGAGAATGTCAGTTGACTATTTATAAACAAAGCGTTTTCTCATCCCATTCTGATTTTTTTTTTCTCCAATAATATTCCATGTTTATTGTGTTTGTATAATTTTTAAATGTCATACTGCCCATAACTTTTTATATTCTTACCCTTCAGAATGCTGTTTGTTGCAAATTTATTTGCATAATGATTCATTGTATGTTCATATTCTTAAAACATAGCAGTGTGACTCCTGCAGATAGGTAATTATACTTTAAAAATGAGTGGTGTACCCAGTGGAGTCTTCCTTTTTCTTGCCTAGTCAGAGATAAATGTCTTCTGTAATACTATATTATTTTTCTGTATGGGAAGTACAGAACTTACAGAGCTAGCAACAAGAGTCTGTAATTTTCAAGGACAGTTCTTGGACTTTTGATACCAGCAGTTGTAAGGGAAATGGTTTAGAACTTGGAAGTAATAAACTGTATTTTAAAACCTTCAGTGAAGAACGGTAATGTGATTATAAGGCTTCAGAAAGTACCTGAGATAAAAATAGGGTTCACATGTTTTATTGCTTATTAGTTTTGAATTCAGCAGTTTTATGGAAAGGTAGAACTAATGTCATTTAGTTAACGGTAGTCATTTAGTTAAACGGTAATGACATTAGTTCTACCTTTAACTAAATGACATTTAGTTTTAACTTTAAAACTCTGCTAAACAATGCTGTATCAAGACATGGAATTCACAAAGTCTTCAATACTGCTTGAGAAGACGTCTTTCTTATGCAGAACTTGGTCTCATTTTCTAATACTGATACGTATGCATTCAAGACAAGCTGCCTTTCCTTTCTTGTTGCTTTGATCAGCTCAATCTATACATTCTAGTATAATCCCTGATATATTCAAATTGTATTCGAAATGCTACTGTGGAGAGGAACTTTCTCTTTTCTGCTCCTTTTCAGCATTATATAGACCAATCTTAAAATTACCTTTAACTATTCACTAAAATTCCATTGAATAAGTTGACTTCCAATCCATCAACACACAGAAGGGTCTCTTGACTGGAAAACATAAAAGCAATTTCTGTAGCTATAATGATCATCAGGTTTTCAGTTGCTATAGCAGGTCACTGAAGTGCAATATTATCAGGTAGTTTTCATTTTACATAAACTGCAACCTGAGGCATACCTGGAAACTAGTTTAGGGAAGTTGCTTACTTTCAGTATTTCTGTAACACAAGGAGATTGACTGCATCTGCATTAGAACTGTGTGTTAAATACATTTTTGTAGAAGTTACAGCTTTCACAAGCTATGTCAAGGCCACAAGAGAACTACCGCAGTCCTTTTGTGTTTCGCCAAAGAACTTCACTCCCAAAGAACTTCACCCCACAGCTTCTGCATCAAACCCTAAGCTTCCATCTGGAATTAGCACATCAAATAAGCTATTTATTTCCTAGAGTGATCATTTTCTAGTAAACAATAATAGATTTGTATTAGTGGTCTGAAGAACAAAATCAAAAACCAAACCTCAAGTATTATATAGGTTTGAAAAATGAAGGGGTAAGAAATTTCTGTGACTTGCTTTTGCTAATTCAAAAGATGCTTACTAGAAAAAGCTGTTAGTGTTTTTAACTGGTTAATGAGTGAAATACAGTCAAAAGGAAAAGAAATTAGTATTAGCTCATATTTAAGATCTAAGCCATCATGTACTGCAGCTTTGGCTTTTTCTATTAAGCTGTTCAGTCTTGAGATTGGAAGACTTGAGGATTCAGAGAGGTATATGTGAAATACAAGGCAGAGTATGTCATTAATTAACACATTCTGCATGTGCATTTTGAAAACAGTATCAAAAATTCTCATTCAAATAGAAATAAATGACACTGCAGGCCACAATATATGCTTTTAAAGTTTCTTGATTCTGTATTATGTAAGGCTCAATCTTTACCCTTTTTTCACTTAAAGGAATATTAGTTGGGTAAAAAAAATGAAATGTGAAACCTTCTGGAATCATGTATACAAAAAATTGTTGTCAAAGTATTAATGTTTTTTAAAAAATCAACAATGGAAACTTCTGATTTTGTATTGCATAAACAATGCTCTTTTAAAAACTTATAGTAATTGTAATATTACAGAAAGTATAATTTTGTAAATAGTTTTAGCTCTAACTCCAGGATCAGAGCCTGAACTGTTGCATCTTCAAGCAACACTGTACTTGGCAGGTATAGCATCAGTGTTGAAGTAATTGGTAATTGTGGGAAATAACTGCCATGTATATATTCAAAGTGCAATAAAAAGTTGAATTTCTTTTGGAATAAATATGTTAACTTCACTGGTATTATTTTGGTGATTTAATGGGTTTTAGCTTTAGAAATGTCATCGCTATTGCCTGGGGTTCCATTTGGGGCCTGCATACACCTTTATAGACATCCATAGCATGTTTACCAAATACCTTTGTACCCAAAACTGACTTAGAGTGAGTCTCCCAAAGGAAGCTGTGGAAGCCAAAGGAAGGCTGTGTGTTGATATGTGCTACCTGAGGCAAAGGCAGGTACCCTTTAACTATTTTTCTTTTCCATAAGTCACTAAAACTTTGACGTTTCAAAAACATGCAAAAACAAAACGAAAAAAATAGTCGTTTTCCTGTAGTTGAGTGCCTCGGGGCTGCCCTCTATCCGTTTAAGGGAGTTGGAAATTCAGTCTGCGAGAAGAGCAAAAACTTAATGCCACTTTTTGCTTTGGCGTGTGAAGGGGAAGGGGGGGTGAAGGAAAAAACAAAGGTGAAAGCCCCAGCACATAGTCTGAAAGACCTCAGCCTGTTTTTATGTTCTCAGCTGCGGCAAAGCACAGGCCTCAATTTAAACCACAGGATGCAGCTCCCGCAAGACTGCGGCGGATTCCAGGACTCCGGAAGGCAGTGCTCAACCCACCCGTCTTGTCGCACCTGGTGCCTCAGGGGCCGGCGCTGAAGAGGGTCGGCCGGGACCCGCCCCTCGTCGCCGTACTGGCCGCCACGTCGTCTGGCGGCTGCGTGCGCTGCGGTGGGCGGGGCGCGGTGCCGCGGCCCGGCTGTCGGGGCAGGAAAGATGGCGGCCGGCATCCGCGAGAAGCAGACAGGTGAGCGGCTGCCGCGCTGCGTCGCGGGCACTGCGGCAGCTGGCTCTCGCGGAGCGGGAGCGCTCAAGGTCGGGCTCGCGCTGCAGCCGGAGCTCCCACCTGCCTCCCACCGCCCTATCTCTGGCGGGGCCTCGGCGCGGGATGGGGGTGTCTCCGCGACGCCTCGCCTGTGTCGGGGGTTTCGCGCCCGGTTTGGCTTTCCCGGCAACAGAACGGCGGCATTTTCCCTCCTCCTTCTGCGGTGGCCGCTGGGGTGCTGCTCAGCTGCCTCTGCAGCGGCGGGCCTGGGGCTCCGGGGGCCTCTGGGCGCAACTTTTGCCGAGGGGGCTCGGCCCCGCTGAGGGGCGCATGGCCGCGGCTGCCGGTGCGGCCCCGGGGACGTGGCCGAGGTGCTGCCATGGTGTGGAAAATGCCCGGGAAAGGGCTCCCGCGGGCCCGGGACGTGTGCGGAGCCCTTCCGAGGCCGCAGGCAGCAGGTTGTGTGCTCCCTCGTTTCGGCTGCCTTTCTGTCCGTTGCAGGGATCAATGGGAAATAGTTTAATGCTGCAAAACCAAAGCTGTACTTGCGATGCTCCTCCTGACACTATATAGGGCCGTCGGAGTGTGTACGGACCGTCAGGAAACTGAGAGTGCGAGATTACACAGGAGGCTTTCTGTGGTTAAAGGGTTCTGGCTCTCCTTACATGTTGCTCTGAGTCCAAAATTTACTCTTTTCTGTCTTGATGCTGATTTATGGAGCCTTAAGCTACCCGTTTGAACATACTGCTGAAGCATGGAGCCTCTCGACTCCGTAGTCCTCTACTTCGCTTACTCGAAGGCTTTGGTCAGTATGAGCTGTAACCTTGTCACCTTCTTGACAACTGCAGTGTCATTCTGGTGGTACAGAGGGTTCTGAGTGCATTTATTTAACATGAAATGTCTAAAATTATTTGCCAGACAATCTGTCTTCATTTCTGTGTGGACCTTAAATATTTACTAGTATTCTTCTTCTTCTTTTTGTACCAGAAGTCTACTTTCTGTAGTCTCATTCCTGTGGCCATCTACTGTTAGAGTGCTTTTTAAAGTTCCTTTGCAATTCTTTACTTTTCTTCACTCTGCTACTTTTCTGATAAAGCCAGCTGTCTTTGAGCTCTTATTCCATACAGGTTTATTCTTTTCTGTTGTCCTTCGCCTTGTTTCTTGATTATTTCAGTCAAGCTGTACTGCTGAACCATGTTGTCTCTCCCATTGGGGAGGTCATTTGCAAGGAGGTAGATTGAACAACTAAAAGATACTCAGAAAAAGGAAAAGACTTATTATCATTTGGTGTTTGTATTACCACGTATGTGCATTATTTGTTGTGACCTTTACCCTGGTTCGTAATTAGTCAAAGCATATCATCGTGTAAGCATGGTAAAAACCTGATCCTTGCCCCAGAAAGCATTCAGCCTAAATGTGAAAGAAAGTTTCACTGCTGGTAATGTGATTTGAAAAGGCAGTGCAACGGAGGAGGAAGCAGGGACAGACTGTGAAGGAGGACTTCAGAAACATTGCCTGGGGATGGATGGATGGTGGTAGGAAAGACAGTTCAACTGAAGTTGAGACCTGCAGCATATGTCAAGAGCAATGAGAAGTGCATCTGTTGCGACATTAGTAGCGAAAATATGAATAAGGAAAAATGTTGGATCATTGCTTAATGGAGCTGATCATTTAGTGGTGATGGACGCAGATGAGGCTGAGGTACCCAATGCTTTCTTTGCCTCAGTCTTCACCAACAAATTCTCTGAGGCTTCTGTGTCACTTTGCAGTCAAACATGGAGTGAGTCCTCTTAGAAAATTTTCTCACCACATGAAGGAGAAAAATAATGAAATGTGACTTTTGCATTTATATTTTATGGTGGTTTTCCTCTCAAATGATATGTATAATAAAACCTTCCTAATGTGTTTAATCTCTGTTGTTGAAGTGTAAGGATAATAAAGCATTATTCTGCTTTGTTTTCCAGTGGCTTTGAAACGTATGCTGAATTTCAATGTTCCTCCTGTTAAAAACAGCACAGGAGAACCAGTATGGAAGGTAAGAACTATTTAAATAGGAATAGGAGAATTTTGTACTGTTCAAAAGTTCAGTTTTTCAAATTTTACCTAACTCAAGCATCTTCTTTATGTTACGAACTTTTACAAAATAATTTTTCATGTGGTATGAATATACAGAGTTGAGTATCAGAATTGCTTAGAAAAATACTTATTTGAGATACTGGCTGCTTGAAGACACAGTGTCTGACTATGTAGGCAAGATTATAATCAGTAACTGAGGAAGATATTGTTGAAATATACTTAGGTATGTTTCTCATTGCATGATACCTTACAGGTGAACTCACAGAGTCGGAAATAAGCTTAGTTCCTTAAATTTAGAACAAGCTCAGCTCAAGCTGTGTTTGTTAGTTTTAAAAAAGTAGCTTACTTGTAATATGTGAGAAGTTTTTGCTACTACAAAGTATATATTGTCTCTTCATCTGTTCTGTTGCCTTTTATCACTAGTTCCTTTTTTCCCTCTCTGTTTCTTCCAAATTCAGAGAAGTTCTGCATTTACAATAACAAATTTCTGACAGCGAATTCCTGTTTGACTGACACTTTTCAAGAGATGGAAATGATTATTTTTTTCCCCTTTATCAGAGTTTTTCCTCAATTTTTTTTATTTATTTATTAATAAGCATACATGTAAGTCCATGACAAATTAATGATTAATTATAAATTGGTAAATGTTTAGCACTTCTCAGGTTAGAGTAGTAGTTTCTTAAACTAGAATTCCTGTATCCACTGTATCCCATATTCTGCAGTATCTACTTTTTGCAACACTTTGTAAGAAGATGCGTATCTTTTTCAGGTTCTCATTTATGACAGATTTGGCCAAGATATAATCTCACCTTTGCTGTCAGTGAAAGAGCTGAGAGATATGGGGATCACTTTGCATCTGTAAGTACTTTTAAAAATTTGGGATTTTTTTTTTTTTTCTTAGAAAGAACTTGATTTAATATTCCCCAGAATCATGAACGCTGAAAATCATTCAAAGAATAACCTACTGAAATAAAGATTATACCCTGACTTGTTCCTGAAATCTGATGGTATTATTCAGAATCAGGGAGTGAAGAGATGATTCCATACATTGGTCAATAAGATTTCTTACTAAGTACAGGAAGCCCCTCTTCAAAAATAAAAATTACCCAATAGGTATTTTTTTGAATCTGTACAAATTCCTGTCTGTTACAAATCTGTAACAATTATTTTGGCACAAACTGTTTCATGGGACTGTACATGTTCTCTGCTTCTCTTTTTACATATAGAGTTTGTCTCTTGTCAAGCAGGTGGAATCTTGAAGTATTATTTTAAGAGATTTCCCATTTCATTTTCTCCAGATTACATTTATTTAGTCATTGTCCTTCCTAAGTGAAGGCTAGAAATGGAAACACCGTTTAACATGTTGACATAGCAGCAGAAATGTGAGAAAAATGTTAGAAGCAGGAAAGGCAAGTTTAATACTAGAGATATGCAGGGGGTTTGTTGTTATGTCAACAATTTATAATTGGTATATGAACTTTGTGGATGCGGTATTTTACCTTCCTCTGAATGGATTAATCTATATTTGAAGATGTATGAAGCCTTTCCTCAAGCTTTGAATAAACTTTGGAGACATCTATTGAGCCAAAGAAAATACAAGTATGATTTTTGCTATTTTTTTCCTGTGTTGTTCTTACAAAAAATCTAGCTAAATGTAGGGAGAAATTGCAGGAAATTAAATGTGTCTGTACAAATAATTTCTTTAACATTTATAATTTTGCACAAATCAGAGGAGGAACACATTAAAGATGTACTTCTTCTTCCTTTCAGGCTTTTGCATTCAGATCGGGATGCTATTCCAGATGTTCCAGCTGTTTACTTTGTGATGCCAACAGAAGAAAATATTGACAGAATGTGCCAGGTAACTTGCATTCTTAATGTTTCAAATGAGTGGGCACAACAGCATGTGACATACTCCTGCACTCACTGGAGTATGACTGTTCTGTATCTACTCCTTATGCATATCTGAACACTTTTTCTTGCATTTTTTATATATTAGCACATATTTGTCAAAAAATATTACCCATAATTCTTACACAACAAACTTCAACTTTCCAGAAAGTGGAAAGGTAAGTATGTCTTGTCTTTTAGAGAGAATATTCTGTGAGTGAAAAGACAAGAGGAAGCGGGCACAAATTGGAATACAGGCAATTCTATTTAAACATAAGAAAAAACTATTTTAATGAGGGTGGCAAATGCTGGAACAAATTGTTTAGAGAGTTTGTGGAGTCTCCATCTATGGAGATGTTCAAAACTTCACACAATCCTGAGCCACCTGCTTTATTTGACTCTGCTTTGAGCGGTAGGCTTGGACAAGGCTGAGCTCAGTTTTTCACATTCTCTGGGAAGGGAAAAGAGGAAATGAGATTTTTGGTCAGTGATAAGTTATAGAATAGTAGTTGCTGTCTGGCAGCTTAAATTTCATTTCCTGTTTTTTGCAGTTCTGTGTTAGATTGGTTATGTTTAGTTATGTAGTGAAAACATATGATGTACAGGGCTGTATGAACAGAAAGATAAACACTTCCCAAAATTTATTGAACTGTGATTAATTGGAACATCACATAGTAAAATATGAATGTTTTTTAATTAGTCAGACATATATTAGTATTTATTCAGGAAAAAGCTTTTGGTTTTCTTTCGTTTTAGGATCTTCGGAACCAGCTTTATGAATCTTATTATTTAAACTTTATTTCTGCCATTTCAAGAAGTAAACTGGAAGATATTGCAAATGCTGCCATAGGTGCTAATGCAGTAACTCAAGTGGCTAAGGTAAGAAGATCCCCCACTCTCTAATGTTAATGATACTACCATTGCAGGTGGTCTTGCTTTCTTACATGGCCACTTCAGTGCTTATACAGCTTTTCTGACTGAATCATGAACAAAATAAATGTTTGGCTACATTCAGTGTTAGGCATGGATTTGCTCGGTTAAAAAGGGAATCTGCAGTCATCTCAGTATAATGCAGCTTGGTACCATGCTTCAGCTTAGTCAAAAGTTCAAGTGCTGCAAGACCTTTATGCTAAATGATGAGGGGAAATACAGTGGTTTCAGAGTATTCCCGATCTCATCAGCTCAATGAGTGCATCTAGTGCATATATAATAGGGTGGAGTTTTTAGCTCCTAAATACGCTAAAAGTGCAGTATTAATGCAGTTGTCATTTTTAATAGGCAGTGTACTGTAGAGGTGGATGTTTCATGCATACACACTGTTACTTGGTACACTCCTGCACCTTTGTGATTTAAAGGCAGGTATCGGGTATTTACCCTCTTATTTTTGTTCAATGTCTCTACCAAAACCTGTAAATTATTAACTGATTGCTTTCATATATACTTAAATGCATTCACCTGTTCTCAATCCTGTTAGGAAGTACTACTGGCCTGAGAAAAGGAAACTCTTGTGAAATGAAATGAAAACTACTAGTCTTATTTAAACTTGAGATCTCCAGTAGGAGTGAATTGGTGTAGCACTGTGAACTAACCCTCTTAAATGTTTTTTACGGTTGTGATGTCCCATGTTATAGAGAGGTTTAATTTTTTTTCCTGAATATACAGGTATGTTACAGAAAAATTAGAATTCGTGGGCTGTAATCTCTCATTATTTAGATATTGCCCTCTTTCCTTGATCCTGCCTAAGAGCTCAGCCCTGTTTATGTTGTAGTCCTTCATATCAATAAAAAATAAACCTGTAATTTTATAATGTCCTCAATATGTATTTTTTTCAATGATGCTTGGCCACTAAAAATTTGTCTGCAGAAATATTTGTACTGTTTTCTTTTAGCACATTTCAAATGCTCTTGTGTTTTGTGTTATCACTCCATCCTTGCATCGACTTTTTAATTCATACATGATATCATAATTTCTTTATTTTAATGGGTGGTGTTGTAAAAGATTCAAAAAAAAGTAGCAATATACCACAAAGATTTTTTAATGCTTCACTCTGTGTTGTTCTGACCTTTTTCCTTGATTTCTAGGTGTTTGATCAGTATCTTAATTTTATTACTTTAGAAGATGACATGTTTGTATTGTGTAACCAAAACAAAGAACTTGTTTCCTATCGTGGTAAGTAACATTTGTATAAAAAATTATACCAAAATGTCTGATACTGAAATTTACTCTTGAAGTGGTAGCTAATTCTAAGCAATGATTTTATTTTTATCTGCTCAGAATTCAGGATGATCTGCTAGATGTAGTTTAAAGTAATGAAGAAAGCAGTTCTTGGATATTGATTTCAGCATCTTTACAACACAGCTATTGTAATACTACAAAATACTGATGTATCTTTAACAAATTGAGTCAAGCAAAACTGCAATATAGGTATAAAATGGGTAGCAGGCCTTTTTATACATGAAGTAATATAGGAAAAATTTTGTATTGTTTACACATGTAGATAGGCACTGCAGATGCCTGCTGTGTTTAGGCACCCCTATTTAGTCATGATCCCTTCTGCAGTTCTTAAGGAATTAGTGTTTTGTTTCTGTGTGAATGGTCAGTTGGAAAGTTACTGTAAGGAATACAAAGCAAGAAAGATGACTTTAACTGATAGAGTTTCTTGTATCTTTTAGACAGCGACCAGCCAGTGTCTCTTTCTTGAGACATGAAAATGTGGTGGTGTGCAAGGGGAGATGGTTAGGATCAAGGGCTGGAGTAGCACAGGGAAGAATCTGGGAAAGGACTTTCTAGAAAATAAGAAATGCTGATTGTTTCTACATGCATGTGAGCCAAATATCAGCTTTTTCATAAGTCTCTGAGTTGTAAGTGAAGTCAGCCTTATAGAAGCCTCTGTTTTTCTCTTCCTGGAACTTCTGTTGGACCTCTTTTGAAATCTAGCAGGGAAACCAAGTGGCTGCCTTAGGTCAGTTACCTCTACATCTGTGGTGCTATGGCAGCTCAAGTCAGCATATATACTAGTTGGCATAACTGTCCACATGGTTTTCCTCCCTTTGATCTGATTTTTGTGTTCCTCTGACCCATTCAATATGCTAAATCAGCAGAGAACTACCACACTACCTCTTCTGCCCCTCTAACTCAAATGGCTAGCTATTACAGGGTGGGTTGTCTTGCTGCCCCTGGTGTGGTGTCCCACATCTCCTACTTTTACATCAGAACTAGTAGTGTTGGAGCTGCAGAGTGTTTGTTCAGTTGACTCGTTTCTTGGAAAATAGCAGCTCATTTCTGTGATCTGCAAATCCAGCACAAGGGAAGAAGCAGAAGTGTGTTAGAGGCAAGTCAGCCCTTTTTTAGCAGCAGCTCCTCATTACTTTAGTGCAGTTACAGTGTCTACACACAGTGTTACACAGTTAATTCCTGATTTATTTAGATGCACAGAATACTCACTAGTGACCAGGCAGAGATGAGAATTCTCCATATGCCTAACATTTAGTGGTGAGATCTTTCTCCTTTCTTTTCAGATTCCCAGAATTGGTACCTTTCTTTAAAACTGGATCTGTAATACTGAGTTCTGTCTCACAGAAGAGGAAAAAAGCCTCTTCTGAGGGCCATTTTTGTTTGAAAAGCAGACTTTTTTTCCACTAAAACCTACTGTTAAAGAGTTTTAGTAACAGTTGTTTTGTGTTGTGTTTGTGTGGATGTAAAGATACTTGAGCAGCCCTCATAAGATACCTGCTATCTGACAAGGAATTTGAATTTAAATGACTGAAAATGTTTTGTGTGTTTCTGCGCAGTTTTTTTCCACTCTTGAGCCGCTGAAATTTGCCACACACCAGATGGTTTCACACTATATTTAAACCAATCTAGAAGTGGGCTGTTTCCAAAAGCTGATCAAACAGAAATCTGATCTCTTACACAGAATGATCAGTTTTCCATAAGAGCACTGATCCCACATATCTCACTGTGTGAGGCAGTAGGAGTGCAGGGGCAAAGAAATGGTCTTCTTTTGCCTTTGGAGGCAAAACTGCCAGTCTGTATATGGTTTCATAACCTGCATAAGTCAGTGTAAATCTGATGGTGAGGAAAAACAGCTACTATTTTTGCAGCAGTACTGCCATCTGTGGTCATGCATGTAACTGAATGGGTGAACTAAGAACAAATATGACAGAAAAGGTTAATTTTCAGTTTCCTGATTTCCTGGCTGTATGACTGCATTTACAAAGAGGTGATGTCAGGACAAATAAGCATGATAACATTCTTCAGTTGCATAAAAGGCTTTCACAGACAGAAAGAAGGCAACACATTGTGTCTGTCCATGTAGAAATGGACAAGAAGTGAGGAGCTTAAATTGCAACAGGAAAGTCTCTGGTCGGATACTAAGAGCGCTTTCTAACATAAAATATAGTGAAATATTAGAATAGAAACCTGTAAATGCTATGGCATTTTTATGACTGGGAGGCTTTGGGAATTAGTTTAGACACAGAAATAACAGGGGTTTAACTCATCTTTGGGTAAGAGGCCTGACTAGATAATCCCTCAGGCTTTCTCTGGTTCTGTTTTTCTAGGACTGTGTAGAAGGAAGAGTAAACAGATAATATTGGTATAAAGTCAATGTTTTTGTCATCCTGATTGATGCTTTGTGAATGCTTCTTTACCAAATGTGAATCGATTTTGTAAAACAACAAGAAAATGTAGGAGATCTAAGCTTACTTTCCTGTAATAGATGCATCGCCATAAGCTTGTTACAGTGGAGAGAGAGGAATATATAGAAAACACAACAGAACATTTTACTGAAGAGTTATTAATAGAGTTTCTCAAAGGTTGGCCTATGCAGCAGTAATACTGAATATTTGTGTTGATTGCTGCGGTAAAAAAAACCCAGGAATGTGCTCATAAAGTGTTCATGTTACACAAAATTAGAAGTCATAATCATCATAAGTCATAAACATCATAAATGAGTTTATTAAACATAATGAGAGAATTAAATTTTAAAAATGAGAAAGAAAAGGGACTAAAACCAAAATTATTTCTGCCTATAAACTGGAAAACCATTAGTTGGAGATAACTACAGAATGATAGCCCAGTTGTATCAGAGCTTTAGTAATTATAGGAAAATACAGATCCTGGGAAAAGTCTGCCTTTCTGGGTGCTGATATTTCAGAAACTTGAACTTGGAATGAAAAAAAAAAAAAAAAAACACCACCAGGGTCACCTCTGTTGCTGCATCCCAGCAACATAATAAGAAGTTTGATTTCCTGAGAATAGCTGCTGATAGAAATTGCTAACAAAATTCATCTGTCTAAAGTTCTTAGAGGACAAAGCAGGGGGGGAAAAGCACCTTTAAAGTTAGAGAATGATTGTAGCTGGCCGTGCATAAATTTGGGATGGAAGGCTTAATGTTTAGAGCTTTGAATTTCATTTTTGAAGAAAGAGTATAAGACAGGTAGTTATGTGAGAAAATTTTAAAGATAAAGTAAAACAAACAAGAATGGGATTTATGGCATGACTTCAGAAATAGTACTTGACTTGAGACCTCTGATAAGATTAGGTTTGATGTTTCCTGTTGGCTGTTATATTCCTGTCAGTGATAATTATTTAATAGAAATGTTGCTACATGTTGTCTTTTTCTGACCTAAATGTGTGAGGGAAGTCATTCCATTTGTAGTGTGAAATGTTTTAAAAGTTGGGAATTATCCCTAGCTTGAAGACTGACTGTAAATTTACTAAAAAGGAAAAAAGGAAAAGGAATCTCCATTACAAGTGGTGGCATTTAGAATCTTTAAATATAGATAACTGCATACTGTTAATTCTCTTTAAATTATACAAGTAATTCTTGAGGATGCTATATCTGATGATTGGTTTCCAAGTAGATGGCCATTTCTGTTCCATAATGTTGTTTTCCAGGTTTTCAATAACGCGATACTGACGCAATCCAGAAGTTACAGTATGTATTGTCAGAGATCATTGGAAAAGCTTGTGTAGTGTTTGACCTTATAGGGTGGGCAGCAATTAAGTTCTCCCAATTTTTTTTCTTAAATGGATGTGCTAAGAGGGGCATTTCATGATTTGATCTCTGCAATAAAAGCTGTTGGCTATTAACAACCATTATGTACGAAGAGGATTGTTTTCTCATATTAAAGTGGCATAAACTTCTTTAACCCTATTCTTAACTCTTTTCCACACTGTTTTAGCTATTAACCGACCAGATATAACAGACACAGAAATGGAAACTATAATGGACACTATTGTTGATAGTCTCTTCTGTTTTTTTGTTACACTTGGTAAGTTTTCAAATTTTAGCATGTTTTACGTATGCTTTCCTTTTAGAAAATATCCATATTCAATGAAATAACTTGAAGTTTAGTGATTTCTTATAGCAAATGAAAAGCAGAGTTAGATCTGTGACAGGATTCTCAGTAGTTCATGGAGTGGGTTAATGACCTTGCTATACATCACTGCAAGAGACAGTAAAGTCTGTCCTACATGGGAGTCAAGTCTTAGTCTTCAGTATCAATAGGAAAAGAATACTGAAATGCAAAGGTTTGGATTCACTGTTCTAACAAAATCTTAGTTTACGGTAAAGGTTAATAGTGCTTTAAGTTTGAATTTTAGATTTGTAGCTCTCAAAAAACAAAAAACCCCAAACAACAAATAACACCAAAAAAGGCTTACATAAACCCTGCAAAGATCTAAGTGAAATAACTGGAGGAATGGGAAGATACATTATATTTGCTTATTTTTTTAAAATTTACTTATTTTTATTGTGAGTTTTCTTGATACTTAGCTCATACATTTTTCAGAGTGATGACATTTAATACAACTTCTCACTGAAATCAGTCAGTCTGAGGCAGCATTCCTACAAGGGGAGCTGGGGATCACTGTAGGGCAATCTGTTCAAGGGAGATTGCCTTGGATCTATTGAATTCTTTCAAGTGTTAGCATGATACAGTTTGAATCTCTTTTACTCAGTCACTTGAACTCTATGGTATTAGAATTTTCATATTTATATATGAGTGTGAGAAATGGTAGTTAACAGTTTTGAAACCTGAAAGCCAATGAAAAACATGCTTGTGAAAATAACCTCACCCTGCAGTGAGTTGTAACTGACCTATTATGATGTGTTATCGGAATTATTATCATAATTTTAATGGGACTTGCAACCTTTTGAAACTAAATGTTTCTATATGAAATAGTTTGTCCCCTCTACAGCACATTAGCTATCTTTCTAGTGTACACTATACCTCTCATAAATTCCTGTTTGAAGTATTATTTACTTCTGTAAAACTTTATTTAATCATAGAATCATAGAATACTTAGGGTTGGAAAGGACCTTAAGATCATCTAGTTCCAACCCCCCTGCCATGGGCAGGGACACCCCACACTAAACCATGCCACCCAAGGCCTCATCCAGCCTGGCCTTGAACACCACCAAGGATGGAGCATTCACAACTTCCCTGGGCAACCCATTCCAGTGCCTCACCACCCTCTCAGTAAAGAATTTCTTCCTTATATCCAATCTAAACTTCCCCTGTTTAAGTTTGAACCCATTACCCCCTGTCCTGTCACTACAGTCCCTGATGAATAGTCCCTCCCCAGCATCCTTGTAGGCCCCCTTCTGATACTGGAAGACTGCTGTGAGGTCTCCACGCAGCCTTCTCTTCTCTACGCTGAACAGCCCCAACTTTCTCAGCCTGTCTCCATACGGGAGGTGCTCCAGTCCCCTGATCATCCTCGTGGCCCTCCTCTGGACTTGTTCCAACAGTTCCATGTCCTTTTTATGTTGAGGACACCAGAACTGCACACAATACTGCAAGTGAGGTCTCACGAGAGCAGAGTAGAGGGGCAGGATCACCTCCTTGGACCTGCTGGTCATGCTCCTTTTGATGCAGCCCAGGATACAGTTGGCTTTCTGGGCTGCGAGCGCATGCTGCCGGCTCATGTTCATTTTTTCATCGACGAACACCCCCAAGTCCTTCTCTGCAGGGCTGCTCTGAATCTCTTCTCTGCCCAACCTGTTAATATTTCTATACAGTATTTTATTTCATAAAGACTGCAAGAGACAAATTTACTGGAAGTTTGTATTATCCACTTGAAAAATTTAATCTCAGAATGTCACAAAAAATGTGAAAGTACACTAACTTAAAATCTGAAAATTATAATACATGTAGAAGTCAATGTATCTTTTATTAGGAGCTATTCCTATAATCAGATGCTCAAGAGGAACTGCAGCTGAAATGGTGGCAGTGGTAAGAAACTGTTTTTAAAACTTTCCTAACATCTTGTTTACTTTTCTCAATAGTTGGCAGACATCTAGTGTCATTGTATCCTTTTCCTTATGAATGAAATAAAACTGGAAAGGAGATATACCAGTTCTCCTTTCTGATTTTAGTTCCGTGGAATTCATCTGTGGAAATCGTAATATTATGGAATCAGCTGATGAGAAAATTAAACATGAATAATCATTGCTAATCTAGAGTTTACAAAGATTTTCTGACAGGCATTATAATTACAACCATTAAGGTATATCTGCAGAGCTTAGAACACGGCTGTCTGGCCTGGGTTTTTCTGTGTCTTAGAAATTTTTATCTATCTTACTGGGAAACCCCATAAGTACAAGACATTTTTACTATGTCAAATTAAACTGACTGAACTTGATCAGCAATTAGGGATGAAATTACCAAACTAAATCACAATTAAAAGTCTGTGCAGCACTGTCTTCATTAGGGATCACTGTTCTTCATTTTTTCTGTCTTCCTCACATCTTTCTTTGTCCGTGAAGCCTTAATACTGATTAAACCTAAGCACTCAGTGTGCATGCGTCCATACTGAGGGTAACCTCATTTTTATGAAACAGTGTGGCAATGTCTTGGTGCCTCTTACTGGTATTTTCTATTCACACATTTAGGAAGAGGGTGCTTACTGTCTTGGGAGGAGATTAGTGAATATAAAGGAAACATATTCTGTGTGGTCCTGGGTGTAGATAAAAATGCTAGAGGGAGAAAATGGAAGGCAGAGTTTTCTTTCCTGTGTGCAGCAGACTAGGAATCCCTAGGCTTCCTGCAGCTAAGACTTTTATAAACTACAAAACCAGCACAATAAATCTGTGAATGTTGACCATATAAAGATGTTAGGAAACCACTGGTTTATTAAAAGCTGTTTTGTTTCCCCCCGCCTCAGAAATTAGATAAGAAGCTCAGAGAGAATCTAAGAGATGCCAGAAACAGTCTTTTTACAGGAGACACACTTGGAGCTGGCCAGTTCAGGTATGACATTAGTAATAAGTATGTATTTTTATTTTTTGTATTTCAGTTGTCTGAAATATCTCTTTAGGATAAGTCACCACTGTTCTGAAAACTGAATTTACAGGAATTCGGTTCAAGTTCTATATTAAAAGATTTTACGTATTGTTAAGGGACTTTTCCAATCTCTTGGCATAATCAGTTTGAAAACTTTTATAGCTAGTAAGCATGCAGTCCTAGGACAGTGAGACAAGAATTATTGAACGAATACTATTTAACAAACCAGGTAGTTTCGTTCACTGTCAAATCCATCCTGCAAATACACCAATTTTACAGGACCAAGATATCCAGTTGGATCTCTGAACATAGCTGTTAACAATCTTTAGTCCATTAAAAAGAAAGAAATGCCCATTTTTCTCACTTGAGAGCACTGTTGTTATGTAAGAAGCAAGTGTTTCTCAGCCTGATTCCTGTATGTACCAGGGGAGGACTGCTTAAGGATTACCACCTGGATAAATAGATAGTTAATGACTGATAAGTCATGACCATTTGAATCCTTAGAGGGGAACAAGGGGTGACAGAAGACATTGTGGATGTTGCATGCAACTGAGAATGTGTTTTTAGCAGCCTCCTGTGTATTCCCCAGATAGCTGAATGCTCCAGAGGCTGCTTTAGTAAAGTGCATTACAGGCATTTACACTTTACATGAAAAGGTGGGGAGGCATGTGAGAAAGACTGTAGCTGAAGGAGATGGTTATGATCTCCTAACCGGATATAAAATAGTCATCATATTTTTTATCTCAAATTAACAGCAGAACTTGGATAAAGACACAAAACATCAAAGGTGGTGAAATTGAATGAGATTGAAAGGTATTAGGAGAGAGAATAGCTGTGAAATACCACTTCCCCCATTTTCATTGGAACTGAGTTGCAACCACAGTTTTCCCATTTCAAAAAATCAAAATACCATGAAAGGGAAACATGAGAAAGTTTAACCAGTTAAATAGCTTCAGATTTTTATTCTGGTTTTCAGAATTGAGTGACTAAGGCTCTTGAGATGAAAATACCACAAGGAAATCCAGAGCATGGAATTAATATGGTTTTACTTTATTTAAATACACTGTAATTTAGTCATCACATTTACTGTAGGGTTAATGTGCTTAAGGGAGATGGTTCCAGTAATGTTCTGATGATTCACAGCCTTCTTCTTTTCACAATAATTTTTTCATGCAGCCATAGTCCAAGATATTTAGGCATTTCTACATTCTTTTTCCATAAAATTGAGTATTGATGGAATTACCACAATGCATCTCAGAAGTTCATAATTAAAAACCCTTGAAAGATATATTTTTATATTTGAGGATAGTGGGAATTAAGGTGGAATATTAGCCACTCAAAAGTTGCTTGGCATGCAAACGTGTATCCACATGAAGAGATATTAGTTAATAACCTAAAAGGCTAGTTACTGTTCGCCTTCTGGTTAATATTTATGCATTGGTAATTCTACTTAGCACAAAAAGAAATAATCTTTTTATCATTACTAAGACAGTGATTCATGTAATTTCTGGCAGTCATCAGCCCCAGATGCTTTGTGGAAGGCTGGAGGAACTCTGCAGTAAGCAGTTTGGGTTTTAGCTTGGAGTACATGATGCAGAAGGTTGCTGAAATCACTGAGGATGTTACTGAGGTGTTCTAAACATGTTTAAAGAAATATTAATACCGTGTCATCTTTTCAGCTTCCAAAGGCCCCTATTAGTCCTTGTTGACAGAAACATAGATTTAGCAACTCCTCTACATCATACGTGGACATACCAAGCTTTAGTGCATGATGTTCTGGTAAGAATAAATCTGATTTTGTTACCAAAACTATTTTTTCACTCAGTTTGTTATTAAACTTAATACCAGATGATCTCATAATGCAAAATCTGTTCTGTCTGTTTAATTTGGAAATTGTTTAGTAAAAAACAACTTGGAAAATTTTATCTAGAAAGGTTATTTAGCAGTAACTTCTAAAATTGTTAAAAACTTGAAATCTTGATATTATCAAAAGATAGACTATTCAGCAATCCTGTGTTTTTCTTCAGTTGTTCATGATCTTTTCTGTTATGTAAACTCCAGACGCCATTAACTGCAATTCACTTTTGAAAACTAAATGCTTTTAATGAGGTTTTTAAACTGATTTTAATATGTTTGAATTTCCAAAAATACCTATTTCTGGTTTTCCCCACAAGGTGGTGTAAGTGTCCAGTATAGAGATATCAAGTGTATTTTTAATAATTTTTTGGAAATTCAGATAGCCTTAGATCAGTTTTATTTCCTCAAGTTTATTTTGTAAAACCAGTAGTAGTAGTAGAAGAAATGTTCTTGAATGAAAGCAGATGCTGTTTTCCTAATATTCATGCGTTTCATATATACTTACGAAGTAGATAGTGAAAGATACACAAGTATGAATAATTACAATCTGAAGACTTTTTTATACTCCAGAATTAGTCATGCAAATCATTTAAATATCTTTGAGACATATTTTGGTTTTATTATTGAGACTGTTAGAAGAATATGTAAAATATGCATATATACATATGTGTTTGTATACAGAGTTGGTCGTGAATTGTGTAGTCACAATTATTTTCTCCAATGGCTATTGAGCTGCCTAGAGACTTGCAAACAGAAGTACTGAATTTCTACACATTGTTTTTGAAAATCAGTGAAAGAAGGGGGTGAACAGGGGATGGAAACCTGAATTAAAATTTTTACCAGTGTAAGCGCCGTTGCACAAGGTCTACACTTACTTCAGTTTGTCACATGCCAACCATTTAATCTGCAAATGCTCACTTACTAGATAGTAAATCAATGCAGAGCTCCACATACTTGCCTCCTACTCAGCTGCCAGGTAAAGAAGGTGGTGGTGGGTGGCCTCAGGTATGCCCTGGGGTACGAGTTTGGTGCATCAAGATGCAGAGGGATCAAAGATGTAGTGGAAGCTTAGAACAACTAGCACTACAAATATGGAGGGATATTAGAATAACACTAGATGAATGATTTGAGAATCATGGGATAGTTGGCTGTGCTGCTTCACATTTCAGTAATTTCTCTGGAACAACTTGGTTGCATGTTGCATCTAATTTTTATTGAGTTGACAGGATTATATTGTGAAATTGTAACCAAGTGGCCTGTGATTCCATGTCAAGGGCAGAAGTTTAATTTCCAGACCAGTCAAGTTACTCACTTTAAAGGTCAGCATGCCAGGTTCTTCGTGTACTGAGCATATAGTATTTCATTAAATAACCTCAAGCAGCCTTTGAAAAGGCCATAAATTGTAACTGTGAAAGTGTTAACTGAGGTGATGATTATGTAAAATGCATTTTCAAATTAATCATTTTTTATTTAAGCTCTCAGTTACAACAGTCCAGGAATTCTGTGGGATGATAACCTAAATGCTAACCCAGGCACAAAGTTGTATGCTGCATCCATAGAATCATAGAATACTTAGGGTTGGAAAGGACCTTAAGATCATCTAGTTCCAACCCCCCTGCCATGGGCAGGGACACCCCACACTAAACCATGCCACCCAAGGCCTCATCCAGTCTGGCCTTGAACACCACCAAGGATGGAGCATTCACAACTTCCCTGGGCAACCCATTCCAGTGCCTCACCACCCTCTCAGTAAAGAATTTCTTCCTTATATCCAATCTAAACTTCTCCTGTTTAAGTTTGAACCCGTTACCCCTTGTCCTGTCACTACAGTCCCTGATGAATAGTCCCTCCCCAGCATCCTTGTAGGCCCCCTTCTGATACTGGAAGACTGCTGTGAGGTCTCCACGCAGCCTTCTCTTCTCCACGCTGAACAGCCCCAACTTTCTCAGCCTGTCTCCATACGGGAGGTGCTCCAGTCCCCTGATCATCCTCGTGGCCCTCCTCGGGACTTGTTCCAACAGTTCCATGTCCTTTTTATGTTGAGGACACCAGAACTGCACACAATACTGCAAGTGAGGTCTCACGAGAGCAGAGTAGAGGGGCAGGATCACCTCCTTGGACCTGCTGGTCATACTCCTTTTGATGCAGCCCAGGATACAGTTGGCTTTCTGGGCTGCGAGCGCACGCTGCCAGCTCATGTTCATTTTTTCATTGACCAACACCCCCAAGTCCTTCTCTGCAGGGCTGCTCTGAATCTCTTCACTGCCCAACCTGTAGCCGTGCCTGGGATTGCTCCGACCCACGTGGAGGACCTTGCACTTGGTATGGTTAAACTTCATAAGGTTGGCATCAGCCCACCTCACAAGTGTGTCGAGGTCCCTCTGGATGGCATCCCTTCCCTCTGGCGTATCAACCGAACCACACAGCTTGGTGTCATCAGCAAACTTGCTGAGGGCGCGCTCAATCCCACTGTCCATGTCACTGACAAAGATGTTGAACAAGACCGGTCCCAACACCGATCCCTGAGGGACACCACTCGTTACCGGTCTCCAGCCGGACATGGAGCCATTGACCACAACTCTTTGCATGCAGCCATCCAGCCAGTTCTTTATCCACCGAGTGGTCCACCCATCAAATTGATGTCTCTCCAATTTAGAGACAAGGATGTCATGTGGGACAGTGTCGAAAGCTTTGCACAAGTCCAGGTAGATGACGTCAACTGCTCTGCCCCTGTCCATCAGTTTCGTAGCCCCATCATAGAAGGCCACCAAATTGGTCAGGCAGGATTTCCCCTTAGTGAAGCCATGCTGGCTGTCACCAAGCACCTCCTTGTTTTTCATGTGCCTTAGCATTATAATTGTGTTTCTACATATAAACAGGCTTGTATGAAGAGATTCCGCTTTCTGAATAAACAACATTTCACAAGTGGATATGGAAAAATGGGAAGCATGGATAGAAAGTCTTATAAAGACAAAATGGGGTGGTGAAAACACTTAATCAATGAGAATTATTTTGGTAAAACTTATACATGCCAAAACTAACTTGGAAACTCAGGTCACTGGTGAGTTAATTTAACCACTGGTGAACCAATTTAACATCACAGCTTAATTGGCAATGAAATTAATTTTTTTTTCTTTAAATTTTTGTTAAACATACATACTTGAAAAAATACTCTTTTTGCTGAAACATTTAACATGTATTGTAAGATGAGGTTTGTACTCATTCACTGCGTGTACTTTGTTTGAGTAGCTACTTAGTTTGGTTCCTATTCTGGTGTGGTTCATTTATAGTGTTTCATTTGAAGTGTGAACTCTGCCAAGGGATAACTAAAACCACTTTAAACTATTGACAGTTTAACTTACAGTGATCTAGTTTTGTTCACTGTAATGACAATGTAATTTTGGAGTTTTATTTCTGAAAACAATACATTTATTCTTAAAGATGCATGGGAAGTTCTGTGTGGTTGTTTTGACTCTCTTTATAGTCATTTGCCAAGCATAGATCACCTTCAAATTTTTAATGTTCTTGAAAAGGGTTAGAATGAAGTCAGCAGGGGGAATGTGTACGCTGCTGGAAAACACAGAACTGTTCTTGCAAATGTAATGGGGTAAAGAACCAGAAGACACTCAGGGAGTGATGTGGTAACACACTGTGTGAGCATAACTGTGTCATCTACCTAAAAAGATGTAGTTTCTAAGTTCAGGCGTTGTGGAAGAAAAGCTATATAGTGAAATGGCAACTTTGTTGCAAACTATTTCGTTATCAACCATTCACTATTTCACTAGTATTTAAACTAATTGGAAAAGAATTGTGAAGGTGTAACTAAATAGTCCTGGTAGTGGATGTTCCTGCTGCTGATGTCATGAGCTTCTTTGCAGTCTTGATACATTTGCTGTAGTTGTGTAAGTGAAATTCAGCCCTCAAAACATTCTATGTCTGCAACCAGGAACTTTTATAGTTTAAAATTTTGGCCAGTTGTTAGAGCGCAGTTATTGCTAAATAAATGTGTTCCTGTACAGAGAGCAGTGTTCAGAGTATAGTGTCACAGACTGGTTGTGTGTGAGACAATCAGATGTCTTTGCTTAATATTTGTTGCTTTTTTGGTGTTTTTTTCAATGAGTGTGAGTAATTTCGGAGTTCTTACATTGCTGTTGTTACTATCTAGTTAGTAAATTGTGTGCTACCATCTTATGAAATTCTAATAGCTGTGTTGATATTTTTTAGAAAATATTCCAGAAGATAATTGGTTGACTATAAAAAAATGATTAAATAATTAAAAACTATCATATTTACATAAGATTCCTCTTTTTTTTGTTGTTGTTGGTTTTTTTAGGATTTTCATTTGAATAGAGTTAACTTGGAAGAATCAACAGGAACAGAAAGTTCTCCAGCAGGTGCTAGACCTAAGAAAAAAAATAAGAAGTCCTATGATTTAACTATGTCTGATAAATTCTGGCAAAAACATAAGGGCAGGTAAGCTGTATAGGTACAAAATTTATATTAATATGGTTAATATAAATTCTGAGTATTCTTCATGTTATGGTAGTTCTATTTTTAAGCTTCTTTGAAAATGTTTTGAGTTTTTATTTTTTAAGGTTTATTGGGTATTGCTGAGACAGTTAGTTTTCCCCTTAGCAGCCTCATAGTGCTGTGTTTTGTATAGGTACTTGGAAAGGTGTTGATAACACACCAGTGTTTTGGCTACCACTGAGCAGTGATGGCACATCATCAAGGCTGTCTCTCCAGCATTCTCCCCTCACCAAGTGGGGCAAGATCTTGGAAAAGGACTTAGCCAGGACAGCTGACCCAGACTGACCAAAGGGATATTCCATACTATATGATACCTGCTCAGCAATAAAAGCTAAAAGAAGAGAGGACATTTTTTTTTTTTTTTATGACGTTTGTCTTCCAGAGCAGCTGCTTCCTGGGAAGTGGCCAGGCATCACCTACAAATGGGAAGTAGAGAAGAAAGTCTTTTGGTTGCATGAGAAAGTTGTCGTGGTTTAAGCCCCGGCTGTAAATTAGAACCACGCAGTCTACTTCCTCCCCACCCCCCCAGAGGGATGGGGAGGAGAATCGAAAGAATGTAACTCCCACGGGTTGAGATAAAAACAGTCCAGTAACTAAGGTATAACACAAATCACTACTGCTGCCACCAATAATAATAATGATAAGAGAAATAACAAGGGAAGAGAATACGATACCGCCCCCCGAAAAAGAGAGCCCGACAGAAAAAAAGGACGTGCCCGTCCGGGTAGCTCCCAGTTACCTCCCTGGGCATGACGTGCTGTGGTATGGAATACCTCTTTGGCTAGTTTGGGTCAGGCGTCCTGTCCCTGCTTCCTCCCGGCTTCCCCTCCTCCCTGGCAGAGCATGAGACTCACAAAGTCCTTGGTCAGTCTAAACATCGGTGTTATCAGCTCCATTCCCAGGCCGAAAGTCAAAAACACAGTGCTGCAACAGCTACTAAGAAGGAGAAAAACTGACTGCTACTGCTGAACCCAGGACAAAAGCAAAGCAAAACATCGCTTTTTCTCTATTAAACTGCCTTTATCTTCACCCATGAATTTTGGGGAGTTCTTCTATCTTATTTTCTCCCCACCCATACTGCTGAGGAGAGTGATAGAGTGGCTTCATGGGCAGCTGATGTCCAATCAAGGTCAACCCACCATATAATGAATGATCATTGTCCATATTAATTGTACATTAGCTTTTTGTTACAGAGCACAAAATCGTTCTTATCAAAGTTCCATAGAAGTACTGAAAGCAGTGAATATATCTTAGAAAGTTTAAGTAAGCCTACAGTAAGATGTTATTTTCACTGATTTGACACTGCTGCATGATTTGCGTATTGATATTTCTGAAAACATTTCCATCATCATTTGATCATGCAGCCTATCTGGTTCTGGTGTTTCAGTTTGTTGATTTTACTGGGCCTAACGCAGAGTATTGCATTAGTCCTTTTCCAGAAGTAGCTGAGTCAGTTCAGCAAGAGCTGGAATCCTACAGAGCCCAAGAAGATGAAGTCAAAAGGCTTAAAAGTATCATGGTAAGTTTTATTACCTATATGCCTAAATCATAATAGGACTTGCAGAAATACTTAGCCTACCCTGTCATCCCCTTTTCCCCAAAATTATCACCACATGCTGAATTTTAGGCTTAATACAATCTTACAAGCAGGACTAGAAGTACCTGATTTCATGAGAAGGTTCAGTTTCATGCATGTATTTGTTTTACATTTGCATAACTTCCATAATATCTATAAAAAACACAATCCAGACGTTAATACCATTATAGGAAAACAGGTTCTAAATGTACAGACTATATTTGCGTGTGAGATCTTTGTGTTTATTGTGACTATTTTTACTCCTCTTTCCAAACCCTTCCCCAAATCCAGGGTATAGAAGGGGAGGATGAAGGAGCAATAAGTATGCTTTCTGATAATACAGCTAAGCTAACTTCAGCTGTCAGGTAAGTGATCAATAATGCCTTACTATCTAATTAATTTGGAACCATTTCTAATTCTTTCTGTCATTTCACTTTTGATATCCTTCAAAATAAATAACTTTAAAAGTAGGCTATTCAGCTTAGTAACAGAGTTTAAGTGCTTTATAATCCTGGTAAAGATTAATGCGATGTCCTTGACAAGTACTTGCACATGTAACTTCCACAGCAGGTGTGCGTGAGCCCTCTACACATGGATTTGGAGTGTTTCCTCAGCAAAGCTGAATACTCTTAAGTGCATCATAGATCTGCTTACACTTTTCCACCAGAAAAACCCAACTACCTACCTCTACATTCCTTCCTTAAATAAATTGTTAGTGAAATCCACTTCCTGAAGCATCTGCTTGCTCTGTACTGTGTGTAATCAATTACATTTTGACTAATGTAGTTACTGTAACATCTATTGGCAAGATTATAGTCATTAAGAACTCTGCATGGGAAGTTTACTCCCTTCCTCTGGAGACCTAGCCACCATGGATGACACTGAAAGTCTGAGATTTAGACTCGTTCCTCATTGTAAGTGTTTTTTGTTCCACTGATGCCTTGGAGAAGGGAGATGTTCAATTTGCTGTGTTTCATGAAGACCGTAATCAAAAGGAAGAAGGAATGATTCTTATTCTGAGGATAGATAGGGTGATATGCCCATTGTCCTGTGAAATCCATCATGTGTCTGCATTAGTTTTATCTTTGTCAGTTTCAAAAGTTGCTTTCTATGCTATGCCATCATTAGAATTTGATTGGAATTCCAGAGGATGGGTGATGGATCAGTTTCAAAAAAGCAAGCATGTATTTGTAAGCTCCCCCTATAGTTTTAAAGTTTTGTACTTCTCAGGATGCTGGTTTTCAGGTTAAGGCAGCAGGGTATGAAAGTGGCAAGCATGAAAAGCTTTTTTTGTATGACTAAAACTTCATCAGGATGTTTCCCCGTTCAGTTATCCTCTGTCTGACTGTTTTCTGTAATCTGGCTTTATTAAGGAAAATCTTGGGCCCCTTCAGAAAAGTGTGTAACTGCTATTTGGTAGGTGTGTCAGATGTGAACTAAATGTTGCTTATATAAACCATAATTCTAGTAGATTATTTGTTTAGGTAAGCAGGGCATATATCTGTTGTTGATCACAAGCTTTCAATAGGAGTATTAAATTATTAGTCAAGGTATATTAAATTGCTAGTCAAGGTAAAAAGCTGTTTTACTACATTACAATTGGATAATGTCCTTCTGTTATGAGAATTATTATATCTCTACTTTGCAACGTTTTTAGTTTCAATCCTACTGTATTCTGCAATTTTAGGTTTTAGTAATCTTTCGGTTCCTTCCAACCCAAACTGTTCTATCCAGCTGTCAAGTTTTTTGTACCGACTATACAATACACAATTCAACTAACTGTGCAACTCAGCAGGTTAGTTTGTATTTAATCTCTTCAGCTCTCTTCCAGAACTTCTGGAAAAGAAGAGGCTCATTGATCTTCATACAAATGTTGCAACAGCTGTTTTGGAGCATATAAAGGTATGATTGCTCTCCAACTTCAGTTTTCTGTCAGTAGTGCTCCTTACCTGGAGAAACATACTTGAGCAGGTGAACTAAGATAAGAAAGTGACCCTTCTCAATTGTGCTACTTCTTGCAGATATCACTGCATAACATTACGTGTTAAAGGCTGAGAGGGAATGAATTTTGAATGCCTTGACATGGAAAGTGAAGTAAACCTATGAATTTTTTTATTACCAGAATTCACTAGTATACTCTCATTTTTTATGATGGCCACAACTTTATTGTGGGTTGAAGTCTTTCTAAAATAAGTGTGATGGAAGTGTTTTGTTTACTGCAGAGATGTGTCATGGCAAGTTACAACTTCAGTCTAAGCAATTTTCTGTTCTGTATGTGTTTATCAGAAGGGTACTGTTTCCTGTTCACCAATGAAAATGATACCCAAGACGTGTGGCAATAATGATGCAAGTTACTAAACTGGTCTTTGCAGCAGGGACTGTTAGATGTCTTGTGCGTAATTTAAGCACTTCAGAAGAATGCTTGTCCTCTTTTCTATTTAAGTCTGCTGCTTTTGTATCAGAGAACTTGGAGACGGTTTCAGTATCAAGTAAAGACCATGGTTACTACTAGGATAACTTAGAAGATGGATCTGTTTTCGAACAGTATGAGAACAGAAATTGTAAATGAGACTTTCAGAAACACTGGAATTCTGTTTCTGAAAGCAATACAAGCACCAGGACTCATTGAAAATCAAGTCAGAAAATTTTACCCCATGCTATTTATAACTCATGGAAGGTGATGTGTTTCAAAGCTAACTTTACTATTTGTAAAGTGCCTAAGATATGCCCTCAGTCGTTACTGCTACTGATGCTTTTTAAACTAACTACTATAAGTGAACAAAGGATTCATTCTGAATTTTAATAAATAAATTAATTTTACATATTTATAAAATTGAGAAAGAGATGTAAGTGTGTCTGTGTTTGGCTCAATACTGTAAGGCATAGTTTATGTGCTTTTGCAATATTCAGCATGTCAGTTTTCATGTCTGGCAATTTTAAAGCAGTACATTAATACCATTTAAAAAAAAATAGAAGTTGACAATGTTAATATTTTATTTGATGCCTCATCTAAAAATTCACTTTTCTAAGGAAGATACCGAGACATTAATGACAGGGCTACACCAGTAGTATTTTATATATTATTTTTTTGATAGAAGCCAGGTTTCAGAGTAAGATGTGGAATGGCAGTAATACCAGTTTTAATCACGAGTGTCCACTTAGCAATGGACTGGAGCCAGATGCACTTGGTCATTCTCTATTACACTTTTCTGTTACCTAGAGATCGAAGGAATTACTCTACTTGCCTCTGCTGTAGCTCTGTACTAGCCCTTAGGCTTTCCTCTCTGGCAGGGAGCCTGCTGTTGGAGAGTTCCCAGAGTGGTGATCCATTTCTGCATGCATGGTTTTTAATTCTGGTATTGCAAAATGCTCAGGCTCTTTACCTTCTTATTGTATAACTGTCAAAGAAGATTGCAAGACAAATAGGCGTGCAGTTTATTCAATATAGTAATGATGAGTAAATTTTATTCCAACTGCTTTGTCTTACTCTTTTTCTCCCCTCTTTTCACCTTCCAGTGTTACAAAAAGTATCTTTCAAGCTGTGGAATTTTAACATGCAGGATGATATGCTACTCAGAAGTACTCTCAAAAAGGGCAGTATCTTAGCCAGTACCTTTCCCAGAAATTCTGATGTCACGTTGAGGCTGTGGTTAGTAGGATTTATATACAGTTCAATAATTAAATCAGGTTAGGATAAGAGAGAATTTTTTTGGCAAGTTCCCAGCTTATGAGGAGCTAGTGAGGCACCATGCTCTTTTTCAAGTTACTATATTTTCACGTTTAAAATAATCTGGAAGCACATTCATACTTTAAAATGGGCTGTTCGCCTTGTCCATTGCGGTTTTTTATTACATCAAGTATTTGAGCATTTTTCTTCCCTACATATATATGAATCAGTGCAAAGAATACTACGAGACCTGCTTTAGGTATATTAGGAGAATGTATTTTTTCTTGTGGTCATATTTTCGTGTTCAGTTTACAGCTGCTCTCCACATTCTGTTGGATCATTTTCTAAGACACAGCAAGAGGAAAACAGAACTTAATCACGTACTTAAGAATCCTGGCAGTTTTCTGGCATATCTTACTGTTTAGTGAAATAGTGGAAAGAATGCATCACTTTTTTCACAAAGTGAACCATCAAGTGTTTATTGTCAGTGCTTAGAACAAATGCATCCTTGTTTTGCATTGATTGTTTTTTCTCTGGAGAAGCTAGTGACTGAAGGACTGTATCCAACAGATAACAAATTGAGCACTAGAAATACGGGCATCTTTCTAGCTGCTCTGATTCTTCAGTAATGCTGATCTTTGCATGTCATTCTAGAATGAATACAAGGGTTACTGAAATATGTTAAATCATGGCCTATAACTTACATTTGCTTGGTTTAGGGTTTGTTTTTCTTAATTCTTACATAATTTTGTTATCATGTACATATGAATTTCCTTGATCTCAAGGCCTGATACTTTGACTCCATTACTGTCATTGCCAGTAGACTTTCAAATTACCAAGTTCATATTTTGTAAATTAATTCTACTATTGTAACTACTGTGTTTCAAATTTGAGATTACATTTTTGTCTTACCATGTAAACAGAAACAGTATGTTTGTGAAATATGTATGTTACAGTGGTCCAGGCTGGTTTTCTGTAGTTCAGAGCTGATAATTGAGTAACTTTACAGTAAACAACAGGTTTTTCTGAGTTCTGTTACAAGACCCTTCTGGCATTACTCTGTGCACTTCAGTCGAAGGGAACTGTCTATAGCTGCCACTTTGAGTCTTCTCCCAGGGTTTCTCTTCCTCTTGCTAGAAGCACACTGCAGTTACCTGACCAGCCTCACTCATTCTGGGGGCTGTTGGTTCTGGTTGTTTTCTATCAGTATTTTTTGAGAAATTCCAGTAATTTCTTAGAAAATTTCTTTTCTCTTCTTCTGCATGTTCTCTCTCCAAAAGGAAGAATTCGGTACTGTAAAGAGGATAGGAGAGCCTCCTGGAAGTCCTTAGAAAAATGACCCTCCAAGAGATTTCAATGGGTCCTACTTCCAATTCTCTGCTTAAAAAAGAAGGAATTTTGTATTCATTTTGGACTGCAGTGACAGGTAGAGATTCCCATGCACTTTAGTAATTTTCCCTAAAATAAATTCTGGCTTATGAATAGCCTGTTTCTAGAGATGCTTAGTGGAAAGCTTTGTCAAATATATTAAAAAAAAAAAGCCAAACAGACAAAACCCAAACTAAAAAAGACAAAGCAAGCTGAAGGGTAGCACTTTAGCTGCAGTACAGGTCCTGTCTCTAAATTGACAGATAGAAAGGTCTCCTGAATGAAGTTGGTGTGGAGCAAGGTGTCATGGTAGGAAATTAAGAGCAGGATGTAGAAAGGGAATATCTGTAAATGTGGATGCATCTTGGTTTTATTACTGGGTTTTATTACTTTTTTTTTCACCTTGCTTGCCAGTTTGGCATCCATGAGAACCTCTTCTTTGCTGTCTTTTTTATAATTAAATCTACAAGATTGTTTAGCTCCTATTCCTGAGCTTTTCCTCTTGGCATGTCGTTGAGTTTGCCATTGCACTTACTTAAATTAAATGGGACATCTGCTTCTTATTAGCACTTCTTAGACAAGTTGGCTCTTCAGGAAGTAACTGTCTCATTGATGCGGCATATCTGGGAAGTCTGTCAAAAGGTAACTAGTAGTGTTTAAGGCTATTCAGTAATCTGTATGAAATTTGGTTAGATGGCCATTTAAATCCTAGGAGGCTAGTATAAGAAAAATTACTTAGCATCTTTGCTAGTAACTTTTGTTGGTTATATCATGAAGAAGCAGCTGAATGGACTCACCATACTGATCCATCTCTTCCGTTTGTGCTTTTGTCGCGTTGAAAAGAGAGTCTTGAGATTTTTATATTGCTGCTTACCTCTCATGTGCCTGTTGTGGATAGAAATGAAGGACCTGAAGTTTTAGGATTTTCAGTTTGGTCCCCTCCAAAGAATACTGAGTTCACATTTCAAAAGTAATTGTCCAATATTTTTTAAGAGAGTAAGTGTACATGTACCATTAATGTTTCAGTTTAGGCTCAAAGTATAGCAAATACATGCAACCAGTGAGTTTTCTTTGCTGCAGTTAGTCCGTTTTATTCAGCAGTCATGGTCAAATAGTCATAAAGTTACACATGGTTGAGAAGAATTTTACCTAGTTTCTGCTCCAAGTAAGTTAACAATTGTAAATCTGTTCTTACAATTAAAAGTATTTCATGTTTGAATTACATAGTTTTATTTCAAAGTTGATCTGTAAACAAATATAGTGAATTAATGAATATTTTTGTGTTCTATGTTTTTACATGCCTTCTGAATAAGTTTGTCTTACACAGATCACCAGCTAAGATAATATGGGCATTGCCAAATTCAACAATAATATATTTATTTTAATAGGATTGAGTTTCCACAATTCAAGACAATCCTTTGGTTGTTGGATGCCTTTTGTCTGGGAAAAATACTTCAAACTTAATAACATGGAATTTATCTCCATGTAAGAAGATACAAATGTAGTTAAAATACAAAAAAGCAACTGAATGTAACAGAAAGGCTAGAAGAACTGTAGTAGCTTGTTTGCAGTTATTTTATCTCTCTAGAGAGAGTTAAGGAAACTGTAATGCAGATCTCCAAGTCTCCAAGATGCTGTAGAATTGAAATCACAGAACGCATCTGACATGCAGGATGCCGAACTACATCTGACATGCAGGATGTCGAACTACGTCTGACGTAGGGACTTGGAAAAAGGCTGGTAGTTCAGATCTAGTAAAATGTTAAATTAGTGTAACATAGCCTCTGATAATCACACACACACACAGTATCACACAGTATGTTAGAGATTGGAAGGGACCTCAAAAGATCATCTAGTCCAATCCCCCTGCCAGAGCAGGAACACCTAAATAAGGTTACATAGGAATGTGTACAGGCGGGTTTTGAATGTCTCCAGAGAAGGAGACTCCACAACCTCCCTAGGCAGCCTGTTCCAGTGTTCTGTCACCCTCACTGAGAAGAAGTTTCTTCTCAAGTTTAAGTGGAACCTCTTGTGTTCCAGTTTATACCCATTACCCCTTGTCCTATCATTGTTTGCCAAATTAATCACTTTAACTTTGGCTAAATACAGGAGTAATCCAAGGTTTTACAGTAGCATAACTACCAAAATTTGACTGTGACTACTCCTCTAACATGAGCTCAAGGTAAATACAGATTGAAAGAAGCTCTAGCTCTGTTTTTAGTAAGTGGTCATTTTTTAAGCACTCTTCATGGTAATTAATTTTATAAGTTGTAATTACAAGCTTCCACAAAAGCTTAAATTAAGTTGCTCTTCTGCAAGTAACTGCTTTTCTTAATTAGTTCAGTAGGTGGTGAATGAGAAATAGAAGAGTGTTACATAGCTATCTGCACCATAAGCTGATTGCCAAAGGCTTTCAATATTAAAATATTTTTTGTGACTGACCTCTTCTTTTGTTTTGTATTCTCATCTCCAGCTCTTTTTTTTAATGAACTTACAGTACACAGAAGGTGAAATACCCTAAAATTCTTAAGATTACAGAAGTACCTTTCTGTCTTTTCTTCTTTGGTTTTTCGCTTTTCTGGGGGTGGTAAAATACTGTTTTTTAAAATTCCATTTCTTTATCTGTGATCTCAGGAATAGTTTTAGTAGATTTCAGAACCATGTGAAAAACAGACTTGTGAAGTTTTGGTGGTGCTGACATTACAACAGCCACTGCAGTGGGTTGGGTGCCGCCATAGCAGTTTTGCATGCCTCAATATTATAAGACAAAATTTCTTGAATCTCTTAATCCAAGAAATGCGCCAGTGACTCTTGCCTCACTCTGGCAATATCATTTCAATTTCCCAAAGACCGTTATGTGGAGCTGAAATACTAACAAGGCAATGAGATGGAGATCCACTCTGCTGGTCTCTTTGAGCCAATACATAGCTGAATGTGTCCAAACACCAGGATTTAGTTAATTACTGGATATGAAGGTTTTGTAAGATGAGTAGTTGTAACATTTCTTGTGATGCTACATTTTGATGTTCAAATGCTCATAATTATGTGTGATGTAATGGATTCAGTTTTGGAATGCGTTTTTCTATCTTTAGATTGTAACTACAATATATAGTTATATATATATAATATATAAATACAAAATATATATATATATAATATATAAATACAATACAGTGGTTGAGAAGTACCAAGCTGGGCTGTTTGTGCAGATATATTGCAATGCAGTCATTAGTTGCATGGCCATGTGATGTCTTCCATAAAGCTTTTGCCTCATTAGTTTTGTGCAGTCCCTGTGCCATCCTCCCTAAAATAGGGTTTTCTCAACTTGATCTGTATGTGTCATTGTATAATGAGAAACTGCTTTTCCAGTGTTAGCAAAATAATCTTATTTGATCTGAAGTAGTTACTTCAGTACCAGTCCAAGCTGTCAACTGTTCTCTGGGATGATGCCTTAATGTAATTAGGAATTTCCTACATTTATCTACATTGAGTAATTGCCTTGTCGACTGCAAGACTTAAGGTTCAGCACAATATGTTACATAATATTCACTTGGCCATTATTTTTTCCTTTTGCAGCATAACACTATGTATGATGGCATGTAGTTTTCAGCCACGGCAAAACCATAGTTGAAAACAAAGCTCCTCTTCCAGTTTAAATTTTGCATGTCAGAATTACCTTGCTTAACTTCCATTTTCACTTTTAATATGAAAATTGCATAAGCATCAATTTTATTAGAGCTAATAAAAGCATATTATAATGTACTTTTACTGATAATTTATTTTAAAGTGATTTTTAAAAGCAGCTTAATAACTAAAACTTTTTAAAGAGAAAATAAATATTCTTTCACAGCGTTAAGCTGATAACTGTAACACTTACTCTTAAACAGAGTCGAAAGCTGGATGTGTATTTTGAATATGAGGAAAAGATAATGAGCAAATCCACTCTGGATAAATCTCTTCTGGACATGATTTCTGACCCAGATGGTGAGTACTTTAAATCTGAACTTGGTATAAAATTTGTTAAGATACACCATAAGTCTGTACCTGTTGGGACCTCAGGATTAGTAAAGAGGTTATGTACAACCTGTGCAAGACTTGTAAAGAAAACAGCTTTTACTGATAATAGTAGCAGTCTAGAGAGTTTAGTATTACAATTGAGTAATAACCAAAATATTGGCCACTTTTGCAGCTCCACTAAAATTCCTTCTTAACTCCTTATTTCTGAAGGCCAAAATATTTTTTACTTTTGTGCTTCTCCAGTATACATTAGTATAGCATGGAATTGTGTGGTCCAAACAATACTGATTCTTTAAAATCCTGCTGCACTTTTTATAATGCATACATAGCTCATAAACAGAATGAAAAAAGGGCATTTCGTAGAATTGGTTAGATCAAGGGGTTGTAATGTAGGTAGTGCTTGTTTGCGTGAGCAAAACAACAGATAGGAGAAGGTGCAGAGTAGGGAAGCAAGACATGAGTTCGCCGGTTTACTGAGAGATGCAAGTTTTGCATGCATTGACCCAGCTGTGTCTTGTCTGTTTTCACTGTTTCAGAGCAATGCATCCAAGCTTCTGTTCCATATAGAGCTTACACATAACAAGGCTTTGCACACTGGGTGATACTCAGGTTCTCTGTTAGCAGGAGTCACTAGGGGTCTCTCTGTAATAGGCTGAGACCAGAATGGGTTTTCAGCCTTTCTACAGTATCATAGCATCAACTATCATCTCAACCTCTCACAACCCTCTGATAGATTTCAGTATGATCCGATACGAGTTGGCTGGAACAAAATAACCTGCAGAGCAAGATTGTAAAACTTAAGTTATGACCACTGGCCTGTCTGCATATTGGCAAGCGTATTGGCAAACATTAAGCATCAAGAGACCCAGGGTTCCTGCTCTTTTTCCAGTATGCTCTTTTAAGAAGATGTATCTTTACTGCATGCTTATGTTTGTAGTCTTGTAGCTACATACTGGACATAATGTCTGCTTGGAGTTTGTAGAATGATTCATATTTATAAAAAGAATATGACTTTAAAAAAAAATGTTTTACTAGTGTCTGCGCTACAGAATCGAAAGGGAGCAGAAGTAGTAGTACATGGTTAGCAGAAGCCTAAGCTAAAATTTTACAAATCTTATACTGGGTCAAGTCTAGAAACTAACAGACTGTCAGAAAATCTAATGTCAGGCATCAGTCTGTAACTGACTACAGACATTCATTGTTACTTTGAAACTAATACGTACTTTATTAAGCATCAGTACAGACTAGTCCCTTTGCATGTTCAGAATCAACCATTCTTTTACGGATTTCCATTTCAGCTTTTATAATTGCATGAACTTAGATATGAAAACAAAAATTATTATGCTTGCTAGCATTTCCTGCTGGATCAATTACTTTTTACCTGAATCCACATTTTCTGTGTGTTTTAGATCAGAATGTAAAGCAAATTGTTTTCCAAGCCTCATGTATCACATCGGCATTCCTATTAGCAAAGTTCCTGGGTTTTACGTAAGAGAAAGATTAGATTTCCAAGCTAAAGTTTTCCTTCATAAACTAAGTATTCAAGTGTTCACAGTCTCACATTAGCATTTCATAAGCATTGTCTAGGTGTAAGGTAAGTTTATATAACAAGGATTTAGGTTAAATCACAGTGGTTATTTCTGGACATGCAATCTTGTAAAACTGGCCAGCTTCCTGTTGTGTGAATCACGGGGAAATACCAGCTGAAAACATTTTGAAGGAGTAACGGGCCAAGTCTTCCAATGTTTTCAGTGGCGAACTACTTGTTTGCATTATCTGTGGGAATACTTGTCTTGTGGACAATGATATCTATAGAGGTCTTCTCAAAAGCACTTAGACTTGACCACTTAAGAGCTTCAGGCTTCAGCGTCCCATTTCTTGCTATGTCATACTAGTCTACTGCTTAGGGCTATTAGCTGCTTCTCAGTTCAGTGGATATTATTATATCCTGGAGTAATGGTAAAATGGGAGGCAGTGGATTTACTTTGCCTTAGTAGCCCTAAAGGCTGCCTGCTGGGTTTTGAGTGTAAAATAAGATTGTTCTGTTCTACATTTACAAGTTGAGTTTTCTTCAGAACATTCAGCACTCCCGCCTCTCTATGCTGTCACAGACCATAGCCTAGAAAAGAAACAGTGAACATTTTACAGGCAACTGACCTGGGTCTTATCACAGCTATAATTTGCATCAGTGGTATGTCAAGAGTAAAGTACTTTTGCCTGACAAAGTCGTTTTCCTTAGTTTTAGTAAAGTGTACATAATACAATCACAGATTTTTTTATTTTGTTTTGTTTTTTTATTTGTGACCTTTTAGTAAGACAAAGTATCACTTAGACTCCTGTGAGCACAAAGCTGCTAGTTTTGTAGATCAGGTAAATAGGTCCAGGGTATTCCAGTTGAAACTGAAACTTAGTGATGGGGGAAGTACTGAGACAAGCAATAAACTGGCAAACTGGAAGCCAAGTTTCCAAGTCAGTTACAGAAACCAGATTCAGTTACACTGTATATTTAGAATGTTTTAGTGTCCTCTTTACCCATGTGAACTCGAGTGGGTGTCTACCTTAAAACGTGGGGTTTGGTTTAGATAATACAAAGTTTCTTCAGTTCTTGATCTTGTGGCTTACTGGTATTTGGTAAATGTTAATAAAAATTATTTCCAAGGAAAAAAATGTACCAAGTCATAAAATGTTCATTTTGACAGCACTTACTATTAACTTCTGCCAAACTAAATACATGGTCACATAGAAACAAAAGTTGCAGATTAGATTAGATGAACCCCTGCTGACATGATCCACATTCGGGGAGGGGGGGGAACGAGGACAACGGGGACAAAACAAAAAAAAGTGAGGGAAAAAAGAAAAGAAAAAAGTCTTTTTTCTTGCCCACAAGTACAAGCAAGTAAATTTTCATAAAACATTATATTTAAAGGTATCAAGCTTTTTTAATGAAGAGTTGAATTACAAATTTGAAATGTTGTTTTGGGAAGTTGTACTTCATGTGAAGTCACTAATAGTGATTCTTTACTAATAGTGATTCTTGTCTAGAAAAAAGTGGATGGTATTCAAAATCTACTCTTAGTAGGTTATAGTTAAGTAATAGAGGTGGTCACATCAGCATTTTGATCTGGCAGAGAAGAAGTTTTATTGCTATTGATAATGCTTCCCAAGAATTTGTAGCGGTGTTCTTCTCTAATGAGTAGTGTGCAAAAGAAAATTGAAGCGATGAAAACCCTTCTAAAGGCAGGCTGGATGGTCAGATGTTTTTTCCTTACCAAAAGTTCACATAAGTGCTTTTGCAGCCCTCAAGTGTTTCAGTACAGTCAACAACAGAGCTGCATAAACAAATTGTACAGTTAAAAAATAATGTGCTGCGGCTTTTACTTCTATGATTTTTCTTTAGTCTTCTCTTTCATGGATCTGCTCCCTGCTAATGCTTGCAGACCCTGCATAAAATAAGATCTAATGCCCACTACATAACTTAGTATGTTATTTGAAGAATAATATTTGCCACAAGCAAATGGGGAAGTTCAAGTAAACTTTCAGGAACAGTGAGCCAGTCTAACCCATTTTACAATAAAATTGCTAAATGGCTTTCTGCCACTTTATACACTGAACAAAGGCATGGTTATAGATAACAATTACTGTCATAACTAAAAGTCTGACTGTGCATATATATAATTGCTGAAGAGCATTTGACACAGCAGCTTAGTTACAACTGTAGGTTTTTTTACATTTATTTTTTCTTCATTGCAGCGGGAACTCCAGAAGACAAAATGCGATTATTTTTGATCTATTACATAAGCTCAGCTCAGGCACCTTCAGAGGTATGTGTGTTCTTTACAGCTTCCAGCACCAAATTCTACCACACAGGATTTTTTGGTATCATTTCAGCACTAAGTGTAGGTATTTCTTCTTCTCTTGAAGCAAAGTATGAAATGCTCAGGTAATACTAAAACTTCAAATAAGTCTTGCAGTATTATCAGGGCATCTGCTCACTAAGCTTTAGCCACTGTTTCAAAGGATATGAATGATTAGTAGGAAGGAAAATTATCTTTTTAAATGTTTAGTTCAGAGGTACTGCAAGGCACACCTTGGCATACTTTCTATTATTCTGCTCCACTGCTCAATAGAAGTAGATAAAACAAAATGTTAATATTTCACTCTACCCTTGTATATTCAAGAATAATGGGGTCAGTTTACTAGCAGATGAATGAGAAATGCTTCTTGTGCCAGTATCTGAGTAATTCAGGAAACAATTTCTTAATATTTCTTTTGAACTTACGATGATTAATTTCAAGAAAGATTTTTATTATGCAGTAGAGATACTATGTAGTAGATATAAAGTTTCCCATATCTGAAAGCGCACAGGATTTAATTCTGCAAATACTGTTAAGTTTAATGAGAGGTGCTCATAGAAAATTGCATTTTAAGTTTTATTTTCATATTTGGTAGGAGATGGGAGTAAGACACGTAATTACTGTTTAGCTTTGGTTAATGCTATAACTTTATGCTGCTTATTTAATATTTAGGTAAGGGTATCTTGCCTTTCCACATAAAGAGAGCTTAGAGTAGTTTCAGCCTCTTGTAATTCTCTGCTTCATACTTTCAGATTGATTTGGAGCAGTATAAAAAAGCATTGATGGATGCAGGTTGTAATCTTGCTCCTTTGAGCTACATAAAACAATGGAAGTAAGTAATTTCTTTTTTCTCCTACGTGAGGCTATAACTGGGTATATTTCACAGAACTCATCATTGTTACGAAAGAATTATGTGTTACTTCTCATACATCTGAAATTATCCTTAAATATTAACTTGGGTGACATGGCTTAGGGGTGTCCCTGCCCATGGCAGGGGGGTTGGAATTAGATGATCTTAATGTCCTTTCCAACCCTAACTATTCTATGATTCTATGATTCTGTTTATTTTGGCATGATTTCTTGCTGTCATTATTATGGTAATACATGCAAATCTTATTTTAAAACTAAACTCCAGTAATGCCAGAACCGTCTTGAAAATGACAGATAGTAGTGTACTTAGGGATCCAAGATAGAAACAACTTACTGAAATAAGTTAAAAGTTGTGCTAGTTCAGACTCCAGACGTCATTGGTTCATACCAAAGGGCCTGCTGCCTATCAGTTACTCTAGTTTTACGTGGTATCAAAATAAAGGTTTTGTCTTTTAAGTGCAAAATCAAATTCCTTTCAGTTCCTTAACTGTTGCATTTCTAGACAAGAGAGATGCATGTAATAAATAGTTACTTCCTGAAAGAGTTTAAGAAGTAGAAGTTTTTTCACTTTTGGATGACCAGAGTGGAGCATTCTACAGCAGTATGTGGTATGAGATAAGCATTTGATTTCTGCCCTTGCTTTCACAGGGCTTTCACTAAGATGGCTTCAGCTCCAACCAGCTATGGAAACACTGCGCCTAAACCTTTGGGGTATGCTTTTGATTCATTTTCTGTAAGCCAAGTAGTACTGAAAGTGTGAGTACTACTATACAAGGCCCAGAATAAAACTTTTCCCTATTTGTAAAAAGTTTTAAGTTACAGACAATTACTCATCTCTCCTTAGCAGTGCATAGGACTTACACACAGGAAAATAAAAGTATCTGTGACTTAATCCACAAAGTAACTTCATATAGTGATATCTGCACCTGTACATTAAATGTACTCTTATAGAAAAAGAATTTGGCACCAGGAAATGGATCTATGACAGCCATCATCTCAAGCCTTATTTAGTCAGTGGCAGAAGATAAGGACGGGCCTGTGTATTCAAAACTGTTTCTCTCCAGGGCTTGAAGAATGTCAGGGGTGTAAGAACACACTGCTTTTTCATTAGAATGTCCTGGACTGGGTGTCTGTTTGTTGAAAGGTGTAGTTATTTATTTCAAGACATGAAAAGATAATGACTCTGCTAAGGGTACATATACCCCATACAGGATATGAGAGTTAGGTCTTTCTGTGCTTGAGAGGATTTGGTTCTTCATTACCAACTTTACTTTCAGGAATGCACTTGTCACTGTTATAAAGAAACTGTGGGGCAGTATGGTTAGAGAGAATTCCAGTGCTGTCTAGCTTGGAAAAAATGCTGGTTGGTTGGTTGGAGACACTGAGAATCATTGTTACTTATTAAGATACCCACTTAAAAGGAGCACTCAAATCCTCGCATTACTGAAGTTGTAAAATAAACTGTTCAATGGATTAAAGACTAGAACTCAAGACTTCTCTTGATAGGTGAGGATCTAACTGCTGGTTTATAGGTGTATTCCCATAAGCTGGGTTGCCATACAGTTTGAAGAATATATTTCATGACAAAATTAATTAGTTGGTCCTTCAATCCCATCAGCTTTAATGGGAATTTGATGTCAGCATAAAGCTTAAGAATGAAAATATAAAAAAGATCTTACACATAACCTTTATTTTGTTTCTCAGTCTGCTTTCACGTGTTATGAATACAGGATCACAGTTTGTAATGGAAGGAGTGAAGAACTTGGTACTGAAGCAACAAGTAAGTTGAAACAAACAAAGAAAGCCTATTATATATGAGCATTGTGAACATTTAGAAAAACAACTTTTAGTGTCTCTGTCATATTAATAATACTAGTTGGGTAGTAAAAGAGAAAACCAAACATGAACATCTGCTGATGGGTAGATCTGTCACTTTGTAGCTTCCAGTTTTTAGACAGGTAATGAATAATGTTCAGATTTTCTTTAAATACCTCCATTCATAAGAAATTAGATTCCAGTATGTGTGGTTAAGGCTCATTTCGGCATCATAAAAAGAGTATCTGTGAATACTCAAACTAGGCTAGTTCATAAAATGTTACTTGTAACAATAGATAATATTTCTACTCTAAATGAGATCTCCTATTCTTCTTATATTAACACTTTGTCATTTCTTTTAGCATGTGTGGTTTTAAGAAGTTAGTATTATACTTCACAAAATGGCTTTGTTTTGGGTTCTGAGTGAGCAAGAAGCTACAATGACAATGTTTTTAGGATATCTTTTTCCTGGCTTTAATTCCTTCTCCAGGTGTTTTGGGGTAGCCAAATAAAATGCTGTTCTTCTTCATATTTTTAAGCCTGATGTAGGTCTGTGGTATTTCTATTAAAGTTAAGTTCTTACTTCTCATTCAGTCATTTGGGGATTTACATTGGATTTTTTACGAAGTGTTTTTCAGTGTTATTTGTAGATCGTCCTTTGGAATGTTCTTTTTGATCTATTGTGTCAACAAGACACATTTCCAATTCCGTTGCTATGTAAACTCTCCCTCAGTTTATTCTAACTAAAGTGATTTGACTGTTGAATACTTCAGATCTTTTGTCCAAGCTAACATTTCCCATCTTAAATAAGGAAAAGTCATCTCGAATCTCAGCTCAATTTATTCCTTTCCATTTCATCCAGACATCTGTTGTCAGGATTGCTTCTTTTACTCATTTCTCTAACATCAGTTGTTTTTTAGAATCGCGCCCTTAATTCTCATCTTCAGCTTTACAATCCTTCTTTTAAACTGCAAAAAACTTTTTAAGAATTCATATATTAGCAATACTTAAATACAGCTGTTCTATCTTCACACTTCTTTTGCACTTTCTGTTCCTCCCCTAGCTGGATGCTCCTCAGATGTTTGCACCTTCTGTACAGAAGGTAGTTCAGGTGATGATAAAAATGCTCAGCCTTTACAAAAATATAAGAGGAAATGAGTTTAAAGTAGTATTTCAAATGCTGTGTAAACTAATAGAAATAATAGTGTGCCTGTTCATAATTCTTGGTAAGTATTTCAGTGTTCCATTAATTTCACACTATGTTTTACAGAATTTACCAGTCACACGTATATTGGACAACCTTATGGAGATGAAGTCAAACCCTGTGAGTATAACTCTTCACATGGAAAGAGGTGGAACAAATGAAATCTTGAGGCTGTCATGTAATATGCCATGGCTGGTTTTTTCCCATGATAATGAAGTTAAATCTAGTCATGATGTATCTCAAGAATAGAACCATTTTCACAACTATTTCGTAAGATTTTTTCATAAAAATAATTTTTAAACAATGACAGTTTATTGTGTCTCATTGGACCTAATGGTTTTGAGGTTTTCATCTGTTCTGAGCTTCTGTTAGTCTTGTGTTGAGTTTCTGTTGCTCCTAAATTTCTAAAAGTTAAACTGCGGGATGAAATTTTCTTTGCATCAAGATGATTTTTTTTTTTTAAAGTGTAATTTCAGAAGGAAGCTACTTACAGAGAGGTATGTCAGAGACAGGTCTATTTCCCACATCTTTAAAGCTTTGCTATTTAGAGGAAAACATTTCAGGCTTTATGTTTGCAGACAGAGTTAGTTTTGTGTCTTCTAGAAAAGTCCTCTTTTCCCCTTATTTCTGTGAAAATTTACTCAGACTTACTTAAGTTACAAACTTATGAAACACTTAAGTGTTAGCTATGTGATCAAGACATTTACTAAAATTTATAGCTAAAAATAAGTATTTTTATACAGGATATATAGTCAAAGCAGTTTGGTTTTTCTTTGTATGTATTTTGTTCCTTCAGAACTCTTATATAAAACCATCCTGTGCACAAAATTGTTCTGAAAAAGTCACCTGTTAAAAGTCATTTAGAAAGCTTTGATATGTTTGTCACATCTCAGTCTTCCTGGTTTAGTGACATCAGCATTAGATAGATACAAAAGTAATATCTCACACTAGTTAGTAGATTTAAAACATTTGTCTTAGTCCACTTTCACCTTCAGTTATTAATTATATGTAAAGAGATAAATATGAAAATTATCAACATGCAAGTAATCCTGTCTTTTCTTAAACTGTGCTTCACAGAGAATAAATCTTAGATTTTTATCAGAAAATTTGCTTTCTTTTAATGAACCAAGAAATTGACACTATTTTCAGTGGCAGCAGAATGTTGTCCTTATTTGCAAGACTTGGAAAAGATGTACAAGGCTAATTTTATATGATCAACCAGTAGAGGTCACTCAGAACACTTAATACAGAAAGCTGAAATTACAGGTAACTTACATGTAGGTGAAAAATAAAGCAAAATCAACACTAGCTTCCTCAGGCTACAAATTTAACACTTGTTTTGGAAAAGTTTACAAGTCATACGGGTTGGGTTTTGTTTTTTTTTTTGGCTCATCTGCTATTGTCAAGTACAAACCAACCATGATCACTTTGATAATTCGGAGAAAACGGCCTTCTCACTCGAAAAACTAGAGAGTCAGACAGCGGTTTCATATTTCACTGCCATGTCTGAGATTGAAATTCATGTTCCAAACCAGGGAGTCGTACTTTTCAATTTATAGAAGAACAGGCAAGCCCTAAAGAATGATTCTCCTAACCTCCAGGAAAACTGACAGCAACTTTTTTGAGTAAGTTTCCGCTAACAGCAGCAAACCAGAGAGTCATTGTGGAGTATGTTCAGATTTGCCGTACTATCAACAGAAGTGAAATTGTATCTGGAAAAGGTCAGTGTGTAGAAATAATACACTACTTTGGCCTTTGTTCATCTTCTGATGTTTGAGGTCCTTTTCTGTTCCCCACAATAAAAAATTTTGCAGGCAAAATACAAAGATAGGGGGAAAAAAAGGCTTAACATTTTACTTTTTTTTTTCTCTTTTTTACAACACAGAAAAAAATCTCCTCCATAGTTCATTGAATCTTACTGACCACAGTGGTCAGTGTGTGAAACGTATGTACAGATGGAAGTTGCAAAGCAAAACTAGAATAGATTATTGAGAAGTCAAAGAATTGTTACTGTGAATGTAAATAGTTTTTCTAAATATAAAATGCGACTTGAATCACAAACATTCACAAATAATATTGTCAGTTGAAATATTAAACCTATTCAGAATTATATGCTCTGTAGGGTTGTCTGTCAGTCACTTTGTGTGTGTGTTGTCCCTGCTGCTTCTTTTCTCTCACAAGGACAGCTACCACAAAATGAGTCTACACCTGTGTTGTTTGAGTTTTTGAAAAGCAGGAACAGACAGAACAGTTCTCATGGGCAATAATACCATCCTGTAATTTTGTTTTAATTTGTCTAGATTGTTTAACTATAGTTACACTTCTTGAAATAGTTAAAAACATTCATAGATGATCTTAAAGCAATCTGTATACTTGGAGGCGGGGGAAGGGAGGTGTTAGTAGTAACATCTATTGCTTGAAGCAGGTTTTTAAGCAATTGCTTTGGGGACTATATTTTCATAAAGGAATGTTCTGTACATAAATCTGATAACATAGTTGCTTTGTTTTGGTACTGCTAGAGACTGATGAAAACCTTGAATCTTTCTAGCACAGAAACAATCATACTGTCAATTATACACAAATTTTAAACCATGGATAGGACATTGACCACTACTTAGTACAGAATTATGGAGGTTCTTCTAAGTGTCTTGCACAAGATGGTTTGACTCTGGAGAAAGGACAGTTTTTGATAATAAAACATTTAATATTTGGGGAATTTGCCATAAAAGGGGTTTATCCTCCATTAATACAGTATATGCATTTGTATTGACTTTAAGAGGTAGATAAATTTGATTTGTGATATGTAAGAATGTAACTGTATTTTGGTTAATATCATCCTTTTCAATGACTATGGTATCTTTTAGGCTTAGGATACTTACTATATGACTGACTATTTTCATGTATTACAATGAAAAAGTCTAGAAGAGAGGGATTTCCTTAATCGAAACCAGTCATGTCAGCTTCTGCAGAAAAACAGATACAGGCTGAAAGTAAAGGATAGTTCCATGAGTCTTTTACCATTTTAATTTGAAATCTTAAAAATTAAGTTTATCATTTCAACAGCATAAATGTTATTCTTGAATTGCTTGGGGAAGTCACAAATTCAGTTGTAAGGAAACTACTATACAGTTGTTTTTATTGGCACACTAACTACTTCCTAAATCAAATTAAATCTAGTAGGGTTTCTTTCCCTTCATCCGCAGAAATGATTTCAACAGGAATGGTGTATTTAAACAATGACACAAAACCCCAAAACTAGCTTATCACATTTCTATTACTTTACCATTTTTAGTGTGTCTACTTACACAAACCCACAACGGAAAAACAGAGCAGTAATATATTCAGGAGGAAATGTTTGTAATACTGTGGGGTTTTTTAAAACTCTGATTTTAGTTCTGGCATTAATTTGAATTCATTTTGACAAGCAGGGAATCTGCAACTCTTTATCTAAGTGAGTTAAAGGTTCCTCAAAAACCTCTCAATTTTGGTCTAGCAATATTTATCCATTCCCTGCTTTCTCATTGCTTCAGAGTTGCTATGCCACCTTTATATACAAGGATGCCAAAATCATGAATGCTGGCAGACTACAAATGCAGTTGACGTTACCACTGTAGCATACAAAAGTATTTTATGGAGATTCAGTGTGTAATTAGATGTAAACTTTATTAAAAGCCAAACTTGAGGATAAGAGACTTATTTTATATAATTATGTAAATGTCCTTAATAGCAAATAGATTTATTTTCTATGTGTATAAATACCACATGTAAACTGTTTTGTAGTATTAAAGATAGTTATGCTTTATATAGCTCTAATAAATTCCCCAGATTGTCTGCTAATCAAGGGGAATTATTTCTGCTCTGTAGAATCATTAAAACACAAGAGATCGTGCATGTAAGCACCCAGATGAAATCAACTGTAGTTCTGTATGCAGTTTATCCACAAACTGAACTTCAGAGTACCTGGATGAAAATGTAGTATAGAAACAGAAGAAAGCCAAGTAGTTGTCAGAAGCAGTTACTAAGAAGTTTTGTTTTTCATCCATAATAACTGGCAAAAATCCTGCTTGTTGCCAATAAAAATATTGGAAGTGCCTCAGTGTTTTGTGTAAAGAAGAAATTTTTTTGTATAGTTTAGATAGACTTTTCAAATTCTTGTGGAACTCATTTTTCTTCAAGAGCTTAATTTTGGTTTAATAGTAGTCATAAATCATGAAATGAAAAGGGTAGCTTACGTAACAGTAGCAGGTTTTTGTCTGCCTTGTATTTAGCATTCATTGCCATAGAAATGTTTGTTTTAGAAGATTAAATCAATAGCAGATCTCTGTAACCTGGAAAATTTTAGCATTTATAAGCATGTGATGTGCCTCTAAAGCTGGTAACACCTTAATTTTAGTTTCTGCATGCTGCCTTTCTGTTGGGATTTATTATGAAACCAGTGTATTTTTTGGAAAGTATGTAAGAGTCAATTTTAGATGGACCAGAAACAAAAAGCTTAATAGCATGCTTCGTATCTCTCTCACTGTTGTTTATGCTGCACTGTGAATATTAGCGGACACGACAATTAATTTTTTAATGATGTGACTGCTAAATGGAAAATGACATTGGCTTGAATGATGCTCAGTGTAATAGGTAGAAGCAGAAATTCATAAGCCAAAATTTCAGACGTTTGAGATAAAAATGTACTTTTTGATAGGAGACAGATGACTACCGGTATTTTGACCCCAAGATGCTGCGAGGTAGTGACAGGTGAGTTTATTACGAGTTTTGCTTCTGTCCTTATACCCTGTGAAAAGGCTAATTTAAGAAATTTGGTTTTATTTTCCTTGCTGACTACACGTAATTAATTTTAATCATTAATTCTAAGTCAAGACAGTTGGTGTTGAAGTAGTTCACAACAAGAACTTGGCGCAACCAGATAAATTGTTATAACACTGCGGAGAAAAAAAATCCATTGTTCCAGTGACTGACCATGCTCCTGACATGTATGTCGGTTTAGTCACAGCAATGTATGCTAAAATTTAGCAGTAATAGATGTTAGAATTCTTTATAGTTATACTGCTCTTCAAAATTTTGTGGGTTTCACTGTTAAATTAAAAAGTCATCAGATAGAAAAATGTTGGTGCACTGTTACTTTTTAAACAGATACAAGTTTTATTTGAACATATTATTTTATTTTAGAATAATAGTAGTTTATTAATTACTTTGAAAAAGAAAATCATTAAAAATTGACTTCAGTTGCCCTTGGATAGGCCAGTGCATGTTTTCCATTTATCTGCATATGAAGGGAGAGTTGGATATCATTTATTTTGCCAATAAGAGAAGAGGGATTAAACTAGAAGTTTATAAATTTATACATTTTGCTTTATATCTTTGACAAGTAACTGTGGCTGATAATGTCATCTCTAGTACCCTAGAAACAGAAGATACTTTGCTTTAACATACCTTCTAAAATTAATTTTCATCAAACTGCTGGGAAAAATAATCAGCTCGTTTAATAGCAGGGCTTTATTACAGGATGAATATGGATAAAGTAGGTCCAGACTTGGTTGTAGTTATTTGCATTAAAATCAGTTCCTGCTTCCTCTGGTCTTAAAACACAAAAAGTCTATTTCTGACAGCATAACTAGTAACAAGAAACAAATGTGTTTTATTGGAAAGTATTATTACAGACTATATAATTTTAAAGATAAGCAGATCTCAAATGCATCACAGAAGAAAAGTGTCAGTATTTTTAGGAAATTTTGTGCAAAGATGTTTTATTAGAGCTGAAGTGTTTTTCTTATGTAAATATGCACTTTTACCCACTCCATGTAGTTCTTAAGTTGCTTTAAACAATGTAAAATTTACAGCAGTTCATAAATGAGCCATTCATCGTAGTGAACACCTTCTGATTTCTAGTTTGGGGTTTGTAAAGAAACTCAAGTTATATTCCTTAAATCATATTTGAGCATGACAGCAAAACTCTTGCATAGCTATATAGGGGTTTGTCTAATTCTCCCTTCAAATATTTATGTGGATGATAAAAAAACACAGGCTAGCTGGCTTGACAGAATGTCACTAGTTTAAAATAACTACTATTTTTTCTAGCCTACTGTTTTAATACTGGTATTTCTACCCATTATTTTTTAAATAGAGTAGGAACTATATTACTGTAATTCAGTCTTAGCAAAACAGTGTCTTTATATCCTGTGTGTGTAAAGCCTACGTCAAGTATAAACAGTCCTTGCTCCCAGAAAGGAAAGGATGGCACAAAGCACATGTGAGTTTGTCATACCATATTAAACAGTGAGGGAAGTGGGGTAACAGTTCGGCTTATGGGGAGTCTGTAGTATTCATGACAGATCAAAACAACATATTAGAGATAACTATTCCCTCTTAAAAAAAACCCCAACTTTTTCTGGTACACCGAAGTCTGTGTTGAGGCAGTTATTGTTTGTCACTGAAAGTAAACTTCTTGAAATAAGGGAAAATGTAAGCTGAAGGAAAAAAATGCACTGCGTCTAATCGGTGTTAGGATATAGCATGATATTTGACTACCTGGGGCTGCCCACAAATACAGGACAGGAAGGTGGTGGCAGTGTGTGAGCAACGGGCAGGAGAGCAGAGTGACCCTTCAGAGCTTTGTCTTTGCCTTTTCCCTTCATCCTGAAGGTGCAAGGTGATGCAGGAAAAAAGGTTTCCCCCCCCTTGCCCTGCTTCTTGCCTGTATCTAAGACTATTCAGATGGAGAGGAAGAGCCTATACCACCCAAACTGTAACTTACCTCTTCCTCCTTAAATCTTTCTATTCCTAATGTTGCTGTGACACCAGAGCACATACCTGCAACAGTAAGTATATAACGCAGGCACAGCAAACTAACTGGCCTTACCTAGTTAAGATTCCAGTAGGCAGGATTTGTAAGTGTAAGGAACTGTGCTAGCACTGCTGAAATTCTTTACTCATTGTATTTGCTCCTATCTAGCAGCAGTAGAGTTGGAGCTTTTAAGCTCTGAAGTGTTGTCATAAAGCTTATGATTCAAACAGCAACCTTAAAACTGATGCAGTAGAACTCCTATTTACCCATGTGTTCAGTCCTGTAGAATTAATGATTTTTCATAACATACTTGGAGAATGAATGTAGAAGGTCAGTTATTGTTCTATTTTACATCTTTGTCTAATATTATATTGTATTTCAGAAAGAACATGATACTTATTTGCATATTTATAGTAATGTCTTAACAAAATATAAAGTGTAGTTTGTTTGTATTTCTTTTTATAGCTCAGTTCCAAGAAACAAAAATCCATTTCAGGAGGTAAGTCACATAAAAATTATTTTTCAATGTTCATGTGTAAAATATAATAAAATTCTCAAGTCCCAGTAATTTTTGATGATAAAAATAAAAAAAAAAATTAAAAAAAAAAACCACAAAACAAAAACAACAAACCAAGAGGTCTTGTTTGCAAAACCCACTTGGACTAATTTTATCTAGTATTGGTTATAATTAGCTGTTACTCTCAAGAAGTTTTTTTATCTTCAAAGGACTATGTAAGCATTAACTAATACTCAAAAAAAAATTTAGAAAACTCTTCTGGAGGTAATTACAGGGATTCATTAATATCATAATTGGGTACTCAGCAGTTCAAATCCCCTCAGTTAAATACCAGATCTTTACAATGCTCTTTAGATTTAATCCTTTGTCCAGCCTTAAACAGCAGTGTTGACTACTGCTTTAAGTGTTTTAAAGAGTCTCTGCAATTAAAGGAAAAAAGCAAAACAACAGCAAATGTTGTCATTTTATATAAATGCCAGTAATTTTCAGTATTTTTCAATGTAATTATTTGGAAATAGTAAACATCTCACTTATCTGATCTTACTGCCAAGTTTCATAAGCAAAATCTTACCTTGGCAATATACAAATGTCTCAGATTTCTCCTAATTATCCTGAACAAAAGAAATAACTGTGTGGTGTCATACATACTGGCTAACAGATGATCACAGCAAAAACATCAATAGTAACAAAATCTCTGTAAAATCCATATACTGTAATCAAACAGTTTTGGATAGTCAATGTTAACAAAAATGTTACAGTTATTAAAACTCATTTTTCTATTCATTGATTGTTCCCTTTTAAACACAGCCCAGAAGATACTGATGGCCTTTACCTGTAATATTGTAGATTATTACCAGTAGTAAGGGAGGGGCAGGGGGGGAATAAGGAAATAGTGTATTTCTTTATAGTGGAAGTATTTTATTTGTGTCCCAAATTATTCTTACTCATCCATGGAAATATTTCCACTGTTCCTATGGACACCGGAGACAGCTCTGCACAAAAAAAGTAACATGTTGGAACTGCATAGGTTTCAAGTATTTCTTAGTAGAAGATAGTGACATGCTAAAAGCTCTCAACTTGCTATTCTGCATCCTCCTAAAACTGCAGTGTTATTATGATTATTTCTATTGTATCTATAATGATTTGGTATGTATTTTACTACTGAAATGTTAAGAATTTGAATGCAAACTCTGATAATGTGTGTGTTGCCTTTTAGGCTATAGTGTTTGTAGTTGGAGGAGGCAACTATATTGAATACCAAAATCTTATTGACTACATAAAGGTATGTGCACTTTTGTTGTTTATAATTTGCTGATAGAAACCAGTTTTAGCAGGTTTTCTGTAACATTTAGTATTTAGAAGATTGAGTCTATGAAAGTATCTTTAACGTCCTTAATATATACAGAGCCTGGGAAAAAAGAATAGAAGAAATCAGTAGAAAATGTGGATCATTAATTCAGATCAACAAAGAGTTACTGTTTCTGGTGGTTTTGCTCATGTTGCACTTTTGAATTGAGAACTGCATTCTGCTTTATTTTATCTTCATATGCACTAATGTGGTTGAAAACCGATGTAGCTAACTGAAGTAACCGATGTAGCTAACTGAAGTAACAGATGTAGCTAACTGAATTAACCTGTCTTCTGTACTGATACATCAGATGCTGTCAGTTTGGCTGTTCGTATTGTGCGAGAGTCCTGTTACTAGTTTTCATTTGCTGTTGTTAAATAAAGCAGCTGTAGTGTATCATAGCCTTGAAAGTAAGGAACTATACAGAATTCTCTAGTTTTCTTAAATCTTTCAAATGAGATATGACAGTGCTTTTTCATATGCAATTTAGCAGTATGAAATCATTTCAAAACAAAGCCTACAGATGACAGTATCTTATTTTACAACAGTCTTACTTGAACATAATGTCTGTTGTTTCTGAGGACAGCATAATGCAAATACAATGCTGCCTGTCAAAGCAGAGATCAGAATGGCATCAATATCTAAGCATTTATTATTTATCCCTCTTTCAAAGTTTTTGCTAATGAGTTAATGGAACAGCATTCTTCATATGTTGCATCATTTGATTCTGCAGAATTCATAAGAGGTGTTACATGCAAAAGGAAAAAACCCATAACTGTAATTCCAGTATACCAGACTTAATGTCTCTGATTCCAGCTGGCCAGCCTACCAGCCTAGTCAGTGGATGGACAAAAGTAACTACATCATTACAGTTCTTGGGGCATGGAGGTGGAATTCAAGAACTTCCCAGGATTAAAAAAATATATATAATTAAATAAATATGGGGCATTAGTCACTGAAAACCACTTCTTCCACAAAACAAGCACAGGAGACTTTTGTGTCCAGGTAAATCTTGAAGAACTTGAAGTCAGAACATGCGTACCAAGTTGTTTCACCCCCTCTAACAGGCAGCTGTTTTGGAACAGAGCTGGTCTGGATAGGAAAAAGGAATGAAGAAGAATGTAAGTTAAAGAAATAATCTAGGCTCAGCTTAGCACTTACCACTCTTATTGATAACCAATTATAGCATTCAGTGAGGAACTTCATACAAAGAGGCAGGAAGCTGAAGTTTCTAAGTAACAAGAGAGCAAACAGGAGGGTATTTGGTAAACAGATGGAGAGGACAGAAGGAACTAGAAAATACAGGAATTGTAATGTTAGATCTTACAGAGCCAGAAGGTGGATGTGGTTTTTCTTCTTCTGGAACCCATGAACAGTGGTTTCTTCATCATCTGTTGTCACAGCTGAAGAGTTCTGTATGTTTCTCCAACTAGAGTGCGTACTTGATCAGTGAGAGATGACCTCCCAGGGGGAAAGAATCCCCCACCCTGATTCCACTGAGCCGTTTGCTCTTGAGAAAAAAAACAGAAAAGTTATCAAAAGCCTTAATTTCACCTCCCCCACCCCCCAGAGACTTATCTGCCTCTCCCAGGTGACTCTTACAGGCTTATCCAGTAACATTTGAGTTTTCTGTGAGGTACACTTCCAGCATCTCTTATTTCAACAGATGTAGCTTACTAAGTATTCTAATATTCAATCAGTCTTCCTCCAGAATAACAAGGAAAAATCAGAAGGTATCTTGCAAGGTATCTACGTGCAAGAACAGAGCTTTTTTCTTTTCTTGCAAGCAGATACGACAATGATTTTATTCACTGCTTTATTTTTCTAAGCACTATCTGTTTTGCCAGTTTGCCTCTGAAAGCACAGAGAAAGTATTTTAAATCTTTCTAAAACAGGAAACAACATTCATTCAGCTTTGACATTCTGGATGTTTTTGTAGGAGAATTAAGAGAAACCCTCATCCAATTATTTGCAGTTCTGTGCTGTAACAGACCACTGCACATCATCAAAAAGCAAATATTTATGTCAGCAAGACAGATCATGCCTTAAAGTAAAGATATTGACCAAGTTCAGATTAACATGCTGAAAATGTGTCATCAAAATTGAAAGCCACAGGGACCCTCAGGGGGAGACCAGCATACGGTTTTGTACAGGAGAATTTAGCATGTCCTTTAATGTCCATTTGTATGTGGTTGGAAGGGTACTGCTTGATAATCTGTTCTAATCTGTGCTAAATGTTATATCACAAGAAATTTAAATCCATCTTGGTCATGAAAAAATGCTGGACTGAAGAGTGTTGAGTTGGGTTTGGGGGGGATTTTTTAGGTATTGAGCACTTTTGACTTGGCTCCAATAGTTATTTGGAGATCGAGCTCTTTGAATGGACTAAGAAATTAACTTTAAATAAAGGCATACACATTTTAAAATTTCACTTTTAGAAGAATATATACAACAGACTGGAATGTATTTTAGAGCTGCCTGGAAGACAAAATAGTACCATTTCACAGCATCATTAGGGCACGAAGAGACCTCTGAAGACCATAGTCCAACCCCTCTGCCAAGGTAGGGTCACACAGAGCAGGTTACACAGGAACACATCCAGGTGGTTTTTGAATGTCTCCAAAGAGGGAGACTCCACAACCCCTCTGAGCAGCCCGTTCCAGTGCTCTGCTTATTTGTATAGTTTAATTCTTTTCTTGGTACTAGGCAGAAACAAATACTATTCAGTCATACTACTGAAAGTGGAATCTGTCAAAATACCAGTTTAGATCAAAACCAGACCTATTCAGACATCAAGATTAAGAAAAAGCTGGCTTGAAATGTGGGAAGATGCAAGCTCAAGATCCTGCTCAGAGATGAGAATAGCTTATTACAACAAACGACTTAAAATTGATAAAGATGAGGACTTGAACTAGGATTACCATCTCCTCAGTTAGTGCGTGACTGCCAGCTAAGGACTGTTCAAATCTGCTTCTGGTACTCTCTGCTGAAGCAGCACAGTTCATAACATATGTGAAAGCAAAGACTTATTTTCCCATTTTGCTCTTTATTAAGTAATTTTTACCTAAATATGGGAAAATGCAAAATAATTTAACAGTGAAACAGGTTTCTTAAGCTTATGCTTGAACTTTGAGGAACCATGGTATTACTAGCCCAACACTGGAAATAAAGTTAGTCTGAAACTGTGTATTACTTAAACTAATTTTCACTTCCAAAATGCTCACATAGCGTTTTGGTAACCTTACTAGCAAATCAATACTATTAAACTGCACACTAGGTTTATTATGCATCCAGTTGAAATCAACACAACACTTTGTTTCAGAATTCATTTACAAAAAAAAATGTGCTGGTTTTAGCATCATCATCATATGAAAATCAATTACAGATTGAAGTTTTCAGGTTCTAATACAACAAAATCAGTAAATATGTCATTACTATTCTTAGCACAGTGCCAAGTTATTGTAGGGGTTAGGTTTGCTAAGGTAGGGATGTTAGCTTCCCCAGGCCATTCACAGATACATCAGAGAACTTGGCATTCTAGTGAGTTTAAATGTGTAAAATGCTCCATTTTTCCCACTTTCTTTCTGCCTCTAGTTGCTCATTTTCCACTTTAAATACAGGGTTGTTTTCCTCTGGTGGAGCAGCTGTTCATTTTCCAGCCAAAAGTGTAAGACTTCAACATCATCAGGATGGGGCTTGGGAATTTTTTTGGTATGCCATTAGTTTGTCACTTCTGCTACTCTGTTAAACACTTGATTTCTTTGTCTTGTCTTTTTTTAGGGTAAACAAGGCAAACACATCCTGTATGGCTGCAGTGAACTTTTTAATGCTACACAGTTTATAAAACAGGTAGGTACTTGTTTATTACTTCTGTAATATTTATTAGCTCCATAACTGTGCATTGATCTATTTACATTTCTCCATGGATTTAAAATACATAAATAAATAAGTAAATGTATATAAAACCCAAACAAACTAATTTGGGAAAGATTAATACATGTTCGTGTTACCGGTTTTCATTTGATTGAAATGGGGGTTTGGAGTCATTATTTTCAATTAACTTTTGAAGGCCTGTATTGTCAATGTGAGTTCAAGGTAATGCAGGTAAACAAGTTCATAATAATTACCTTTATGTAAATACTAATGAAAAAAAAAATGACCCCATTCTTGATATTTTCACAAATAGCATGTCTTTACAGGCTGTTCTAGAGACTTTTACAACTCAAAACCTGCTGTTTAACTGTGGTGTTTAAACCTTTGTCCCAGATTTGGTTATTTATAAATACTGACCTAGTGGAGCTTGATGTTGTCCATACCTATACTAAAAAATCAGTCTTCGAGTTCTGTTTGAAAACATTATAATCACCATTACGTCTCTATGCCTTATTCCAATACAAATGCAAAATAAAAATTGTGCCCGGTGGTCAGCAAATAGCAGCCCTTCAGTAGCTGTCACCACCTATGGTTTTACTTCCTACTAAGATGAGAATAAATTATTAATCAAAATTACATGTTAAGAACTAAATTAATTCTTGTTATACTTGAAGGAGAAGTATGGTACTTTATTTATCAGCTTATAACTCTTCAGTCAGCTTAATTAACTAACTTCGTTGTTGACTTCACTGTGTATACTGTACCTTAACTTCCCAGATTTATTAAAATCTTAATATTTGAAGCTTAGATCCTTTCATATGAGGGTATGCATTAAATATTCTATTACCAGCATACGTTTGGCTGTAAGAGGCAAAAAAAATAAAGATTATAGAATAGAAGTACTTACTCTATGAACTGGATATTGGTTTGACTGAAAGAATAAGATTAGCAGCCTAATGGTTTTCTGTCTCTTCATATTTAGCTGTCCCAGCTTGGCCAGAAATAAGACTGAAACACCATTACCTGGATGGCAAAGTGACAACAGAGAATTATTACAACATTCAGATATCTTCATAACTATAATCTTGTCCTTATATTAAAAATTAACCCCATTTCATTAATATGATAACTTTTAAAAAATATCTGTAATTAATATGGTGTATATCAACATTTCAGAAATAAACCTTAAAACCTGATATGTTTTTGGTGGAGGTTGGTTTCACATTATTACATTCTAAATGCAGTGTGAGCTATGGTTAACGACAGAACTGGCTGAAAAGCACAGCGTCTTCAAGTTTTTATCTATAGTTTCTGTTACAGTAAACAAAGCAAAAGCTTGAAGAAAAGGTCAAGTCTGCCTTTAGGAGATGTTTTCTTCTTGAAAGCCAGACTATCTTTCTTTTAACAGAATTGAAAAGGACAAAACCGCCTTTTAGGACCACAGACAAACAGCCTTAGTGCAAGAGAACTACTACAAGTTCTTACCCTTTTATTTTACCAAAGCCATTATACTCGTACTTAGATTTGTGCAGTCATTTCTTGATGGTCCAGAGATATAGTTGACATACAAGTTTCTGATACAGTAAAATTTAGCTTTTATGGTTAAGAGAAAATTACTTGCCTACAAAATCAGTTTCAACTGTAAAACTTTACAGTTTTAAATTTTTTAACCATTTTCTTGTGCACTTTTTATTGTAACTACTTTGACTGTTATGTTTTGGAAGAAACCAAGTGATACTCACACAACATCTCATAACTTTACTATAAGCAGATATTTAAATACAGTTTTTAACAACTGCATGAAGTAGGAGCAATTAAATAGTTTGAAAAATCTCACGATAAAATAATTTTGCCAGCTCTGAAAAGCACATGTGGGAATTGGGAGAAGGGAACAAAATTTCTTCATAGATGTAGGTCTATGCCTCTAGAAGTGTCCTCTTTGGAAGCAGCACTGCTACTGATGGAGCAATAATACATCTTCAAAATGAGGCCTAACATATTGAAAAAGTGAGAAGAACATACTTGTGATTTTATTAACAAACTGTGATAATTACTGGCTTACTGTAAACTTTTCAGCAGTGTTTTTTTCTGCACTGTTCTTTAATAGTGAATGTTGATTTTGCTCTTTCCCCAGCATGCCTATACAAGAAGTGCAATTGAGCTATTCCTTAGAAGTATCACCGTAAAAATATGCATAATCTAGTCCATGGTATTAAAAAGTAATAATGTGATTTAATTTTTTCAGCTGAGTACTGTAAGCTACTCCACACTACTACTATAAACTTCTAATCTTACCAAGTCAATAAATGCATTCATTGTGGTGTTAATTATAGTTGTATGTGAGCACTCTCCTATGCTTCAGTCAGCAAGGACTCATCGTGTCAAATGCACTTTGTTATTCTAATTCCCTATATATTTGTTAGCAAAAACAAGGTGAAAGTGCATTTGGAAAAGAAAAATGACATTTAAAGTGTTTATTGCTTCCTATGGGAGTGTGTTCCAGGAGCTTGAAATAATCTGTCCCCAAGAAAACTGTGCTTCCTGTGCAAAGAGTTTTAACCTTGCAGCTGACAGCCAGCTTCTGAAAAATGTGCTGACAGCTTTTTGTCCAAATCTTGATCCTGCTCATTTAAACCAGGAGCACTCCTAAATCACAGCTTGCAGATTCTGCTATTTCAGTAAACTTCGTAAAGATAACAGAAATTACGTTGGTGGCAGTGATCAAAAACTTAATTTGTGGTTTCTACACTGTCTCTGAGATGGGTTTCATTTCTGCCCAGCTTTATAGCTGAATCTTGTGAGCGTGCACTGGTCAGTTCAGGTTTTGGGGTTTTTTTCTTAAACTAATAAACACAATTTTAGTATTTCAAACATTCTTCTCTTTCTAAACTAGCTTTCTGGTTTTGTCATATTAGTAGTCCTAATGCTCTCCATTACCATTAAAATCTCACATTTACCATTCTTAACAGCATGCTCATCATGCTTCTTTCCTTCTGACCCAACCTAAGTTATGGCGTGCTGGTTTTTGTTACAGGGCCCTTTTCCCTGAATACCTCTTGTAGAATTAGGAAATGTAGAAGGTTGTACAAGAAGTCTCCGTGATTGATCTACGGGCAAACAATGTCAAAAATGAACTGGCTCTTTGGCATGCTTACTCAATTTATAGCCAGTCCCTATGCCCTTCACATCCTCAGAGGTTCCTCGCAGGCTTGTGCTTATTATGCCCGGCTCAGCGAGTCTTTTAAATAAAATTAAATTATACCAGACAATCATAGAATCACAGAATGGTTTGGGTTGGAAAGAACCTTAAGTTACAACCCCCCAGCCATGCAGTGTTCATGTTGCTAATAAATATTTTAGGTGGCTACATGGCAGACCAGGGAGTTTTGGAACTTTTCTAGCCTACTCTGTCAATAAACCTCAGGCAGGGCTGGCTGACGGGGCTGTGCTAATGGCAAAGCCAGCTTCCATGCCTCAGGACTGGCAATTCTTAGTTGGGCTTTACCTTCCCCTTTAGGTAAGCAAAAGCAGCACAAGGCTGAGTTTCAAGTGCTGTCCTTGTTCTCAGGAAGAAAATAAGCACTGTGGCCTTCACCTGTGGAAAACTGGCACATCTGTCTTTCAGGAAGTAGAGACAAATCCTACAAATGGCTGCATACACTCAGTCACTTCAAGAATTCACAGTTTGAAAGGTTCTTTGCTGATTTTCTTACTTAAATTTGAAGGGTTTAGAATGCTTAGATGGCTATTTTGGGTGTAACCAATACAGTGCCTTTGTTTCTCAGAATTAGGCACTTTTTTTAAAAAAATAAAAAGTAGTTTGAAATTCTTATTATAAACTTTGTAGCTTTATCTGCTCGTGTCTTTTTCCCTTCTGAAAACCAAGCAGGACCAAATTTTACATTTTAAAAAGTTATATTGAACTTACCCCACCTCCTTTTAGTAATTGCAGAGGTTGGCTTTTTTGGTTTGGCAGTGGAGGAGCAATCTTTATCCTGTGAAACCAGAAAAATCCCGATAAGCCTCAGGACTATCAGTCCCAAGTCTTATCTCAGTCTTCCCATCTTATGCACATGCACATTCCTGGTTTTAGCAATCTAAGGGGTAAATTGTACACATAATGCTTTTAAACAAAAATCCTTGTTAGCACCTCAGCACGGCCATGCAATGTAATTAGTATTTACTGCTCAAAATCCTTGTATTATGTATGTATCATGAAAATAAATGGATGAAAATTAACCTGGATGAAAATTAAGTGCCAAAGAGGCATGTAGCTTCCCTTAAGAATTGGTGTGGATTCTTTCTGTAAGTTGCTGTGTTTTGATTTGGATTTAGTAGTAATGATCTGATGAAAATACAGTTCTCCATAGTGTTTCCTGTAACTGAATCCATCCTCCCCCCTTTTTTCCTCCTTCCCCCAAGTAAATTTATAGTATCTTCCCTCTACATAAAGACCTCCAGAGGTTTTGAAGTTATACTGAAAAATTAGTTTTAACAAATAACAAAGGGATTTACTCCTACTTCATTTGGAGAGTCAAATTACACAGGTCAGCTCGAATAATTTTTCTGGTGGACTTAACTAAGCTGTTTAATTTACACCCTGAAATGAACTCGGACTATTTGTACGTTCAGCTACAACAGCAAAGCTTGGTTCTTACTGCATGTCTAACAAGTAGAGTAATTGCAACACCTTGAATAATGACTTCGGGAGCTCTGCTCTGAAGTGTTTATTACAATGCAAGCATAGCACTGAATTGATTTAAAAAGAAAGAGAATCCAAGCATTCAATTTGATACATGCCTCTCAAAAGACTTTTTAAACCATAAATCAACATACAGTTGTCTCTTTCAAATGCAAATAACTATGTTTATACACTTTTTCTAGACTACAAATACACACTGTATGAAATAGATTGAATAACAGCAACATTTTCTTCCATCTATAAATCCTGTATGATTGGTGTCTTCCTACTTGTTTTGTTTGTTCTTTTATGCATTCATGTTTTCTGTTATGTGTCCATAACAAAGACTATCAGAGCTGATCACAAAACCACAGGAGAGATCAGCCAAAGATTATGGATTATGGCACAAAATGTTTCACAGGCAAACACACAATTTTTTTGTGTAGCGCTTGTATATTAGCAAAGCTAAGTGTTGCATTGCCGATTTTGCTGGCACTGAAATAAACCCTCGCTTCCTATATGCGAATAAAGTAAAACACTGCTGGTATAATGTTTTCTTCAGATTCCCTTACCAGTATGTTCCAGTCCTGTAGGAGGATCTCCTTTGCTTCATTTTCCTGGGATTGTTGACAGCTAAGCTACTGAGCTCCAGCTGCAATGTGAATTCACCCTACAATGAGAACCTTGATCCGCTTCCCATAGATTGTTAGTCAGCCACAGGCCCTGTTCATTCAGGTGCAGTTTGAATTGGTAACTCACAGAGAGAGGTACCTACTCCTAAGAAGCCTTCTGTCCAGTTCCAGTACTGGGGATATTTTCCTTCCCATTGAAAAAAAGCTTTGGCTAGCCAGCCTTCCCTCACTGTAGCCATGCTCTGATGAAGATAAGCACTACTTCACAAGGAAAGTAACTACATAAATCTACCTTCTGTGGTTTTTATATCCATCAGTCTGGAAGTCACCTTTATCACATGAGGGATATGTGGTAGTTTGAAGAAAAGGAAGAGAAAACAAACCAATCAACCAACAACTGGAAATCCTCTAGAAGTGTCAAAGACAACAAACCCACTTGCTGCATAGACCCTCACTGTACGCCACGAGACTGTTGTGCAGCTCTTACTTCGCTAGCCACATCACCAGCTTTCTGATGGTTCTGCAGACCACGTTTCTCCCCAGGGAATGGAATCCATTAATCTTGCCTTGCATAGGGCAAGAAAAAGCAGTGTTACCAGCCCAGGGCTCTCGAGGGGAAGAGCAAGCACTCACATCTTTAGCTGCACTCACTCCTCACTGGAAAAGTTGAGTTTCTGCAGGCTCAGGGCCCAACGTGAAAACAGGTGAACCAAAAAGAGGTTGCCCTTCTGCAAAGAAACTTGTTCAGTTTTGGATTTAATTTTTTCTAAATGATAAAATCTCTCATGTATTTGTTAGGATTAAGTTTCTGTCTTTTTTTCCTTACCTCTCCCCCTCAATTCACTGCAATGCCAGTGATCAAAAGCATAGTCCCTATGCTTCAGGATAGAATCCAGCTTAATCAGTCAGTGAAAACCTGATGAAAACTGATGTAGTTTTCTAATTGTGGCACTTGAACCACAAACACCAAATCCATGATGTTTTCCAAGCCATTTTTCCTTTTTTAGGTGTCATTAGTAATTTGTTCTGCTATTCGCCTGGCCTGGCCTCCCTCAGCACAATCTCTATCTGGTCAGGATCCGGGCTTCAAGTGCCAAGCTCACCAGTAGCCTTGCCAGCCTTTCTACAGGACCTTAGAAACCTATCCCAGCAGAGACAAGGATTTAGCCTCAAAATGCTCACATTGATGCCTCAAAGGAAACAGCTAGCTCCCTTCCCAAACCCACAGAATATTTGTACATCTAAAGTTCCCAAACGAGAAACATCAGATTTAAAAGAATCTTTTGGCACACAATGATGTTGTTTTCTGTTACCTATTTCTAATAAACATTCATTTTGGTAATGAAAACAGAGTTAAGGAAATAAACGGAACTCTGGCTGACTTAGATCCAGAAAAGACGAAAACTGGACTGCATTCACTGGAAATTTTCACAGTAAGAAATCAAGGACAAACGTCTCTTATCATTTAGTTAATATGTCACATTTTTTATGCTGTTTGGATATTTATATGTATTTTCACAATGACAATAGAAAAGCTAAGTGACCTCAAGGGGTGTTCACTGAAAGACAACCTTACTCTAGTCTTCTCCTTCCTTTGGCTTAAAATTACTATATTAAAGCGATTCCATTCTGTTCAAGTATTTTTACTGATTCCCCAAAATTTACCCCTTCTATACACAGTATTCCAATTTTTCCAATCAAGCCCAGTGCTTCTATATGTAAGAAGACTTCCACTTCTGCAGCTGCATCCTAAAGAAGTCTGTAAGTGAGCAGCCACTGCATCCAAGTCCAACTTCTCAAACAGGTTTGTTGTTGTTTTCCCCTCCTCACAATGGAGATAAAATTGGAGAGAGATGGCAGGACTGACTCAATTTGCAGATGCATCTTGATTACCATCTTAGTTTCCCTTGCTCACTGGAAAACAATTTTGGCTGTTTCTGCGACCTCACAATTGCCAGAGCTGCAAGCCTCAGCACAGCACGGTCTGGATCACAGCTTTGCAGCACACAGATTGTGATAAAGACTCCATGGCTGCTCAAACTCCAGTGCATCCAAAGCCTGAGGAGCAGTATTCGATAAGGCCACAGTTCAAGTGGTCTAAGCTTTCTAAGAGAGAAAGCGTCACTGCCTGGGTGGGGAACTTGGTGGGCACCAGTAAGGGCCAGGAGCAACTATGAGAGAGGCAGGTTCAGATAAGTACCTTCCATCTTCCAGTTGAATGCCTAGATCAGGTGTTGGGATGGCACAAGTCGGAAGAAGGGTTCATGGAGCTGGCAGGGCTTGGGGTTACCTTACTTGGTTTATGGAAAGCTCCAGAACAGTCAAGAATTAAATACTCATTCAATATGGCCACAGGCGAGGACTGGTAACTGAAGAGGTTTCATCCTGAAAGGAAAATGAAGAACAGGCCCTTCCCGAGGCATCAGGGTGTCAAGATCACTCAGACAGCAGTGTGGGAAGGGAGAGGAATCATAAGAAAGACTCCAGCACAATTCCAAGAGGGAGATTCTCCCCTAAAATGAAAGGCAAGGGCAGAAAATAATGCTATCGGTTCCTGTGGGAACACAGGTTCCCACGCTCTTTCTACAGTAGCCATGAGTAGAGGACCCTGCCCCACCCCAGGGATGGCCCAAGGGTAAGGGACATCTCCCTCTTCTCCTTAGGAGGATGGCCAGGAGAAGAGCAGGACACTGAGCCATGAACCAGTGACCACGTATGGTTGGTAGTATCTGTCACCAGTCAGGAGGGAGAATCCAGCATCCAAAAGTCATATCCTACTAAGCCAGAGATGAGACTAGGGACACACTAGCATTCTTCATTAGAAGAATCAGTTACCAAAGAACTAGTGAATAAATTCACATATTTAGGCACAGTACTGAATCCCAGGAAAAAATAAATGCTGCCTACCCGAACACTATTTACAGCTCTGTTGTCAACATAAGCTATAAGCACAAAGAAAAGGCAGTTCAAATGACTGCAGGATCTTGCATGTTGTTTGGTGCCACAGCTACAGTTTCACTGTACGAAATTTGCAGGTATACAAAAAATTCAATGGTTTGGCAATAGATCATCAGAAAAAAAAAAATAAAAAAAAAAGATGGAGATTAAAAACATTAGGTTGATCTTGCAGATCCTTTATTGGAAAGCCTGGATTGGAAAGGAAACAAAACCTTAACCAGGCTCATGTATCAGCTATTTTGACAGAAAGCATAAGAAAACATCAATTTATGCCAACAGGCTGCCTTGCAATGCATACAGACAGCTGCCCAAGTCTTTTAGAGAAACTGATATTCCTACAAGAATATGCAACTTGATGTGAATGTTGAGTGACCAACAGTCAACGAGTATCTACCTGCAGTATCTTATATTGTTTTGAGTGTCTTTTGTTCATCCCCAAATTGGCCAGAATTCATCAGAAACACCAGTACCTTATAGACTGCAATGGCAGACATGCAGTATATATTTCCACACACATAAAGGCAAAAGCAAATCTCATGATTAAACACAAAACATGGATTTAGGAATCTTAACATTTTCCATACCACAGTTATATTGATGTGTTGCCTTCCTTATGCAAGTACTTTTCTTGTATTTGATACTGGAAAGGTCTGAACACGTCTAAGAAGTCAGCAGGCCAGTTGTTTTGAAATGGGAAAAGAGTTGACATGACGTGAATTAAAATAAAATTATTACTAATCAAGTGGCATCAAGTTATTTGACTTGCTGTTTACATTAAACCTGATGGGTCGGTGGGCAGCAGGAGCCATACTTGCAATGGAATGCAGTTAGCTTGGAATCTTTTTTAAAATGTGTTTTAACAAAAGTGTTTTTCATAACTCGCTGTTCCTTTTCCCTTTCCCCACTGGGATCAGAATTCAACTGTCTGAAAGTTCATCTGGCAGCGGAAATGTTGTTTCCGGTTTGCCTACAGATACAGTCATTTCTCAGGGGCTGGCTCATAGCAGACGCTTTTGTAGATAGGCTTTAAACTTTGCCATTTCAGAGGCAAACACTCTGATCAAAGGATGAATAAAAAGAAAGACCTCAGGAGATTCCTTCTCTGCTGACTACCTCCAAAGGGTCTTTTTGGGTTACGCGCTCACTGAATCAAAAAGCTACCTTTAGTTTCCATTTATATTTTCTAAATTTCTAGACCTGTAGACCTGAAAACAATTCCAAAGCTTCCTCACACAATAAGTATACTTCATCTTATTTCACATGCTACTTTTAAGGAGGGAAGAAAGAGGAGTTGTGGATGGAAGCTAATGCCATAGCATAAGCACCCAATTGATTGGTCATCTCCTCCATAGGACGGTTTTGGTGCTCCATGGACCACAGAAGAGGGTATGTTTGTAGGAGAAATACATGGTACTTTCTTTGAGTGGATGAACAACAAAATCTAGAGAGGAACAGACATTTACAGTGATGATACAAAGAGCAAACGAAATATGCACCACAGTCACCCATGTGAACACCATCCTTTTATCAAGACTTAGATGAGAGCGTCGGTGCCACTGAAGGAGTGGGAAGGAAGTAGAGAGAGCCATATGCATGGCAGGAAAGAAACATCTAAGAGGGGTAAACAGCCACCATTTGAGTTAGATTAGCTCCTAATTGGAATCTCTTAAAAGAAAAGATGTAAAAGAAAGTACAGGCACGCACACATAGAGAATTATCCTTGTAGGAGGAAAATTTTCCTACTGCAAGAGAAAAGTGCCCTATTCTACTGAAATGAAATACTGGCTATTTAACAAGACCTAACCAAAAAAAGAAAAAAAAAAAAAAAAAAACAAAAACAAAAACAAAAAAAAACCTCATCTGAGGACAATGTATCTATTATAGCCTTGTTTTTCAGCAGATGTTTTGAGGTGACACAGAACAACTTAGTAGCTGGGTGTTCTGTTTAAAGACCATGCTGTGAGTCGTTCCGGAACAGAGCTATTTTGGCTATACAGGGCTTTTAAATTACCATTTTTAAAGTGTACTTAAGCTGGTAAGCTATGTGTAGTTAAAGACTTTTGTTTGAGGAAGAGAGGCAGGATGTCAAGAAAGGTACCTCCAAAAGGAGAATGAACTTTATTAAATCAAAGTGCACAAACAGTACTAATCTTATCTGGTTTCCATATATTGCTCTGCAGCCCTGATAAAATAATGTGTTTCATTTGAAACAAACATTTCCTAGCACATAGAGCTTTTTTTTTTGCTTTGCAAACAATCAGGTATCTGAATGCACTTCCCAAAGAATGAGCATGAGGTGAATAATGCTGCTACACGCTACATTTGACCTTTAAACAGCTTTCATTTTGAAACATGCCTTCACTGAAGCAATCATAGAATCAAAGAATATTTAGGGTTGGAAAGGACCTTAAGATAAGAAAAGTTGTTCAGCGTGAACTTAGTTTCCAGAAGTTTGAATAATAGATTACTAAGTAGCAAAAACCCAAAGTATTTCCCCAGTCATCTCATTGATTTTTCCTATCTGACCAAAGACCTGATTGCTGCTGTGTGTCTGGTCTGCAGGTACCTCCGCAGTACTTAGTGTCCCCCTCATATCCATTTATGCAGGCTTGTGGGTAGCAAAACACATTATTTTACCCATAACCTACCATAAATGTATTGCTGCCAGGCCTCTGTGATTTACCAGCATCTTTCATATAAATACAATTGAACTATTTCCAGCGCTTGCCTTGCCCATCGCTGCCTGGAAAACCCTTGTTCAAAAAAGCCTTGTCCTAATGCTGCTCCATCAATGCTTTTACTTTGCACTGAAATAATGTAACTTCAAATTTCTCTTTTGCACCAGCAAAATCCAAATACATATTCTGTAATTTAAAATCAGTTATGTGTGTGTGAAGTAAATTGCTTGTGGCCAGCAATATTTGCTGTTGCACTACTATTTCTGCCCACAGCAAACATGGAAAAGAACACTTACGTTCTGAGGTTGAACACACAAAGCTGTGTCATGTTCAAGCCGTGCCTTACAAAAAGATGATCATCCAGAAGCTGCAGAGCTTCCTCTGAAGTCCTAAATTAATACCACAAGTTTTTGAATGCATCATGTTTCTATTAAAAAGTCCAAACATTTGAGAGTAATCAGCAGAGATAAATGTATTTAAAATCCCACAAATTACAATCACTGCACAAGCCACAGGAGAAAAGTTTTCTAAAGTTCCTGCCTGAAGGGTGAAGCAGTCCTGACACGAATGGGATACTTCCCAGCTGCGTATCCCCTTGCAGTGCCCGTGCTCCTTAGGAGACTCTACTTCCATCAGCCTCCCTGGTAAGCACCCATGCATGCAATGCAAACAGCCAACATGCAGGAAGCCACCACAGTCTTCTGTTTAGTTGGCCAGAAACCACACCAATGCATGAATTGCTACAACTATTAAAACCTTTGATGGTCAGTCTAATTATTTCCATCAATAACAAAGAAACCACAGATACCCCCCACTGCCAACCTCTCACCCCCCTCCCTCAGACTACTGCCATCTTTATGAAGAGTTCACTAAGAAAATGTTAACAACCTTAAATACTTAATAATAACATAGGCCACTTAAAACTGTTTTTAACCAGGCCTATTGCATGTCACCTGTACCATGTACTCTAAAGGCTTGTAATTTGAGGTCAAAGTTAGACATTTGCAAGCTACTTTGATTTTACTAAAACATGCACATGCTTTTATATAAAACAGATGGAGTTTTTTTTTGAAAGTGCTCATTAGGATCTTAATCCTGCTGCAACTGAAATCAGCAAAACACAGGAAACAACAACAGTTGTGTTAGCAAGCCCAGGCAACCCACCCAGCCCAGCAAATCCAACACAGTCAGTACCTGCAGATTCAGAGACAAAACATTTTGGCAGCCCAGATCTTGTTTCTAATGCATATTTCCATACACTTCTGACTCATGCTAACAAATTAATCCAAGCTGTCTATAATTCATAAGCCTCAATCAAACCCCTTGTAATTACACTTACTGTATCTGAGCATTTGATCTCATTGACATGTTGCAGATATGACATGTGTCCTAGCTTGCTTGTTTTTTTAATCACGAATTTAATGGTAACAGCCCAACCTGAAAATTCCTAGTATACACACATAACACACACAAACATTTTCTCCAAGTAAAACTATACCACCAGCTGTGAGTTCGGAGTTACGTATCTGCAAACACCAAGGACAGTACAATGTACATCTCTGCCCATAAGGCAAGTTAGTGGTGGATCAACACAACAAAATCCCAATTGCCTCTCTCACTCCCTCACAGTCAAATAAAAGAGCAGAAATAACACAGGTCTTCCAAAACCCAAATGTTTCAACAGCTGTGGGGAGCCAACCTAGAATTTAAGAGAATGGCTTCCCCACTGCTAATGGGTCCTTGAGGTATTGTTCACCACCATGACAGACAGAAAAGATACACAATTTAAATGCAAGGCAATATTGTCTTTTTATTTTCTTGAAAGTGCAGACTGCGTATGCTTGCTAATCCTAACTGTGGCTTTTATAATTTCAGCATTTATTATGCTACTTCTAGAAAACTAAGGAGACAAAGTCATTCCACTATTTGTGCTAATGATATCACCCATTGCTGACTTGCTAATTTTCTCCAGATGAATGACTTGACTTTACCAAGTTCTTTTTTCCACTCTTCTCTGCCCCCCAGACATTTTTCAAATGCAGATTTTCTTTCTCACTTACAAATCTCCACTTGGCATTAACTAAAATACTACAGGACATAGTTAAAAGCTAGAGGATTAAAATCCATTTAAACCAACTTGATAGAAAAGCAAGAACCTGGAGGGGTGGGGGAAGACACTAAACTATTCTCTACTGACCTCATGGCAAGTGTCTCTCCCTGAGAAGTCCTACAAATTTCAGGTAGAAAAATCCTTCCCCCAGCCTCATGTAAGGGGATATTATTATTTAAATCTCCACTGGGATCTTAAACAAATCAGTCCCATGAAATAAAAAACGTTACACATGGCAATTTTAAAATACACCCTCTGCCTTCAAATACTTCTCTCAAGCTAGCATTTTTCTGCACCTACCTCTTTGAACAACATACCCTATGTGCTGTCAAAGAGATTAGTCTGTACCACAACAAAAGAATTTGTTTCAATGAAATTTTCATTGAGGTTAAAGCACAACTGCTTTGAGACCACCTAAGTCTGAACAGTGTTAAGTGTCAGGAGGACAAGGACTTTTTCTTCTCTGAAGCCTGAAAGTCAGTAACGTAACAAAGCCATGAAAAAGGGACAGAAGACAATACTTTAATATTATTTTTCCTCCTCAAACACTGAAATACTTCAAAGGCAAAGAAATTCACTTGGAAGTTACATTTTAAAAACTTGAATGTAAAATTCTAGCAGTAAAAACTCTTTCATTTCTTGATGACCCTCACATAATGCTGCTCCAAGCATTCAGTAAATAATGCCCTCTGGGCTTTACAAGCTGCACTGCTGGCACTTCACAGCTATGATGCGGCCACAGAATTCGTCTTTATCCAAGACGTCAATTGCCCTGCCTGTTTGTTTGCTCTGTGTGCAAAGGCTTACGGCATATCTGAAGAATTTAAAGTAAGGGTAATGTTCACAAATTCAAAATTGGAAAGTAAAAGGTTCACAGTCTATATTGAGTAATTAAAAACACACACTGACAAAATTACTTGATGTTCCTGCAGAATTTCCAGAATTCATACATACTGTAACAAAACTGAGAGTCAGATTACTGTTACTACCCGTGGCTTTGATTATGAGCCTTTCAGAGCCTTTTACGTATGTGGAAACTGTTCTAACAACAAAGTAATTTCATCCACGACTGCTTAACCATTATCAGTGAGAAGATAGTCTACTCAACACTACTGATAGTTGCCAAAGCCAACAGAGTAAGTCAATGTACTCATCTGGAAGTTCTATACTGAGCTATTTTGGAGATACGGTGAGCCAAGAGAGTTCGGAAAGTGTTCAAGTGAGTTAATCTTATTTTTCTGAAGCAGGAAAAATTTCTCAAATGCCTTTTCTAATTTTCCTAAAATAAAATAAAAAGGAAGCCTTATGAAAGATCACATATGTACCAGATAAATTATTCTGGTCATGGTGAGGTGAGCAAATACAAAAAGTGAAAAGCCAATTTTAAACGTGGAGGTAAGATCAGTCCCTGCAAAATGAATGTGAATAAATAACAAAAAAAAAAGCAAATTTATTAAGAAGCCTAAAACAGTGTTCTACAGAAGTTTTTCAAGTACACTACCCCAAACCACAGGAGAGAGAAGTTTAATTTCCTAGCAGATAAGCAAGTAGAAATATTACAAAAATCAGGTACTGTCTCCCTCTTGTCTGCCACGAGCTTTGTCTTACAGGAAATTCAGACTGGGGAAAGGGGAGAGATGAAAGGACTTTAGATTTCAGGGGAAGGAAATTCATCTCCTCTTCTTCCAGAGGTATACAACCTCTGACTCTTATAGCTGGCCCTGTGGCAAGGAAGATTAAGACCAGAGTAAGCATACAACAAATAATCCCAGAGCTGACAAAAAAAAAACGAAAGATGAAAGTCAGTAGGCAGAACAAATCTGAGAAGAAATTCACATGGAGAAGGGACAAATCTGAGCGCTGAAGAGTGCACAAACTGTCACTGAGAAAAGAGACAAAAACCATTTGTGCAATGAAATAAGGATGGAGGGCCACCTACATTTTTCCTGAAAAATGATGGGTTTCCAAGGTCAATTTTTTTTCCAGCTGCACATGAATTTGGAGTTATCCCCATCCGAAAAATGCTGTTTTCTATTAAAGCTTAGTGAGCATAACAATAACAGTAAGTTTTTCATGACATGCACACTGAACATAGCAGCCATGAACAGCCAGTGAAGTCATTTGCCACTATGACAGATAGTAAAACCAGAACATAAAAAATAACTTCATTTGCAAAAACTGATTTTCTTTTTTCATGAGCTAGTTATGAGGTTGATGAACTGGTGGAGATACAAGAAGGGCATTTACAACAAACCCACTGCTGTCAGAATGCAATATTGGGTTTAGTACACCATAAAAAATAATGTTTTCACATTGGTTCTGTTTCCAGATAAACCCTGTTGAAGGCCTGCAGCAACACACCCCACAAAGTGTGGTCCTTTTCCTTGAGTTTCTTTCACATTTTTCTCCTGTCCAATTTAACATCAAACCCAGCAAAATCATGTGCACTTCCAGGCACTGCAAAGGATTTGCCCACTGCCACATCAGCTACGGCCCATGGCTCAGAAGATGGCTGGTGTCAACAAGGACATAGACCCTACAAAGAAGGCTTTCTAGAAAAAAAGCCAGAGCTGAGCCAATTTATGCAGGGTAAGGATGTCTGCCTTCAGTACCTAGCGAAGGAGAGACCAGTAATCCTTCACTCCAGGCCATCAACCACTCAGAGCCCTTTCCTCTACTGAGTGTCAGCAGCTCTGAGGGATGCTCTATCATGCAATTCACACCATAGGAAACAGTTGCAGTCACAGCAGAATGCAACAAATGCAAAGAAGAGTCTGGAAAACTGTGATCCCATGTGACTCATTGCTTTGGTCACAGGGCACAGAAGAAGGAGGCAAGAAAATGGTAAACAAGGCATTGCTGTTAAGATGAGGAGTTGTGGAGTCACTGTGCACTGCAAAGTGCTTCCATCAGCCCTAAAAGACTTTCCAAGAAGGGTATAAGCTAATCCAAAACACATAGAAACTGGAGCATTCTTCAGAACATATACCAAAACCCAACGAACCTCAGCGTTACTTCTACAATAACTAGAGTAGATCTGGTGGCAGAGTACTCCAGGGATCCCTCCATAAGACAATTCTCAGAACCAAAGATCTGAAAAGACTCTGGCTTGGATTTAGCTCCTGGAACTCTGAAAATTGTAATTGCTCTAATTTTTTTTTACTCACAGAGTAAAATTACCTATATTAAATATATTAAGTAAACAGCTTGACTGAAGAATGTAATTGCAGTAAAACACAACATATAACTAATCATGTCATAGCATAACTCAGACCAATCTCATGAAAAATTCAACAAACATGCCTTTGGCTGAATTACTCAAAAAATTAATACCATTAAGATATGTTTTTTGTAATGGTTTTATATAATCACTTTCAGATAGGAAGCCGTTTGGAAGTGGGTGGCCCAGTAGCATTTTGACTGATGAAATCTGGTGGCAAAGAAGTTGAAGACCATATTAACTGAAAAACACCTGGTAGACTGAAGGTAAATCTGATTTGTTACAGCTGGATCATGTATTTGCCACAATATGCATACCTCATCTTTATAATCAGTGAAGACTTAAAGCTGCGCCCATCTCCCCCTGCTCCTTATCTCCAATCCATCTAAGCAAACCCTGGTATGCCAGCTCTGCTGATACCTGGCTACCTCCCAGCAGAGCTCTCATTCAGATAGGTATAATCAGAAGTACATCAGGGTACAGTACAGTTGGTGGAGCAATCATCCCCCGAGAAGTCAGAAACGTGGTTTTCATGGGCTTGCAGCAACACTTTTACAAAAATCTGAAGAGTGATGGACCTGTTCTAACACTACAAGGCATACCAAATTGAACAGTGCTTGCCTTCTTCATGGTAATGCACCTAGGCCACACAAAAAATGCCCTGCTTTACAGTGAATTCCCTTTATTTCACCAAGGCTCACTCCTTTCCACAGCATACAACTGATTATGGAACATATTCCACACGCTGCCCCAACACACTCATGCATATTTTTCACTAGCACCTCCCTCACACTTATAAATATGCTGTTGAAATTCTCCATTTACTTTACCAGCCTGGGAAATATACTAAGAGAGTTGGATCACAGAATGGTTTGGGTTGGAAGGGACCTGAAAAATCGTGTAGTTCCAACCCCCATGCCACAGGAGTTGAAGACTTTGTGGTAGGTAAATTTCCCTAAAAATAAGTACAGTTCTAACAAAATCCTTTTAATCTTCAAAATAATCCAAGAATGTTTCTTGGATCCTTCCCCAGCTTCTCTACAAAAAGTGAAACAGCTCCATTTACACCCTCTCCTTATTTACACTCATTTCTCTACAGTGTTATTTATTCCTGCCTTCCCAGGTATCACAGCCCAAGACTTTTCCTCACGCAGAACTTACAGATGTTGCAAAATTTCTGTTTTGGAAAGAAAAGAAAAAAAAGAAAGATTTTTTTTCTATGATATCTACCAAAATTAGCTTCTGATTATGCTAAGAATGTCACATGCTTAAAAATGGAAATAGCATAAAGAAATACTACAGCTTTTCACTGCATGGTCCAGTAGGGAAAAAAACAACCCAGGCATCACTTATATTTATTTATTCTAGGTATATTATTTCATTGAAACACACTCCAATACATAAGAAGTTCTCATGCTTGACTACATGTTTGACACATCCGGCTTGCATAAAAAGCATTTGGAACGACTAAATGTCAACAGTTTCAGTGCAACATGATGTAAAACAAGTAAAACAGACATTGACTTACTCGGAGATGTTCACATTCAAATCTTCAGCATGTTCTTGGATACAGAAATTGTTTCAACAGAGATTAAGCAGGGAAAAAAAAAAAAAAAAAAGAGTAATTTGAGCCATAAGACTTTAGTTTAAACCTAGAAATTTTCACTTAGCTGAAAGGAAAAAGAAACCAGCCAACCAACCTACAGAAAGGGTTATAGAACAAACCAACAGACGAATAGGATTCTCAGCTGAAATAAATTGCTAGAAATTAATTTCTGTCAATCTCTACCAGCTGAGACTCTGTGCCCTGAGATCAAGCTTTCTGCAGCCCTTTATACTGGGTAAGGGTCAGCTACCATGTCTGCACACCGAGGAGCTTGAAGTGAAGGGGAAAAAAAAAAAGAAAAGAGGAATTAATTCAAGTTCAGTAGAAGCAAAGAAGTGAGGCATGTCACCATTATGATACAGCTCTCCCTGGCTGCATCTGTAAGTTTAGGCAGTTATGCTCCGCAGCACACTTAGTCCTCGTCTTAGGTGCACACTGTGGGGGACACAGCCTAGCATGAAGGCAAGTGGGTTTCCACAGTCCTGGTTCACTGACTATCCAGGGGAATCGATTAGGGAGGATTTTATCTTCCTCTGTGCTGACACACTTCCAGTTCCTTCTGCAGGAAAACAGAACATGTGATGGGATAGTGCACACGCTTGCAATTTGCCTGAGACAGACAGAACACATCAGAGGTCAAACCTGTGGAGATTAACTCATTCACAGTACAGATACAGCCATACCATCCCTCCTTTTCCACCTCCCTCCCAAGTAGGAAGTATTTATGTTAGTACTCAAAAAGGTCTTCAAAAAGATGGCAAAGTATCATAGCTCTGGACATCATTCCATTTCAATTACTAGTAACTTTTCATTTTCTAATGTACTTTTAAACTAAGTTTTCTATATCTCTATTTATAGTGTTACATTCTGACGCTGCCACACTAACATTTTGCATTTTTATAGTGTTTTCATCAGGTGATCTCAGTGTAGCATGAAGGTCTGTTTGCACTTTATTTCTGTTTGACTTGTACCCAGACTTACCACAAGACAGGTTTAGAGTAGGAAGAAAAACATCTTTTGTAATATCTGCTTATTTGTCATAGGTGCATATAAAATTGTTAAAATGAAATTAACACTACCCAGTCCACAACTATTAGAAGGAATCAGACAACTGGCACACAATCTGCCAGCATCTAGCACTGCTCTGAACAGGCTGCAATAGGCTAGCACCCAAGCAATGGCACCCAGCTGGTAACACACCCCTCGAAAAGCCAGAACAGAGGCTGATCTGTGAAAGGACAAAAATCCTTTGGATCAGACAGATCTTGACCCACAGAAAAGCATATATAAACACCCATGATACACCATGTAGCTCAGGAAAGCTTAAAGTTTCCCTTGGGAAAGGCTCTTGAGCCTAGCCATCTCGGTCCCAGAGGGAAGAACCACCAAAGGCATCGGTCAGCAATGTGGCATCAGACCTGCATCATCATATACATAAGGACTGACCAATAAATTGATTAATGTCTGGTTTTTAGAAATCAACAGAAAAATCACCTATTATCTGACCATAAATAAACATGTGAAATTCTGAGATTTTGCCTGGTCTCTCTGAGTCTCTTGGAGTACTCCCATCATGCTGATCCCGAACTCACAAATAACAGCAGAAACATGTGCAAAAGCTGATGTCTTACAGTAACCTCATCAAGCAGAGAAATATTATCCCTATTTTTAGAGATGAGAAAACTTAGGTATAGAGAGGTTAGCTGACTTATTTCCAAAACTAGCAAAGCCCTGATCTCCCAAGAGCAGGCTGCATGGTTCAGCAGAGAGGACTGATGCAAGCTTTGGGAGAGATGAAGGCCAACAAGACTAGAGGCCTCTATACTGCTGACAAGGATCTGTGCTGCTAGTCCAGACCGCAGCTCCATCTGGCCCTGTCAGAAGTCATAATTTGTCCCAATGAACAGAAAACCACAGAAACTAGTCATTTTCAGTATTCTTGCAAATGAATTGTTTCATCTCCCACTTTGTACCTCTCACCAATGCATGAGAAACATAACCATTGACCTATCATGCTCTATTATTTTGTGAATTATTTCTAATTTCTGTGACAGAACACATCTACATTATAATTCAAAAGTTTTATAGTAACATTTCATAAACTTTCAAGCACCACTTTTTTCCAGACCTCAGAGTAACATGATGGCAGAATGTTCTGTAAACCTATATATATATATATGTGTGTGTGTGTGTGTGTATGTCTTGCTCTGCCAAGCCTTGTAGCATTTGGGCGAAGTTCTGGCAGTTTGGCAGACACAGGGCTCTAGGATTAGTTACAAGAGGACATTTGCATATCAATCTGTCTCTATTTTTGAAGCCTAAGAACAGAAGTGTCATTGGATTTTACTTTTGAGAACAAAGTATGAAAATCTTCATATAAGCTGAAAAAGTTAAAAGTCGGTTAGGTCTGAGTTAGGTTTCCAGACATATAGATCATATCCATATTTTAATGACCTGAGTTTGCACAGGTGTTCAAATTGTCCTGTGGACAGGAACACATCCATGTCTGTGTATACTGTGAAGTTCAAATTCGAACTAGACCCACTCTGTTCCCCTTCTGCCTTTTCCCTGATGGATTTTCACTGCTCACTGATCCAGCTGGCTAGCTTCAGGCTGCAAGTCAGCTTGCATGTAGAGGGGTAGTTTGGGTTTGACTGCAAGCATCTAGATACACTTTTAGCCACCTATTTTTACAATTTAGTTACCTCTTTCAAGGAAGAAAACTGGGGCAAGAGAAGCACATGCAACTAAGAAGATGGGCCACAGGTTTTAACAAAGTAAGGTGAAGTGGGATGTTGAAATTCAGAGTACAGTTAATCATAATGATGGCCATACCTGAGCTGCATTAAAGTCAGTTTGCCTTATGTGACCAGAAATTCCACTCCTCTGCTGAATCACCCCTATGTTACTGCAGAGCTTCCTTCAGAAATGCTCTCAGGAATGTAGTCTGTTATTAAAAAATCAAAAATATTTTAAACTGATATTCAATATCTCCTGCCATTGCAGTAAATCATCTCAGAACTCAAAAGCCACTCCTGATCACTAGCACTTCTTTTGTGAAGTTTTCTTAATTTTAAAAGCTAAATTCAAAGTTTCTTCCAAGTCATTCTCATCAGAATCAATCTCAGATGAGCTTTGCCTCTGCTGCTGTTTTGAATGATCAGGGTTAAAAATGTGGGTTTAGAAGCGGCAGTTTGTAACTGATTGTTGGCTTCTTTCTATTCATTTTTGTGAGTGCCTGTCAACAGATTGTTTTTGCAGAGATTACTGGCACTGCAATGGCCTCATCAAAATGGCAACATCACAGACCTCTTTCTTCAAGAAAAGACACTTAACTTTCCACTTTTGGCCCACTATCCTCCTTTTAAAAAAACTATGATCCTTCTATTGAGATATACTTTAAAAACTATGATCCTTCTATTGAGATATACTTTAAAGTCTATGGAAATATAACTTCCTGTATCTCTGCTCCCTGTATGAAATGGCATCTGCACTGAGAAAAGTACTGAACTCTCCCACCACTGCAGCTATATGTATGCTGTACGTACCCCAGTACCAATAATGACAAAACAGTAAAATTAACCCCCTTTTTACTTTCAGTAAATGTCAGTAAACATTTTTCCATGTATAATAAAACATATTGACTGCAACTTTAATAATTTTACTGTGAGATTTTTGTTTTAATTTACTCTGAGTATAGCTGTAAACTAATTTTCTGCTTAAACATTGAAATGCAATGGAAGCACAGTAGAAATTATTCTAATACCCCCCCACTGATACCCAGTCAGGTTTGCAGTGTAAGGATCAAGTTTTCAATCAGCATCTCAACTTTTCCGCACACAACTTTGTAGACTGGTAACAGTTTGCATGGGGAACCCTGCATCTGACAACCCATTTTACAAATTGCTCCTATTATTCCTGGGCCAAATCCTGTAAGGTTTTTTAACTCCCGCAGCACTTGATGGGAGTGACAGGTGGTCCGAGGGCTGGAAAGTCATCCCCGCGTAGGTCGGCACCTATTAAACACAAGACCTACTGTCTTTTAATCCCCAGGATCACTTTCTGACTGCTCTATACATATCATCAGGAGGATACAGCTGTTGCAGATCTGAACGGCAGAAATGAGCAACCTGATGCCAAAATGAGGGAACAAAGCAATGCGTCTCTCCACGGAGAAGACGCTGCTGTGCAAAAAACGTGAAACATGGCAACACAGAGGAGACAGCTGATCCATTTCCTTGGGTCCAAGTGCTGGATATGCCTGTGAACCACACGCCTCCACAACAGTAGATAATGGGCAGAGAGTAGCCGGAGGGGATTGATGGTATCAGAATGTTTCAGGAGACCTTTTTGAATTGAAGCTCGAGAATTAATACAACTGAGGTTCAGAAGAGAAGGTAACCTTGATAACCACAAGACTATGAGATGGAAGAGCTGGCAGTTGTGGCAGTTCTTAATTTACAACAAGATTAATTTCAGTATTTTCATACTAAATGAGACTGAGCACATAAAAAATGAAAGACTACAGATTTTTTAATACTCATAATGGCCCTTTTTCTTTGGGCCCAAAGCTTTTGATTTGTACAGTGGTTTCTGAATCTGTCCAGCTAGTCAGATTGGAGGCCAGGCATTGCTTACTAAGGGCCTACTCAAACAGGTTGAATTTGTCTTTCCTGTTCCCACGCACCTTCACGATCTTTCTATTCCCAACCAAGTGGGCTATACATAAATATTTCTAATTTTTATATTATAAAAATACTCTGTCACGTGACACTGAAGTGACATGTAAGACGTAAGAGTCACAGCCCAAGAGAATGAACTTTTCAAAAACCAGATTTGGTTAGTTTGAAAGTGACTGAGTATGCTCAAAAGCTCTATTTTTTACATTTCAAATTTAAAAATTGTAAATTAGAAAGTATTTCAAAATAATTTTATAAATTCTTTTTATCTAGTCGGTTTCGTTATTCAGAAACAGAAAAATCATTGACATAGAAAAAGCACTCAGCTGAGATTTCAAATATCTTAAACACACCCAAAACCTAGTAATTTTTAAAGACATCTTCTCCCATTGTGCATGTAAATCGGAAGTGAATTTTGTGTTTGTTTATGGCAGAATATTCTCAGTCGCTAATTTTTGCGTGCAGAGTTCTAACTTTACATGCAAATGTGCCATTGACACAAACAATCCAATGAGAAGATATAGAGAACAGTGTAAGAAAGAGAGCTGTAAAACAATTAGAAGAGATACAGCAAAAAAAGAAAAAAATCCAACTACAAATGACCTTTGCAGTCCTGGTGGGGTGGGGTGGAGTGAGGTGAGGTCCAGCTCCTTCAGGACCCTGGTTAACACCAATGGAATGAAGCCTATTGTTTTCAGCAGTAACAGGATCGAGCCCATAGCTGCAAAGGTGTTAATAGCAGCATAGTCCACCCTGCATTTGGACTGCAGGTGCTGGGCTACCAGACGTGGGCATCAGCTGCTCCTTTCCTCCGGTTGCGTGGTCCTACTTTTCCGCTGCAACTTCCCCCCTCCACCTATGCCACAACAACTGCTTGTGGGAGCACAGGGTAAACCGGATTGCTGAAAATAACCCTTTTAGAGAGTTATTTTTAACCTGGATCCCTTCAGATCACGTCAGGGTGGCCTCAAACACCATTGTGTGCATGGGGGTGTGTAGTAGTGCAGGATAACGAGTTGCCAACAGCAGGAGAGCTGGGGGGAATACAGAGGACCCTCTAATCTGGCTTTGCCCCTAAAGGCAGAGTATTGTGAAACTACATCTGTATTTAACAATCAATCACATGTACAATATGCACAGCAGAGAGAATACAGGTCTTTCTGTCCTATCCATGAGAGAACAATGCAGTTCCGAAATGCTAAAAAATCATTAAAATTCTTTTCCTTTCTTTCTGTGTTCCTGTAGCTAAATATACACAGAGAGAGATTTCTTGCACTATTAAATAACTATTTTCCTCACTTTCTTTATCCTCTGTAATTCAGTGCCTCTTCTAAAGGACTCCACTAAAGCCAAGTCATGGGGTGTCGGAGACATTCCCATGAGAAATCTCTGCTAATAAACTGCTTGGCAGCTATCCACAGCAGGAGCACTTGCTTCCAGAACAAGTAACACAGCATCTTCTAGACAGACGCTTTTCTAACGATGCTGTCAGAGAGAGGAAATTGTAGTACCTTTCAGATGAAAGTAAAAATATGTGCACGCTAAAAAGTGAAGCTACTTTCCATCAGGAATGAAGAGGGGCAGTGCTCTGAAAACCGGGAGAGTAGATCTGTGCTTGAGACTAGTTAGTGCATTCCTATCCACAGAAACCGAAGAGGCGTCCACGCACTTGCACAATAAACACTGAATAAACACTGGAAGAAGGAAGATAACATTTTTTCCTAGGAAGCTCAATCCTTTATTTGTTGACACATGAGTCCTATCCTTCTTTCTCAGAAGCAACCCAGGACTCTGGGAGCTACTTGCTATGAGGCAATTTTTTGATTAAGAAGTTTCCTGCCTCAAAGAGCAGCAGCAAGGGAAAAGCCCACATCTTCAGTGTGGCTGCTCCTTCAGCTCTTCCACATATTTTTTAATAGTCATTTGGCCCCTGGCTGCCTGTTTGAAGGACTGGCTGCAAAACCAAGCTGTAACAACAAGCAGTTCAATTGGTGCTTCTGTACCTAAACAGGACATCAGTATAAGCTATTTCAGTCTTTATTTTTAGATTATTTTTAATGCTTTCACAACTTTCACTCTCTGAGACTGATCTGGGGTTGGTATTGCAGCCAGAGAGGATTTGGGGTTTTACTAATCCTGATTCTTTGCCATGTAGCTAAAAGGCTTTGCCTTGTTAACAATATTATGCTCCAGTTGAGTCAATAAATATTCACCATGTCTGCCTACTCCTTGTAATTCCTGGTTGGACAAAAGCCTCAAAATATTTGAGGAGAGCAGAATAAGATCAATGCTTCAAATGATAAGTAGGCAAAAGAAACAACAAATACAGCCTACCCAGCCAGTTCTCTTTTCCCTGCCTTTTCTCTCCTTTATCCCACTTGTCATCTTTTTTCAACACCTCATTCTCTGCCTCTTCCTTTTTCTGTGCTTTCCTTGCTTGGTCTCACCCTCATTGCCAACAGTTTGCTGCTTCTCTTTCCAAACTCCAGGTGACATCTTGTTTCCACAGCAATAAAAAATCACATCTGCAACCAACTGCTGTTCCAACAAAAGTTTGTAGCAATAGGCCTCATCTACAATGCTAATACTTTTGAATTTGCCCCTAAAATTTTCAGTGCTAACATTTTCACTGCAAGCTATTTGCTCTGTTATCCTTAACATGCTGATACCCTTCTGCTAACCCATCATATTTACCCTTATAGTTTCCAAAGTTTATAAATCCATGTCTATACATGATGCATAGATATGTATTTATATAAGTACATATATCCATTTTTTTTAACACCTCTACAAAAAAGCCAATGCGTGTATATATGCTAACATGTGCAGACTCCTTCCTCCAATCCATCGTTATGTGTATAACACCTGTAGAATCATCTCTTGTTTTCCTGACTGCTTCTTTACCTACTATCTTCTGATCTATCCCCAGCATACGAAAACTGTCATCTGGCTGATGCCATACCACAACCCTGATTTCAGCTTTCAATGCAAAATCATCTCACACATTCAACTGCCTTTTATTATTCATGGTGGTGTGTAGAATTCAGCTTAACACACAATGGAAATCCACACTCTACTTCCTACCAGTTGTGGAGACAGGATATTGACGACCAGTCAGAATCCCTGGGTCATCCCAGCACAGCAGGAAACAGCAAATGGAGTCACAGGCACAAGTTCCCAAGTTAAGAGAAAGCTGGGCTCCCTTGGTTCCCTCTGGTTCTGGTGAAGCACATCTGAATGAGATTACTCCTTTGCCTTCTGCATTACCTGCAGAGAAAGCCAAATATAATTAATTTCTAAATTATCAGATAAGCTTGCAGCCCAAAATAAGGTAGTAATGAACATTCCTCAGACAATAATAGCCAACATTTCAATTTTAACCATTACAGTTTCTAACTGTCAATGGCAGGCATGTGCATCACCTCTAACATGGCTTGACATCATTAGGGCATCACCTTGTATGTGAAGCATGTGGCAAAACTTGTATTACGGAATACACTATATATACTCTCATTTTCTTCAAAACTCTGCCAAATCATGTGTTATCACTGTGTTTCTAATAAGAATATTAACTTAGCTCACTCAGTTTTATATATTTCCCCATGAAATTATCCAGTTTGGATTTTGAATTTTTACTCACAGCTTAATATCAAAATTACAAATTAGAAACCTAAATGTCATTTAACTGGATTGGAGAATTTCAAATAGACTAAGAGTTGGTGATTATGAAAAAAAACCCCTAAAATTTGTATGTAATAACTATTCAAAATGAAAAGAAAGCAGTATCTCCAGTAACAAAGGACAGAACAGGGGAACTTCGCAAGGGAGGGACAGCTGCAGCACAGTATATTTTTTGTAGCCAGGGTTGTGAGGGGAGGTTGTTTGTTTGGGTGTTTTGCATTTGAGCTCTTTTCTCCTGGAAGCAAGGAAAAAATGGTTAGATGTGGCTTTGCATATGCCAGATGTGACAATGAGATCAAATCCCACTCTAGGGAAAGAATTGCTTCCCAGAGTGTTTGATTTTGAAAGAGCAAGGACTCATTGTCTCTAAATTTTGCTGGATACCAATAAATGCTGGCATTAATGTGACATTTCCCTTTGAAAGCTGGAGTACAGAATTAATCCTAATAAACAGTGCAAATCTGCAACCTTCGCTAAGGCAGAACACTGCTTACTGTCTCAGACTTCGGAACGACTCACGCAAACACAACTGTGAGTTACAGCCCCCAGGACTTTTACCAACAACACTTTCATTTTCTAGCTATTGATGGAAGTGGTGGGGTTTTTTTCTTATATTTGGGATATATTTCAAGCACCTGAAGCATTATTAAAATCTTCTGATGAAGTACAGCATCCATAGCGGTAGCTTACACATATTTAATCAGTTTAACTTAGCAAACGTTCATAGTATTTGCTAAATGTTAAACATTTCTTCAGAGATGTACTCCAAAGTAACATCACAGATTTAGATAAATATTTATTTATTGCGTTCTAACAACTGCTTCACTTGCAAAAACTTTTTCTTTAAAAAATTAATGTGTTTCTCTCCATGTGCCATAATAGGGTATTTTTTTACATCTCTCGGATTGGACCTGGCTGTAAAACACTGGTTTTTCTCCTGTCATATACTAAATTACAGTCTACAAATAAAACTGTCTAAATATCTCTGCAAAGACTCTCGAGCTCATGAAAGAAATGTTCATGTGTGATCTATTTGTTGGTGGTCTTCTTCAAACTGCTTTCCCTAGATTTTTCATACATACACATTTCAGAGATGCATTTATATTGGCCTTAAGTTCTGCACATGTATCAGCCAATTTGGTTTTGGGCTACATTGGGCCTTATTCCAGGCCTTGTCAGCCTTAGAGAGTGGAAAAAATGTTTATAAAACTGAAGAATGGACCCCCTACCAATGTTCTTTAAAGAAATTGTCAGCTTTGAGATCAGAAACATTAAAAAAGCACATATAAGCATTCCTTTAGCATCATCTCCTGGAAGATATTCTTAATTTTAATTTAACAAATTAATGTTAATTAAATGGCTGCAGTAGAAACAAACAAAGCAGAAAAGTCAAGAATGTAATCTTCCCTATGAAAGTAAAAAAGATGCATATTCACAAAAAATAAAAATAATCTTTCTCAGCAAGAAGCACTTGAAATAAATCAACTTCTGAGGCTTGTAGAAGCTCTTTGCGTGCTATTTTGTGACATAAACAAAAAAATCTGAACATGAAGTACCATTCTTGGGAAGAAATTTGACAAAGCCGTAATGTGGTCACCTCATTACAGAGAGATCAACTGCTGCTAATAAAAGCAGATATCTTAGAGAGTAAAAATGTGAGACTGCCACACCTGCCACTAACAGCTGAAAAACAAAAAGTACTTGGCTTTGTGGACTCTTGGGTCCCACAAGCATTTACTACAGATTACACTATATGTACTGACAGTTATTTGCCTGCTAAGTAAGGATCCAACCTTACTCAAAAGTCTCCCTGGCTTCAGGTCTGCTTTCTTAAGTAACCAGGGCATCTGGGAACTGATCAGTTATCCTAATATCTGCCTAGAAAACAATGTTCTCTATTCACCCTTTCAAACATGGCCAAACAAAAGTTTTTCTTTCCAGACCCACTTTCCAGTGGAGAAGCAAAGTGGTTTCTCCAACATAGGTGCAGTGATAGCCTTCCTGACAGCCCAAGCACACTCTCAAAAGTCCCAACCCTCCGAGCAGCCTGTACTGGCCATTGGGGTAGGGGTCTCAGGTGTCTGGGGATGAACAACCTTCTGCAGGATAAACAGCTGCCCCGGCAAAAGTCTTGCATGGGGCCTGAGCTTGCTTGGAAAGGAAAAGTGAAGGAGCATCTACCAGGGACCTTAAGTCTTCATCAGTGACTGGCCCTTTCCATTTGTTGATTTATTCTTATGTCTTTCATATTTCATTCATGTTTTCTTGTCTATCACCTACCTTTTCTCTGTTTACCTTCATGGCTATGAGACTCTTTAAGACATAAGTAAAGGTTTTGATAATTTGTATGTTTCTGTTTATTACTTCTCCATAGTTTTGAAAAAACTGAGTTTTCCTTAATGACTAAATTTTTCCATCTTGACAGATGCTGAGTGCTGCACACACATCACCTTCAAAAATTCAGCATGTCTGTTTTACTTGCATTGGAATCACCTAGTATATTGAGTGAAACGTATAAATATTCCTTACTTGAACTTACTTCATGGACATAAGAAAATGCATAAAACCACAGAAACAACTGAGGCACTTCATTTTTGATGAATGGTGAATTATTCAGAAAAGAGGAGGTATTCTACAACATAAGATTAAACCTGGTGGACTCAGATTTTCTACCTTTAACTAATAGTAATATTAGAATATGTCAAGATCAGATGTTTCATTTCAGAAGCACAGGTGTTTATTGATGTTTTAAAAATGAAACTGGCCACATTCTCAGTTCAAAATTCCATCTATTTTTTAATTAAAAATTTTATGTGAAAAAAAAGAAGAATAAAACGAAATAATTAATTTGAGATCAAAGTGAAATAAAATGCCTGAATTTTTGGTTCAGATATAAATAAAAAATCTATTACTCTTCTAACAATAATCTGTGTCGTAACTGTTGCTGCAAGAAGAAATTACTTACACCACAGTAGCAGAAATCATGATACATACAATAAATGTGCAGTTCAGAGATAGTAAATGCTGATAATACTTGAGGTAACAAAATAATAACTTCAAATTCTGTGCTGCACTCACACTTTAAGAATTAACCGATCCTCCTGCCAATCTGGAAGCTACAAGAAAATGCTTCCTGTCTTTTGATATCATGATCTGAGTAAGGTTTTAAGAGCCAACATAGACAACAGCGTCAAAAGAAGGGAAATAAATATCAGTAAAACCAGAAAGAATTAAAACAGAAATCTGAGAACAAAGAGTACAAGTTTAAGGCCTTTAAATCCCTTACAGGGTGTGAGTCTCGGAGACATCAAGGTAAACAGTGTCATCCTAAACAGTTCCAACTATTCTATTACAACCCACGCTACTCTTAATATTTTCCGAACAGTTCTGAACTTAGCAATTCAGAGAGATCCTAGTCCTACAAAAATACACTACTTATATCTGAATGAAGTGTCCAAAAATTCTATTGCAAAGGGTTACAGAAACACCAAAAATTCTCTCCATAGGAAAAAAATGCACAGCTACTGATTTCTCCACTGCTTGTTTCAAATATTTTCTATCTCTTGCAACTATTGATAGCTGACACGGAAAAAAAAAACCAACAAAGTTTGCACCAAAGTGAAAATCTGTATTCATCATTCAGCATGACTTTTTAAAACAGAAGAAATATTGTTTTTCTCTTTCAGTTTCTGCTCTTTTGGAGGGGAAAATATTTCCTCTCTTTTGATTTCATGATCTGGGTAAGTTTTCAAGACCCATTTACTAGGACAGCATACAGTGTTGAAAGAATGAAATAAAAGCAATAAAAAAAGAACTCTTTTTTTCTTTAATCCAGAAATCTCTGGTGGTTCAAAACTACCATTCACTCAAACAAGTTTTAAAGAAATTACTTATACACTCCAACACTGTGCTGAATACCACTCTTACAATAAATTGACTGGAACTGGCAGAGCTAGAGGCCAATATACTGTTTTCTTTCCCCTCTTGAGCATGAATTCTTTCAAAAGAAACCAGGCTTGCCTCCTGACACCAATGCATACACTAAAATCGCTCAGACAAAGAGCAGCCTCACAAAAGCCAAAACCAACGCACTGTTAACATGCCATAAGAAAAACTGGTCAAGGAGCATAAAATACAAAAAGCCTGCAGTAAATCTTCAGAGGACCTTAAAAACATCTACCCTTAGCACTAAACATCCCTCTAAAAAGCAATATTTCACTAACAAAGGTAACCATGTATTCCACCAACAGAAGTGGTCTGTGGCTGTACACAGCTATCCGGACTAAGACCTTTACACTTCAAGGAAATCATCACTTTATGTATGCCTGCCTAGGTGGCACCTTTGCATTTGCCTTCTTATCCATGGCTGCCTTCCAGTCACCTGCCAAGCATAGCTGAGCCATGAACCCAGCTAAGGATGGGTTTCTGGATAATTCTAGTTTGAAACCATCCTTTTTATTGCAAAGAATATGCACACAGTCGAGTCTTGCTTTGGCTGATTCAATAAGAGTTCAGCAGTCTTACCAACACCCCTTCACACCTACAAAACCAGACACCAGACAAACCCAGGCATCCTCAGGCATCCGTCCCTGATGCTGCAAACTGTTCATAGCTCCTTGCCTCATCAGGAAGAATAAAGCAGACACTCACCATTGTCGTCAGAGGAGGAAAATGTAAGCAATTCACTTTCAGCAGTGCACCTTGCACACCTTTCCATACCCTAGATGCAGTTACTGAAGCAGTTGTGGTTTTAGCAGTGCATAGCTTGGAGTTATGGTAAATTAGTGTTGTGGTAGATACTTCCTATGGTGAGAAAACGTATTCAAATAACTAAGGGGGGGGGGGGGGGAGGAGGAAGGGAGAAGAAGGGAAGGGGAAAGGGAGAAAGGGGAAGGGAAATGGAAAGGGAGAAAGGGAAAGGGAAAAACGGAAAGGGGAAAGGGAAAGGGAGAAAGGGAAAGGGAGAAAGGGAAAAGGAAAAAGGGAAAGGGAGAAAGGGAAAGGGAAAAGGGGAAGGGGAAGGGGAAAGGGAGAAAGGGAAAAATAAAAGGGGAAAGGGAGAAAGGGAAAAAGAAAAAGGGAAAGGGAAAGGGAGAAAGGGAAAAGGAAACAGGTAAAGGGAAAGGGAACGAAAGAAAAGGGAAAGGGAAAGGGAAAGGGAAAGGGAAAGGGAAAGGGAAAGGGAAAGGGAAAGGGAAAGGGAAAGGGAAGGGGAATGAAAGGAAAGGGAAAGGGCAAAAGGGAAAGGGCAAGGGAGATAGGGAAAAGGAAAAAGGGAGAAACAGGAAAGGGAAAGGGAGAAACGGGAAAGGGAGAAAGGGAAAAGGAAAAAGGGAAAGGGAACAAAAGGAAAGGGAAAGGACAAAAGGGAAAGGGAAAAAGGAAAAGGGAAAAAGGGAAAGAGAAAAACAGAAAAAGGGAAAAAGGAAAAAAAGCAAAAAGGGAAAGGGCAAAAGCGCAAGGTCAAGGAAAAAAAGGAAAGGAAAGGAAAGGAAAGGAAAGGAAAGGAAAGGAAAGGAAAGGAAAGGAAAGGAAAGGAAAGGAAAGGAAAGGAAAGGAAAGGAAAGGAAAGGAAAGGAAAGGAAAGGAAAGGAAAGGAAAAGGACTAATAGGGAGAAAAATACATCTTTTGCTGGAGAAGAGTAACAATTCAACTACAATAAAAGGCAGAGGCCAAGTCTACAGCCAACTAATATGAGTTCTATATGAGATGCAAAAGAATCTGAACTTGGGTTATAAATCAAATTCCAAGTGTAAAATCTAGTGATTTAATAACATAAATGGTTAGATATTTTTAAAACAGCAAAATATAAGCATGTTTATGTATATGTCGTGGTTTAAGCCCAGGCTGTAAATTAGAACCACGCAGTCTACTTCCCCCCACACCCTTTCTTCCCCCTGCTCTTGGAGGGACAGGGAGGAGAATCAAAAGAATGCAACTCCCACGGGTTGAGATAAGAACAGTTTAATAACTAAGGTATAACACAAACCACTACTGCTACCAACAATAATAATGATAAAGGAAATAACAAGGAAAGAGAATACAACACCTCACCGACCGATACCTCACCCCCACCCAGCAGTGATCCAGCCCTTCCGGGAACTCTCAGTTCTACATCCTGGGCATGACGTGCTGTGGTATGGAATACCTCTTTGGCTAGTTTGGGTCAGGTGTCCTGTGCCTGCTTCCTCCCGGCTTCCCCTCCTCCCTGGCAGAGCATGAGACTCACAAAGTCCTTGGTCAGACTAAACATTGGTGTTAGCGCTGTTCCCAGGCCAAAAGTCAAACACACAGTGCTGCACCAGCTACTAAGAAGGAGAAAAAATGACTGCTGCTGCTGAACCAGGACAGTATAAAATATTTAAAAACATACAAATATTTATGATGAACACTGAAGTGAAATCTGAACTGACATTTCATCACTATGATAGACAATAGTGCCCTTGATTAAAAAGAAAAAAAGAATATATATATATATACACATTTAATCTCTAGAGACTATAAGCTTCCTGGATGTCCTGGGTTCAGTAGCAGTAGTCAGTTTTTCTCCTTCTTAGTAGCTTTTGCAGCACTGTGTTTTTGACTTTCGGCTTGGGAATGGAGCTGATAACACCGATGTTTAGACTGACCAAGGACTTTGTGAGTCTCATGCTCTGCCAGGGGAGGAGGAGAAGCTGGGAGGAAGCAGGGACAGGACACCTGACCCAAACTAGCCAAAGAGGTATTCCATACCATAGCACGTCATGCCCAGGAGGTAGAATTGAGAGTTCCGGGAAGGGCTGGATCATGGCAGGGTGGGGGTGAGGTACCGGTCGGTGAGCGGTTGTATTCTCTTCCTTGTTATTTCCTTTATCATTATTACTATTAGTGGTAGCAGTAGTGGTTTGTGTTATACCTTAGTTATTAAACTGTTCTTATCTCAACCCGTGGGAGCTGCATTCTTTTGATTCTCCTCCCCGTCCCTCCAGGAGCGGAGGGAAGAAAGGTGGGGGGGGAAGTGGACTTCGTGGTTCTGATTTACGGCCTGGGCTTAAACCACGACACTGGATCAACTATTATTCTTCTGCAAGTCCGTATTGCACTGAACATAACAAACCTCATGATTTCTGAAACCTTGAAATGTTATCAGAATCTCAATATTAAATAAAGATATAATGGTACACAAATAGGTATTATACAATATGTTTACTTAGCTGTTATTAAAATTCTGCTAAAAATATTCTAAACAAAATATTATAATAAAACATGTTTTAATGACTGTTCTTTCTAGAAATTCATAAATGTCTCTCTGCAACCAGCTGTACAGATGGTTAAATAATACTTGGCAAAAACATGATGGTTTTTTCTTTCAATGAATAAACTACAGGTAGGTTAGACTTTCATTAGTTTATGATATTCAAAATCCCATTGTAGTGTAAGAAGAGTTACGAATGATTTTGGCGATTCTGATTTTGGGCAATCCGTCAGTGACACATTTCTGTTTGTCAAAATGGCAGGCACTGGCTAGTTTTGGCAACATGGACTTTCTGGACTAGCAATAAGTGTGTGTTAAGAGGGTCTTTGCATGTCATGTACTTTTATGAATATTTCTTTTTTTTTTTTTCTTCTTCTTCTTATATCACAGCAATCAAGAGAAATGGGACCAGTTCAAATTCTGATCCAGAGACATTGTTTGTCCCATTCTGTTCCAAATATAAGGGGTTGAATTGGATAAACTGAGTTCATTGTACCTTTGCTTTATAAAGTCAATCAGAAGATACCTTTTCCATTTATAAACTCTTCCAAATAAAGTGCACAGGAAGGAAAGACAAAGCATTCGTGTTTTAAAGAATGGCTACTGTGTACGTGTGGTGCCCTGGATTACCCTCAAAATGTGCAGATGACCATTACTGAAGGAAGTGGAAGGAACAGCATGTTCACTCACTGCAGAGTCAGGAATAACAGAAGCCACACATTCAATAACAGCTGTATGACTACAAACAGGCTCTGACTGGGCACTTCCCATTCAGGATTAGCAGAATGTTTATATGAAGCAAAAAAATGCACCTCACTTACTCAAAGCTACATATTTCTCTAATAAATACGTGCCCATGAAATAGGAAGCAGGACCTCTGACCTCTGGACTGAACAGAAAATGGGTGAGCCCTCAGACTACAAATGCTAGCTGCCCAAACAGGGTTTGAAATGATCGGAAGTCATTGTCGGTTTTCAGGAAGCACACCTTGGGATTCATATCAAAGATCAGCATCCCCAGCTCTCAGTGGGAAAAAAAATAAAGATGTTCTGACTGGCAGTTTGCTCCAGCACACATTGTCCTTGCTGCCTAAAGTGAAACAGTAAAGCACATAGACAGCAGACGGAAGGGAGGCCTCGTTCTTGTCTTTACTGATTATTTAAGAGTCCTTGATGTTTGCACACAGAAAAATATTTTCAAAATGCTAACAAAAATACACCTCTGTGCTAACCAAGGTCTTGATCATATCCCAAGTTAAACGTCCAAGAATGAATCCAAAGTCATTAGCCACTTCTGAAATTATCATTCCAATTTTAAGTGTTTTCAAAATCGTATGTGAAGAAAATGTTATTTGTTTACTATTATCTTTATTATCTTATCCCCAGGCTTCATTTTTATCCTCATATCAGTGAAAGGTTTAAGATGATTATTTAAATTAATACAGTTATATAACCCAGAGTAGCAAACATAACTTAAATTTTCTCTTAAGGTAGTCTCAAGAACTAGCCTTCAGGTCACACTGGAGAGCACAGAACAGGACAGGGCATAGGAAAGCTCAGTATTGATCATGGAGGAGAGGTGGCTGGTCCTCTGCCCCTTCGTGGGGAAAGCCCTGACAGCAGAGGAAACAGACACATCTGGCCCCTCCTCGCAGAACTCCGCAGTTAGTATGTAAAATAAATTGCTAATCTAAACCACATAAACTTATGGTAGACGAGAGTCTGCTGCCCGCCAGGAACTATTTGCTAGCAGTCGTGCTTGAACTGTTAAAAGAGAAACCTGTGTGAGGCTACCTGTCTTCCTCCATGCTCGAGTTTCCAGGCTGTGCACTGGAGGATGGTTCTGTGCTGCTTCTGGCCGTGGTTAAAAGCCTGCTGCAGAAAACCCTTCCTGGAGAGGACTCCAGGCTGTGCAATGCCAGGCAAGGTGCCTGCTGCCTCTGCAGCCCCTGCTGAGGTGCACCAGTAGGTCCTGGCCAGCTGCCATGGTCTGGCACAGGTCTGTATATGTGAGCACTCTGCCACCAAAGGAGGAGGCAACGTACTTCTCAGGCTGGAGTAAGCTTCGAGCTGAGCCCTGGCTTGGTGCCTAGCAGCTAGTGGAGCTGCCAAGGAGCATTTCAACAGGAACAGTGGCAGAGTTCCAGTGATCCAGGTGTGTTCTGGTGCCGCTTAACACTGTATATGTGTATGCATGTACTTACATATATATACGTATAAACAAGCATTTCCCTTGCCAGACACTGTGGCAAGGCTGTAGCCGCCCAGTTCAGAGAAGATAAAAATAGTTCGGTATTACAGTCTTTGCCTTAGGTGCTGCTTCCACCATCCCCTTGCCTCTTCTGCCATTCCCTCTTCTGCCTTAAATGTTTTTATTTATTCCATGTGCTTTTTCTAAGTGCGCATATTTATGTTTATTTTACTAAAAAGTCAGTAACTTGGGAGCAAAACAAAAACCAATGTTTCACAAAGGAGCCTAACTAGAGTGATGGTGTGAATTAGCAAATTGAGCCCAAGCGTATCAGAAGAAGGGCTGCACCACAGGCATTGTAACATTTGCCACGTCTCCTCTAAGGTCCCCCTTATCTCTGCTAAAGCACCAAACCGCCTCACTGCAGATGCCTGCCCAGAGCTGGGCACCCACAGATGCTCTACTCACCAGGCACCAGCTTGCCTGTCTAGCACTGGCAGTCCTGGTGACACCTTAGTACCCTTCCCAAAACAGCGTAGTTTCAAAATGAAAAATTAAAGCCCAGCTCAGTACCTCTTAAACATAAATTTGAAGGCAACATGCAAAAGTCAATATAGAACTGTTTGGAGGATGAATTAAGTAGCCTTTGGGAAGAAAGTGTATAGAAAATCATCATAGGTCTGAAAGGAATGCAAGGACAAACCAGAAACAGAAAACCCCAGCAGATTAAGCGAATCAGAGAAAAGAGAACTGGCAAGAGAAGGAAAGGAGGACTGCAGTGAGGGATGGGTGAATGTATTTTTTCAGTGAGGGATCTGCAAGGCGCGGGGCACTCACCGGGTGGTGAGCAGAGCTGAAAGTTTAATTAGGCTTTCTTCTGTCCTTTCTGATCTTTGCACAAAGCCTATCTTCACACCAAGGACAGAGAGGTTTCTGTGGCGCTGCATGGCACAGCAGCCAGTGTCCCTTTCGGTTCAGGCATTTCCAGTGTTTCCCGGCATAAATGGGGCGCCTCTCCCTCGCCCTCCTGCCTTTCAGCCTCGGGAAGAAGACGTTCCCTGAACGTTTCACCGCGGTGAAGCACACGAACCTGTGCAGAAGCCGTTCCTCCGGTGCGCAGTTCGCTTCCGCCCCTAGACAGGATGGGGCCCGGGCCGGGACAAGCCGACGCCGCTAGCCGGGCCGGAGCCTCGCGGCTCTGCTGGCCTTCAGAAGGCCGGAGGCAAGGGGCGCGGCGGCTGCCTGTACCGGGCGGCTCGGGCCCATCCCGCCCCATGCTACGGTGAGGGCACCGGAGCGGACAAGCCGCCGGCACTGCGGGCCGCACGGCAGCATCTGCACCAAGGAATGTGCCGGCTTCCCGGGATTTTTTAATGTAAATCTACAAATTAAGCAACCCCTCCTCTCTCTTAACCACCGCAGCCCTAAGAACGCCGTGAACTGCATAGAAAGCGTGAGCCATCTGAAAAGCACCGAGCAGCGTCTGCATCTGCGGGAGTTCTCAAGGGAGGCGACATCAGGGATAGACTTGAGCGGCCGTTGCCAAGTCTTTAGCTGATCACCGAACGCGAGGGATGCGCGACCTGTCAGCGAGAGAAAACCCCTGGGGGAGGAGGGAGCCCGGTAATTCCCCCCCAAGCTCTAGGGGTCCGGAGAAGCTGAGAGAAACGCCAGCAGAAGTTCTTGACATCTGCACCAGCTGCCTCGAGTAATAATGCATTTGAGATGCTCCGATAGGAGCAGACCATGTCATGAGGGCAGCATCGCCACCTTTATCCTGTGTGTGGGAAGCATGTGTTTCTTAGACTATCAAAGGTGGTGGTATCGTGTTCTCACCGCTTCTGCGCTTCACTTGAATTAAACTCCAATTTAAAACAAATAAATGAAGAAAATTGATAACTTACCCGGTCATGCTTCCCATTTCGCTCTAATGGGCGGCATGTCTCTGAATAGCTAGGAGACATCTCAAATGTACTTATTTTCAATTATATGAAGAGATACTTCACAATGTGCATTTTATGCAACCAGTTAAAATAAAATAAAGAAAATAAAATAAAAGAAAATAAGCCCGAAAGCGAGGCTCCTTGCTCAGTTGCCTCTCCACAGAGCTATCTGTAATGCCCGCAGTTAATTTTCTACTACGTCAAACGTGCCAATTCCTAAGAATTCTTAAAGCTTATTTAGATTTAAAAGTTTATTTCTGGGAACAGCCATCACAGCAGACGTTAAACAGCAGATGCTGACAGCCAGCACAGAACACGATTTTAAAGCATTCGCTGGAATAAAGGCACTCCTGCCTCTCTTCCTTCCCGTCCATGAGTAACCTGGCTGTTTCACACTTGTGCCAGCAGGTACTTTACGCCTCATCTCTGTGTAAGCATTGAACTACGAGAACGAAGCCGGCTTTGCAGGGGAGGATTTTGTTTGATTGGTTTGCTCTGCTTTTGGTTTTGTTTAGGGGGTGTTGTTTTGGGGGTTGTTTCTATTTCATTTAAGCAAAGTTGTAATTTACATTTAACATTTCATTTAACCAAAGTTTTGCTTAAATAAAAGGTAGGTATCTATAATATTTACGCTGACATTTCAGACCAAATACAAACGATACAATCAGCTCTTTAGGGATTTTCATCTCTTTGGACGGTTATATTAGGCTGAAATGCCCCAGTTTTCTCTTTTGCAGCACACTAGTTAACCAGTTAATGCACGGGGCCAGCACCGAGTGAGCCGCGTTGGTGAGAGCTCTGCCCCTTCATTCATTTTCGAGGAAGGGGCAGAGGTTGCGGGGAAGTAACTGACAACTCACTCGCATTTCTGACGATATCTGGAATAAAGACATCTGAAATAAGGTGTTCCAAAACTGTAGGTGGAAGGGAGACAGAGGAGAGTGGGGGCAGCTCTGGAGCGGCAAACGGCGAAAGGCGCGGGAAGATCCTTGCCCCTCCGCTGCCTGTTTCCCAGGCAGAGGGGCTAACGGCTTTGCCCGATGCTCAAGGAAACCCTGCGGTGCCGTTTCCGGAGGACCAGGGCTGTGCCCGGGTGGAGGGTGCGGCGGTGGGGGGGAGGGCCCGGCCGGCCCGGGCCACCAGCACCTGCCGGGCCTTGCCCGGCGCCGGGGCCGCCCAGCCCAGCGCCCGCTCCCTCCTTCCCCCCGCCCCGGCCACCGAACCCGCCCCAGTGCTCATGCGCTCCGGGAGAGGTTTAAAGCGGACGCGGCGGCTGTCGCTGGTTGTGCAGCTCCACGGAAGGGCCAGGGCAGTGCGGAGGGGTTGGCATCCGCGGTGGGGCAGCCTAGCGGGCAGGCTTCGCTGTGCCGGGCCGCTTCGCTCTCCTCGCCTCCGCTCTCGGTCGCCCCGGGGTCCGGGCGCGCCCCGCCACCATGTGGCTTGTCCCCCTTCTCCTCGGTGGGTACCGCAGGGGACGGCTCGGGGCCGGCGGGGCAGGCGCGGAGCAGCACCCCGACCAGCTCCCTGTCTGTTCGCAGGCACCTTCCTGCTCTTGAGCCCCGTTCGCGGGAGCGACGGCTCGGGTGAGTTGCCCACTTTCTTTCCTCAACCTCCCCAAGGGGTTTTCCCTCTCGAACTGTCTCTGCGCGTCCCTCCCCGCCGGGAGGTGATAGCCCGCGGGGGCGCCAGGCCGCGGTACCGGCTCGGTGCTTGCCAGCGTTCCCGGCTGCAGCCGCTCCTTGCCGGGATGCGCCGAGGGTCTCCGGTGGCGCCTCCGGTCCGGAGCCCTGTGGAGCGTGAGCGCTGCCTCCGGCCGCGCCCCGCCGTGTCGGGCTCCTCTGGAGGTAGCCCTCGGGAGAGGCAGTGGAGAGGCACAGAGGGTGTCCGGGAATGCTCCCAAACTGGGGTAAAACCCCTCCTGACACAGGTTGAAGAGCGGTGGTGACAAGTCTCCCCGTCTAGGAGAACGCTGATGGCAAGAGTGAGTGGTGGTGTGTTTGTGTGTGATACAAAGGCACTCCCGGAGTGCTTGGCCATCTGAGGATCTCTGACATACTTTAAACTGTGGAATTGATTAAAAACTTTTTAAACCTGCTGCCCTGCCATTGTTTTGACCTGGGAAGCAAAAGAACATGTTTAAAATGCCAGGCAGGGCAGGGGCTGTCTGTTGCACTGTGCCCTGTTGGATTGTATCCCTGCTGCTGAGAGCGGACTCTCCTGGAGCCAGAGGCAACCCAGGGGAACCAGGAGCCACAGGAAGCAGCTGAAGAAATAATGCACCGCAAGCAGTTTGCCTGCCCCTTGCAGCAGAGCCTTGCACCAAGGGAAGGCAGGAGTCTCCAGAAGGATGCGCTTCCAGACCTGCAGGCCTGGCCTGCAGAAGGTAAGTGACCTTAATCTTTTCCATTCAGGATTTTACAGTCATTAGGAAGTAGAATTTGCTGCTCATTTTGTGTTCAATCAAGCATTTGTAAAAGTCTTTTGTGCTAAACTGTTAATAGTTACATATCACAGGAGTGCTATGTCTAAAAAACCTACTTCAGCTAGTAGAAAACTTACTCCAACCACAATTCCCTTCCTTATTATTTTACAGGTGCATTACAGATGAAGTGCCAACAGTCTGTCAGGAAACAAGGGGAAAGTTTTCTGTGGTGCTTCCTCCCAGTGTTAGAGAAGAAGCCATTGTAATCTGAAGGTATCTGGGACCAGCTAAAGTAACATTAAGGCAATACTGATAAAATAGAATATTGGTACTAGGATGTGCTTGTAATATAAAATGTGAACAGTTACTGTGAAATATTGTCTCTTACCATTGTTCCAAGCCTAATTCAGCAGTATTTGGTTATTGAACTAGAGCTTGCAGGAATGCTTATAAATTCTGTTGTTCAAAGTAATGAAAGATCACTAGTTCCCTCGAAAATCTACTGTGTTAGGCTTGTAACTGCGTGGGGAGATCTTAAGGGATTTTATAGCTTTCTTTATGCTCCCCCTGAAAGGCATACAAATACTGCAGAGTTCAACAGTTCTGGTTAGTCTTCAGGAAACTCTAGGGGTGGGTGACCATTGGCATGCGCTGGTAAGCAACCATAAGTAGATCAGAAAAGGGCAAGTCTCTGACTGAAATGAATCAGAGCCCTGACCAGTTTTTTAATATCCCATTGCTCTTGTCTAGATCAAGATATGCACTTAAGATTACATGAATTAGTACGCAACCTGTCATCCTGTTTTCCAAAACATACGCAGCTATAGTTCTACTAGGAGGGTTTTATGTTTTTTTTTTTCTAGTATGGATAAGGCTGGTGTGAATATTCCTTGCATAAGATACAAAAAGCAGGCTTGTTTTAAGTCCTTTTTATCTTGAAGATTTCAATCTTCCTGTTTTGCAAAGAAATTATACTAAATAGTAAAAGGAATAAGAAACATAATAGGGATGTACTTCTCTGTTTTCTGCCTCATAAAGCTGTATTACTCTTAGGAATCCCTAATTTTTTTGTAATAATGTACATAAGGATTTTTTTTTTCCTTTGCCTAAATAAATTCTGCTTTCCCAAACCAATTCATGGAAACTTAAAGATCAGAGAAGCTCTGATTTTTGGCTATTGACTTTTATTTTTCTAGGGTCTTTAAATTAGTAACTCCTGTCAAAAATTAAATGAGAACTTTTACAGGCAGGTGTAACAAACAGCTATTCAGAACAAGTTGGAGTACATGGGATGAGTCCCCAAAAAGATGGAAACTGATGGACTGATTGAAAGTGTTGCTATCAGACGAATGTTTCAGGAGAGAAGTGAGACTTTGCTTTTTTTTTTTTTTTCTTTTTTTAGGTCAACAGTGACAGAAGACATTCGTCCTTACACATAAATACGGCTTAAATCAGGAAGAAATGCATTTATTTTTGTCTTTGTACTTTGCTTTTATGGAGTACCCTGATGTAGTGTGTTTCTGTGGGGCTTAAAGAGTGTGTGTCTTGACAGAGTGGGATGATGGTCATTTTGTCACAGTTCCAAAGGCCTAAATTTACATCACTTAACATAGGTCTCTGGTCTTCACCAGAGTTCTGAATGGGTAAGAGTTCAGGACTGAGTACTTTCCTGTAAATTAGAAGCTTATCTTTCCTTCTTCCAAAAATATATGGATTTAGAGTATTGGATCACATACATATCCAGAGAAAGGCCTCCACTGATACTCTTGCACTCTTAAATTACAGTGATTAAAACTCTTTCTTTTATCTCAGTTACTTTATATATGATCTTTGGCAGTTTCTGTTTGCAACAGACTACTGCTAGTTTTGTGTTGCATACCTGATGATACATTAACAGTGAAGAACAAAATCTACTGCATAGTTGTTATAAGTCTTGATTTTGGTACCTAGTACTTCTAACTTTGATACTGCACCTACTATTCCTAATATTAATCTTGGTTATAGAAACATAGCTTATAGAAAACCAAAATGAAATTGTTGCTTTTTAATTAACAGCTTTTAGTGTATGTGTTTTACCTCTGTGCTGATCCAACTGAGGTACAGACTGCTAAAGCCCATAGTTACAGTATGTCAGCTCTTCAGCAGCAGCTAGGTCCTTTCCCTCAGAAGCCCCTCTCTCCTGGTGTAGACAAGGATCATAACAGTGTGCAGGCATCAGTACATAAAAATCCCATGGGCTGGGCTCCAATGGACCTCTGTATTTTCATAGTGTCCAGGGAAAACGCAGCAAGGTTTTGTTTTATTGGGGTTTTTTTGGTTGATTGGTTGGGTTTTTTTCCCCTCCTGTCTTCAATGCTATGTAAATATAAGCCTGACACATGACTAATTACTGAGTACCCAGTGGTGGGGGGAATACAGATCTCCAAGTGATAAATGGTTTGTAACTGGACATGTCTAATTATCGTCTTTGTATGCACAGCCTGCTAAGGGATTCAGTCAAGTTCAGTACATTGGAAATGATAGGTATAAAAACTGCCTGTGGCATCTTGCACTTTTAGAGGCTGGAAAAAATATTGCAGGATGCATGGCACAAGCAGTACTGTGACAGCAGAGATTACCAGTGATGATTATTGCAATGATTCCTCCAAGGACATCCATCCTCCTAGCTGCTGTTTTATTCTGATGGTCTTGCTAGTTGTCGTTTGGTGGTTATTGCTTGATTGGTATCCACTAAATAACTAGCACAGTTGTAGTACTTGCATTAAAGTATTAGGGGACTCAAACAGCAAAGTAAATTGGCTTCTTTTAGCATAACACCAATAATATGGCACTTTTAATGAGGAAAAGATAGAAGTCCTATGTATAAACGTGGTGATTCTGATTCATTTTTCAGACTTCTGTTTTTAAGGCAAAGGTGTAGGACTGAACATGGAAAGGGAGTGAGTAGGTAAGACTAGGTCTTGAAAGAAACTTTCTTTTTCTTGGATACTTGAGAATCAGATTAAGTCACTTTACAGTGTTTTTTTAGGTAGACAGATTTTAGTATCTTGAGAAGGGAAAATGAAGAAGTATTTACTGCTTTGTTTTGTGGTTTCTGTGTTTTGTTTTTTGTTGGTTTTTTTTTTTTTCTTACTCTGGGCTAGATAGACATATTTAAGGCACATATTTGTCCTGGCAAATAGCAACAAAGATTTTTCAAGAAGACGTGATTAGGTAGGTTAACGTAATTTCAGTATAGCGTTAATGAGGATTACATATACTGAAGACTAAAACTACATGGATGTCTATGAGCATATATTTGATTTATGCAGCCAGAATGATCAGACACACTCCTCTGTGCACCTCTGGCTGCAATTGCTCAGCTTTTCAGTTCCAGAGTTGGTGAGATTATCAGGAGGTATGATCTTGTACATCTGCTGATGAGGAGCAGGATATGCTCCAAATACTTGAAATTACAAGCAGCTTATGTTGGGTCAATAAATACCCTAGGTAAGAGCGGAAAGAGTGGACAGGGAAGCAGGTGAGAGACAGATCCCTGATCCCTGAAACATGCTCTCCTTGGGATGTAATGCTGTGGGGTATGTATAGATACATTGGCTAGCCTCTGCTAGCTTGCATCTTAATATTGTGGAAAAATAATGTTCTGAATGCGTATAGAAAAGGTTCTTGCACCTTCTAATGCTCAGCAAGGGCAAGATGTGTTCTTAGGAAGCTCAGAATAAATATCCAGCCATGGGTTGAACTTCTGATGCTGAATCGATGTTGATCTAATTCAAAACCCTGACCTGCGTGCTATCAGACCAGCTGAAGCCTTTGGAGGTCTTTCCCTTGCCCTTCTTTATCTGCAGTAAACTTACAGATGTGAATTGTTCCTCCTGTAATATTCCTTGGATATTACTTTAATGCTGGTTTTGTGTTGTTTGCTCATTTTGTTTACCCTTTCCACCTTTTTCTGACACTTCTTTCCCATAAATAATCTAAAAGTGTGTTCTTCCTTGTCATAACCATACATTTGTAAGCTCCAAAGATGTCTTTACAGACACAGTGGAGCATAGAATGAGACACTGTACCTAATTTCAAATTCAAGCACTGCTTAAGCTTAGAAACTGTAGAGAAATAAAAAACAAAAACCAAACCCACAACAAAAGCCCACCCTCCCCCCCCTCGCCAAAAAAAAAAAAAAAGGCTCAAACCTAAAACAAACCCTTAAGATTTTCAGGTCAGAGGTTCTTCTTTTTTCTTTAGCTGCCACCGCTATCACATGCTTTACAAGAGGACTTGATCTTAGAAAGGAGATGGAAGATGTCATTTGCCCAGCAAACTGTCCTCTGTGGCAATTTTATGTCTTTGGGAATGGAGTTTATGCTTCTCTTTCCAGTATCTGTGGAGCTGCCATACACAGGTAAGTCAGATGACTGCTAATCAACGTGCTAAGTAAGTTCATTTACTCTTGCTACACTTTTAAATCTTAACTGTTTGATGCCATCATAATAAAGATCTTTCTGGACTTCAGGAGTCCTATTCAATCAATAGCAACATCATTAGGAGAAAAGAGACCAAGGAAGAGGAGAATGGTTGGGCAGTTTGCAAGTTACCCAAGTTGTGTTTAAGTATTCCTTAAAAACCTCTTTAACTTTCTCTGTAAGATTACTTATCTGTCACTCATAGACATGAGAAACTAGAGTGCAAATAGTAACTAACTGGAGAATGAAAGCAGATTTGCTTTCAGACTTTCATTTACATGACCTTTTTCCTGAAATTACTGAAACTGGTTTAAGCTCCTGTGCAAACAGACCTATCTGTGATTTGGCTGAATGATTACTTTTAATCAGTGTTAAGTATTTTTATGTTAGTGCTTCTCTTCTGACAGTTGCTTGCTGGGTGTTAGTCGAATTAATGATCTCTTAATGAGACCAGTATCTGGCTGAATTATCTTCTGTATCAACCAAAAACTTAGACTAAGAAAAATATCATGATAACCCATGTTAAACAGATGTTATCAGGATATTTTTCTTAGTCTAAGTTTTTAGTTGTAATTACATTGGGGAAGGAAAATAGGCTGGCAGATATCTTACTGAGGTTATCTGTGGGGTTTTGGGGGTAGTTTTCTGTTGTGGATTTTTTTTTTTTTGGTGTGGGTTTTTTGTTTGTTGTTCAGGAAGGACAAAGCTTTAATTGCTTATTTGCAAGAAAAATTCTCACAAATCAATTTTTAATGAGGAAATGTTAGGCAAAACTAGCTGCAGACAGTGAGATACCTATTTCTGATGTCTGTGGAACCCGAACTAAATCCTGACTATCAGTCTACAGGGATTTTCAGACTTTGATTTTAATACTTTGAGAAAGATTTTGGTTATTAAAGAAGGTTTTTTAGCTTCATCTATTAATTGGCTGTACAACATATTTGTTCACTTAGACTTTTCACAATATGCTTCCTACCACAAAGTAGATTCAAAACTTTGTAAGGTGTTATGACTCTTAAGATAGGACTGACAATCCAGGAACAGTAATTTGGATTAGATATGAAGAAAAGTCTAACAATAAGGACAGAGACTATTCAGAAACTTATTTAAAGTGTCTGTTTAAATCCTCTAATTTTTAACAAGACTTTCAAAATTATGGTTATTGTTAATAGTATTTAAACTCCAAAATAAACTAAAATAATCTATTTTTAAAAATTGGATTTAATGAGGGGTTTTGAGTAGAAACTTTGGGACTTCCTGAATGCTGTAAAGGAGAGTAAGAGATGAGGTACTATAGGGGCAGTTAGAAAGGACTTGGGAGGGATTGTGTGGGTCTGTGTGTATTTGTTTTTAAAGCTTAAGAGTTAGTTTCAAAGATAGTTGCATGTCTCCGTGTGTGGTTTTTTGCTAAAACAGGCTTCTTTTTGATCATTCCGTGAAAAGAATGAATGTCCTATTTAGTGTGCTCTAAGTGTCTTCGTGTGTATTTAAAAAAAAATAATTAAATCTCAGTTCTTCAATTTTCCTAGTTTAAGTATTTACAGAAAGCTTGTGACAGACTGTCTGGATCAAATTAGAGGAATGGGGGTGTGTGTGCATGTTTTTTGTTAAGGTTATCTAGGAAAACTGATATTTCTTCTCACTGTCTTTTTTCGAAGACAGTGTTTGTATTTACTGATGTAGCCATTTATTTTAACATACCATTTCTTTACTGGTTGCCAAAGATGTCTTTACGTAAAAAGGGGGGAAAAAAAGGCTCTGGCTTTCAAAACCTTTTTCCAAAGGGATTAAAGATGTGAGCGTTAGTCTTGAGTCTCCTGTGCCAGTGGTGACTGTGACTGTTAGAGGTCCCAGCAAGAAAGCTGGTGGGGATCAGTTCTGTCACAGCTGGGGAACACTTTTATAAAAGGGGGAGATACAAGAAATGGAAGATGCAGATTTCTTTTCTGGTTTTGCAGAGTCTTCCCTTAGGTAATAAAGCACAGACATTTATACATCACTTTGCTCTTCACTGAAGTCTGTATCTTACAAACTATACGTGTATTACTGTTCTCCAGCCCAGAAGCATAGGAGTATAGAAGAAAAAAATCGATATTTTTCCATAGTAAGTGTCTATATGAATTATACTACTTCTGAAATATGCACCCTGTTTGTAAAACCTGCATCCAATAATCTGTCTCCACAGACACTGTGAGAACAATGAGAGCTCTAATAGCAATGATGGGGTTCAAATATATTCCCCCTTCTAATCTATGTCTTCCAGTAAGGATGTAAATTAACAGTGTTCAAGCATTATGAATATGACAGTGTGTAAATTGTTTTGAAAAAGCAAGAATATAGGTGAAAATCTATTCAGGAGAACTGCTGTTTTGAGGACTACTTTTGAGTTGGGAGATATTAGTCTTGTTGGCCTTTCATACTTGGAACTAAATTTGCTAAATGAGAACATTTTGATTTTGCTGCAACTATTAGCAGCCATAAATGCTATCTGTGGTAAAAAAGGATTGATGAATGGAGGAGAGGCAACAGCTTTTTAGTTCTCAGCTAAGTTCAGTGCAGACTGCAAAGTCCAACAAAAACATACAAAGTACTTGTTACTTCTTGCTCTCTGTTGCAATGGCTAAATTCCATATTGCTGTCAAAGTAATTTGAAGAAGATATTGCTAATGGGTAATCACCATAATTTGCTGTTACCATAATGTAATTAGATATGCACTTTGAGAATTTTGTAAATTTCTTCCAAATAAGTGAAACAATCACATCGTGTTTCAGGCTAGGTATTCCCTACATCACCTTGCACAGCGAGTACAACATAACTATACTTTAAGCACGGCTGAATGGCAAGCTTGTACCATTACAATGACTGGCTGTTATAGAAAGCACGGTCAGGCAACTATTCACTGTTTCTTGGGAGCAGTGATTTTTTTTTTTTTTTTTTTTTAAACAGTGGAAATGGCTGTGTGAGCATCACTTAGCTCCCCCCCTTTCCATACACTTCAGTGTGTGTGCCAGGTCCAAACTGATGTCTGATTCCTTAATTTTATATAAATCAAATAATGCTTATTCCCATGAGCAGTTCCATTACTGTGAGGCAATTATTAGCACAATAATTACTGTACAGTGCTTGTAAAAAATTTAGCAAATTCAGCTATGGATAATTTTGTATTCTACAGATGAATATGGTCTCTGCCTGTTTTAGTTTGTTGTATTTGGCTTTTTCTCTCCTTATTTTATGTGTAATTACTCTCAGGAAACAGAATATTTATTTAATATTGTTCTCTTTCTGGGCAGAAGAATAAAAGATTTATTTGTTGGGGAAGAATGGAGAACCTCCTACCAGGCTGACACTATGTAGGCATGAAGAACTGAGTTAAATCTGAGTGATTAATTGGATTAATAATTGGAAGGTCAAATGAAGGACTAGGTTCTCAGCTTTTGCCGTTCTTTGCTAGTGCCAATTCCACTAAATAGAGACTGAGCCAATGTGATAGTTCTTTGATGCTAAATAGGCATGTAAATTTTTTCAGAACCTCCCTAACTAACCACAGGATAGAACCATTAAACATTGGGGGCCCAGAATTCCAGTGTAACGATAGCATATTCTGGTATTACCAAGCTGGCCACAAAATCACCTCAAGCATGAATGTCCCTGAGCTGCCCTAGCATTTACTAGAAGAATATTTACAAAAAGGTTGTCTGGCCAGAGGTATTTCTGAGCTGTATATCTTCTGGGAGTATAGTGCCTGCTTCTGCTGCTGAGCCTTCTTTCCTGCCAAAAGCAGTAGGGATCCAGAGGAGAAAGAAAGAGCACAGCATAGGGAGGCAGAGGGTGGTAGCGTGAAACCCGGAGCAGCTCTGCGTCAGTGACTGAAGGCAAACAGGCAGCAGCAGGAGACTAATTTGGAGAAGAGGAGGATGTGTCTTGGAGTAGTGGAGAAAGGTAGACAAGGAAGGAAAGATGGGAATCCAGTTAATTCAGCTGTCTTGTCTGAAGGCCCTAAGGACAACTGTTTTCATTCAAGGACCCCATAGGAAATGCCAGCTGCTCTCTGTTAGCAGTGGGAACAGGAACTCTCAGGTCAAAATGATGCTCTTGGGTAGCAAAGCAGGCCTTTGTCTGTCAGGCCTTCATCTTTCTGCTCTCTCTCTTCTGCTGATAAAGTAGATAGCCTACCTATAGACATATATGATGCATATAAGTAGCATAAAAACATACCAATGAAAAATTTACCCAGAGGAAAAAGATTATCATCCGATGAAATACCTTGTGTTTCCTCTTTCTTTTAACAAGGGGATGGTATTCCAGCTTTCTACTGCTGTGTCTAAGATTAGTGACTTCAGTTACATCTATAAGGGTCATCTCCCATGGCTGGAAGAGTCTCTTTGTGGTGTAGACATCAGTTTTGGTGTGCAGGCTCCTTCAAAAACACATTCAAAATTCAGCAAGGGCAAGCCAGCCCTGCATCTCTTTCTCTGAGAGAACAGATAAACAGTTCTTGCACTTTATTTTGAGGAGGTACATGAAGCTCTAAAGCTTCAATCCCCTCTGCTCACTTACCTCAATTCATATTTTTAAGTCTGTTTTAGATTAAATTCCTATATTTCATGATATTTTTCCCGTATCTTCTGACCTTGGCCAATACCCTTTCTTCCATGAGCTATTGTGCAGCAAGATACACAAGGAAGCAATCCTGTATCTGCTTTTCTCTTTAATTTGTATGCATTTTTGAGTGAAAATTACCATTTAATTATAAGTAACAACTTGTTATTAACAGTGAAGCTAGGCAAGGAATGGACTGACAGCTTTGTATAAAGTTGCTGTGAAGCAGTGCTGGCAGCAGCATGAAACATAGCGAGTAAGGAAGTGAAAGCTGTTCCTGAAAAATCTGCAGAGTTCCAGTTTAATCAAAACAGCCATGGCATGCAAGTCAGTCACACAGGAGCAAAGAACTCAAAGCAGATTGTGATGATATAAATCACTCAAGAAGTGCATAGGCACCTCTTCGCTCTTTAAACACCACTTTGGATCTACACAGGATGAATCTCACTTTAAAATCAGTCGTAAAGGATTGCAGAAGGGAATTTGCCAATCTGATCCAGAATACAAAAGCAGACTGGCAATATAGTTTATTATTCCATTTTATCAGATACAAGCATGCACTGTGAGTAAACTTGCTGGAAGAAACATCACAAGTAAAACTGACCTGACTGTAAAAGATGGCTTAAACAGTTCACCTACAGAAAAAAATGGCACGGAAGAGGAATAACTTTCATAAAGCTATAGATCATGTTACATTCACATCTAGTATCATCCCCCCACCTGCATTAAAATAGCAGAGCTGTTATATGGAAATGGTGTATTATCCAAAGGCAGTCTAGAGATTTCTGACTTGTGATGAAAAGCAAAATCAAATGTTTTCTATACATGGATAAGGAGAAAATAAATCTACTTCAGTTTCAGTGGAAAGCTTCCAGATTCAGTGAAGACTATTTAGATAATAATTTTTTTCACTAAATGATTAATCAAAATGAAGAGACCAATAGACAAATAGAATAATATAGACAAAATTGGTTACACTGTATCAAAAATAAGCTAAAATTATTGCTTCCAGGAATAATTCTTATGTTGAACTGTCTTGAGTCTAATTCAGCCAGTGTTTAAAGTTGTGAGTCTACAACAAAGGAAGTGGGAAGAGATATTAAGCACTTTGTGTGAGCTAACCTGGGTATAGACTAGGTTTGCTGATGCAAACCCAAAGCAGCAATTATAAACAAACTAGAAACTGTTCCAATTACATATATTCTATTTCCGGCACATTTCTGTATGTATTAAGACTGAGACATTAATGAAGGCTTGAATGCCAAAAAGAACCAGGTACTGGAGAAGAAAACTATGTTCTAATTAGATTGAAATACTTTAAATATATATTAATGTGTTATTTTCCCCAAAGATGATCTTGACTTACAGAATTTTCCTGTCATTTAAAAATAACCAGTTAGGGGCTCTGGACTGATTTTTCTCTCACAGTTTTTTTAAAAAGCTGTAGAGTACTGTTTGTGTTTGCCAACTTCATAATCTGTTTTTAAACTCATCCAGGGTAACTTAACTAAAGCTCCTCTGTCTATACACTATACACAGTGTTCCTAGATGAGAAAATATCTGTATATTTTGAAACTACTATCATAATCTTTCAAGTTTCATATATATAAAACCATGACTCAATTCAGAAATGCAAATCACATTTGGAGGTATATATCACAAAGGAGGAATGTATTTCAGCAGCAGTCCACAAGGAGATTTATGTGGAAGCTGCCTTTACCACATATACCCAGGGCTCATATTACCCGAAATATATGCAAGGCTTTCTAAACTCTGGTCTTGATTATTCTACTTTCACAATGTCTTAAAGCAGATCAGACTGGGATCTCTTTTCAAACAGAAAGCCAAATGGATAAGAAAAATGAACACAAAGGTGCACATTGCTGTGTTTCAATAGTCTTGAAATGGTTCTTTGTCTCCCACAGTACTCTACCTGCCCAAGTATTACAAATAATCAAGCTTTTACTCCCTCTTAGAGAAGCTCAACATGTAATTTTGGTCTCTGAAAATAATAACCGAACTTTCAGTGGCACATAAAGAGTTCTGGACAGTTCTGATGCCTGTCTGGCAGTGTTCAAGGCCAGGTTGGATGGGGCTTAGAGCAACATGGTCTAGTGGAAGGTGTCCCAGCCCATGGCAGGGGGATTACAACTAAATGATCTTTAAGATCCCTTCCAACCCAAACCATTCTATGATTCTATTATTGTCACTTAAGAATTGGTATGTTTGTGAAGTTTTGCTCTTTTGTGTCAGCCTGAACTCTGCCAGAACTTTAGAATTTGCATTTTCTTGTGATTAAAATGTCTGATTTATAACAACTGTTTTTGTGTCTAAGGGGGGTGATCACCAGTGCAGGAGGAGCTGTAAGGGTACAGACTCTTCCAGGACAGGAAAACTACCCGGCTGTAAATGCCAATGGAATCCAGTCTCAGGTGCTCACTAGATGGACTTCATCTTTCTCAGTGACTGGTAGGTGGATCACACTATTTTGCAAACTTATTTGAAGTATTAACAGAAATATAGGAAACTTCTTCAGTGCTCCTGTAAGCAATCACATTTGTTTATGCTCTCTGAAGTGTCGTAACAGAACTTTTCACTTTTAATTATTTTATCTTCATTTTCCCACAATTTCCTTAAAATACTGTTCCAGCTAGACTAGCTAGTCTGTAGCAGAAGCCAATACGTAAAAATAGGTTACAGTTATCTAGAATATAATGACATGATAGTAGACAGTTGACAGTGCAGTTCCATGACAGTTGATAAAAGTCAATGCTTCCATCCTACTATTGCAGTCCTGTCCTCCTACCACTTCCAGCTATAGTTTTATCTTTTCTCTCCCCCTGCCTGCCTTTGTGCAGGCAGTAGCACTTGTCAGGCACTTCAAAGAGCTTGTGCAGCGTTCCCTGTAAATAGAACATTGACCCTCCAAGACAAGGGATAATACCAACTTAGATGTGATGTGGTCGTGAAGTTACAATGTGCTTTTCAGAAGTTTTTCCCTGTATAGCTAAGATACTGTGCCCATTTGCAAACCAGTTACAAATCGTATAAAGAAGCCTACTGGTTATACGTGTTGTCGTGCTTTCAAAAAGAAAAAGTTTTCTGGTTTATTTTTTCGAAGTTTGGGGAATGTATCTCTCTAATGTGTTTTTATTATTTACACAGGTAAAATTCAGCCTGCTATCTGAAGATACTAGTAAACCTTTATTGCGTATCAATAGTTAAGAACTTGGAATTACAGGTGCTTTTGGTGAGGGTGTAAGTGAAATCCACTTCTCCAGATCAAGTCCTGAGTTTATCTGCTAGAAATAATGGCTACTACAGCTCAAAACTTCTCATCAGTTAGATATGCTGTAATTACTCATAAGTTGCTGTTGTTTCAAATACAAAAGCTTAGAAAAGTTCATTACCTGTAAAACAAGGAATACAATACTAGATTACACCAAAGATTTGTCTAGGCCTGTGTCCTACTCCTAGAGTAGCTAATAGCAGATGAAGAAAGATTACTGGAAATAAATATAGTATTCTTCAAGCACCTGTAATTTCATTTAGATGCATTAAAATACAGTAAATTTATTCTTCCAATATTTGAACAGGTATCAAGAACACAGCGCTTGAATCAGTTGGACGATCTGTATCAACAGCACGTCCTTCTACAGGTATGAGGTCCCTTCAACAAGGAAAGCCTCTCGTGATGTGTTACACTGCATGAATCCCTGGCTAAAATGACATCTTTCATATAATTCATTTAATTTTAAAGAAGAAAACATACAATATCTGTTCTTGCAGTATATTTTTCACCAGCAAAAAGAGGAACCATTTGTAATTGAGGAGATCGATTCTGATTTCAATTAAAAAAAACCCCAAAGTTGAATTAATTTCAAAAGTAATACAGATAGCATAAAGGAAGGAAAGAGTTCATGAGCTCATGGATTATTCATTCCTATTAAGTGACAGAGAAGACAGAGACTACAGATTGTTTCTTACAGAACTGCCTAACAGCTGAGCGCTGTCAGAGCTTGTGTAGTAAAAATTCAGGTGTTATGTGAATTTCTCCACAGAAGATGCTGCATTAAAAGGATAGATCAGTTTTTATGAAAGTTAGTGGTGTATAAATACTAGACTTGGGATGTTGTTTGCAAATAGACTATCTGCTTTATAGTTTAAGTCACGGTTTGCTTCCAAAGCATTAAAACTGCACGCTGTACACCAGGATTGCTGAGAAATGGCAGCACTTGGGATAGTGAACTACAGCAATCTACCCAGCTTTCTACATTTCAGTAATCAGCTAAGCAGGTGTAGAAAGGAAGGTTAAATTGTTTCATTTGAAAAAGAGTATGCTCTAAGGAGTAAAGCAGTAGTAGTGCAAGTTTAAACTGATTGACAATTCCTACTGAAGATAGATTGCAATGTAATTCTTGGGGTCTAAGCACTTTTGGTCATTCATCTTGTTCTTACATGATCCATGCTGTTTCCTTCACTGAAGGTAAAAAAACCAAGAAGCCACTTGATAAAAAGGCTGGAAACAAAGGTAAGAACCTACTGATTTCACTTTTGCAAAGCAAAATCTTAACATTTGTTTGTTGTTAAGTCTAATTATTTTGGATGTTCGCAGACTGTAAAGCTGATATTGCATTTCTCATTGATGGAAGTTACAACATTGGCCAACGTAGATTTAATTTGCAGAAAAACTTTGTTGGAAAAGTAGCTGTGATGTTAGGAATTGGAACAGAAGGGCCTCACGTTGGAGTTGTGCAGGCCAGGTAAGAACAGATCTATACAAAAGATAACTGAGTGATTAATAAGACAATTAATATATCACTCCCTATTCTGCAGAACAGTATTCAATCAATAGTGGCTGATGAATAGCAAAAGAAAGCAAACTTTCTTGAGCCGTAGCACAAGGTTTCTCTATTGCATTTTTCATCATTAAAGTCTATTCCTCTCCCCTGCCTTTATACAACTGTGGAGTAGATGGCTGGTTCTGATTTAATGACCTAGACTTGCTTTTATAGTCACTAGAAAGATGTTAAGCATTTAGCATCTGGTATGTTCAAGTATTTTTCCTGTATATATTCTCAACCTAATGTTTTCAGCTGTTCGATGAACCCAAGAATCATCCTGTTCTTAATTCACCCACCCAAGAATAATTCATCTTGCTAAGGACTGTGAGAATTAAGTGAGGAGCATACTTCTATTTTAGTAATTAAAAATATAGAGAAGAGCATGTATTACCAAGATCAGAATGACTCAAAGTGTACTTTAGCTTGCTAATGCCGTAGCAGTATGAAAAGTGAAATACACACTTAATTACTCTGTTTTATTTTTCCACAGTGAACATCCAAAAATTGAATTCTATCTGAAAAACTTCACTGCTGCAAAAGAAGTTTTGTTTGCTATAAAGGAATTGGGGTTCAGAGGAGGCAATTCTAATACAGGTGGTTACATACTTCCATGCAAATAGAAATTACTTCTTTACATACTTTTAAATGTATTTATATGTGTGTGTGTATATACTGAAGTTCCTATAATTCGGTTTAGGTAAGGAAGTGTTTTAAATGCCACACTCAGATTCAATGGTTTTCCACTAGAACATTGCCACATCTTACACTTCCTTTCCAGAAGTTAGGGTTGCTTATTACTTAATATTATTAGAGTAGATATGCAAATATCACTTCATGGTGTTTAAATCAACTTCCACTAATAATAGGGTGGTAACTTGAGACAGTTTCATTTCTAAAAGACTTAGCATTTCTTTCTTGTTGAGTGGGTAATTAAAGAGTTAGAATAAATTTGGAATAAATGGCTGTGAAGAGATGTTTGCCAAATGAGGACAACTGAGCATTCCAAATATGTTGCATTTCACAAGCTAAATTTAGGTAGCTTCTCAACTTTCTTCCTTCCAATCTATTTTGCAGGCACTAATATATCTGCTTCCTAATACAAATGTAGACCTGTGGGTGAAAAAACATCAGTGACTTCTTCCTTAGCCTTATCTGGTCATTTCTTGTGGGTGGTTTGGTTTTGGTGTTGTTTTACTGGGGTGCATCAAAAGCAGCATGATCAGCAGGTCAAAGAAGGTGATCCCGCCCCTCTGCTCTGCTCTTGTGAGATCTCACTTGGAGTATTGTGTGCAGTTCTGCTGTCCTCAACATAAGAAGGACATGGAGCTGTTGCAGCAAGTCCAGAGGAGGGCCACGAGGATGACCAGGGGACTGGAGCACCTCCCGTATGAAGACAGGCTGAGAAAGTTGGGGCTGTTCAGCCTGGAGAAGAGAAGGCTGCGTGGAGACCTCATAGCAGTCTTCCAGTATCTGAAGGGGGCCTATAAGGATGCTGGGGAGGGACTATTCATCAGGGACTGTAGTGACAGGACAAGAGGTAATGGGTTCAAACTTAAACAGGGGAAGTTCAGGTTGGATATAAGGAAGAAGCTCTTCAATGAGGGTGGTGAGGCACTGGCACAGGTTGCCCAAAGAAGTGGTCAATGTTCCATCCCTGGTGGTGTTCAAGGCCAGGTTGGACAGAGCCTTGGGTGACATGGTCTGGTGTGAGCTGTCCCTGCCCATGGCAGAGGGGTTGGAACTGGATGATCTTAAGGTCCTCTCTAACCCTAACTATGATTTTGAGTTGGTTTCTTTTTTTAACTTACAGATTGCTCAAGTGTCATTATCAAATCTCCTGGGACACTATTTCACTTTTACAATAGGTTAGACCTGCAATCATAACAGAAATCCCTCACAGTTTCATATAGGAAACTAGAAGCAAAATGTACCGTTATGGTATGCATTATCTCTTTATACTGTTTTCCTGTTCAAAACTAGGGAAAGCTTTGAAGCACACAGCTCAGAAATTCTTCTCTTTGGAAAACGGAGCACGCAAAGGAATTCCCAAGATCATTGTAGTGTTTCTAGACGGCTGGCCATCAGATGATCTAGAAGAAGCTGGGATAGTGGCCAGAGAATTTGGAGTCAATGTGTTCATTGTATCTGTAGCAAAGCCCACAACAGAGGAGCTGGGAATGGTGCAAGACATTGGGTTTGTCGACAAAGTAAGAGAGAATACCATTATTTGTTTTTCTGTCATGGGTATAATTCTGGAGAATTTACTTCACACAAAAATTCTAATGAACTAATTAACATCTATAAGAACTTCTTTATATAAAGATATTTTTTGTGTGTGCGCGTATATATATATGTAAAATATTATCTCAAAACAACCAATGTAATTATCCCAGCTAATAAGTGATTTAAAAGAATAGTGTTAGGGAGGTTAAAGAAACACTGGGGTTTTTTCCTGCTTAAGGGTCTACATGAAGGTACCACTGTTCCCCAGTTCACTCTTGGCCAAGTTGTAGCTCCTGGAGTTTGTAATTACATGAATATTCTCAGTGTAGGAGATTCTCCTATCTCAGGAAGGTATTGTTAAATGTGTCAAGGCAATGATATGCAGATACATCTGCTGTCCTGAAATAGCAGCCAGGGAGGCATATCTTTCTATGGATAATTGTTTACTTACTTTCATTACAGTGAGGACAGGAAATAATGAAAAACAAGCAAATGAGCAAGTTCATGTGTAAGATATTAATCTTGGAGGAAGAGTTTTGGATCTTATTCTGTGTAACTTAGCACAGGAATTCACACACAGATCACATACTCCCATGTGAGCTTTCTAATCTCTAGGTCTTTACTTACTACTCTCCAGTGAGAAAACCTCTAGGAGCTTTTAGATGTCTAGTTTCAGTGGAAATTTCATAGCTCAGGGAATGAACAGAATGAAGCACTACATCTCTGCTGCTTCTAGGCACAAAACAGCTTGCTGCTGATCCCAGTGTATTGTAAGCAGGTCCAACCTTTACATACTTATAGGCACAGAAAGACATGACCTTACATGGCTGAGGCCTACCCTCCCCTTCTGCATTAGCTTGATTAGTTATCACCTTGGAGAGCTGATTTAAAATTTGACCCCTTTCTCAACTACCTTGACTTTACATGCATCTTGTGGAGGCCAGGGGAGAAAGAAATTGTACTTTGAATGACGTAGAGCTATACTTCTACCCAACTGTATGTCTGTGTTTATGACACATTACAGATTTCAAACTTCAACTGTGGATGTTTGTCCTCAATTTCTTTAAAAACAAATGAGCAAAACCCTATCCCGAATTCCCATCATCAGGCTCCATTTCTAACCTGCCATTCAGCTGCTGTCAGTATTCACCTGTTGACTTCTTGTTTTCAAACAGGCTGTCTGTAGAAACAACGGCTTCTTCTCTTACCAAATGCCCACCTGGTTTGGTACTACCAAATACGTAAAACCTCTTGTCCAAAAGTTGTGTTCACATGAGCAGATGTTCTGTAGCAAGACATGCTACAACTCCGTCAACATTGCTTTCTTGATTGATGGTTCTAGCAGTGTTGGAGACAACAACTTCCGCCTTGTGCTTGAATTCATCAGCAACATTGCAAAGGCTTTTGAGATCTCTGACATAGGTTCCAAGATTGCAGCTGTGCAGTTCACGTATGATCAGCGTACCGAGTTCAGCTTCACCGACTACAACACAAAAGAAGAGGTCCTCTCTGCTATTCGCAACATTCGCTACATGAGTGGTGGTACTGCTACTGGTGATGCCATTACTTTCACAACCAGAAATGTGTTTGGGCCAGTGAAAGATGGTGCTAACAAAAACTTCCTCTTTGTTTTGACTGATGGTCAGTCTTATGATGATGTTAGAGGACCTGCTGCTGCTGCACAAAAAGCAGGTAAATGATGTATACTTAAAAGTGGTGGAAGTTGATTAATTCTATTTCTGCTGTGTTGTAAAGACTTTAATTTACTCACTGGTGCTGTGTTTGCAAACTTTAAGTATCATACCTGCTTTAAATTCAGCAAAATGCAAGCCCTAGGGAACTGTTTTCCATTAGGATGAAAAAAGCTCCCACTTCCATGGAGCCAGGTGTGAGTAGCCAGGTATGAAAAACATACACCCAGATTAATTTCTCTAAACAGGAGAGAAATTAGTGGATAAAAAAGCCAGGTAGTGAAGCTCCAGTCAGTGCTATGACCCAATACAGCATGATGCCTACTGTCTATCTAGGAAAGAAATAAGCAGTTTTGGCCAAAAAGCTTATTGACTGCTGATGCTTGAAAGCACTGAGCATACACAAACAATCCAAATTTATTTTCAAAATCATTTTAGAGTGTTACCTGTGTTTCAAGACTGACATAGTAACTGCCATATTCATGTGTGTCACTACAGAAACAACTAAGACACTAGTGCTTGAGACACCCTCTATTTCCTTCAGAATTTTTACTGAGAGAAATCTTCTAATTCCTGATATTTCTAATAATCTTTAACAGACTGAGATATTGTCTGATTGCAGGTATTGAAACATGTTTTTCCAATCCACATTAATTCATGGATGTAGAAATGGCTGTTCTTGTATCCATAGGCAGAATGTTCTTAAATAATTTTGGTTTCCTTATTGCAGGAATAACTGTGTTCTCTGTCGGTGTTGCCTGGGCACCTTTGGATGATCTGAAAGACATGGCTTCTGAACCAAGAGAATCTCATAGTTTCTTCACTAGGGAGTTCACAGGATTGGAGCAGTTGGTTCCTGATATTATTAGAGGCATCTGTAAAGATTTTTTGGACTCTAAACAATGAAGCAAAAATCTGCTGTTGGTAGTTTGAAATCAAAAATAATGAAACTGAAATAGTCCCTCTCAAGTACAGATGTTTTTATTCTTATACATACTATCATAATGCAAGGGAATAAGAAAAGCTACTTTTGTTTCTGTGTTTGAGTCAGTCAAGGATTTATGTGAGGTTGTTAGAAGTTGTACTTAATACTGAAATGCAGAATTTGGCCAACAGTTATTATTTTCAATACGTATCTAGTGTCCCGAAATTCAAAGCTATGCGTATCATGCACTTAAGGCTATCGGATATAAGCAGAGAAACAATACAGCTCTGACATGTTTGCTGTCACTTGCTAGATGTCTTCTTAGGAGTTAAAAATAATATAGTTTTAAATACATGATACTATCTTCTATAAGCATTCTGTAGCTTCTGTATCTTTTCATGGAGTTCTGCTGACAGGGTGAAGTACTTTCAGTGCTTCAGTTGCACAACATCCATTATTGCCAGGCAGTTTAGGAAAAGATATGACAGAAAAAGATACGACAGATTGTAGCTAAACAGTCTATTTTTCAGTAGTTGAGGTTTTGCTATTGTGAATGATGCTGCCATCTGGTTGGCAAAGTTTACATCAAAAGACCCACAGATTTCTGTGGATTGATCTTGGTTGGTTCTTTTGGCATAGATTTTGAAAGGTATTTAAGGCACAGTAGTTTTTTGTGAGAATCTGGATCCTAGCATATTGGCTGATACTACTCCTGCCTATACCACTGAAGTCAACGGTGATACTCCTAATATATCTGATAACCAGATTTTTTTTCCTGTCTACTGTCTTGATTTTATGAAGTTGTTACTGATTAAACAGAGATAGGAATCTTGGGCAAAGAGATTAAACTAGACCACACTGGGAACTGAAAGCATTCAAATTCAAGTCCAAAGCCATTTCAAACCTTGAAACCTAACTGATTTATATCAGATGACAGGGTAAGCAAAATAAAAAATAAGCAGACATGTAAGTGGGATTCAGTAACTCACAGGTAACAGCTTTCTAATGCTAATAAAAACATCGTTAAAGATGTGCGAGGTTCTCTGAAGAGGAAAGAATAGTTTTCTTGAAAAAAGGCTTTAATTTTATTACATACCTAGTAATGTGTTGATATATTTATACCTACCGGTGTATGGTTAAAATGATGCAATATTCACCATGTTATTCCAGATTCCTGGTGTGAATAACATACTCCAAGTATCCTTTAGAAAAGAAAGCAGTTTGTGCAAATAAAATACATAGTGGAAAAAAATAGAACAGCACTTTTCCTATCAGTCTAAGATTTCCTTTTTTCCTTCCCCTCTGCTATTGATTGTAAAATTCATAGTAGCTATGGAGTGTCACAGAAGGGATTGTACTCATCAGGATTTTGTTGTGCATTTTTTAATAACTTAGAACTGGCTATATATTACACTAAACATGAATGGCAGTGATGCCTTGTATTTTTGTATTAGTTGTTATCCTTAATTTTCTTATGTGTTTATAGATAATCTTATTTTGCTGTTGCTGTATAAATTCATATGCAAAATCACTTTTGCACTTGTGCAGAGGTTTAATTCATTTAGTTTAAAAACTTTTTATAGAAATATATGTGGCAAGAAGAACTGGGACTGCTGATATCTGTTTTAATATCCTGTAATATAAAAGCTTTTATGATGAACCTCATGTAGTATAGCTTGAATAGGTTGCATCTGATACTTCCTAACATCCTGCATTATCTTAAATCCCAATTTACAAAAGAAAAAATCCTAAATCATCCTCAAACAGCAAGGATACTCTTTGTACAAATATCTTGAGTGTGTCAGTATCAAGGTTTTAGTGACTTCATACTTGCTATGATGCTAGTTGACTCTTCTGAATATAAATCACATGCCAGCTAGTAGAATCACATTTTTGCACCCACTTCGTTTTTATTATTGCAAAGAAGGAGGCAGTTTTTACTCATGTCATTCATCCATCAAGACAAAAACGGGTCTGAATCTTTGAAACCTGTAGAGCTGTATGTTCAAATATGTCCATTTTGCGGGTACGGTGATGCTGCATTACTTGTACCCTTCATACAGCCCGATTACACTGAGGTAGGAAGTATATATTGTTTAAATTTATAAAGTTTGTGTCAGCAAGCATCTGTGAGCACAGTTTTGATCTGAAAAAAAATATCAGAGGGATACAGATGAAAGGATTGAGACCTGGTGAGATACGGAGGCAGGGAGGGTGGAAAGGACGGGGACTGTGCTGTAAGTAGAAGTTAAGTTCGGAAGAAGTGTGGTAGAGGGTATCAGCCATGATCAGAAGGTGGGAAAATCCACAGCACAAGGTTTCAGTTTTATCGTTCCTTCACTCAAAAAACTGTAGAAGATTCTGAGCTTAGCATTTAGGTGCTTACTGCAACTCCCAGAGCTGTTTCTGAATTTCACATTAAATAGTAGTTAATGTAGTCCAAAATTCATCCTTCCCATTGAGGCTCCCAGTGCAACCTAAATTTACAAAATTCTAATAATTTGCTGTTTTAAGTAAATTGAAGTTACTTTTTTACACTGGTCTCTCACATAAATGTTCTTAATTACTTCTATTTGCATTTCATATTAGCGTTGTCACATAAGCCTTCTCTTCTACGAAGTATCGCCCTGTACAACACACGCATTTTCATCTCCCTGTCCTGAAGTGCTGACAACCTCTTATAAGCCATATTTTTCATGGGGCAACTCTCACTATCTAGCCCCAAAACTTCTGTCAGCACTTTACTTCCTGTCATTAGGCTAAAGGGTCAGCTCCAGAAAGCATCAAAACCACAAAAATCATAGAAAATGTCTTTGTTGCACGCAAGTGCTACAGCAGTCCTAAGCACGCTGGCAAAGAAGACCAACATGTATCTTAAACAAGCTGCCTGGAAACTGGAAGCTTAGAGCCCCAACCTAATAAAATCAGTCAAAAAAATTTCACTGACTGGGTTTGGTTTGGACTTGAGACAGTAAACAAATGGTTTTCTTAGGGAGCTGAAGCAGAACACGTTTGAATAGCTTGTGATCAACTGTCATGCAAATAGAGCCATCAAATATATGGAAACTTCCACTGAGCAGTTTAAGTATGAGCAGTCTTCCAGTTATATATGTCTATCAACTGGAGCTCACATTCTTTTGTCCTCTTTGGCTTCAACAGGAATTTTGCCTCTGGCTTCTGCTGAAGGAAGAACAGGTCCTGAAAATTTGCTGTCTATGATTAAATCCAAGGTCTTAATATCTGCTTTGAAGCAACCGCCTACTTTAAATTTAATCACATCAGGATCAAAATTTCCTTTCCTTTCAAACAATCAATTTTGGTTAGTGAAGTATCCATAATAACAAGCCATTTTCATTACCTGAATGGCATTCATTGTTTCATTACTGTAAAATTTATTTATGTTCATCTGTGTCTACATACAAATGAATACTGTGTCCTTCTGTTTACTTTCCACAACCAGAGCAGTCATCTAAACACTAGCAGGGGCAGCTGAACTCCAGCCATTCCATGATAATGAAGGAAAAGAGCACTGCTTTGGCCAGGCAGTTTACTGCAGCCAAATGAAGCAGGTACCATTGCTTCCTGGCCGACGAGAAGCACTCTCCTGGAAGCCAGGCGCTGGTCAGTTCGAATATACCCTTAGCCTCAGGGTATAACTGAACCTACAGCTGAACTTCATACTGGACCAGTTCCTAAGACACTGCCATGAGAATCCTGCATCACTGTTTTTGCTAGTAAATGCTAACTAAACTTTTCCAACCTTTGCTGAGGTCAGATACAGCCTTTACTACTTAACAGTAACCAGAGAACGGTAGAATGCAAGCAAAGGGATAAGAACTATTTTTCTGCCCTGGTACATGCAATCAGATTACAAATATGATAAACAATTCTCTGCCAATGAATACAAGTTAGAGACAACAAGGAGTCAAAAGACTGAGAAAAAGGCTGGCAAGATATGAGAAAATAATTTGAATTAGCTGGGAAAACAAAAATTACTTACTAACTTAACACTACTTTAAAATGTTTAAGTTTCAAATCAAGCAAACTATAACACTGAAATAGTCTTTTAAAAAGTCAAAACCAAATTCATAATTACATTATTTCTGGAATTCTCTCACACTTACCCATGGGATTTTAATAATATAGTACTTGTTTAGAAAAGGAAGATAAGGAGACAAGAGCTTTCTCTCATCTAAATATTCCAAAGGAGGTGGGGTACACAGCTTTGTGCTGTTGAACTAATTACGGTGAGGACCAGGAGCTAGTTTAGAAACAGCAGAACTGTCTGGCACAGCATGCTGAAAGCAAATACATCAACAATGCCTTTACTTCCCAGTGGTCTGATTTGCTCAAATATAAATAGAGACTAGACTAACACAATTAAGAGAAAGCGACCACAATCAGTTGCCCCTGTAAGTCCAAATATGTGCCAAAAAAAGGTTTCTGACAGAACGTATTGCATATGCACCATGGAAACTGCCAGGTATCAGATCACTCAAACTGGAGAACATATTCCCAGCCTCTTAGAATTTCTTCTAAGCATTTCTTCAGCTATGGGAGCTGTTAGCAAAACCATCTTAACAGGAAACTACACTTACAGACTGGCAGAATCAGCCACCTGGTAAAAAATAGCCAAAGCACTAATTCAGGAAGCTAAAATACAATTCCCGTTTTGTGAACAACTACCATAGTAATGAAGTGGCATTAAAAAGCATTTTAAAGCTGTCATTAAGATGCAGTAGCATTTCTAAGTAACACAGGTAAGGCAATGCAAGGGAAACCTCTGGCTACTGACCAGGCCACCAGAAGCATCAGGCACGTAAAATGGAGCCATGACACGGACTTCAGTTTACTACCACTGCAAGCAGCATCTGCAAGACCCTGCAGAGCTCCTGCTTCTGAGCTCCTAGCACCAGCCTTCCCAGCTGAGCCAGGGCAGCCTGCCCCGGCACGAGGCAGCAACCATGGCCCTGCCTCCTGCACACAGGGTATTTTCCCAAGAAAACTGAAAGGTTTGGGGTTTTTTTCCCTCCCAGCCATTACTAAGAATTCAGGGAAGGAAGACGTTACTTCTGCATGAAGCAGGAGCAACTTACTCCCATTGACTTGTAAGTCTGACAAGAGCTTAAATGCAAGATGCCCCTAATCAAACGAGCAGCTTTTTCCTCAGAAAAGTTATCCCTTTGTAAAGACACGCCCCCTCCCCCCACCCCTTAATTAAAAAACAACTCAGCAACAAGAAATCCACCCATTTCGAGGTACAAAAGAGCAACTGGAAAGACACTGAAATAATCTGGAAAAAATCTGCTTAAACAAGCAAAGCAGACCGGTCACCAGGAAGTCATGTATAGCATACAGCCCACTCAGCCAGCCCCTTTCATGAGGGAAAAACATGGCCCCTTGGCCAGCCACTGTTTACAGGCTAAAAATCTGGCAGCTCTCAGGCTGGGAGTGCCCAGGATGCCGTCAGTTGCTCCCCATGCCCAGCCTCCAGCCTCATCAGGATCCCCCCACACCAGCAACTGGAGGAGAAGCAGCAGTTTCCAACAGTCACACCAAGTCAAGCTGCAGGCAGAGACAAGAGAGGAAACACCTGAGGGGAATGTGACCAACAGTGAGCAGCTCTTCAGTTCTCCTCCCTCCACCAAAACATAGCTGCAGGCAGGGAGGGCACCTGCTCTGGCCACTCACAGCATGCTGAAGTCCTGCAGCCTCACTGTCTTGAGCCCAGCAGCAGCCATTGCCTTTGCCAGCTGGCCTCACAGGTGAACCCTGTCAGCTCACCTGATGAGCCAACCACAGCTGGGGGCCACATACCTATGCACACCCAGACCATAGTCATCCTCTCAACTAGGAGTTCAAACGGACACATTCCTGTAGATCACACATAAATCACAGGATTATGTTTGTACAAGCTGCTCTTTCCTTCTACAGGTTTCCCAAAGCCACTGGAGCTTTCAAGAAAAGCTGGAAGTGGAGAGATGGGAGAAGAAAGTTAGCAAGTGAGCTAGCACTAACGAATGCTTAAGATTGAATAGAATTAAAAATCTCTGTAATATTATAAAAAAATGTTCATCTGCAAAAAGCTCCTGTTCAAGTTACAATGAAAACCACTTAACATCTTGGGTGCATAGCCAATCCTGTTTTTGTCAGAAGGGAACCTGAGGATAGAGCTGCAAAATCACTGTTTTATTTTTGTATTCTCCCTTCAGGGTAAAGGATCTCAAATAGATCCAAGTCAAAGACATCCCAAAGCAAATGCCCCTTCATCACCAAGTGAAATATTTATTCTAATCAATATTAGAATAATATTTATCTAAGCTGTCCAGTACTCTCTGAAGTAGAATGGAGCATTTCACTTTAAGAGATTATGAATCTTACCCGTATCTTTTATGATAGACATGAACAATTCTACAAGCCACACAGTAAATCAGTTAGTGTTATCTCTATTTTTATTTTAAAGACCATCACATTTCAAAGGATTAAGGCCATTTGTAAAGAATGGGAACCTTATCACAGAATCCCAAGGGTTGGAAGGGACCTCAAAAGATCATCTAGTCCAACCCCCCTGCAAGAGCAGGGTAACCTAGAGTACATCACACAGGAACTTGTCCAGCCAGGCCTTGAGTATCTCCAACGCAGGAGACTCCACAACCCCCTGGGCAACCTGTTCCAGTGCTCTGTCACTCTCACAGTAAAGAAGTTTTTCCTGATGTTCACATGGAACCTCTTATGCTCCAGTTTACACCCATTACCCCTTGTCCTATCACTGGACATCACTGAGAAAAGCCTAGCTCCATCATCCTGACATTCACCCTTTACAAATTTGCAAACACTGATGAGGTCACCCCCCAGTCTCCTCTTCTCCAAGCTAAAGAGACCCAGCTTCCTCAGCCTCTCCTCATAAGTGAGATGTTCCAAATAGAAGGTAACAAATAAAAGACAGTGCTCTTTTTGCCCTTGGATCTTCACCGAAATAGAAAAACCCAAGAAATTTCAGATGAAACAATATTCTTTTCCTACCAGTAAGAGCAGAAGTAAAAGTTAAGCTGAAGAAGTTACAGAAGTTCAGAAAGTAAAAAAGACTGAATACCTCCAATGATGCATAAATTAAACAAGAGTTCTGCAATGAACATGCTTGTGTAACAGAAGATTGAAATGGAGGGAAAACCAAGTTCTGAATCAAAGCAATACAACACTGTTTCACTCCTTGCAGTATCAAACTGCAAGCCCCAAGCCATATATGGCAGATTGGAGGTAAAGCTAGGCTACCTCACACTGCCTCCTTTTCATTACTAGGGATCGCACCAGAGCTAAATTAACATCCTTAAACTCTGTAAATATTCAAAAGTAAGAGTATTTTGTTACTACAGAAGTGCTATTAGGAAGTCTAGATGACTTCTGTTAATGGGGGGGGGGTGTGTGTCATTAAGATATTCAGGTAAGAGCGAGAACTAAAAAGACAGTGGAAAACAACATGGGAGTCAGTTCAAATTTGATTCTATGTTAAAATTAGAAAATACAGCAATGCATTTTTGTAACATTTAGAACGTTTTCTAGCATATTTTTTAATAATTAATATAAACTGTTTAGTTTGCATAGGACTCAGATGTGTATTCTCCACTTACCAACAGAGGAAGTATTAAATATGGAACTTAAACCCTTCATTCTTGCTCACCTCAGATGCAGCATTTAACAGTAATTCTGGAGTCTTCCATTTTTATGTTGTTGGGGTTTTTTTGGTGTTTTTTTTTTTTTTTTTTTTTTTTTTATAAAAAAGAACATAAATACACATGTAGTGAAATCAAACACAACTAAAAGGAGGGGAAAAAAAAAAGTATGCTCATTTTTCCCAGCAGGATTTATGCAGACCACCTTATCTGTCTTTAGCCTCCCTGCAGTTGTTCAATTGGGATGCATTTTTTTGAGACACCTTTTACGTGATATGGTAGCTAGAAGAAATACCAGTCAGCACGGTGTGAACAAGCAGCTTTCCACTGATTTGCGACGGGAAATGCTAGAGAAGTACCTAATAATTAATAATAGTATGGCAGGACAGAAAATGGCATCAGTTTTAAAATTATCAATTAATACCAAATAGGAGAAATTGACAGCCTCTGCTAAAGTATCCTCAAGCCCACAGTTTTTCCATTAGGAAAATTTACCAATAACCTCCTGGGAAACAAATTCTTCCCTTGGATTTCTAAATTAGGGAAGTTTCTTGATCAGGGCGTTACACCCTTTTTCAGATGTGTTTAATTTTACGTAGACAAGATGCTGGACTGCAGTCACCAACACATCTGCTTTTTAAGTTCCCACTATAAAAAGCAAGATGGGGAGTCAATCTGTTAACATGAATCATACCCTAAGTGCTAAATGTATTCTTAAGCACATTCAGATTTCTTTCCATTCAGGTTCTGAGTACAAGTCCTTTGGGTCTTACAAAAGACAAGTAAATCGGTCCTTGCCTAAGTTGAAGTGTTTTTCCTAAATGAAAACATTTATTTCAGCATTATCATTTCCCCCACCCATCATCAGTACTACAGCTCTTCTGTTCTAAAAATCAAAAACCAAATTACGGTTTCAGCATGTTACACCTCACAATAAGCAAACTAAGACTCTGTATTAGAGAGTGTTGTTAAAGTTCAACAAATGAAGCCTCGTTATAGCATTTGATCCACTACGCATTAGTGAACTAAGATGACTGTGAAGATTTCAATTTTGAAAGGAAAATAAGCAAATATTTTTGGTTTTACCATTTCAATTTTAATACAATTCAGAAAAAAAAAAAAAAAAGTAAATGTTATGCATGGCAATGTTTATTAAACAATCACATTTCATTTAAGCATTAAAATGCAGCAGTCTGGAAAAGCTGCCAGAAACAATGTTTGGCTTCAGAAAAGGCGATTATGAAATTACTTCCAATAAAATTCAAATACTCTTGTCTGTTGATTAGTTGAATGCTTTAGACTGGAAGGAACAAAAAGTGCAAATCAGCTGAATGTTACTTTCAAAAGTAAAGTCTTAGTGTCCTACAAGCAGTTACTGAAAGGCCTCATCTTAACCTTCATGGTAAAGGACAAAATTCTCTGATTTCTATACAACTATAATTTACTGTAACATTTCAAAACAACATAACATTATTACTAAACAAAAATTAATTTCAGAATAGAACTGCAGTATTCTGCCTACCATAAGCACCTTTTTTTTTTTTTTAAATCTAATTTGCTTGACATGAGATGGTATGAGATACATTTTCACTGCAAAAGTGGAAACTTACATGGAACAATACAGTTACAACCACTTATAGGAACATGTTCTAGCTTAAGGTAATTTATACCTAAACATACTACTTTTACATGGAAATCCAAGATCCATATTGTGGTATTCTGTTTCTCCTGATTTACTTCCAGGAAAGTGACTCATCACAGAGTAGCTAAATGTTGACCTGCAGCTTAGACTTTTGTGCATCATCTTCACTGGAGTACTTGTAAAGAAATGGACAAAGGTTAATAGATAATATTTGACATATGGGCAAATTTTATGCATTTTCAAATAATTTTTAAATTTTTGTTTTTAATTCAACACAATGATTCAGTAGCAGTTTGAAATAAAAACCAGGGTATCCTTCTGGCTCCTAAATCACTTGAGAATCACTTCATGTACAGAGACTGTGAAAAACAGTACAATTATCATCTTATAAAGACTCTAAAAAACACACCGGCAATTTTCAATTTGTTCTTGTAAAAATTTTCAGAAATACCGTGGAAACATGTTCTTATATGTGGGTACTGCTGCTTGAAACTGAACAGTTGGTTGACATCCAGACAACAATTTTCCAAAAGCAAAGCAGCTTATAAGCATAATAAACAAATGGTCATTTTTCTAAAATTTAGACCTAATTTAGTAATTGGTAGAATGACACTTTCAAACTGTGTAACACAAAATAATGTAGCCAACAGTAACATACAGGTACACCATTTAATATTTATTATATGCATTTATGTACATTATTTTTCAACAGCTGTACTTCTGCTATGTGGTACAATCTTAAAAATTTGCTGATTCATAGTCTGTAAAACAGAAACCTTACAAAACTCATCAAAACTCGCAAACTGATCAGAAAAGTTTTGTGGAAGACTAGAAAAAATACTTTATTGTATTAATCATGCATTACACAAACAAAATCTTTAGTTACACCATAAACTGAAGCACATCTGAAAATAAAATAAAAGCAGGGAATAACTAGTCAAAACACAGCAGATTTATGAATCTTGAATCAACTACTTTTGTATTCTATTTGAAACGCAAATAAAAAATAATTTTCACTCCAAAAGTTCTGAAACAAGGTTGGTTTTCGGAATCAACTCCACTCCAGGTACTTAACCAGAAGAAAAAAAAAAATTCCTGGTTTGCAACTTCAGAATTATCAAACGTCCCATTTTCTCATCTATTTTAGACTGTTCAAAGAGTGCCATAATAGATATACAGGGCCCTTTAACACACTACATAAAAGGATATAAAGACCAACAAAAAGTGAAATAAATAACAATAGGCCATTAGCAAGATGGGTAATCCTTGATAAATAAACTCGTAAATACAGTAAGATGTACAAAATATCACATAGTGATAGGATGCCAAGATTAATTTTTTTTTTTAAGAGTTCATTTGGGGGGGTTAACCCCTCTGTGTTTCATTTGAACACATTTTACAGTCCTTTATTTATGAAGACAGTTATGCGATGATGATGAATTAGCATCCTTATGCAAGGACTTAACTGAGCTGTATTAGGCAAAAGAAGGGAAGAGTGTGGTTACACGGCAGCGGGTCAGTGAGATCTCTGTGTTTAGGGTTCTATAATGCAGAAAAACATTATCAATACAATCTTGAGCACTGTTGTGACAGGCTAAATATATAAAAAGACTTATAAAAACTAGAATTTTATCCAAACATTTTGTGCAACTAATGCTAAAATATTTTAAGTTAAATTTCCTTTTCTTTAAAGCAAAATAAAAGTTTAAAAGGGGAATCTGTGGCATTCAACTGATAAACAGAAGATTACTAAGAGATGAAAAGAAAGCTACTCTTGGAGCTCACTTCCCCCCACAAGAGCACCACATTCCTAACCCTAAGGCAGCACACAGAGTCCAAAATAAAAGTCTTTTGTAAGATCAGACTCCACGTTTGCTTAAAGACACCTAAAGAACAGACATACGCTCAGTTCATATCCAGTCAAGGCTACAAATACTGGTTTTCTTTTTTGTACTTCTCCCCACCCCCCCAAATACAGTAATTACAGTTAAATGAATGAGCCTGACATTGTTCAAGATGTGGTGACTTTTCACCAACTTATACCTGCCCCACATAAAAGCCTTCACTCAGGCAGATCAGATGTAGTGTCTTATTGGTAACCTTATAATTGATGGCAGTGATGCATTCCCTCTTTTTTGTCCAAACAGACCTGCTGTTATGATGCAGGTTTGTTTTGCTATGTCACACAAATACTTTGGCAAGGGCATCAGCTCCTGCACTGGCAATATATGCTTTTGACGGATGAAATGCTACATCATAAATTGATTCATCCAGCTTTTTCCTATGAGCTGTTATTTCCTGCACACATGTCTTGCTGTCCAAATTCCATAACCTAATGGAACAATCATGGCCTGTTTAGGAAAAAAGAAAAAAAGACAAAAGACAGATTTGTCAGACACATGAGTGCATCATAAACACAAAATTTACAGAGCATACAGAATATTAAAAACCCCTTACTTCCAGACATTAAATAGATTCCATTAGGATCTACAGCTAGACTTGTGACAGCATCCAAGTGAGCAACCATAGAATGGATCATTTTACCTGAAAGCAAAACAAACAGTGAATTTCCTGTGAAGTACTGTTTCTTTTAAAAATAACATTGCCATTAAAAGCTACACTTTCAGCTTTTAATCTAAATAACTCAAATCTAAATAAATCTAAATAACAAGCTTATTTAGATTTGAATAATATCTGAATGATACAATTCTGTTAGAAATTAAGTTTCAACTGCAGACTCCTGTGTAAGCATATGAGTAAATGACATGGAATTCTCAAGAACACATTCCCATTATAAGCACACTTTTTATCCACCTAGCATCTTTACTGATAGCAATGACATTGAAGACCAATCCTAAAATGGCTGTGAGAGAACTGCAATTTTTAGACCCTTAAATAACTTAATAGCTGCCTCAGCAGGACAAAGCATTGACACATTGTCAACGCTTTGTAAAAAGAGACTTACTGAGTCATACTAAAGGTTCATCTATCTTTGACATTGCTAGGACAGAGGCTAGCAGTGAAAAAACAAAGAAAATAAAACTAAGGCAACTCTATGTGATACTTGCCCAGAATACTCTCCAGAGAAGGTACAGAAGAGGTTTCATCTTAGAAATACCAGAAGTTCTATTTTGTGTAAAACTGCATCACTAGTAAGCTTTCTGCAAATTGCTTCCCCCCCATGTCCATACAGATTTAGTTTAAACATATTCATACATACACATTAGGTTCTCTTCATCCTTACCCGTTTTGTTGTCAAAAAATTTGATGTGTCTATCTTCATGTGCTGTAATAGTTACAGGAAGTGTGGGATGACTTACTACCTTGTTAACATGATTATTTGATTGTACACCTGAAAATAAAATAAAAAATATTCACCTGCCTTAAAGTAAGGGTTAATTTAAAATGAGAACATTTCAGCATTACACTTTTGCTTACTATATTAAGTAATATGATACAACTAGTATTTTAGGAACAGCATCAATGAATTTCCTAACAAATAAATAATAAGCTATGTAGTCTAAATAGCTAAGCTATGGTCTTCATCCAACGTAGTGTAAGGTTAAAGCTGTACAAATGGTTTATACACATGAAAGATTCTTGAGAGACATAGCAAACAAACCAAGCAAGTACTGCAGGGCAGCACTAGTCAAGTGGAAACAAACTCTGACATCTAGGATGTGTTTAGCACACACCTCATACCTTCAGATTAAAAAGATATAGCTTGGGGGAAAAAAAAAAAAATTTAGATAACTGAAGTCAACCTAACTTATGATACTGTCAGATATACTTATGTCTTATTTCAAGGTATAGAAAGAAACAATGAATGCTTTAGAATCTCTTTACAAGTTTTTAGAATAGAATCATAGAATCATAGAATAGTTAGGGTTGGAAAGGACCTTAAGATCATCTAGTTCCAACCCCCCTGCCATGGGCAGGGACACCCCACACTAAACCAGGTCACCCAAGGCCTCATCCAACCTGGCCTTGAACACCGCCAAGGATGGAGCATTCACAACCTCCCTGGGCAACCCATTCCAGTGCCTCACCACCCTTTACTCACAGTAAAGAATTTCTTCCTTATATCCAATCTAAATTCCCCTGTTTAAGTTTGAACCCATTACCCCTTGTCCTGTAACTACAGTCCCTGATGAACAGTCCATCCCCAGCATCCTTGTAGGCCCCCTTCCGATACTGGAAGACTGCTATGAGGTCTCCACGCAGCCTTCTCTTCTCCAGGCTGAACAGCCCCAACTTTCTCAGCCTGTCTCCATACGGGAGGTGCTCCAGTCCCCTGATCATCCTCCTGGCCCTCCTCTGGACTTGTTCCAACAGTTCCATGTCCTTTTTATCTTGACGACACCAGAACTGCACACAATACTCCAAGTGAGGTCTCACGAGAGCAGAGTAGAGGGACAGGATCACCTCCTTTGACCTGCTGGTCACGCTCCTCTTGATGCAGCCCAGGATACGGTTGGCTTTCTGGGCTGCGAGCACACACTGAAGCCAGATCATGTTCAGTTTCTCATCGACCAACACCCCCAAGTCCTTCTCTGCAGGGCTGCTCTGAATCTCTTCTCTGCCCAGCCTGTAGCCATGCCTGGGATCGCTCCGACCCACGTGGAGGACCTTGCACTTGGCATGGTTAAACTTCATCAGGTTGGCATCAGCCCACCTCACAAGCATGTCAAGGTCCCTCTGGATGGCATCCCTTCCCTCCGGCGTATCAACCGAACCACACAGCTTGGTGTCATTGGCAAACTTGCTGAGGGCGCACTCAATCCCACGGTCCATGTCACCAACAAAGATGTTGAACAAGACCGGTCCCAACACCGATCCCTGAGGGACACCACTCGTTACCGGTCTCCAGCCGGAAATGGAGCCATTGACCACAACTCTTTGCATGCGGCCATCCAGCCAGTTCTTTATCCACTGAGTGGTCCACCCATCAAATGGATGTCCCTCCAATTTAGAGACAAGGATGTCATGTGGGACAGTGTCAAAGGCTTTGCACGAGTCCAGATAGATGACGTCAACTGCTCTGCCCCTGTCCATCAGTTTCGTAGCCCCATCATAGAAGGCCACCAAATTGGTCAGGCAGGATTTCCCCTTAGTGAAGCCATGCTGGCTGTCACCAACCACCTCCTTGTTTTTCATGTGCCTTAGCATGCCTTCCAGGAGAAACTCTTTCAAAAACACTGTATCTTGATATGCCAGTGTTTTAAGGCTTGTTCCCTTAATTTTCGGGCTTATTTTCCATTGGGGCCCTTCAGCCTGGAGAAGAGCAGGCTGCGTGGAAACCTCACAGCAGTCTTCCAGTATCTGAAAGGGGCCTATAAGAATGCTGCGGAGGGACTCTTCATTAGGGACTGTAGTGACAGGACAAGGGGTAACGGGTTAAAACTTAAACAGGGGAAGTTTAGACTGGATATAAGGAGGAAGTTCTTTACTGTGAGGGTGGTGAGGCACTGGAATGGGTTGCCCAAGGAAGTTGTGAATGCTCCCATCCCTGGCTGTGTTCAAGGCCAGGTTGGACAGAGCCTTAGGTGACATGGTTTAGTGCAAGGTGTCCCTGCCCCATGGCAGGGGGGTTGGAACTTGATGATCTTAAGGTCCTTTCCATCCCTAAGTATTCTACGATTCTCACTTTGAACTCAAAAAGGCATTTTTCTTATTTGTGATGTTGATGCTGTTTTTTGCACAAGCTACCTAGAATATATCTTTTACACAGGTTTGTTACCTGTGTTGAACCCTTTATATAACCTACGTACTACCAAGTATAATCAACTAAGTAAACTAGATTATTCAGAGGGGAGAAGCTAATTCTCCCCTTGCATTATTCTTTTAGATCTCATTCCATAGTAACGAATGACCAGAAACTGGAAGTTTTCCTTCTGCAGTACTTTCATAAGTTTAAGCTAAGAAGGCTCCTCTGTCTACAGTTTCATCAGATACACACAATTCTTAAACAGCTACATTATTTGTAACAACAGAATTTCTAATATTAAAAGTTCCACAGGAGAAAGTGCATATAATCACGGCCTGTGCAGAATTTGATACTGAACTAATATTCTGCTTAATTAATTTACTTATCTTAATATCCTCCATGTCAAAGCTATATAATGAAAACTGTGTTTTAATATGCAATTCAGATAATTGAATCTTGAGAAATCCAGCTGAGAACAAAACCTGTTGTTCTTGCCATGACCACTTTCAAATCCTGCTAATCCACATTCTCTTCTACAGAGTCTGTTCCAAGCATCTAACTCCAAAACTGCATGATGCAGTAGATGAACAAAATATTTTAATTTACTTCACCATATAATAAAACTTTAATAAAGGTACCTTATTCAAGATGGACATTCAATACAGAAGAGCTTTACGTACCAGATTCTATTTGTGATGAAAGCATTACTACTGACTGGGATGTTTCCAAATCATATATGACTGTGCTGCCAGTGTTAAAAGATGCCACCATGTGAGCAGGGTCACAACCTATAAAGTCAATTGATGTAGGTATTCCATGCTCTAGAAAGAGAGAAAAATTACTTTAGAAAGACTAAAACCCTTCTGAAATTCTTGACAGTTTAAATATGTAGTTTGTTTTATACTTGTACTTGAAAGAAATTCATCCCTTCTTTGAAGTAATGCATCAGCATTATTTTATTAAAAGATCTTTTTCTTTTAGTCCAGTTTCCTGGTTAGGCTAACCGGAGATAATGAGCCCAGATGCATCATCAGCTGCCTCATTACATTCTCAAAAATCACTGCAAAACCTTACCTTTCTCTCCATTGTAAGTGCAAATACAGGGCATTTTTTCTGGTGGGTTCCATAATCTAATAGTGCCATCTGCTGAACAAGATAGTAAGTGATTCTTTACACCGCTGTAAGCAAGACCCCAGACTGCATCTGTGTGAGCAATTAATGTGCCAGCTAGAACGTTTGGCTCTGGAAAAACACATACAAAAAAAAAACCAACACAAAAGCTCAGAAATCAAACTTTTTTAGTGCAGAAACATTAAATAAGTATTTTTTGTATCTCAATGTAAGTTAAATCCCACATAAAACTGTCATACAACCCCCCCAGGCCTTCCTATTTAAACAACAGCTAGAATATTACACAAGAGGTCATCTTGTACAACCGAAAACCAAATCAACACAACATAACCAACCAAACAAAAACACCCACAAGAAAAACACAAACACCAAACAAACTCCAAAGGCAAGAAACAAACAAATAAAAAGCACTCCAACAGAAAAATCTAAACCCCTGCTAATCAGAGCTCTCTCTTTTAAAAAAACAACCCTGTCACTTGAGTAGAGATGGTTCTGTCAGAGGTCCATGACACTGATACCAACTATCTTACCTACATGAACTCATCAGGCCATTTTTACTGATTAGACTACAATGAATAATTTTTTAGCAGAGAGGCACAATCTGAGCTTACATATTGGTTTTGAGGGACTGAGAAAAGCGGCCTTCCAAAATCTGTGCAAGACGGCACTGCTTCCCATCTCACTGCCACAGAATATGCAGCCTGAGTGTTGCATTAGCTCACTCGAAACAATGACACAAGGGAGAGAGGAAGCCGACTGTCCCATTCAGTGTTCAGTGAACCATGAAACTGCACCCTCAGAATTACATTAAGCACAAAATGCTTATCACCACAAATGGCAGGATAGTGATGCAAAATTTTCCAAACAGTTATCAACTCCTTAATTTTAGAGATGCTGGCTATGGGAACAGAGTTGCATATCAGAAACATGGCACACTGAATTTGAGCACACTCATCTTAGTTTTCTGAGAAATTCCTATCAAAGAAATAATTCAAGAATTTGGAATTCTGGTTCAAACTAGTTTCTTAAAAAACTAAGAGTTATGATTATTTTTTTCTTTCCTGTTTAAACCTCAGAAATGTCCAGTCTTCCTCTTACAGTTCTATACAAAGTAAATGACTAGAGCAAGTGGGAATAAACATTTACTGTACACAAAGTTGAAACACAATCTAGTTGATAAATAGTAGTTACAGTCCACAAAATGTTGAAGACAGTGGTCACAAGTTGTTTATCTTTTAAAAATACTTACCATAGGTATCGTATGGATCCACGTTGGGGCTAGGCATGTTCCACCACTGGATGGTTGCATCAATACCACCACTGAAACACTGTTCTCCATTGGAACTAATTGCCAATGACAACACAGGTCCACTATTGCGAGACAGAGAAAAAAAAGTTTACTGGTACTGCCTACAGGACAGAAGTGAAAATCTGGCTATCTGCTTTCAAAAAACAACTGGACTGGATCATGTATTTAAAAAATTTCGAACTCCAAAGAAATAGTTCTGTTAAAACCTTTTTTATGGCTCAACAAGTGATACCAAAACCTCTATTAAAATATTAACATATTAACTAAAACTATCTGAATTCAAGCAATTCAAAGACCACCACCTTATTTCTCAGAAGCAACTACACCTACAAATGGCAAATTTTTACAGTGCATCTATGCCAATCTAATAGCCAGCTACGCTGATAAAGGTGGTTGTAGCTCTTACTCCCTCACCGCCAACTATTTTCTCATCCTATTTTAGGAAATGACAGTAATCTATGCCCCAGTAAATGGTTCAGAAAAAATTATCCTAGGAAGAGTACTTTTGGGTCAAGATTAAACTTTTACTGGTTTTAACTTCTTCAGCCTGTTTGCTGTGGTATAGACAAGTATAAGCTGTGGCCCAAAGGAAGAAGCAAGTCCACTCCTTTGGACACACTACTAAGGTAGGTTTAACTGTATTGTAAAACCGTATCGCCAAGATTAGATGCCTGGCTGCTCTGACAGGCCATGCTCAGGACATAAGATGTTCACCAGTTGTTTAAGTGCAGATGAGCAAACTAAAAAGACATATTTGAAGATGGTGAAGAGTACTGGTTGAATCCACCTACGTATTTGGCAAAGTGAAGAACAAAGGTGGGCTGAAAGGGAATGTTGCTCAAAGACTGCCTGAGGGGAAAAATAGTATAATTACTTGGCTACCAGTCTCATTGGAAGTCAGGGTGGGGATCAGTTTTGTACCAAGACTTCCCCAAACCTTACTTTCTGATATTCATTAACAAAACCCCACATAATAGCCCAAATTCAGACAGAGAAAGAGACAATTCAATTGTTCTTTGACCCTCAAAGAACACTTTAATCACTTGAAAGAATACTTGTATTTGAACATGAGGAAAAATTAGCCATCCAGTCCTAGGCAAGAATCTTTTATGCTTTAGCTAGTAAGCCTAAAGATATTACGTTCTATCAAGTGGCTTAAGGGAAGGAGGAGGGTGACGACAGTATGTACAATATAAGCTACTTTTTTTATTTTTTTTTTTTTGAGGGCAGCACAAGAAGCGCTATCCAATTCCACGCTTAACAAGGAGCTCTTTGTGAAACTTACTTGCTAACTGGATCTTCAGTTATATAAGCGAAATACATTCAAACTACTGTGACTGGCTACGGACTGCACATTTTTGCCTTGCCTTCTTATTGGAAGGAAGCAGAACTCAAAACTTTACTCAGGTATTAATCAGCTTCTTGATTACAACCATTATTTCACTGATTTCGAAGTTACCCCAGCCCCAAAAGGCATATGTATAAACTAATACTCCTGCCTTATCTACTACTTTGGCCTATACTGGCAATGAAGTTTTCTCTTACTCTTGTTCAAGCCCCTAAAAAGAATTCAGAGCCCTCCTAGCCACTTGTGTGATCTCCTGATTTTTCACTCACTGAATCCACATTTAATTTGGGGTTTTTTTTCGGTTTGGGACTGGTTTTTTTGGGTGGGGTGGGTTTTCTTGTTTTGTTTTGTTTTTTTGTCCTGATGATTGCATCTGTACTTTTAATTTCTAACTTCTCAGTCCTGTATCTAAAGATACTAGGTAAGACTAATAAATTCTACCTTATTAATTTTATTCACATACTACATATAAAATCCACAGTCCAAGACACAGGTGTCACTCATTGTCTGATTTCATTATCTTCTCTCCTTTCCATTGCAACTTAACCATATTTGCTACTTCCTGTTATGTTATCATGGACTGTGCAATTCATGACAGGGACTCAGTAGTTACCTGTTTTTACAAAGTATGATGGACCTTGTCTACATGATGTAAAAACAGAATATATTTCTGGCTTTTACTATTAAGTGTCTTATAAATCTGTGAGGCAATGACAATATATTTATCAAGCATTAATTATGTAAAACACTTACATGTGGGCCCTAAACGTGTAGATGGGTTCTACATCTAAAGAGGCACTCCTGAAAGAGACAGGAATAATTACTACATTATATGAAATCTCTACTGAAAAACTGTGAGAACAGTTAAGAGTTTAATCAATTTCAAAGGCATTTCAAAACACAATCAATGTTTTATAGAAACCCATATACTTGCTTTTTGGCAGGAACTGTTTTCTGCAAATTCCAAAGTTTTAGGGTATGGTCCTCAGAGGCTGTAACCAGCACAGGCTCTACAGGATGAAAAGCTAATGCCCGAACTCCATCAAAATGACTGCGTAGCGTATACTTAGGGTTCCATGTCTTCCGAAAGGCATCTTTATTAGCTGGCAGCTTAAAAAACCAAGAAGGATTAATTTTACCTTGGGTTTAAAAATATGCATAATATGCATCTCCCTGTATTTTAAGACGATACACTATTTTTGATTCAGCTAATATATGTTCAATCTTAAGTTTGCATTTATCTATTGATCTGTAGCTTCCTCTCCGGCATGCAAGGTATGGAATGGAGTATAATGCTGAATACACAGACAAGAAGCCTTGATCTTTCAAAAGCTGGTTTTAATCCTTCTGTGCAATAATACTTTAATTCTTCTTTCCTGAAGGAAGATAAAGGTTCCATTGCTTAAGTTGTCTGCGCCCAAGGAAGAGATTACAACTGTCAAAAGCTTATTTATCACTTAAACATAATAAAAATGAGCTTCACATGCCTAGTGTGTGATCTTCCTCATATAAGTAACTTGACTGAGAATGACAGGAAACATGTAATTCTTAAATACTTCTACATGTGAAGGTATGTATGCAAAAATAGATAAGATTTCAATACACACTTGTAAAGATTTTAAATATAACATTACATACAAATATTTTTAAAGTTTTTAATGATTTTTAAATATATTCATGAGACAATAACTTAATTAATATGTGAAGTGAACTTAGTTAATATGTGAAGCAAAATACACAAACTTTTCATTTATATATTATGAACACCCAATTCATACTCCTAACCTATAGATTACTAGGCTAAAACATGGAAGTTAGAGCTGCTTAATATTAATTGTAAGTAACTCAGAAGAGTTACCAGAAAACCTCAAACTCTAACGATGGCAAAAGACTAATTTAGAGCTCTGAATTACAATTTATATTACGCAGAGAGCAGATCCTTAGAAGACTATATCCCATTTCTGCTAAGCTTCCATCATAAGGAGAAGTACATGTGCAGGTACTTTTCTTTTCCCCGCAAGTAACTATAAAGGGAGTTTACAGAAATGTAAAACTGTTTAATCTAATTAAAGTAGATGACCGAATTTATTTAATAATTAGATTAATTATTAATTAGATGACCGAAATTAGCAAACTAAGAATGAATGGAAACTAATCCTATCCTCTGCCTTACAGACTAACTATTTACCACGTAATTGTTAAAGCATGTTTCTCAGATGTGGGGCAGATTCTCTCAGTATGATATTTTCAGCAATAGTATTAAGAGATTAAAATCTCCCATAGATAATAAAATATTAGTACTTTGTCAGGACTGAAAATCTATATCCTGGACTGAATTACTACTACTCATTCAAAGCAAATCTGATTCTATCCAATCAAAATAAATAGAAAGGCTCAGACAATGAAATTTACTGTTCTAAGTTACAGATATGCAGACATTTGCTTTTCTCTTATATTTTTTCTCTTATGAATTTCTGGCCTAAGTGCAAGCTATGCCAAATTCAAATCAAGTAACTGAAACTTGTTATGTATAGCATTGTAACCTGTTTTTTTTTTTTTACCTTACAACAATAGATACCATAACAAAACTTCTCGTTTCCAATCTTCCTACTTTAGATGATACTGAATACTGAATACTGCAATAGTTTTATAATTTACTTAGCACTACCCTCCATATTATATACAAGCTTCATGAAAAGAATAATTTTAGTTTCAGGGAACACAGTGGAATTCTGGAGTTCTGCATTAAAATTGACATATTTCAGCCCTGTGTATTTCTTCACCTCCCTGAATCTAAAGTGGGTAAGAGACGGAAACAAACAAAAAACCCAAAACCAAAACAAAGGTATTTTTCTAGCAGAGTCCTTCAATAGTTTTAATCCTCATTATATATTCATCTGCCTGCTTAACTCATGTTGCCTCATTCACTTGTAGTGATCTGAGGCTTAGAGAAGTTAAAGCCAAACATCTGAAATAGCAATGGTTTATTTCAGCATGCTGTTATGTCCCAGATTAGACAGAAGACCTCAATTCTTGGGCGCGACATGCATTCACACCACACTGATTTCTATTGCAGTTGTGATTAAGTCATTCAAGAAAACCAGGAACAGATTATATAGTGGACTTAGTTTTCAAAAAAGAGGGAGAGAATTCATTAAATCTTTTTTGTTAAAATGGTTGTTGCAACGGTAACTTCATTCTCAGCAGTTCAGAGGAATCTGCTAAAATGCAATGTACAGAATTTACAGAAGTTACAAAAACCAAGGTACATTTAAGTACAGCCTTAAAGCTTGTATTTTTTTTAACAGACTTGAACATCTTTGTTCTTTCAGAAGACTCCATGTACAGCTTCCTAGAAATCTAGTTATATCTAAGCTGATTTTCTCTTGTTTATTTTCCCCCCCTCCATGTTTCCAATGAATCTTGACATCCTTAAAGTAAGTGAAAAAAAAATACTGGAAAAGACTAACCAACACACGTTTAAAAGCGATCCTTGCAACCTCTAAGAGAAAAAGGTAACCAGAAGTATAGGAAAAAACCAAACCAAAACAACAAAAAAACCCACAAAAAGACCCACTGAAACAAACAACAACAAAACAAACAAACGAACAAAAAACCCCAACCACCACCACCTCAGGAAAAAGTCTTGGACTTGGAAAAGGATTTGCTGATTAGAGAGAATAAATGTGAGATGCCAAGTCAGCCAGAAGCATAACGGGACAGTAGTAAAATATGACACTGTATATCAGTATTCTGAAGTGTGACATCTCAAAACAAAAGGCATGGACACACTGCCCCATTTAGTCAATGTTCTGTTGTAAATGCCAAAATACTGACAAAAGACAGACTATGGAACCACACTGCTTCACTAGGTCCTCTTCCCTTTTTCCCTGAACTTTGGTGGACTTTACTATACAGGACCATGAGGGATCAGCTGAATCCTTGATCCTAGTCCCCTGCCAGTGAACAGCCACAGAGCAGATGCTTAGAATAGCAGGTCTTCCAAACAAGTTCCCCTGCCCAAAACCACCGACCACCACCCAAACAAAAACTCTGTATAGATCAGGAGACACTAAACACTTCACATGTCCTAAGAAAGCTTAACCATAAAATCCTTAAATTTAGAGCAAGATGAAAAAAATACAAACTATACAACACACAAAACTGCTAAACAGATTAGAGAACGGTTGAAAACACGTGCTTTGTAATACTTGCTCAATCTAACCTAAAAAAATCCCTTTTTGCCTTCATTTTGTCTGTATGGGAACACAAGCAAGCAACCTATCTCTTCTACCTTATAAATCACCAGCAAGTTAGATTGAAAGAAACTACACCTATGCTAATCACAGGAAAAAACTAAAAACATCCCAGAAACCAAACCCTTAAAATAATCCCTAAAAAAAACCCAAAACAACCTCCCCAGGGAAGGAAGTTCTTCCTTCCCCTGCAGTCAACAGAAAAGCAATAATTAGTAACTGCAGTCAGTGTCTTTAAATGTTTTAATGTTTTTCCTTGATAATGTTCTGTTGATTGAAGTTTTCCAAATTTAGATGCTCTGCTAAATGAGGACTTTGCATTTTGCAGTCAATCCTACAACAGGAAAACAACCACCATCCTGTGCAGCTATGGAATCCAAGAATATACAAACAGGAGCATTTGATTTGGTAACAGCATTACTCCTTTAGCATACAAACAACTACATACACTGAGGTAAATATAAGGAATGAGATATTAAAAAAGACACTACTTGCAATGACTGTATTATCTTACAGATTGACTAACCTTAGGGACAACTTGTGCTCTAAATCATTTACATATAGAAAATTTTCCAGATATCATTCATAAGGTTTAAAACTTATTCTCCATCCTGTCCACATACCCTCTCCTTTTCAAAATACCACACTCATCAAGGAGTGCTACATGAAAGATAGTGGAATCCTGTTGTGTCTTTATGCACTGTAATGGCTAACACAAGCTATGTGAAGAGCATGGACCTATTGGGAGCAAAATGAAAGAAGTAGGAATATTCAAGTGTTTTTGGTTTTTTTATTTAAACATTAAACTTAGCTTAACATCATCAGGGACTGTAGTTACAGGACAAGGGGTAACGGGTTCAAACTTAAACAGGGGAAGTTTAGATTGGATATAAGGAAGAAATTCTTTACTGAGAGGGTGGTGAGGCACTGGAATGGGTTGCCCAGGGAGGTTGTGAATGCTCCATCCTTGGCGGTGTTCAAGGCCAGGCTGGATGAGGCCTTGGGTGGCATGGTTTAGTGTGAGGTGTCCCTGCCCATGGCAGGGGGGTTGGAACTAGATGATCTTAAGGTCCTTTCCAACCCTAACTATCCTATGATTCTATCTGGAGATTTACTGGAAAAGGAGCTGACTTCAGCTAAACTCATAGGGGCATGAGATTAACATGTCCTACAGGTGCTGTATTATGGGTATAATGTAAGACATGGTCTTACTGCACTGCAGATCCACAGCTATGTGGAAACAACTTCAGAAATTAAGAGCTATCAAGGAATGTTTAGCCTGAAGGAACACTGTGATGGAGAACTAACAGCATCTGAATTTCACTCTCTTAAGATCCATAAAAGGACAGACAAAAGAAGGGATCTTAAAATGAAAATTAAAACAACACTTTCTAGCTTTTCAAGTTTCTCTTTTCTGACACATGAAGAACTCAGAAGCCACCATGCGCTTTTCAGATACGCTCCATATATTTCTATGGTATCTTACCAACACTACCACCAATAATAATAATAATAATAATGGCCCAATCGCATCCTAAAAACACAAGACACTTTAAATGTAATACAATATATAAGACTTACCTGAACATATCCCTAACCAGCCATCAAATGTTACTAGCCAATGAAATAGTTATATAAACACTCTTGGGTTAATGAATATGGTCAAAGGAATGTCACAACACTTTGGCTTGTAATAAAAATGCACCCTAAAAGCTTGTATCTGAAGTATACTAGTATATATAGTCTATACTGTTAACACTACATAAACGCAAAAGGGAAAGCAAAGAAATAATATCAATATTTGTGTTTTATACCATGCCATCTCAATACTCCATGTCGGTGTATAATTAGCCATTTTTGTTCAAGCAAGTTAATTTTAAGGTGTCATGTTAAGTAGAAAACAAACAAGTCATCTCACTTAATTTTGAATACCCAAATCACTTAGCACATTCACAAGGTGTCTCTCCTCCCAAATAACAGTTTTTGCTAAAGAAACCCCTGTTCTTTGCGTCTGTTATGTTCGGGGGGGGGGGGGGGAAATGGGACTCAACTATTATTAAACTGCATAAAGAATTTAAAATAAAATTGCACTTACATCATAACTATAGTCTGCATCATTTGTTACTGTCAAGTCTGCAAGGTCTCCAAGGCCCAGTACACTTAACAACACATCATCAGAACCCATAATAAATGACTTGCCTCCTCCAGGTGGAAACGTTATTGGCTCAGCTACAAAGAACAAAACAGTTTCTTTAAGTCTCAATGTAGTTAGTCAAACTGATGAAAAAGTGCATTAATTCATCACTTACAAACAAAGCAGAAACTCGTATGTGCTACATATTGCCCCAACTAAAAAAAGAGCGCACGAAGACACGCACACATGTGCAAACACACACACATATATTTTAAATACACAATTCTTGTATCATGCTTTGTCATTTGATTTTAATTTTCGACAAGTGACTTGACTGACATCACTTTACACTGCAACATCAAATGTACATCCCTGGTGTCCAAATTCTCAGCTAAATATTTCATTCACTACACCATGCATGCTACCTGCAAATAAATGTCTGCTTTATACTAGTCAAATATCTCTACTTGCATGTGTAAGTATTTTTTATCTCTCAGACTAAAGGCCTCCTGTAAAACATCTCCTCTACTTAGAAATTTTCAGATGATTAAAAAAATGAAAACATTTGTTATTCATGAATTCCCTCTCTCACTTTCTCAGCATGATTCTGGATTCTAAATTAGAATACACTCAACTGGTATTTATCTTATCTAGCTGTGCCTTCCCCAAATCAATGTTCATTCAGAATTCACATATGAATAATAAACTTTCAAATATGCACCCATATTCTTTACACTCCAACAATTCTGTATATGTTCTTCTATCCACAAATATCAGTTTAGCAGTAACGAATAGGAATCAAGGCTTAAAAATTGTAGTACTTTAGCATATTTTAGAAGCTGCTTTTACTTGTCAGTATTCCTTTCCATGCAAAAATTAGGTCACTTGTTAGAAGTAGAGTACTTACACTTTAGCTAAGTGTAAACTTCAGCTAATTGCAAAATTTGCAAAATAATATTTGATCTTTAAAGATGTCAAGTATGATTTAACTTGCTTAACACTTGGATTTCACTGATTTGGCAGAGAGAGTTATGGTTTCACTTTAATGCCAACCCTTGCTTCTAATCCTCTGAGAAAACCCTTGAAACTCAGAGAAAACAAAATTTCTGGATCTGAAAAACATCTATATCCTAAGTTTTGTCTTACAAAAATAGTTCCAAACAAGAGGACTAATAATTAACACATTCCTGTTTTGAACACGCATCTTTACTATTTTGTATCACCACTGTCTGAGTGGCAACTCTGTTATGTTCCACTCCAGATGAGGAAGAGTAAACAAGACCACATGTAAAGTTATAGTTGTCTGGCATCATTGCTATGGCTATGCAAAGAGGAGTCAGCCCAGCCAGATCAAAAAATCACTTCAAGAAGTAAAGCAGTTCTAAATGCTTAAGAACTATTGTACCATTAAAAAATACAACCTTATTAGCACACAACTGTGAGAATCTAAAAAAAAAAAAAAAATCACGTACGTAAGAATAAAGACTGCTGTTCCTACATTTACATAAAAAGAGCAAACAGTATTAATACCATGCACAACCATCTCTTTCTAAAACATTCATAATCCGTACAAAGGTCTTGATCCATCAGAATGCTATGTTAACAGTTCAAAATAGCTTACCATGCCCTTGTATGAATGTTACTTCATTTCCATTAATATTTTACTAAAACTCTCAATTTGACAGTCTATTCCAAACACTCATATTTCACAAAAAGCCATATTCTTAGAAAACACCTAGCTATTTCTTCTTGGGCTTTGGGCTTTTAGGGGGCGCATGAGGGCATTATCAAGTCATCCATGATTATTAGATGAAAATTTCCAAGGATTTATTTCTTACTGAAAATGTCTGAGTTGAGTATAAAAGGAGATACACACAATACTTTATGAGAAGCAAGAAATGAAATAACATCACAAACATTCTGTGGGTGAACTGGGGAAAAAAAAGGGGGGGGTATAGAAGAAACAAAGGGGAGTTTTAGGATTTTTTACTGTTGGTTGTCTTTAACATTGTTTGATTGGTTTTGTGGTTTGGGTTTGTGTCATGTCGTCCCCCGTCCCCCCCCATCCCCCCCCCCCTTCTTCTTAACTCCCACAGTAAGACTCCAATATTTTTATCTGGAGTTTCCAAAAACTTGCTACCTTCTACTGTCTTGACAGGGTCACAGCTTCTGAAATACAAGATTTCATTTACAAGTCGAACCTCCCAAGTCTTTGTAAGACCAGAGCTGCTGATCACTTGAGGAATGAGGCTCCTATCTGATCTTTAGGACAGGCCTCCAAGGTTTTAGCTCCTGAACTTGTCATACTAATTCTTTGTGAAATTCATGTAATTTGTCCTTAACAGATCAACTTTCATAAGAAAGCACAAAATGAACAACCATCACAGGAAAACACTACCACATTAAGAGTCTATATTATAAATCTATTTTTTGTATCTTTGTATGATAGATCTTTATTTGCATCAGAGATTAATATTCCATTAAAGCTTCAAAATTAATACTATCTGAAAATTAGAAGCATATTTCTCAGTATTAAAGGTGCCAATATGTATGTATAACATGTAATATAATTGTATTTTAATTTATTCGCACATTTCACGATTTTAAAACACGACCTATTTAAAGAAGTTTAAAAAATGGTTGCAAGCTGTTTTTATAAAAAGACGGAGAAGTTATAACATAATACATCTTTAATTGTGTAGCTACTAAAAATAAAGATCCATAACTCTGCATATCAAAACCAATGAATCAATAAATATATGTGAATTATGAATAAATTATTGAATACTTTTAAATATTTTTTAAAATCCAAGTATTTTCCTAACACACACACTATAGTATTATTTTTATAGCTTTCTGTATGTTTAACTGAGTTTGCAGTCTATAAATATAAAATAAAAATATATGTGATAGTACAAGTTTCTTCGTAGGTGAAAAAAATGCAATTATTAAATATTTGCTTGGCCAATCCTAATCAGTACTTTCCACCCTCAAGATCTTGATATATATAATTAAGTCAAAATCAAGCAATAGTATTTGTACAAGACTGGAACTGCTTTAACCTCCAATTAGTTATGTATGATTATATACGCTGCTGTCATCTACTATACAATAGGGACTTCTTAATCTTGTTTTCCAGAAAGTTAATGCATGGTACAGAAAAAGTACTTAATGTCTGAGGAATTAGCTGCTATTATACTGCTATTTTTTCACAGAATCATAGAACACCAGGTTGGAAGGGACCTCAAGGATCACCTGGGTCCAACCTTTTTCAGCAAAAGCACAGTCTAGATGACATGGCCCAGCATCTTTTTGTTGATCTATAGACTGACACCCCCCAACTACAGATACTAAAAAAGAAAAACAACCCATGAAAATAGTAATTCTCTGTACAATACACTGGATAGAGAATCATGCTGCAGTTGATTATGTTTCTGAAAGTCATGTAACATGGTGAAATGGAAACCTCAATTTCTTATGGCCAAACTAAAGTGTAACTATAGCATAACGATTTTTTTATCATACTAAAGCAGGTATTTGTGAGGAAAAAAAACCCCAAACCAATCCAACAAAAACCCAAACCCAAAGCAAACCAAACCCCACACCTTTAGAGGTTTAAAAGACACATTCCCAGCCAATTAGAACCATGGTTTACTGCCTCCTCCATCAAGGGGAAAAAAAAAAAAAAAAGAAAAAAAAAAAAGGAAAGTGAGCTTAGTAACACTTTGTTATCTATATGAAAACAAAATTATCAACCACCATCTCAGAACTGTAACACTTCAGAGTGCAGCACAAACCTTACGTACAGCCACAAGAACATTATGACTTGGTAACATTCATCAGCATAGGCTAGCATGTCCCACCACAAAAAACAAAAGTTGTCTGCAAAAACCTTAGCTTTTAAAACACAGCAGAATAAATAACTGAGTGAAAAAATGTATTTTATGATACTGAAGTGTTTGGCCTTGTTAACAAAAGACAGACCTAGAAGCAATTCAAAGGCAACACTTGTTTGCTTGTAGCTTTGCACCATACAGTACAGACAAAAACTCAAAAAGGCATGTAGTATTCAGAGTAGGATTTCTGATCAAACATCAAAATGTACATTCTAATATTAAATTTTAAGTTACACAGAAACCACAATTAGCAGATATTATATTCATACTGCTACTCAAAGAATAAAGCCCAAACTACACTATAAGCTGAAAACATATGAACACATTAAATACCATGATAATATAATCCTGAAGGCATCATTTATTTGAAAATAGTGTTGACAGTCTTTATTAGAAGTGCAGCAGAGTGTTTGTGCTACAGGAACCAGGCAATAAAAGTCAGTCCAAGTTTGGCATTGATTTCTTCATGAAGATTGTTTTGTCCAATGGTATTTTAAATTTAACATCTCTAACAGAGAAAACAGCTATATGACCTGTCCTTAACAATGTCCTTAACGAATGTCTGCATACCTCTTATGGCCTAAGAAAAAAAAAGCCCAAGACAGACTGAGGGAACTATAACTGTAGTTTCACATGCCCTTAATACCTTAACAAGGCTAAAAGGCAACCTAAAACACTACACCTAAATACAACCTACATGTATGTCTGCAAGTTTTAGCAAGTGTATCACCAGTAGGTTTTCCAATTGCAATCCACAGGTAAATTTGATACTGATTTATCACCTAGTCAAAGACGAAAAGGGAGGCAGTAGAAGGAGGGAAGACAAACACTTTTGTAAAATAACAGTTTGGAAGAGCAACAAAAAACCTCCCTGCAAAATTTCTATTTTTCTGCTTGCCTGGCAACAGGCATTTGTGGGCCAGGGTGAAGGAAGAATGAGGGACCCAACGTATTACCAGAATCAGTAATAACACGAATTCTTTCCATTTCCGGTATAGCTGATGTTATGCCAGGGCCTATGAGTCAAAGATCATCATAAAGAAGCCAAATCTGATTTCAGCTGAGTATTCTGAATGTGTTCCAACTAATGGTATTCTAATCTCAAAGTTAATAGAAGAAAATCACTCCCTCAAAACACTTAAAGCTGAATACAAGATTCTGGACTATTTTAGATAATAGTTTGCCACTAACTTCCATTGCCTAAGATAATCCTGAAATTGAAACCAATACTTCATAAAGAAACGGTGTCTTTGTACACTTGTGCATACAGACCAAGAAAATTTTTGAAAAGTGAACATTAAAGTTGAGAAAGAGAGACTAATGTGTGTCATAACTTATATAACCACTTCTAAATTTCATTTTAAAATGCAACCTGTGTATCAAATGTCAATACTCACCATTTTTCCTTTCTATAACACCCTATTTGTAAAAGGTTCTGCTAACAGGGAGGGTCTGCAAACAGGGATTTAAATAGTGAATATTTTCAAGACACACTGCTGTACATGAAGTTGTTTAAAAATACTTATGAAATAATGGTGAGTTACGAAAAGCCACAGAAACTGAAGCCACATTCTCATAAAACCATTTGGAAAGAATTGCAAATAAAATAATAATGTGGCAATGGGCAACTGCATTATCAAAGGGACAGTAAATTACAGCGTGTGCTTTCTGAAAGAAATCTCCTGAAATACAATAAGTAGCTGAATTTTTTGTACCTTCCTCTGCTCTTGCACCTTCATGATCAGTCATTCTAGAAGAGGGTGACCTAGATTGATTAATGACTCCTGAAGGGATGTGGGGTATCTCATCATCGCCCAGATCAGCTATCATGTCGTGAAGTTTTGTCCTGTTGACTCCTGTAAATTAATGTCAGCAGCAAAGATTCACTTGATTGCTACCGCTTGACTTGACTGAAGTCTAAAAATCCATTAAACTAATTAAACAAGAAATGGGACCTCCTTAAAATAAATACAATGCTTTGGGTTTGTCTTTGTATATTAAGAAAACTGATCTTTTGGAAATCAAAAGGAGTTAATACATCAAACCTGAAAACTACATGCAAACAGTTTGAATTCACTGAAATCAAAGAATAACTCCCTTGTGTTCTGTAGATATATTCTACAGTTTGCTGTAGGAGAGAAAAAAAAAAAAAAAATCATCTTACAGCCCTACTAAGAAGTCAAGCCAAGTATTAAAACAACATTAATTATTAAACGAAATACATATGAATTAAACATTTGCCAATAATATTACACATCTTTAACTATACTAAACAATTTGACACGGAAAAACAGTGCAAACAAAAATAAGCTTAAAAATGAGGGAAAAAGTACAGACAACTTTAACTGGGGTGCAACAAACAATTAACTTTCCCTGCTTTTGAATGGTATTTAAATTGTAGAAATTGTTTATTAAACACAAGAGCAAGAATGTTTCCATCATTTCATGGAACTGCAGATGTATATTACCCTTATTACTAGCATGCCTCTGGAAACAAAGCATACTGAATTATACGTGCATTATATTCATCACGTAGACACTAGCAAACAAAAATTGTACGATTTTTTTCTTTTAATTAATAAATTCATTCCTGCTTCCACCTTAGAGCTTGCATATCAGAACATCAAGCTTCAGTCATAAAGTGAAATTTCAGTGACAGAATCTCTTGAAAGAAAAAAAATCCACAACGATGCAAGACATAACCAGCTTTTAACCGCTGAAAGAGTCCTTCCTAGGACTGCAGGCAGCTATATTGCAGAACATTTAAAATGAAGTGTTTACTATATTTAAAAGGGCATATTAGAACTTACAAAATCTTCAAGTATATCAATTTTTTAGTAAAGTATGCATTAGGAAACCATTTCTCTGATATATACTCTGAGGTGACATGCACCATTTTTATTAAAAGGGAAATCAAAACTAAAGCAAAGTCTTTATTCTCAAAAAAGTAAGAAGGTAAACACTAATTACAGAAAACTTAAAAGCAGAACTGTTCATTTAAGCAGTTAAACACTAAAGCACCCTTTTTCAAATGATATCTGATCAATTCAATTTTCAGATCTTACTGACAAAAAATGGTTAAAATTCATGTGTTCGAAAATAACTATCCATCCATAACTGAATTCTCTGGAAATAATGGAGAATTCTTCAGAAAGGTATGACAATGGAAAATATTTCTGGAAGGAGAATAACAGCAGCAGAATATTATGCATAGCCCAAGAAGGATGCTTTGTAACTATTCTCATTAATACTTGCAGAACATTTTCATTTTGCCAAATATGGAATCCCTATACTCTTTTTTGTGTGTGTGTGTGTGTGTGTGTGTGTGTGTGTGTGTGTGTGTGTGTGCTTTTGATATTGTTCTTTTATAGAACACTTAGTATTCCAATTAAATCTATGAAGGCTGATACCCTGTCTGAGAAGAAAAATGGCTTCCAGAAGTTTCTCTTGTGCAACAGAACAGACTTCTTGAGTGGTTTCATTTCATTCTCATGTAGAAGTGAGTCTAGAAACCTGTGACCTCAGCTAACGATGTGAGTGTAAAATAATAAAAACAAGGAATGTCTCTTTTGCACCAGTCTTTTTCCTCCTCCCGCCCAATAGGCACTAGGCTGATAGGATTTCATTTCGAAGATACATTAATTATAGTCAGGAGGTGAAACCTCATAAAAATGGTCATTCTTAAAATAGCCAGGTTTCTACCAGACAGACCACAAAGCCTGCTTTTGCCTTTGCTCCAGCTGGCCGTAAGCCAGCCACCTACAGTGATCAGTAGCAGATACATTCTTAAAGATACTATAAGGCAATCAATAAAAGACATGATAGAAGTCATGGCTGGTACCCTAAGCTGTCTACTTTAACATACCCTTTGCCTTTCAGAAGAAAACCCATTTGTCTTCTCCAAGTCAATATGCATGAACTGCTCAAAACATGAATGGAAAATTATAAAAATGGCTTATACACTATTACTCAGACCTAAACCGTAAGCATCTTTTTGAGGTGCTTTTACACCAAACATAAGGGCATGAAAAGTTTGACTCAGCACACTCAAAAGTAGCTCCCCTGCTCTGCTACTCTGAGCCAGCCAGTCAGTTAGTATGTCACTGATTAAGGGACTGTCAGCCTCGCCTTTTAAAGTCCTTTGGTATGTCTAGCGACTTCTTGTCTTTCAGGTATAACCTCAGAACAGCCCTCAATTTATCACTCAATACAGAGAGAAACTTCTTTCAAGTTCAGAAAAGAGCAGCTACAGTTCCCAAGTTCTACGTATTTCACGCTGAAAAACGACAATATTCAAGACTGACGTAAGAAGGCATGGACCTGCTTGAGCGAGTCCAGAGGAGGGCCCTGAAGATGACCAGTGCGCTGGGGAGCACCTCTCCTATGAAGACAGGCTGAAAGAGTTGGGCTTGTTAGGCCTGGAAAAGAGAAGGCTCCAGGCAGACCTTATAGCAGCCTTCCAGAGAGGCTGACAAGAAAACTGAAGAGGGACTTTTTACAAGGGCATGTAGTGACAAGACAAAGGGGAATGGCTTTAAGCTGAAGAAGGGCAGACTTAGGAATTAGGTATTAGAAAGAAATTCTCCACTATGAGGGTGGTAAGACATTGGCATAGGTTGCCCAGAGAAGCTGTGGAAGCCCCATCTCTGGAAGTGTTCAAGGCCAGGTTGGATGGGGCTTTGAGCAACCTGGTCTCTTGGAAGCTGTCCCTGCCCATGGCAGGAGGATTGAATTAGATAATCTCTAAGGTCCTTTCCAACCCAAACCATTCTATGATACTGTGCCATCACCAGAGAGGCCTGTGCAGATTTCTCCTTTCAAGCAAGTGCAAGCATACCTTTATATAATTGTTGAATTTTCTTAAATGTTACAAAAAGACTTTTAAGGATAAGAATGTGCTGCCTCTGCATAAGCAGCTATGTTCAAGGCACAAACTAGATGACTGTGTTTTATCCACAAGACTAGAAAAACAATGCAAAAAAACCCCTCTCAAAACAGTAAACATGAACCTATTATGAACAAAAGCAAAAAACCTACAGTCCCATATCAATTTATCCACCTTCAGAGATCAAAAGCAAAAAAGGTAATTGAATATTCAGTGCTGAAAAGACATAGTCTGAGAAGCCGTAAGAAGATTTCTGCTAGCTCTGAGATGTAACAGCCGAAGTCCGAATATAGCACAGGGATCCTTCTATATTAACAGGTCTTGGTAATAAAAATGGTAAAATCAAAATCTGTTTTCATGCCTATTAACTATTATACTGTATTTCCAGAAAGCAAGGCTAGCAAAGTGAATGGGACAGTGTTTTGTAAATACAGAAAAATTACACTGAGGGAAAAGAGTAGAAAACTAAGAAATCAGAAAAGTTTCAAGGCAACTAAGGAAAAACAGTAAAAGGATCTTAATTTTAACAGTGATGTACACATAACAATTTAAGGCATGAAAACTACTCTTCAAATTGCTGAGAACACATTGTGCTGACCTGATAGTACAAAACCAGATATGCATCATATCCACTATTATGTTCTGAAAATGTGACAGACTGTATTTGAAAAAGTCATCCTCTGATTTACCTGCCAAAACTGTTCTTACCAAACCTGGGCAAGGAGCATATTACTGTAACAGGTAAGCCTGATTTTATAGAAAACAAACCAACTCCTTACTTATCACAATGAAGTCCAGAATAGGTTGTAGTTGGTTTGTGGGGTTTTTTGGTTGTTTTATTTGTGCTGACAAAAGATGACCTAAATTAAGATGTTCCACACAAAAGAAAATACATGAATGCAGACTACAGAAGTATCAAAATAGAATGAAAACTACTTCTGCTCACTAACTTATCTCCCTATATTTGGAATGAAAGTTACTATACCAGGGCCAGGGCTATGAAGATTCCATTATGAAAAAAACAGTCTAAATGCAAATTATGCTAGTTACCAGATGCACATCCAACAAAAGAACCTGTCAGAATGTTTGCTTTATTATGCTGTCCTCAAAGTACTGGAAGAGGTGAGAGTCAACACACATTTATTTGATCTTTTTGATGATATATACTGCCATGCAGATAAACTCTTGATATTGCTCAAAATAAACTGACAGAAGTCTGACAATACACTGAAAAGTATGAGATGAATATTCAGAAAGAAGTTCACGAATTCTTATAGATAGAGAAGGCTTTCAACATTGAGTCTCAGAATGTTGTAAAAAGCTGAGAAGAAGTAGTCTAGGAATCAAATAAATAGAATTTAAATAAATGTGCCCAACCTTAAAAGCATAATTTTACTGTGTGCAAATTCAATTAGCTCAGTAATTTAAAGGCCAAGGTTTAATCAGAAACTATTATCATGAATGTGACACAAGTGCAGAACCCCACAAACCACCCTGTGAGGCTACAAGAGCTCAGGGTTTCCCAAAGGAGAATTTAAACCCCAAAACGCAAAACAGTGACTTACATGACCTCACAGCATGGTGACACACAAGTGTCTCCTAAACACTCTTATATGAACATAAGCAGTTTTAAAAATTACTTTAGATGACGAAAATTTTTCCTTTAAATTTTGATAGTGGAATACATATTGTCAAAAGACAATATATATTAAATAATAATTGATGGCCAGCATGTCCCACCATTCATGGTACAAAACTTAATGTTACACTGTTCACAGCAACTGTGGGAAAGTGGACAGGAAGAAAAAGTTTGATCAATGTTGCAAAGTTTTTAATTTTCCAAAAGGACACTTTAGATAGAATAACTACTATTTATTTTTAAACAAATTGTCACAACCAATTCAATTGGCACTTTAGACCATTAAAATGCCCATTTTTGACAAAGTACTTATTTCTGATGGGCAAGAATTATGCTCCTCTTCAGGAATTTTAAGATTTACAGAGGAAAAACAGAAGTATGATAGAAAAACAAAAAGGTGATAGAAATTCTTGACTGCACAGCAGCCAAGGAAACAAGTGCAGGCAAGAAATCCTCTCTATGCAAGCCTCTATGCAAACTTCCACTACAAGAAGTTTGGAAGCCTAAGAAGAGTCTTTCATATAATTCATAATCCTAGAACAACACTAGTCCCTGTTTTACAGATTCTTTTACCTTGCACAAGCCAGAAAGTATGAACTATGTGATGGTGTGGGTAAGAAGAGATAATCAAAAATTCAGTTTCTAGATCTTTCTGTATGCAGTAACCTAAAGACAATTTTTGAGAGAGAACTGCAAAAATACCCTAAATAATTATTTTTTTTCCTCCCAGAATTCAGAACATTTGCTGTTATTTTGCAGCAACTGTGCTTCCAAAAATGTGAAATTTCATAAGAAAATTTCAAATAAGTCTATTTTAGTATAAAAAGGAAATTTCTAACCCTTCACTTCATGTGAATTTGGTGCTGATTTACATGTAAAATGAGGATACCCAAAAACTAGGTGAAAATCCTTACTTCAAAGCCCTTCTATTTGTGTGTTTGTGTACGTGCAAGTCATGCAAAATTGCTGAAAGATCAACATGCACTGAATTTTAATGTTAGATGTTACAAAGTAAATACAAATCTTAATTACAGAATTCTTCATGAAGTGTTATACTTTAATTATCATTTAATATAGTTAGTATATATTCACAAAACTTTTCAAATCAAGAAAAAATACTTTTACTAAACACCACCAGAAACTGTTATAATATACTTTCAAAATAAACCCACTGCAATTAAGGGAGCTTCTCTAGAGTGACACTGATTTACTAACACGATGTCCACTAAGAGCTTGGTATAGTTAATAACAAGTTACAAAGACATTTTTACCAGGTACTTTGATACTGAAGTTTGGTTTCAGTTACATAGTTCAAACGGGTCAATTGGTCTGAAAACTCTTTAAGAGTACCGGGGTGTTAATCAAAACATGGTAACTGCACAGAAGCAAAGGGCACCATAAAATAAAGATTCTATCCTAAACAAATACACAGAGTTCATATTTACATTAAAAGCATTTTTAGAATTCTCAATGCCTTAGATTGTAAAAATAATGACAAGCCCATAGATAGCAGTTATAGCTTGACTCAAGCTCATGTTAAAAAATACCACAGTATCATACTTAAAAGAAGCAGATAAAGTTTAATTCTTTCAGAAAACATCCTAGAGTAGGAACATCCTCAAAATGCAAGCTGTTCACTATTTTCACTCTCATATATCAAAGCATTTAGCTCTCTCTACCTATTTAACCTTAAATTTTTATGTTTTCAACATTTCTCATCTAGGAAATGGCTGTCAAAAAGTTTTGACATATCCACATTCAGCAGGTAGAAAGTTAAAGTTGGTTGCCCCCATTACAGAAAATGATGCTTAATAAAAAAAAAAAACAAAAAAAAACCAAACAAAAAAAAAAACCACCACAGAACTTATGTGGAGAAAAAAAAAAAAAAAAGAAAAAAAAAAAAAAGGTCTTCTACATAAATAGGCAAAAAAGCGTTGCATTACAAGATTCAGAATCTCCACTTACTCTTTACCCCTTTCTTCCCCTTTCGTTCCTTCTTGTACTGTTCCTTCAGTTTACTTATTAGTCCCTGGTCTACATCCCAAACCTCAGCAGTTGGGGACAGGTCATCTTTGTCTACATGCAGCACATTATTAAAAGAAAAAAAAACAGCAATTGGCAATGCAAGCTGTTGGCGATTTACTATCATAGCTGTATAAGAGCATTAATAAAAGTTCTTAACAAATCTTTACTTTAAAGGTGCAGTCTCAGTTTTAAATTTACAAAATACTGTCTCATTTCATACAGTATTCCAAGGCACTGTAAAATATCAGTTACATATTTAAAAATTGTATGTTAATTTGTTACTAAGCAGCAAACAAATTAAGTTTCATACGTAACTGTTTGTTAGATACTTCAAAATGCATAAAAATTCATTGGTGTTCAGAAACGATTACTGCATCTTTAGAAAAACAGTGTTAAAAAATTATTCAGCCAGTGTTTAATAAGCAAATAAAACTATTCATGCTATATCTCATGAAAATGCAAGCTGATTAAGTCAGTGCCAGTGTATTCATGAAGACCACCATGCATCCTTTCACACTCATTCTACATGCACAAGAAACAAACCTTGGTCCTATATATAACCAAAGAAACTAGTCTATAAATACAGCTTTATATATAAAGTAATTCACATAGGTGAATAAATTGACATCCCACTGCATTCCAGCAATTAAATTACAATTAGCAGAAATACAACATTCCACAGCAGTTTCAGAAAACATGTCTTTTTCTGTTTGATGAATATTACAGAATTAAATATTCTCCAAGAAAAGCTGAGTCTCTACTTTTCTAAACTATCCATCTCAAACATTTCTGGAAACAGAATTAACAGAAGGATAAACTTGTTTCTAAGACAAGATAAATGTACCACTTGCAGAATCACTTTGGCTGTAGCCAACTAGGCAGCAACCAAACTTTGTGTGCCAGTTCAGCTTATACTTGTAAAATCTTTAGCAAGAAAAAACCTCAAATAACTTAGTTCATCAGTTCCCAACTTCCAATCATACCTACAATATTAGTGTTTCCATAAAAGAGCTACTTTTGAAGTTACAAACATTACAGTAATAGAAGTGCATAAGAGGAGCCATACACAGCAGAAACAAAGAAGCATGCATTTAGGATGGAAACCAGTAGGAGTTATTCCAAGTACATGTTTCATGACAAAACATGACAACAAGTAAGAAGATATCCTAGGATACTGATGCATCTACCATCATTCAAATAGGGCTGACCAATGACAAGAAGAAACATCTTGATCAAAGAGACGGAATATAAGAACAGCAAGCGTGGCAAGGGGATGAAATGGGCAGCTTAACGGTGGCAAAGTCCCATGAGCAGTACACAAAGAACTGTTGAGAGGGGAATGAAAGAATAAGATCCTACACCAAATGGCAGTTACAACTACCAAATCACAAACACAAAGACCTCAATCTTTATGACTGCAGGGCTAAAACACTGACGGAGAATTGTGATTAGTCAGAATATACAAAAGACACAGAAAGGTAAAACCGAGCCTAACCAAAAGAAGGAAATTATTAAAAAAAGCAAAACAAAACAAAAAACCCCCCACAACCTAAAACCCAAGGAAAGGAAATTCAGTTAAGAACAAATAAAAATAATAATTAAAAAAAAAATACCAAAGCACCGTTAATTAAAGGAAAACAATCAGCTAGGTTGCAGCATTGCAGAGAAGAAATGGGGAATTAAACTGAACCAGAAGCTGACCATACGTAACAGCAACGTAATGCTGCTGTTAAACAAGCAAAACCCACCCCAAAACAGCCCCAAAGCCACAACAAAACTGTCTGGCATATTTTTAAAGATGTGGAATATTAGTGTACTGATACAGGAGTAGTCCAAATAATTCAGTGGACAATTCTGGTGATGACAAAATTGAAGGAACATGTCCAGTCTGTGTTCCACACCAGAAGTTTAGAAAATGTCTGCAGACTGCAAAAGAAACAGAGCATTAAATATCAAGACAAAGGAACTGGGCTCATTCAGTCAACAGAAAACAGGAAAAATATAAGCTTGCAAACATAAATACTGAAAAACAGTGCTATCAGCTGCTGAATTGTAGGTTGTAAATAGAAAACTAGATAAAACACTAAAATTGATTAACCAGAGAGGCTGTGAAATCAATTTCAATGAAGATTTCTAGAAAATCTAAAGCCAGCAGTGTGTTTCAGGTATGCACAGATGTACTTAGCTATTTCAGAACAGAGCTGTAAGACCACCTCCATAAATACCTGTAGTTATGAACTTCCTTAAATTGCCTGTAGTGTTCACAGCCCACACTAAATTGACATCAGGACAGGGCAGAGGATCTGGGATGTTCACTAGCCAATAGTGCTTGGCTTATTTTGTTTTTTTAAGATGCCTCCCAGAGTTCTGGGCACAGTCATTCTTTAAATCTTTGTCCATCTGTAAACAGAACTTTGCCTTTCATGATGAGAAAAATTCAGTGATGAACACAGTCATCAAAATTTAAAATAAAAAGATTATATAATACATAACATCTGTACTAGGTAACAATATGTATTCCTGTTTGCTTAAGCAAGCACACGTTCTAAATGCACTTTTTTCTTGATGATACTGTACCACCAAAAGGCCTTTAAAAATTCTTTAATCCAAAAATGAACATTCCTTTTTTAGCATGCTGCATACTTTAATCCTTTATTTAACACTGTTTAAATTTACTTGTTTTTCACTATTTTGAAGGCAAGCTGTTCTTAAGTAAAACATGTTGCGTGACAGGACACTTTAAATCACAATGTTTGAAAATAATTTAAGACTCAAAGTATATTAAATGAGGCACCTACAAAAACAGAATGTGTTTCTAAAAAGCAGTATTACAGGAAAGCAAAATCAAGCAACCCAAACTTCCACACTCAGTGGCTGGTTTGCAGAAGTCTCCAGTAGAAAATATAACTATCAAATTTGGCAATGAAACATTCTAGCGTGTCTGAAATTAGACCTACAGATAATACTTTGAAAATTACATTCTGACAGTAATAATAAAGCAAGACTAGGCAATAGGTCTAGAGGCTAAACACCAGAAGTTTGGTTTCCAGATACTAAATAAAAGCATTATAAAGAAATACACATGTAAATATTTACATTTTTTCAGAGAGCTTAAAACTTTGCAAGAGTAAAAAGTGATAGAAGGATGACAATGACAGGAAAACTAAAACAGGAAATAAAAAAAAAAAATGCTAAGAAGAAAACAGAAGAACTACTTACATTATGAAGTATGAATTTTAAGTGAAATACTAACATTGAAGTTCCCTCTCAAAAAATAAATGAATAAATGGATGGACCTGGAGATTTCAAGTTTCAGAGAGCTCAAAATAATGTAACAGGCTAAAATAAACTGGTTTAGGCAAAGTATTATTTTATTTTAGAGGGTGTTTCAGTGAGACAATACTTGTAATGTTATTTTTGATAGGTAATAATGAAGCATTGTCTTTAAATATTTCAAATTTACATACTGATCTTTAAAGAAGTGACACTTAACGCCAAGACTGGATAGATTATATCCTTAAACATCCATTTAAGGAAAGAGCAGCTGTACTGAAATCAGTGACATACTGTAGTATTGCTACTACACAGTTAGAAGTATGTCTTCCGACTCACTATTTAAACAGTTAGTACAAATTATGTAATTAATTTATAAATATTGTCTTCAAATGGCAAAATTTGAACACATACTTTTACAGATGAAAGCAGCTTTATCTTTATTTCCTCCTCCCCACTTCCTTGTCCCAGACACAACTGCTTTGGTAACAACAGAATTACTGCAGTTAAACTAGCTGTCACAAACAAAGCTATCACTAAGTGTGTACAAGCTCCTAAAATGCTCTGAGTTACTTCTGAGCTCACTTAAACTGTAATAAAAGGCATTTAAACTGCTCTCTGAAAAGCGGGATTGGTTCAATTTGATTTTTAAAAAACATTCTTAGATTTTATTTTGAAGTTTGGGACAGTTTTTAACCAAACTGCTCAAAAACAAGTTTGAAAAAACGTAACTTGCAAAGCAGCATTGCAAAATAAAACAGAATCCTCCACATTCTGGGTAACTACCTAAGAAGATGACAGAGACAGACAGTAACCTTGGAAAGGAATGACTTGGTATATCAATCAACAAGCTAGTTCAGTAAGTTTCAGCAGTATGCTCTGAAAAAACAGATAAATCTTTGACTGCATGAATTATAGCATCAGGTCGTCTTTCCTTCTACATAGAACAGTGGTAAGACTGATGCTAGACCCAGAACTTTGTGCATTACTACACATTTGAAGTGATGTTGCAAACAAAGTCAAAACCTTGGCTTCAGAGCCTATGAGACCTTCTATACCAAGAGATTTGCCTGTTTGGCTAAATAAAGCTATGAGCAAGAAACTAATCAAGTAACATTACCTTCAAAAGGGGAACACCACCAAGCAACTAAAATACTTCTAAAATTGGATAGGTATTACCAAAGCTAAAGGTAACAGTTACTTTTCAGCTTCATCTTCCAACTAGAACTAAGACTGAGCTTTAAAAATAAAGGTGACTAAATCCTTCGATACTAATTTCCAAGAAGGAATGCTTTCTAATCCCTGGTACCTCCAAGATCAAGACTGGGTGATTTTCCTGGAAGATGTGCCAGTATTCTGATTCCTGAAGGTCTTTATGTTCTCTTTGCTCTACAAAGTGTTTATCCAAGTATGACAAATTCATTGTCCCAATGACAAAATGGTCAAGATGATCTAGTGACATTTTTTGGCCTTACAATGAAAGACTTAAGAGTATGTAACCACAAAATTGCTTTTACAATGGTTCAGATGGTCAATTTCCCACTTTTAAGACAGACATGAATTATTTTGTTCAATATTCTTTTTCCTGTGCAAATTCTCTCCCTCTTTCAATTTCTTCTTTTGAAACATGTAAGCTCCAGGAGTTTCTGACTTAGCATAGTTTGTTTCACATCAAATTATTAACTTACTTACTTTTATTATCTACACTAAAGTTATGCCAGTACAACAGTACTTTCTGATTCTACAAATGCAAGCCACATTAGCAGTAACATCTAAAAATCTCAGCCAGAAAACCTAAATATACTAATTGACCGTTTCTAAAAGTACACCGAAGAAATCTATTTAACTTGAGCACAGAAAGTTTAAAGCTCTTGATCAGAAAAAAATATGCAAAAAAGAATCTAGATATGAAAGCATATTTAATTCAGGTACAAAAATATTCCGAATTCTAGTTTTTCTTATTCAGGAAGTAAAATATTCTATTTCAATTTTGGAACGAAGACCAAAACCTGAAACAAACGTAACTAGAATTGTATTTGTGGCAACTACAACAGCACATATACGTATGTATAGACACAAAAGTTTCAGCATCCGGTACACTACTAAGCAGCAGCAATTGATCACTGCAATCATCCACACATCCACATCATCTTAGTAGGTATTGCAACTCTTGTGCACTATCATGAACAAGATATTTATTTCTAAAAGCTTCTGTTAGCATCTTACCCCACTCTGTTCCATCTCCTGAACTTCGAGCTTCTCCAGCTCCCTCACCATCTTCAGCTGTCACTAAAAAATCAAATTCTTTCAAAGCTTCTTCAGTATCGGGGTCATCTGTAAGGTCAGCAGCTAAACCTTCATTACCAATCTGCAAGCAGATAAATGTTTTTTCTGCATTTGAATCATGAACAGACTTTCTACTCAAATATTTAGAAACAATATAGATTGCTCTCTCCAAGTACCTAGTTTCAGGGGAAAGCATTTTTCAACATGAAATGCAGAAAAAGATACACAGATATAGTCAGATCTAAAGCTGCTTATTTAAAAAAAAAACAGAAAAAAAAAAGCAGCGCAGTGCAGTATAGTGATCATTAAGGAATCAAAAGAACACTAACAACAAAAACAATCCCATACATCCCAATCTTTAAAACCTATCAACTGGAAAATTTTGTTTTTTCTTGCAACATCAGTAGCTCTGCAGAAAAGCTTTACGTAGGAATTGTGCTTTTTACTGATCCAGAAGCCTTTTTTCCTTTTGCTTTGCAGTTCTATTTCACTGTTAAACATAAGCTTGCAAAATACATTTTCTTCTGAAAGTATCTTTTTACTAGTCCTACCACACCATCTTAAACAAAAACCACCCCGCATCAAGACATTAGTGAAAAGTTTTCTTTTATTCTGCAGGTGAAGAAAATTTCCACATGGGGCTATGTTTCTATAACTTGGACAATACTCTCATCCTTTCGCAGAAGAAAACAATTTTAACAAATGATGCTTATACTTTCTATAAAAAAACCAAGCTTTGTCAAGAATTTGAAAAAAAAAAAAAAAAAGAACAACATAATGCCTTCATATCTGCTTGGAGATTTACTCATCAGATAATCTTTTCATCACATGATCTACTGCCTTAGAACAAAAAAAATTCCACTCATTGACTGCTTAATCTGTTTACCAAAAGTACAAGTTAATACCAAAGGTATGGTGAAAAACCCTCCCTGACAAGTCAAGTTCGGAGATTAAGACTTGTGTCAAGACAAGCTAACGCTGCTATTTAGGAAAATCTAATGCAGCCACAAGGGTCATAATGCTACAGAAAACTCTACTGAGAAAAAAGTAATAAAACTGTGAGTACAGTGTTCATAAATAAACCTCCTTACATGAAGAAACCCCAATGAAAGAGATATTCTTCCAGTACAGGAGGAATATACCTAGGAAAGTACAGGTAAGACAAAATTGCTCACAGAATGGAAAACTAAAAAGGAAAATAAACCAGAACAAAAGGAAAATAAACCAGAACAAAAGGAAAATAAACCAGAACAAAACTACTGGAGATTAAGTCTCTGCCAGGCTCTTAAAGTATTTAATAAAAAGCAGCATAAAAAGAAGAATTAAACAAATATTTGAGATGGAATTTTTTTTTTTTTTTTTTTTAGATTACTAATTTAGTTCCTTCTAAGAAATTGTCCCTACCTCCTCCAAAATTTGGAAAGGACGCACACTGTATTGTGCTAAATTTGCTTCATAAAGGCCCTCAAAAGTATGCAGAGAAGCTAGGATGGCCAATCAGTTACCTCTTTCAGCAATTAATTCACATTTGCAAACAAATAATGCATTAACTAAACTACCAAATTTACCAATAATGCATCTGTTTACAATCCATTCAGATAACAAAGATACAACAACATTTTAACATTATAGTCATCTGGGAAAAAAAAAAAAAATCCCTTTTTAAAGGGGATTTCAGATCTACATATATATAAAAAAAATAATCTTTTACTTTGTGTTTCTTATTTATCCGGTGCTTTTCTTTTCCATCTGCAATATCTTCTATCATGTCACTCTCTTCTTCTTCATCACTATCATCTGCATTTTCTAAGAAGTTAAATGTTTCAAGAACATCACCAGAATTCCTACATAAATAGAAACATTAAGAGAGAATTCATTTTACCTGATGAAGAGGTTTTAGACGATTAATCAGATTAAATGCAATTGCTACCTAACAGCTTAAGAGCTTTAAAACAAGCAAAACAACAAATGTGAAGAAGTTTCTAAAGCTGCCCTAATTCCTTATTGCAGAAGCACCACTCAACTGAATCTTTCCTTAAAGTAGTAACTCCAAAGGGTTATATGACAAATTCAACTTCAATACACTACATATTTTCCTGTATATATATATAATACACATATACATATGTAATACAGATACCTATGTTCCTATGTATAATCAATTTCACTGAAGTTCATAATCATTTGTAGACAGTTACACCCACACGTGTTCAGAGACACTACAGTTGAAAGTTCAATATGAACGGCACATATCAATGACGAAGAAAAGCAAACTTCAGGCATTTCTTATCCCTTCACTTACCTTTTGATTTCCTGTCCCTTTTGTTTTGATGAAGGAGATTCACCCCCATTGAGGATTTGCTCCAAGTTCTTTGTCTCTACTGAACCATTTGGTTCCGAATTGGAGAGCCCAAGCAAAGACCTTACTCGCTGGGAGCGTACGTCCAATATTGTATCTGTATAACCTACTTCCTGAAGATACCTAGAGGCATTAAAAGAAAAAAAGAGGAAAGGGAAAAGGGAAGAATTTAGTATTGACTGCTAAAAACTAGTACCACTATTATATAATGGGAAAATAAGCTTCGCTGTTAATCCATTTCATATGGAAAACCTTACTCTATGCTGCCTACAGCTCAAGACTATGAAGTTCAGAAAAACCAACCACGATTTATCCACCTCAATTACTGTGTTTCATAGAGTAAGTATATACATATACAGCTTGTACTTCATGGAAAAGCTTGAATACACCAATATTCAACAACGTTACTTACTGTCTCAGTAACTGTCTGCCTTGCTTCCAGGTCAGTTGGCTATTTTGAGGTACTGCGGGAACCTCCGTATCTTTGGTTTCTTCTGAAAGATACAGTGTCATAGTTGGGTGGTTTTGTTTATTTGAACTCAATTTACTTTTTACAAAATACCAATGAAACTAAAAGCTTTTAAATTAGATGCAGTGGTTTTCAATTAATTTTTCCCCTAATTCTTTGCTGAAGCATCAGGCAAATAATTGAACAGAATCACTGAAAAATCCTGACCTCTTATACGCAGAAAAGTAACCAGAAAAATATTTAACTTGTACATAAAAGAATGTGTACTGAAGTGTTACTGCTAAGAAAACAGGCTATATCTCTTTCACAAAGCAGAGATGCTTAGAAAGAAACATAAAAAATACAGTTCAAATAAATGAAGTAGTGACATACATCAGCATTTGGAGAAAACTAACATGTCAAGTTTAACAAATTCCATCAGTTTACTATCAACAGTTAAAATCTAGAACCACTGTATTTTTACCATGGTAGAGATTATAAAACATAGCACAATCTAAAGTTTAAGGATTTTAACTTTTAACTTACAATGCTTTTAAACAGATGGGAAAAATCCCATCAAGCAAGAAATATGAATCATAATCTCTAGTTTCAATTGGCTATGAAAGCACTTCTAAAACAGAAGAAAACAAACAAAAAAATGGGGTTGGGAATAAAGACCTACATTTCAAGAGAAGCTACATGCAATTCTGCTTATTAAATAGTCTAATGTTGTTATGAAAAAATCCTTTCCTATATCTGCAGTATTGTTACGAGCAAAGATGTTATGATCAGCTTGATACCTACATTGCAAAATAAAGAGGTACTCCAGAGTACCAGTAAGAGTAGTCTGGTTTTTTCTCTTCGGACTTTTTTTTTTCCTTGATTTAAGATAAAACCAGAAGCTCTGCAACACTTTTTTTCCCCCGCAAGCCAATGCAGTACAACTTTTTTTCCTCATTCTTTGAACATTAGTATCCTATAAAACCACCAAATACCAACAGTATTTCTTATGTTTATTCTGCACTTACGCCTTCCTTCCGGATGGATGGCAGAATGAGAAAAAAAATAGTAAATCCTTCAAGAAGGGCTATTATCAGAAATAATGAGAAACACCAGCTAAATAGGAATTGTATAACCTCATTTAAAGCTGTCTTTGACATTCAGAGCTCTTTCAAAAAAGGTCAATTAATTCTGATTTTCAGATCAAACAACACGTAATCAATGTCAAACCTTTCCCTGAGATCTTCTCTAACACACCTGGGGATGGGGTGTGAGGAGACTGAAAGCTGCAATAAACTGAGCACAGCAAAAATCTAGAACAGCACATAAACACATAACACTGAAACAGACTATTGCAAAAAAAAAAAGTTACCTGAATCAAAAGTTGGCATTTTCAAGTCACCTTGGTTCAATTCTGTGCCATATTTTAATTTATGGTATTTTGCCCTGAAAAAGCATGCAAATGTTTAAAAAATTAGCGTACGATGCTCTTATCAGATCATAACATTCTACTATTCCTATTTAAAACCATACTAACAACATAATTCATCCAAACAAAACTGTTGTGACCATTACTGTATCATACAATTATTTCTAGTTTTTCAAGAACACAGTTTTGAAACAACTTACAGATGAGGGTTTAGTATGTTCTCCAATAATTTGTTTTTCCATGTGTGTGTGCTACTATGAGAACCTTTCAAGAAACACTGGGTTCAAGTATTTAGCAGAGATTATTTTTGCTGCTGTAGCACTGTCATAGCTAGCCAATCCCACTACAATGAATGAACATCATATTTGCGATTCCTGCCTTTTTGCCACCTTCAAATTCCTCTTCAACTGTTCTCCTGTTCTGTCTTTGCTTACGATAAAGATCTTTCCCTCTGAAGAACCATCCTGGAGTGTAATTTCCTTCATCACATGTATTCTTTTCCTGATTTTTCTCTTCCTCATTGACTAAAGGCTCAGCTTCAGTCCACCAATGCAAACATGCCCCACTCCTTCCCATCTCCTGATTGCTGAGCTTCTAACCTCTCCTTCTTCATCACTTTTTAAAAATCACTCTTCATGATACTATTTCCAGGCAGGTATGCATGAGTCTTCCAAATCTTACTCTGTACCCACATTGCCTACCAATATGCCTTCAGCTCCCTTTACCTTCAGGAATACCACATGAACTATCGACACCTAAATCCTGGAATTCTCACTCTTAGATATTCCAGTTTGACTCTGGCCTTGTAGATCATTTGCAACAACACTCAAAATCTCAGGGAAGAGAACTCTAGATCTTCTGCAGTAGAGCCAAAGTGAAATAACTCTGTAAAAATGTAAGCAGCCACATTTTAAGGAAGTCTCTATAAAATATGACTGTCTTCATAATTCTGTATTAATATTTGACCAAATCTTTAAGAATAACTAAATCTAGCTTCCACCAATCTTGGAGACTACTCCTGAATATGAAACTTCCTGAGAAATAATGGAGTGTATGGTGGGTGGACAAAATGAAGGATTTCCAACAGATCTTCTCAAATAGCTGAGCCACTGCTGTAAGTTTTTTCCAAATGGAAGGTAAAAGTTCATCTCAAATGCTGCCTGACGTACTTGATGGTACAGCAGATCTTCTAAATTACAGAAGTTTCTGCTAAACTTGCAATTAGGCACAGTCTCATTAACAAATGGTCAGTAGATGGCACTATTGACCCTCTATAGTAAGATAAAATTCTGCATTTTGTAGCAATTATAACAGAAAAAACTGAGGCTCCTGAAAAGTAGGTACTTGTGTGACCTAAATCTGACTGACTGCCAGTTAAACAATAATAAATTATTTGTTAATATGTTCATGTTTCATTCATGCACTAGTAAGACTGTCTATCCTAGGTGTTCTCTTTAAACTGAGACACAAAGCTTTGTTCCACATTATAATAGGGCAGTGTTCCACCAAGCTCTCCAGATAAAGTGCACATGCTATGATTTATAAAGTACTGTACATTTGGTTTAAAAAAGAAACAAGCAAAAAGAAAATAATTAAGAAATTGTGACATTAAATAAAGCTGCCAAAATGCATTTGCTTAATTCATAAGTGAAACCAATAAAGCACTTTAATTGAAAAGCCAACATGTATTTGTTCAATTCAAGCTGTATGAAGTACCATTTAGGAGCAGTTGTTCTACTCTGGAGCTACAATTTCAAAATAATAATTAAAATTCTGCTTTAATTGTTCATTAGAGAAGATAATGATATATCTGATCTAAAATTACACCAATGACTAGCCACTACAAATAAGCCAAACTACTGATGCACTTAATGAGATCAGTTCTTCCACACCAACTTCTGTTTTACAGTAAGAAATTAATTTTATTAAATTCCAATAAGCTATATCTTTGCACATGTATCCCTTTCTGTATTGTCACACAATCAAGGGTAATTAGTACGTATCTTAAAAATTACTAGCAAGCTACATAGTTGTTGACAAGCCAGTGACATTATGCTCCCACAACACATAGTAACTCAACTCTACAGAAGAGGCGTATTTTGAATCCTTTGAGTATTGATTGATACTCTTCTAAGACTAGGTTTCTACTAGTGAAAAAGTAAAAGGAGGAGAAATAATGCCCTATACCGATTTAACTGCCTGCTATTTAGCTGCTGAATCCTACCACTCATTTGCAAGGATATAAGGCAGCACCAGTCCAAACCCCATAAAGTCAAAATATAGCCACAGTTTTATGAACTCAGCAAGTCTTACTGATTTAAGCACAGCACTATGCTAATGAAGGTTGGAGTAAAGTGGCTCAGAGTACGTAACAGAAGTCTGCCTGGGTCTCAAAGCACCATAAAGGAATATACATTAGCTACAGACAAAAAAAATCCCAAAACCATAAAACTATACTTAGGCCCAATTTTATTACAAAAATTGATACAGAACTACGAAAATATTTAAGGACATTAAAACAGAAACATTTTACTTCTCCAAAACATTATCACACAATGCATACACACTTACAGATGAATACTAGAAATGTCAAACTATTTTGTAACTACTACAGCATTTTATTTAACCTTACACACTGATGTCCTGTTTCATACCTTTTTTCTGAGATATCAGTCATCATTGTCTAAGTGATTTCATTTCTGACTCCCTATAATCTGATATTTTACTGCATGACTCTTTGACAGCATCAGGAAGTTAAAAACAAACACAGAAAAGGGGGCAGAGGTGGAACAGGTGTAACACAGTTTTTGCCATCAACAATTTTCAGACCTGAAATTCTCAGAATTTCTTTTCATTAGTTATGGTTCTTGACTCAGGGGAACAATGGTAAAAAAGTAACCTTTTTTAACCTGAATTTTTCACTCAGTGCAACAATCAAGAAACTAACATACTGTCATTCCTGGATGATTTGCTGACAAGTCAGTACCTGTTTGCTTTCCTTGCTCAATCCATCATACTTTTGCAATTAGATCCCCTCAAACTACTGGGCATTTGTAGTGAAAAAATAACAGACAGCTTCCTTGTTGCCTCCCACGCATTCACCAATCATCCTCAGACTTTCAGTTCCTGTTTTCAGCAATCTTCATGAGAATTCTGGCTGGAACTTAAGCAAGGATTTTCCTCTTGCAAAGTATGCAGTGTTGGCTTGTACCCACTAACCACAAGAACTAAAGCAAACTGCATGTTTCTGCTGTTCTGCTTCTGTTGTACATATGTTTACAAGTTTCTTGCCCATCAGATGAATTCTGGAATTTTACAGGAAGTCTAACTATAAAGGCAGCTGTATTTCAGGAGAAAGCAAGAATGAGATTTCACCGATGCCATTCATCTTCAAATTCTGCAAATGATGTCTTCACACTCCAGCTGTAATTAACTGCCTCTGATTTATCTCAGTAAGTAGGCAATCCTCACAGCCTTATGGTTGTGTATCCTTATGGTATCTCTGTATGTGCAGCATGTCCACTTCATGGACATATGTAGTCATCCTTGCCCAAAACATTAGTTTTTAGTATGAAACCAACTAATTGAAGTTATCTTTGTATTAGTCACTCTTAATTCATAATGAAAAATATATTTATATATACTTACCCTAGAATAACTAACTTGAAAATGACTAGGTGAAGCCTCACTACACTTTGCTACAAAATTTTAAGTTTACTCTGTCAAGAACGTTCCTTCCACTCAAAAATTAATGATTAAAGGCTACTTGTTTTGTTGCCCAATTCAACTACTTTTGAAGAGCATGATAAAATTATATATAAGAATTGAATCCTCTACTGAAGGTATAGGCACATGGCAGGATTATTTTCCAAGTGTTTTTGCAGAAATAACTACTAATTTTGGTCAACCGAAATAACCAGAGCATGTAGGTTTGAAGGATATTAGCCTGCATGGACTGAGTGGAATTGAAACTCTTAAAGCACTAATACTACAGAAAATGCGCCTACTAAGACTAGACATTCTAGCATCTACCACACGAATAAACAATATTTCAAAATGTAAAGCTAACTTTTGAAGGATTCCATTCTGACATAAAACAGTTTTTGTCATGCAACACATACACAATAGTTGCAGAGAATCAAGAGAACAGTAGTGTTCATTCTTTCAAGCTTAATACCACATAAGAGCAGGTAAAGGTACAGTCGTAAGATATAAATGTTTGGAACATTTACTCTTACTTAGTACACAAGTACTCTAACTCAGAAAAGGGAGACTGTCCAGTTTGCACTTTGTGTGATTAAGATGTGAGTCCAAACAATTTGGAAATTATGCAACTTTTAATGATAGAAGACACTAAGTTACAAGAAAATGCAGTGTAAAGATGACCAACCATAAAGACAACTTACACAAAGTAACAGAGAATCGCCTAGTAATGACAGTTTACATAACATGATTCCTTTTTAGTCTTTAGTCTGTAAAGTAGTCTTTTAGTCTGTAAAGTTTTCCAGGTCAGATAAAAGCTGAACAATTTGTATACATACCTTTCTTGTTTTAATGCATATTCTAACATTTTTATTCTTCTCACTAAATCTTTCTTCAAATTTTCTTGACCCTTTCTTTCCCCTTGTAAAAATGCTATCCGAGCCTGAAAACACACACACAAAAAAGAAAAAAGATAACAGATTGTATTCTATTCTGTTCTCAAAACAAAGCAAAGGGGGAGAGAGAAGCAACAACAAAAATAATATATTTTTATTAATTACTTCAATCATTAACAACTTCTACACTAGAGACCAAATATTATTTTCTGTTCATAAATGTTGGGAATTTTTCCTTTAAATGAAGGTATTTAAGTTAGTATAGCAGCTCTAAAAGAAGGCACAAACAGCAGTCATATGAAACATTTCAACAGATGCATATATTTTTGCCCTTATGGGGTTGTTAGTATAAATTCTATTACACGTTTTCTTCCAAAGCCCAAAGCCATACTAAAACAGGTACACATCATACTTTTAAGTAATTTAGTTTTTAATGCCAGTATATTGAATAGATTAAGAAATGGTAACATGAATTCCAATACAGAATTTACAGAACCATTACAGAGAAAACAGCTATATTTTACAGATTCACATTTCACTTAACTATTGAAGATGGCTAAAGATTAGAATATCAAATGAGAACTTGTGTTTAGTGTGCTGTTCTATGCGCAGAAAAATGCCTTTTTCTATGTATTTTTCTTTTTAAGCATCAATCCGATTAACTATCAAACTTACAAAGAAGCAGTGAAGCTTTTACTGGCCTGCTAACATAGTAGGTAACAACAAATTCAGTAGAACATACAAGCTATCAACCAGTACAAAAGAGCTAGTGGAAAACTTGACAATAGTTGAGAAATGAAAGTGGGAAGAAGCCTATTGAAAAATAAGTAGCCTCTTCACTACAAAGTGAAAGGGCTTATATTCCATCTTTTGCCAAGTTCAAATCTTAGTGAAGACAAGGGAACTTGCAGATGCGAATACAAAATTTAAACAATGATATTACTGGATTAGCCTTCATTACAGGAAACTACTAACTCATTTGTCCTCATTACGACTTGAAATTGACCAAAGTCATTGGGTAGATGATTTAAGAGAAGATTCAATTTAATTTTTTCTTGGAAGAGAAATTAAAAGGAAACAGAGCAGGGAAAGCAGAGATCACACTGATCTACAGAGCTTAAGATCAACACCACAGTTTAATTATTAAAGGAGGCACAATTTTAAAAAATTAAACAAACAAACCAACCCCATCAACAGAGCTATAATTGGCATCTGATCTATCATGAGGATTTTTTTAAAGGGAGTGGTTGTACATTTTCATTACTCTCAGTGGTTAGAGCCTGAAACATCTAACCAGGAGGATAGCATTCTTGCATTGGTCCCTTCTCAAGACTAAGTGGTATCATCACATAAGTCTCCACACACCAGCCAATTTTAGCCCCTCTGCTATTTGTGCTCAAGGGTAAACAAAATTGTGTTCTTTTATGATGCATTAGCTAACTAATGATTTAATCAAAAATTAAAATCTTAGGGAAAACAAGACAGCTACGAGTATTACAGTTAAAAGTCTGTCGTGAAAACACTCTCAACTAACCACTGCCACTTTGTGAGAATGACTAATGCACCAAACAGCACATGGTACTACAGAAGGAAAAAGAACTAATACGGACTTTGTAGCGATTGCAGAGATATTTCAAGATCAAAGCTAGAAACCAAGATCCAGAGTCTGCTATATTAAACAATCAGCTTCCAGTGGAATGGGGTAGAGGAAGCTGAGCAAACCCAACAACTATGCTCAACTTGCAATTACATTACTTAGATTCTAAAAAATACTATAAAACTGACTCTATTCCAATTGAAAGTTAACAGCCTTCTGCAGGAAACTATAATTACAACTAATTTGCACTTCTCTAGTATCTTGGCTCTAGTAAGGCAGCAAGTGACCAGACAGTTTCACAAGCCCAACTTATTGCAATTTTCACTCAAAGATGAGGCAACAAAGAGTAAACAACGTCCTTACGCAGAAACTAGTTATAAAAGTAGCTTTTCAAAAAAAAGTAACCTATTATATGCACTTACGCAGAACACCATACTTCAAATATCTGGAAGCTACTGCATGCACACAGACTCTTTTTACAAAAATAAACCCAGAACTAAACACTGTGATAATTAGCATCTAAGGAAGGTTATGAAAGTTCTTATGCCCTGTGACTTGAATTTGGTTCTCAACTCTTTCCAACGCTCAAGTATTCTGTAAGCAATGCTCTTCTCCCATTCTATTAGTCTTCTTTCATTGGCCAGCACACTTTTGTAACTATTTGACAAATCTTAGTAGCCACCTGCACTGTTGGGCCTTCTTTCATCCTCAGTTTGATGACATCAGAGAGGAAAATAATATAGCTGTTATTCTGTGATACACAGAGGGAAAGACCTGCTTCTTAAGTGCACACAGCCAAACTGTTTCCTTCTTCTGGAAATACTTCTGGAGTACTTGGCTAAGCAGAATTATGTCTCCCTATTTCTTAGCTATTGCTTAGGCTCTCAAACTTTTCAACCAGACAGGTTAATGAGCTGAGTAATCTAGAGAATCAATATACTACAGAAATAATGTTATAAAAATAAACAAAACCCCAAAACCCACCCTACAAAAAAGCCCTCAAAAAAAGCTTTTATATATAACAGTGTAACAATTTTCACAGAAAGGCTGACACAAAAATGTCTTTTGCAACTGAGCTTTTGACATTTTTGTCAATATTGGCAGATGTGGTTTAGCATCACCTTCTGTAATTACTTACATACACACCTGACTGATTTTAGGGATTCCCTCCCCCCCAGGTGTAACTATCACATGCCTAAAACTTAACAGAAGTTTTCTATTTAGAAGTTGAGCTTGATCTTTACAAGTATGGAAAATGAATTTAGACTTAGGAATACTTAAGTCATCAAGACCCTCAATACAATACCAAGAATAAGATCACTGCAGATTTGCTGCATAAATTCTATTAATCGATTTGCTTCCTGCAGCCATGAAGTGAGAAATGAGGGGTGTCAAAACCATCACTTGATGTACTACATGACTATGAGCCCTAAGAATTAACATACGACTTCCCAACCCTGACTTCTCTGAAAAGCAGTAAATCTCAGGTTTGATAAAAAGAGATAATGTAAACAGATCCGTCTCCTTCATGGTCATTGTACTAACACACAAAGACAAATGCTTAAGAAATGCTCTCTACATAATACAACTTTCTTAATCTTTAGATATTCCTTTCCTTTGAAACAATTCTCAGGAGAGCTAGATTTGGTATAATGATAATACTGATGATTAAAGATCAACTAGCACTAAAATTGGGAAACAAAATACACAGAACAATCTGGTACTCACCTTCCCCCCTCCTAGTTATGACAACAGACTGGAACAATGGAATTATTTCCACTGTCTTAGGCCAGTTTTTAAGTCCCCGGGCTTATACTAAGAAGAAACCTCGTCGTATTTCTGTTCTTTCTGCTGTGCTAATTTAGTTGCTTCTGCTGTCACACATTAAGTCTAACAAGGAAATCATTCTATTTATTTTTTTACTCAGTTCTGAATTACATCAGTTTCCTGATCCTAGTCTGTATAGCCATGGGAGTACTTAGGCTGGCACAAGGGATGCAAACAGGATACTGAAGTAACAGCTCCTTTCAATGACAACATGGTGCTAGATCAGCCTAAACTCAACATGATATCATAACCTCCATGTCCAGGGTGCGAGAGTTGCAAAAACAAGAGTAAAGAGCCTAAGAAAGTCAAATACAAGTTTTAACTCTTCTGAATTACAAATCCAATAAAGAAAATGTATTTTTAAAAGTGTATTAGCAAGACCATTCCTTAAGGGGAAGAAAACGTTATTTTACAGAACGCATATAAAACATTAGTTATGTAAGCAAATATATGGCCTCCCATGGCTTTTAAAAAAAATCCAGCTGAATCTGGTTGTGCACAGATTCTGTTAAGAATGTTCTTCTCCACAGAGATGGCTATGCTTCTTCAAACAAGTTCAACCAGAAGCCTCTTTTTCAAAGCAGATTCCTCCCCTTCTAGTAGCTGTCCATTTTCATATTTATAATAGCTTCAGACCTCTGAGACCCACTACCTTTCTACAAAATTCAGCGATACTTGCTAACTCTGAGCTCTCTAAGCCTTGGTACTCAGCTGTAATCAAGAGTACCACCACATGAACTTGCCCAGTTTTATTACGAAAGTGAATTCAAGGAGCTCTGAGAAGCACTTAGATACCTTGTATTTGTGCAAGGATGCATGAAATAATGTCTGAAACTAGGCAAGACAGAATACAAGGATGAAAAGAATTACTGAACAGCCCCTTGAATAGTATGGTTTCCATGAAAAAGATTGTCTGAGGTTAAATAACTACAGAATGCACATAGAAGGAGACAAAAAAAATTCTAACATCAATTACACTGACACTCCACATCCCCAGCATGCAATTACACCGCTTGATCAAAGAGTTATAGAAGATTTAAAGTAGTTTACTAGAGAACTTCCACATAACCTTAAATTATTAAAAATACTGCATTGCACATACAAGTTCATAAATCAGAATTCAAAAAAAAAATGTTTTCTGTAAAGAAAATTTGGATTCCCCCCCCTTCTCTTCAAAGAAGCTTGAAAGGTCCTAAAACCTTAGGAATTATTGCTCTACATTTCATATAGCACTACCCATAACAGCATTCATATTAAAACTGCATTTTATTGCCTCAACTTCATAAAAGCCTGACTTAAAGACAATCTTTACATTTATCAAATATATTTCTCTTTCGCCATTGAGGACAAATAAGCAAAGGTATTACACATTTTGGACAGATAAAATTGCATATATAACCCAAAGGTTATGTAACAACTACATATAGGGTTTCACAGTATTATTTTATTAATAAATCCTGATATGTGGTATTTGAAATATTCATCCAACACCTCAAACCTAGCAAAATGTGTCAAAGGGAAAAAGAGGCACAAAACCTGAACAGTAAAGCATGCAACACTTCAAGCATTGCAGGACTTATTTTACAGTTGCTGAAACACTAACACTTTCCAGTACAATTCAAATAATCACATTCTAATGTACTTACCACTACAGGAACACTTTCTTTTAATTTCAGTTGTAAACACTGTTAACTCTTGGACTCTAGTAGTGTATTTCAAAAATACTCAACTATATGTAAAGCAATGCCAGCTGCAATACAACGCTTGTGTTTTGCTTTTCTGAAGCCCATTCAGGCTTCTAGAAAGAAGGAAGGAAAAGCCTGCAGTATTTTTGAAAAAAATGCAATACACTGAAGCAGCCTGAAGCTACAAACCTAGTGCACACAGAAGTGTACACCTACCCTACTAGGGCATGTCACAAAACTAAAAACAATAGTAAGATTTTTTGTTTTATTAACATTTTATTTTAGTCACAAGATTACTATCACAAAAAGACTAACCTAATCTTCATTTACAGATGTTTATTATGCTGAAGATGAAGTAGAACACTGTTTAGGAAAACTAAAAAATACTGGGCAAGTGGAAGATTTGACTCATTACAGTAATTTAAGAGTGGACACACCAGCGTAGCTAGTAATGTTCTGGTTCCCATTCACAGAAGGGAAACTGAACCTAACAGAAGCCCTCACCTTCAGTTTTCAACAAACAGTCTGAAACTTCATCTCATTCAGAATATCTAACCCATCACCCATGTAAAAGCACTACAAATTAGAAGAGTTTTTGTGTATCCTTACAGACCCTGTCATGTCTCTACATTTATTACAATTACCATTAACCCTTAAACTGTCAACTGAGGACTAAAAGAAAATACCTTGACTACTGTACATAAATATACATAAATAAGTCAATCTTTATTTTGCAAATTAAAGTTTCAAGCAAGATTCTCTCTGTAGTAAGCTCTGCAGTGAGACAGGTGTCACTGGTCATACCAGGATCATACATGTTTCAAAGAAATATCACTTTTAAAGATCCTGCAGAACAAAAAATAATCAAAAAACTTAAAATTTGAAACACCAGCTCTCATATGTTAACAGAGACCCTTTACTTCTTAAAATAAATCCAGGTTAAAAAAAAAAAAAAAATTTCAACAACTACCAAATACTATTGTACATTTGAACAACATTTTGCAAATAAAGATAATTTTCTGTAGAATGTTATGAACAGTCAATTAAGTATCAGGTCAGTGACTACAGCACTTAAGGCACCAATGGTATTAAGATTTTTTCCTGAAGGTTCCCTTTTTAGTACATTTCTTCCATTTGAGCTGACGATCATTTCTTGCTCCTCAACTGGAACTTTTTTCAAAGACTCATCTGATCACTTTTCAAAAGCAACTCCTAGCCACTAGAAAAGTAACATCCTTGAGCAACTGTCCCACAAGAGCAGTAGACACAAGAAACCCAGATAGCTCTAAGGAGCAATCTGGCAGGTTAACTGAAGGAATTTAGTCATCCAAATGTCCCTTTGTCCTGGTTTAGCAGGTCCTGCAATGTTTAGTTTAGTCCAGGTTTAGTCCTACAATGGGTATGGCAAAGATGAGACTTGCAAAACTCCCTCCTTACCTGAATCTGTCCCCCCTCTTTACCACTACCACCATTATCATCCTCAAGTCACTCAGATTCAAAAGTTTGCTTCTTGTCACTACAGGGCCAAGTACTGTCAAGTTTCATCAACTTCTCCAAACAACTTACAGAAAATCCAACCTTCAATTGCTGCTTCTTCTCAAAGACTAAAACATACACAGTCTAAGAATTGGAAACTAAGTAAAACTATTTTTTTGGAGTAACAAGTGCAAGTGACTTCAAAGTTCATAATTCACTGACAATTCTTGTACTTGAGTGTTCATTATGCAAGAGCAAGTTCCGGCCTAGGAATTTCTTAAAAGAACTGTCATCTTCCTGAAAGAAAATTCTGTTCCGTAATAATGGATGATTACATTAACTTCAGGAAAAGTGAAGTTACTCTGGTCATTATCAGCAACATACTGCAAGAGAACTACTAAAATGCTCCACACCACAGTGTCAGGATATTAGCCACTGTCCCTGCAGGCCAGCTCTCTGCCTCCCCACACACCTGACAATCCCTGCAGGCATTTTGTCATTCTAAATGATAATCCACTGGCAAACTTGCATTTTCCTTTGCACATCCCATGCAAATCATCAAGAACATCAGTAATCAGATCCAAGATACAGCAAACTTTAGCTGAAAGCCATTGAACAAAATGGTAATTATTTCTTCAATCAACTGTCAGCTAACAGGAATGTTTGGAGATACTAACCAGACACAAATGCTCCTTTTGACCCCAAAGTGAGTCTACCTTCACCAATATCAATAATTCTACAATCTTTCCATTCAAATATGAAATTGAATGTCATCACTCAAAACAATTAGATAGCCAAGTAAAACATAAGCAGCAAAAATATTTCTTACTACTTATAAACACTATTCTATGAAGAGTTTGGATAACATACTCCAACCACATTCTTTTAGCAGGTTGAATGATCTCTAAAACATGTTTGAACACGAGCTCCCAAGACTCTGAGGCAGTCATGTTTCTAATAATAATTTAAGAAAGTTCCGCAAACAAATGTAAATTAAACTAAGTTCTCTTTACAGTCAGAAATCCTTCCTCAAGAAGTTACGTACTTCCTGAAGATCAAGTCACATGAAATAAAACTAAGAATCCTACATCTGTTCTCTTAACTGACCTGCTATGAGACTTCAATATATTTTACATCTATTTTTTGAATAAATAAGACTATTAATATTCACATGCCTTTCACATAGGCATTACTACATGTCAAATAGTTCTGCTTATCAACAAATGGGCACTTTCAATGGGACTACAGAAAACTGGAAGAACCTGAATTATGCAGTTTAACCTGCCATTACATTTTCACATTGAGCAAACTATTTAATACGAAACATATCCTACAGCCATCTCCAGTTACTGTTTCATTAATCAAACCACCCAGCAGATCTCTCCCACAATATTCACAATAGCACAAACATCAAAGTTAGCTTTTGTTATTGCCCAAAATGTATTGCTGCTGAAAGCTTCTCAAACACATTACTGAATGAAACAAGGAGTATACAAATAGCTTCACCCCCTAAAAAAACCAAACCCCAACAGCAAAACCAACACCAAACCCCAACCAAAAACAACCCTAAAACACACAAAAAACCAACCAACACCAATACCCAAAACAAAACCAAACTTCCCAAATTTATTTATAATTTAACACAGCAGAGCTTAAGAGCATCTACCCAAACAAATCAGTTTCCTTAACATGTCTTTTGCAGGCATAGCACTTTTACTGTTTCAATCGTTTTTATGAAGTCACACAATCTTTCACAAAATATTGGGAACAGAGGACGTAATAAACATCCTGTGTTTTTTCAAAGTCAATGCTACATTCTCTTTGCCACATACAGCCGCGAATTTTATTTTTTTTTTTTCACAGAGGAAAATAAACTCTTATTAGACTACTACTTGTAAGAAAATATTGAGGGTTTGCATTTTTAAAGTCAATTAAGTCACAGTATTTTCCAGATATTTGTGCTAGAAAAACCCACAACACAACTGCAACACCAACGTCAAAAGCTGAACTCTTGCCAAAAATATCAGCTATCAACTGTAAGTGCTCCCTCTCCTCAATTAACAAGACTGTTTATGATATTTCCTATGTAAGCCTTCTATTTTGGAACACTTTGCATGTTATTCCAGTATGAAATACGGGAAGCTAAGTTTGTGAGCAGTATCTTCTCTTTGGACAAACTAATGAAAACAGCCACATACAAGCTTGTGGAGAAGCCAGAGTCCAAACATTGAGTTCAATAAGCAATAGCAAAATACCGGTAACCAGAAATTAGATTGTGCTTTAACCAGTCGAAAAAACACTCTTGACCATCACAGCTATGACACCACAGTACAAGTATTTTGAAGACATTTAGCATCATCATAAACGTCAGTTTATTCATGAAGTGTTCCATGCAAATAAAGTAATGCTTAAACAATCCCTAAAAAAATTCACTCAACTTTGAAATCTCTGAAGTACTTTTCTAACCAGATCCAAACACATATTTACCCATACCACAATAATCAGAGATTCAAAACTGTTGAACTTACTCATATGTCCTCCATATATTACTGAAATTAATGGCTCTAACTAACAGCACAAACCGATTGCAAAACTCAAACTAATGTGCAGTGCAACCAGAGCAATTGTAAGAGAACTTCTTAAAGAAAGGTCAGGATAATTTTGCAATTGGGAGTCTTAGAAATCACACTGCTAGTATTCTTGTACCTTTTCTTGTACCTTTTTCTTCTACCTTTCAAGAACAGCTTCTAGCCCTGGACAGGCATATTCAACAACCCACCAAGCTACTACTGTACTTTGATACTGGTTATTAGTAACCTATTAGTTCTCTATTTTAGTGAATAAACAAAAAGGTCATTGCCTTTCTTAGCAAAAACTAGGTATGTTTAGTACATTTCAACTATTAACAGTACAGATAGCACTGGCCTCCTTTTCACTTAAGACAACCATTCAGTAATGTGAATATGCAAGATTAATCTACAGAACTCTCATGATCAAATTCCTGCTTACTACTGCAGTTTTCTCCATAACTGGATTAGAAAACACAAAACCAAAGGAGTGATACTGAAAATAAGAAAACTATGCATTTGTGTGGCTCTGTGTACTTATGTACACGCACACAGACTTTTACCAGAATTTAATTTGGAGAACACGCTTTTGCTATCCAAAGTAGTCAATATATAGCACTTTTTATTTTCAATCGTATCATTAAAAGATTCACGTATGACCCAAAATCAAGGTGCTGGAAACTTAGTTTTAGAGAAAAGCAGTGCAGTCAACTAAAAATAACACCTATAAATTCTCTATCCCCTAGACTAGCTAGTCTTCTAGATTCTCCAACAGAGCAACAGGCACGGAGGAACCTACAAAAGCATGTTTTCAAACTAACAATGATGCAAATAAAACTGATTTAAAGACATGGCAGGGGCTTTGGAACTAGATGATCTTAAGGTCCTTTCCAACCCTAAATATTTTATGATTCTGTAAGAAGATCTATTAAACCAGTTTAACATTAAGACAGACCATACTTCATTGTTATCTTTGTACTGAATCAAATGTTTGACCCAAGATTTAAAACAAACAAAACCCCAAAACCAACAATCACAAAAAAATCCCAACTTCCCCCATGCCCCCAAGAAATAGAAAGAAATTCCCCAGTTCTCTCAGTAGCTTATTCCAAGGGTCCAGTTGTTTAAGTATGATGCCTTAAGTAAAAGTATGGAAAGAACATATAAACTTAATAGCAGCAGATGAGACTACATGGCTTATTTGGAACCCATTTATATTTCTTGTGTCTTCACATAGAAAGGACTCAAATTTTCATTGTACAAAAATTATTTCAGTATATTTTGGCTGTTCTAAAGTATATATATATATTAAAAAAAACCCAAACCCAAAAAACCACCACACAGTTACCCATGTATCTGTCACTATCTGCACTCCCTCACTGGGGTAACTGTGGGTTTTTTAAGGTGAAGTGCTCATTTGCTGTGTCATATCCCTCAAACTAAACAATTTGCTACTTAAAGATCATCTGAATATGCCTTAACACACCTAATAAAGCTACCTCTCAGACTTTTTATGATTAGCCAACAAGACTGAATTCTAAATGTATCACTCTTCAAAATGTTATTTCCAGCCCTCAAATTGTTTTTATGCCAAATTTTCAGCATTTTCAAAATTACTACTAAGAACATGACATTACATTGCAATGTTGACCCTGCCAGTTCTGCACAGATCACAAGACAGAAATCACTTCCCAATTTCTGTATTTAGAACTCCCACAAATCATTCAGGGGTTTTCTGAATTTCTTTTAGCAGGAAACTCGCAGCAGTCCTGGAGGAAAGTAACTCAGCACGTTTATTTCACTACCCATCTTTGGATGCAGTTCCTCATCCTTTCACTATCAGGTATATTTTCTACATTTCTCCTAAATGCATGAACCTTGCAAGTAACATCTTTTAAAAAACAAAAAATAGTTACACACCTCGGCCCATTTCCATCTTAAAAGATTTATACACAGCCTTTTAAACTGGTGGGCATCTTTTGGAGCACATCTAAGCTCATAAAAAAAGTTTTCTTTCCAGTAAAGTCACCACTAGAACCAATAGACTAATTATAAACTGATAGCAACACCAAAACCACAGTATTTGAATTTGATAAGATTAAAAATGTCTTTACTGTCAGCATTACTATACGGCACCTTATTCCATTAAGATGAAGTTATGCAGCTAATAATTAAATGCTACCATCAAAGCTCCATTAGACACTTAACACAAAATAGAAATAAGAACATAAGGCTCATTGTCTTATTATTTCTAGTAGCTGTAGAACAGAAGAAATCAGAGTGAAGTTGTACTTTGTAGCATGGCAGGTCCTTACAATCACTATAGAGTGGAAGAAGGAAAAATAGCAGCATGGCAAACATCCTCAAGAATGTACATTTGCTTTCCAAAACCATAAACATCTATTTAGTACTTAGGAATATAGAAAGTATAATCTACAGCAGACCAAACAAGTGGCCTGAAATGACCTAGACTGTTGTAGTGACTAACACGCATGTCAATGTTCATCAGCTGCAGGCCAGTAACACCCATTCTCAAGAACAGACAGAAAAAAAGCAGTAACTACTAAGTATTAGAACTAGAATATAAGAAGCCATCTACATATGTATATATTAAAGAATACAGTATTACAGAGCTGAAGGAGCTTTGCATCATTAAGGCAATCCCAACAAAAACAAAAGTGAATACAATCAAGTTCTTGGAAATAAATGTTATGAAAAACAAGGGTAAGACAGCTAAAATACAAGTGTATATCAAAGTGTTTTAACGGAGGCATCACAGAAAGTTGATGAGGAAGAGGTATTTTGCACTTCCTAAATGTTAATCTAGCCTCCTGACAGAGAGTAGTGCCAGCACTCCCTAATTTACATCACTTTCGATTATCAAGAGTTAACACAGCCAGTAGTCCTACCTTCTACCAGCTCAACTGCATGAATCTTGCTAAAGCTATGAAACTGAATAGGTCTTGTAAAACTTTTGAACATGTTTACATGTTCTTATTGAACACTTGAGAGAGTTCTGTTTGTTCACACAGGGTCTTCTCCTTTCTCAGGTTCTCAAGGCATATCCCACAATTCTGTTCCTGTAACACAGGGTCTGGGAGTTAAAACAACTTACTCTCAAAAAAAGCAAACAACTTCAGTTCCGTAACTCTTGCATCTCCAAGAATGTTAAGAGAGTTAAACTAATCTGATTTGTTACCACTTCTCATTGTCTACTTTGATAATATTGTGATATCTGAAATATAAGCAAATCTACTTAAGCTGTTTGCTGGTCAACTTAGTATCAAGCAAAAGATCACAGCATTCACCTGGAAAATTTTCAGATAGATATTATTACACAGTTTCAAGTTAAAGACTAGAATCAAGCATTTCTCAGCTGCTTCTAGGGGTCACTGGTATAAAGCCAAGGGGTTTTTTTTTTCTTGCGGTTTTGCTGTTGTTTGGGTTTTCTGTTTGTTTGGTTTTGGTGATATTATCCACCTTCCCCTCCCCCCCCCCCCTTCTAGAAGGACTATTATAGGATCATCAACCTCGAATTTGGTAGCAGTTAAGGCATGACCATGTTTGAGGGAACAGAAACCAAGGTGAGCAAATGGAAGAACCATTACAGCAAGTGGCCCATTTTTTGGTTTTGTTTTTTTTTCTAAAAATCAGAGAACTTCAGGAATCTGGAATTTCTGAAGTTTGTTCCCTATTTCAGGATCATTTCAATCAGCAGAGAAGGAGATTTTCAGAATGTTATTGCCAAAATACACAGGATTTTTCAGCACAAATACATCTATCTATACTTGCACAACACCTTCAAAAAGGCTAGGAATGCCCTCCATCTTTCAGTAACATGAAGTGGAATTTACCCTGAACCCAGAAAAATGTATTTTTACCCTTAACTACTAACAGCAGGTTACCTCAAATCAGCCATTTTTATAAAGGCCCTATAGTGGTCAAATGTCCTGGGTTCAGCAGCAGCAGTCATTTTTTCTCCTTCTTAGTAGCTGGTGCAGCGCTGTGTTTTTGACTTTCAGCCTGTGAACAGCGCTGATAACACTGATGTTTTTAGTTACTGCTCAAATGTTTAGTCTGACCAAGGACTTTGTGAGTCTCATGCTCTGTCAGGGAGGAGGGGAAGCTGGGAAGAAGCAGAGACAGGACACCTGACCCAAACTAGTCAAAGAAGTATTCCATACCACAGCACGTCATGCCCAGGATGTAACTGGGAGTTACCTGGAAGGGCTGGCTCACTGCTCGGTCGGGCTGGTTTTCGACAGGTGGTACTGTATTCTCTTCCCTTGTTATTTTCCTTATCATTATTATTATTATTAGTGGTAGTAATAGTGATTTGTGTTATACCTTAGTTACTGGACTGTTCTTATCTCAACTCGTGGGAGTTACATTCTTTTCATTCTCCTCCCCGTCCCTCTGGGAGTGAGGGAGGGGGGGAAGAAAGGGCAGGGGCGGGAAGTGGACTGCGCGGCTAACTTGACGACAGGGTTTAAACTACGACATCGCAGAAACTACAGACTGCTTGAATTCAGGCCATACATTCAGGACTGGTCCTGAAGAATAATATCTGTTGGAGTTCCACACATGAAGGCCAAAGAGATCACTAAACTCAACATCCTGCTGAGCCAGTGCTTAAGATAATTCAAGAACAGTCTTAGTTACAAAAGAACAGTCAGATACGCAGAGCTCTTGCAGGTCATATATTTGTGCTGGAGATTCGTGAAACCAGTGGAGGATCCAACTTTCCCAGCAATTTTCCTCACCAGGAAACAGAGATCACCATCACCTTCTCCCAGATGAAGAAAGGATGAGTAACACTCACCACTATCTCAAAAGCTACTTTAGGAACAATATTCTAGAAAAATAACTCAACTACTATACTGATCAGTATCTTCCCACACATAAACCTCATCACTATCCAAGTACTTCCTGTTCAATTTCTACATGGATCTTCATGTAACGCAATGCCCTGCATTCTGTTATTCTCTGAGGTGAATACTGCAATAAAATTATTGCAAGATATTAAAGATCTATATCAACTGTTCAAAAAATAAAATCTGAAGATTGGGGTATAAACAGGAAAGTGAAAACACCGCGGATTTTTTTAACAATTAACACTCTAGTCCTTCAGAGCCACAAACAGTATCTCAATTTTACAGCGAAAGAAGGTATTAATAATGTACCTGCCCACTTTTTGCAGGAAAAAAAAAAACAAAACAACCTCCTTATTTCTATTTACCTTGAATTATGTCAAGAAATCTACTTACTTCAAATTTGTGGGCATATCTTTCAGGGTAAGCTCTGTTATATAGCAGCTGCCTTTACATTCAGGTCTTCTCTGTATAGGTTATTCACCCAACAACTCTGCACATTTTCAGTTTGGAAGCTGATGAGGAAGGCAGGATTTACCCATACACACACTGAAGAACAGACTTTCAACATTCAATTACCAGACACCTAAAGTTCTAACAGAGACTATCTACCTCTAACACAGTTGACTAAACAGCTCATAGAAAGCCACAGTAGGGAAACACTTGCTTATGCCTAATTGCCCTCAATCCAAAATACACAGAACTCAATTCAGTGCTTTAAATTGCAAAACTACAAAAGTATGTAGCTGTTTTCATCATTAGCTTAGAAAAATTAACGAACAGAAGCTTCTGGTTTTTAATTTCTATACCTGTGCTACTTTATACTGAGAAAAGTTTTGTTATAGAAGAAACTTACTAAGCACTCATATACTTTATTATTTGAACATTATTTATCTGTACAAAGAGGTACTTCTGCACCCCTGCTACAGCAAGCACCCTAACAGCTTGCACTAACAGAAGTTAAGCCATTTCAGACATATATACTACCCACACTCCTCAAGTATCACAAATAAGAACGCTGATCAACTTTTTACAACCTACTTCATTTTCCTTTTGGTCATGTTAATATCTTTTGTTTTGGTTTTTGTAAGGGCTGCTTTAGCAGTTAATAAATACTGTGATACACCTGGAAGACCCAATGAAATAGCAGTTTATCAATTATGCATATTTTCCAATTTCAACCATCTAGAATGCAATCAATGAACGAAGCATGTGGTTAAAATACACTGTGTATTTCACCACTGCAGCATCTGCATTTCCTGCCTGTAACCTTTGCATTTTCTATCACAATTAATGCCCCTGATACCAATCAGGGTTTGTTATTTAGGCAAAACCGTATCAAAACAGTACTAAGTGTATTTTCAAACCATCAAACCAAAGCACTTCAAAGCTACCTCACTGGTCATTACAATGTAGGAATGGCTATGTCTGGCCAGACCAACAGACCACCAACCTCAGTATGCCACTCCTATACCACAGGCAAACAGGCAGCTCCATGGGAATAGCATAAACCGAGAAGAATAAACCTCAGAAAACATTCCAAATTTCAAAAAAACCCCTTGTAAATCAAGTGTCCTGAGCCACAGTATCTCTGACTTTGGACACTCCCGGGCATTTTGTTTCACTGAACTCATCCAAACACTTTTTGACTCAGGAACATTTTAGCATCTATAATAGCCCCCTCCACAAAATTCCACTAATTCCCAAAAAGCCACCTTTTTTTTTTAAATACTTAATTTCACTTCATGCTTTGCAGCTACTCACTGAGACACACCAATTCTTTCCTTAAACTAGTGACCATTCTACAACTCTCATAACCGATTTCACTTCCAGCCTAGCATGAAAACAAATCATTTGTTTGTCAAAAGCAAGGTGAAGTCTGTGCTACCAGAAGAATTAACTGTTCCTTCAACTTTTAAGAAACATACCCTGCATTGTCTCTCCTGTCAAACTTGCAAAGTAAACCAAGCTACATATAGCCAAATATGTCAACAATTGATTCTTGTTACACTTTATAAATGATGAAGCTTTGAAAAATGCTGGAACACTGCACAAGTGTATCTACACTGAACATGGTCTCATCTAGCTCATGTTATTAACATATTTCATATGTTTACATATTTACAGTTACATGTAAGGTACCTAATTTAGATAATCACCTCAAATCTGGAAGATTACCAGGAAGATATACTTTCTATTTAAGAATATCCCATTGGGATGTAATTCTGCAATACTTAAGAGGTTCCCAAAGTTCATAAAATTACTTTAATGAGCTGCTCTCCACCCCAAAAAGAATAAGAAAAAAAGGCATGCAAGTAATTTAGTTTTTTAAACACTTATATAAAGAACACAAAACGTTAAGTAACAAAATGCTCTTGCAATATCACTGAATAGTTGGAATAAAGAGCATTTGTAAAATTAGATAAATAAGAACATCAGTTGCATGTCACTAAAGCCATCATTTTATATGATCATTGAATCACAGAATAGGTAGGGTTGGAAAGGACCTTATGATCATGTATTTACCACCTGTTAATGCTGTTTATGCTGAAATTTAATATATTTTCTTTTGAGTATTTGTTTCTTAATTATTCCTCTTATTCATTAAAACATTTGGAAGTAGCATCTACTGTTAATTCTCTCTGCACATTCTTGTGTGATTTTGAAGTATCTTAAAGAGTACTCAATCATATTTTATTCTGGTTCAGAAAACGTGAGTAAACTGCAGAACTGAGACCTTTACTCCAGCTTAGTATCATTAGCCTGCAAGCCCCATAAGCAAGTGGAATTCTATTCACTTCCCCCTCAAAAAAAGGTTGTTCGATGATATTCCTTTTTGACACAACTTTATCTTCCTTCTCTGAGTTTCTGTAGTGCATCTCCACAGTGTTTTCCCATTCACGTTTCTTTTTCTTTTAGTAGACTACAGAGCAACTTACCTGCTAAAGGAAACAATTATTTCTAACAAATACATATCATCCAGCAATACGGGCTTGCTGTAACTCCTCTAAAGTGCATACAAGCCTTAGAAATCTAACTGAATTTATCACAGTATAACAGCTACTGACACCAAGGTCATTACATTGACAGATCAAAGTTACAGTTAAAATTACACAATATTGTTACAGTGAAAATCATTCTTTTAGCTCACAGTATAGGGAACAGACCCAGACTATTACTTCAAGCGATCAACACACTATGCAAGGCCAGACTATTTCCTTTCAACACAGCAGTGAGTAAATGCTAAGAAAAGTTACTGTGGCTGCCAGTATTAAAAGTGAAAGATAAAAAAGTGTACTATAGTTCAAGTACCGCTCTCCTAATATTTGACATTTCTATACTTCATATTGATTTGCAGACAGATTTGGCAAATAGTTATGTTGCTCCACTTGTGCACACAGACAGAACAGCCATACACCTCAAGAGTTAGAAAAGATAGTGTAAAATGATCAACAGTTAAGATTCAAAGTCTGATGTGACAGACTTAAGTCTACTAGTGCTTCTTCAGATCCAAAGGGTTGAGACCCTTTGTCAATTTGGCGGTAGTATAAACCCCAAGATAATCAAGTAACATGTACTTTATTTATAAAAATGTGCCCTATAGACAGGGAGAATGATAGAACAAGTTCATCACAAGCTCCAAGAAAGAATGAACTGCTACTGCAGATCAGCTCCCCTTGCACCATCACCCCATACGCAAAAAGCGCTCTTACTAGGGGTGAGCAACTCTTCCAGTCACTTGAACTAGACTGGGGGGAAAAAAGAGGAGAGGCATGAAGGGAATCAGGATTCCCATTAATTTCATCATTAATTTCATTTTCAGGACAGGCAAACAGAATCACACATATTGTTAAGTCATTTGGGATTCCACATACTTTCTATAAAACACTGCTTGCAAAGTTATCAAGTTAACCTAGAAAAAACCTGTAACTGCCAGCATTGAGAAACAATGTTTAGAATTTGCTGTCCTGTTAAAAGAAGGAAGAAATTACCTGCATGAGGAGAGCTGCACCTAAAAGAAACCAATCCTATACTTCCATATTAATTAGCTACTGTCAAGCTATAGAATTTGCTTTTTTTTCCCCTTCAACCAAGGAGGCCTCATATCATGACAAAACTTACACTTGTACATAGTAGCACTGTCAGCAGTTTCAGTGGACAAAACCGTTGTTTGAGGCCCAAACTATTAATGCTTTATAAGTCAAAAAATATACTGGGACTTTACAACTCAAGTTGTAGAAGAAAAAAAAAAAAAAAAAAACAACAAAAAACCAAACCAACCAACCAACCCTGACCATCGGCCTGGTAAGTATCTCTTCCAAAAATACTCTTAACATATTCCTGTATCAGTCTTCACCACTGCACAGGTTGACATTTAAAATCCAAATGTAATGCTCTCCCCCTTTCTCACCCTGGGCTTCCAAAGTTATAAAAACCATCACCCTCATGCATATGTACTGTGCAGTGATTATGTTGTCATGACCTGATGCACACATGAGGCAGAGTGAATCAACACATACATACCCAGGGTCAGAATGACTACAGCACCTTCAGAAATAATCAACTGAAACAGCATGGCCATGAATAACAGCAGTTACAAACAAAAGCAGCAGACTTGGCAAGAACACATCACAGGGTGTCTAGAGGCCACATGAGTTCACAGCAGCACTTTTTTCAGTCAGCTAGAGCTTTCCAAGTCTCCCAACTGAGCTTTACATTTGAATACAGAATGCAGCACTTCATTTTAAAGCAACAAGCCTATATATAAACCAAATCTTTCAAGATTTTTTTTTTGCTAATGAATGACACTAAACTAACATAAACATAGTGCTAGAGAAAACACGAAAAATAGTCAATTGTTCTCTCCTAAAAATGTTCACCTAACTGATTTCAAAAACAGCCATTCCACAAGACTTAAAATAAGACAGCCTGTGAGGGGAAATAGTGAAACATCTTCATCTTATTTCCTTTATTTTTTTTCAATTCTCTCTTAATTATAGTTGTAACAAAAATAGTGCAGATTACATGCTTATAATAGAGCTGAGAAGTTCTGAAAGAATTGCCCAGGCTCAGGTACAGTTTTTGGTTCTGAAATCAGACAGTAAATACCCCACAAACGCTGGCTGCTGCTGCAGCATGCTACTAAAAACTCTAATTACAGTGCAATTTGATGGAATGTCACTTCAAGACAGTAAACATTCACTCAGTACAAAAATCGCCAAAAATTCTTTGGAAGCAATTACATTTGTTAACTGTCACTGTTACATTTCTGTCCTTCCAATAATGACTCCTATATGGATACCTCACACTCAGTGGATTTTGCAATGTATACATATACCTGTAATAGTCTATGTATTGCTTTATTTTTATGTACAAATGTAATTAGTAGAGACATCCTTCCTATTACTGAAAGTAAACGTTAATGGCAAGAGAGCTATACTGGAACTCCAACATCTACTCTCTACCCTGAAAAGTTATTCAATTTTTGTTTCTGATATGAGGTTTGTACTTTTATGTATATTAAAGTGAACATGCTGAAGACCCATCAACTCCGCACAACTCTTCAGCTGTTGTTCCTCCCATTCTTTGAAACCTCCAAAGAAACGAGACAGAAAGCAAGCGAGCACACGCTTCACCTGTCTCAAACTGGAGTGCCTGGCCAAGTCCCTTCCTTGCGATTTACCTTAACACCCTTTCCTCGTCCTCTCCCTGCTCTGGAGGCAGGCAGTCCTGCCTCTTGGCAGCTCTCTCTTCTCCCCCAAAGCAACTACTCGCTGAGCTTCGAGGAGGCGCCAGTCCTCCCAGACCCGGCGGCTCTTGCTCCCCATAACCCGCTCCCAGGGCTGCGGAGGCAGCAGGCCCGGAGAGCCCCGGAGTCATTGTGCCGAGGGAGACAATCGCAGCTGTCAGGGCACAGCCCGCCGTGCCGCGGGCGGGCAGGGAAGAGGGCCAGCAGTCCAGCGCCGCAGCAGCGCCCGCCCGTCCTTCCGCGGCCGTCTTTCGGTCCCTAAAACACGCGGAGCAGAGGCTGCCTCCAGAGCCAGGAGCCCAGGCGGGCGCCATGCTAAAAACCAAAATGGCTGCCCCAGGGAAAGAAACCCAGCTCAGGCCGTCAGGGGCTGCGCCTTCGCCTGCCCCGCCGCTTCGCTCGCCGGACGTCGCCCAGGTATCGTCTCCAAGCCACAGCAACCGGCTCTGCCTCAGAGGCCCAACATGCTCCGCTCGCCCGCGCAGCTTTGCTCCTGCACCCCGAGCGCGGCCCAGTCCCCAGAGCCCACCGAGCCGGTCCCGGCCTGCGCTTCGCTCCGCACGGAGCCCGCCCTCGCTCCCCGTACCTGAAGCTCGGCCCGCTCCACCTCCCAGTGCGCCCTCTCCATCTCGAAGCGAGCCCACTCGTGCTGGATGTAGTGCAGGATCCCCGGAATGGTGTAGTGCTGGGGCCGGGACAGCTCGGCGGGGCCCGCCGCCTCCTGGCCAGCCGGGGCCGCGGGGCCCTGGGGCTGCTGCTGTGGCCCTCCTCCGGCTCCGGGCCCCATGCAGCTCCCACCCGACTGCAGGTTCATGTTCCCACCCGTCTGCGGCGGTGGCTGCTGCGGTCTCGGGGCGGCCGCCATCCCACCACCTCCTCCTGCTCCAGGGTGCTCGTCCATTGTCTGTGGGGAGCCCTCCTCCTCGTCCCGCGGCGGAGGCCTGGAACAGGGGCCAGGGAGGGGGTGAGCGGAGCTGGCTGGGGCGGGGAGGAGGGGGGCGGGCCGGGCGCGGGGAGGGGGAACTGCGCCGAGCAGTATCCGGGTGTCAGAGCAGCGCCGAACCGCCGCCAGCCGCCATTACAGCCGCCGCGCCGTCGGCCCACCCACCCGCGGCCGGGCGGGGAGGGGGAGCGACGCCGCGCATGCTGGGAAATCGCTCCCCTCGGCCGCCGGCCTCCTCCTCCGGGACGGGCAAGCGGTGGAGTGCGCATGCGCGGGAGGGGAGGTGAGCGATGTGCGCTGGGGGCGGGGGACCTGGCGAGGGCCTGTAGCATCTCCCGGGGCTGGGGGGAGGCACAGCACCGTTCAGGGGGCAGCCGCCCCTGCCACGGGATGTAGCGGCAGCAGCCGTAAGGAGGGGAAGGCCCCAGACCCCGGTGCGTCAGTCAGTGCCGAGGCTGGAGGGCCTGGGTCCGGCCGCCGTGGGGCAGCGCGGCCTGGCGGCTTCCGTCCGCTCTGGAGCGAGAGACGGAAGTAGTGGTGTTATGCTGGGGTGGCGGAGGTTAGGTTCGCCGGCGCCTGGGGAGCGTCAGACGCTCTCGAGAAGGCCCCGGGAATGGCCCGATCCGGGGTCTGGGCGTGTGCGTGCTGCTCGGTCCGGCGTGCAGGCGGCACAGCGGGGATTGAACGCTGAAGCCTCTCAAACTCAGCGCGGTTTATGGTGCACTGAAGTTGCCCCGCAGAGAGGTGGTTTTAGAATGGAGTTCTTAAATTTATGGCACGTCTCTGAAAGTTGACACGAGTGGTCATCTTCATGATATCTCAGTGATAAGGCATGTGTGTAATGCGTTCTCTCCTTGAGCAGGGGAAGTGCACAGTGTTGGCTATCCAAAAGTCTTCCACATGAGGAAAGGTTTGCCAGAAAATTAGTGGTTTATTTTTGCCTTTATCAGCTTCACATGTGATGACAATGCTGTGTTTGAAGCACAGCTTGGATAGAGTGAAATTGCCTCAGTTGCAAAATGATTCTCTGAAATGCAATATTTACAGATTATCATCACAATCTATTTGAAATTAACTGAACTGTAGGTCACCCACTGTAAGTCAGATAGGAGTCTGGCGTTGCCTCTCTTCAAAATATTTACATGCTGTACTCATTCAGTAAAAAATTGGATAGTTTCCTAAACAGGGCTCATGCTTGGCAGAGCTGGAATTGTGTTAATTACTGAAAAAATAAATACTGCTTGTCTCAGTACTGGCATTTCCTTTCTGTACTAATCTCTCCTCAGGTGCATATTGACATTTCAGTTGGTTTGTTCAGTCCTTCCTTTTTTGCCCATTAAATCATTTCCTAATAAAATTTCATCCTGCAGTCTTCCTGATTCCATGCAGATTAGCCCATCTAAAACCAAAGCCTTTCCACCTCAGCTGATTTTTTCATTGTCTACTGACAATATCAAATCATTACTAAAAGTTAAGACATATAACTAGTTTAGCCTTTTGTTTAGCCCCAATCTCATGGGACATTCCTCATTCCTGAGTATATGGGAGTTACTGCAATTTAATTCCGTTTCTATATTCAGCCAGTATTTTGACAACTAGTGGCAAAGGAAAACTTTTTTACTCCTTCCTTCCTCCCTGACTTCCCTGGATTAATAAGGTTTCTTTTTTAGAATCCCTGATCCTGAAGTTGAACACAGTACTTTATTTTAAAGTCACATAGACATACTTGTTTCATCTTTGGATGAATTATAATGTGCACAATAGTAAGATCTAGAATACAAAAATTACTGATAAATATTATTAACACTGCATGTGGTTTTTGTTAAAGCCTTGCCCGTGGTCAGAACAAAAGTAGGAAGAGCAAGGGTTTAGACTATGTGAGTGGTGTTTGTTTGCTCCGTATTTCTGTACAATAAATTCATAGCCGGGAAGCTCTGTAGGCAGATCTGTATCTCAGAAGTGTGCGTTCCCATACTGTCGTCTACTCGTGCCTCTACTGTTTAGCAATTTTTTTATTCTCATTAATGCTTTCATTCCAGTTTAACCGTTTGTTCTACACTTAGTACACACATAAAGTGCATTTAGACCTATGCATCCAGAAACCCAACTTATTTAGAGTTGGACAGTGCAGTAAATTTTTCACTTATAGTTCTACCTAGCATTTATTTTTTATTTTTCTTTTTTTCTGGTGAAGCAGTTCTGTAAAAACTGTAGTGTACTTTTGTGTTTGCTAGATCTGGTCTCTTACCTACATTTTAGCTGAGAAGCCATAGAACGTTGTAAAACATTGTTACAGCGCAATAACTAAAATGTTTTTAAACCTCTGGACATTGACTAGAGTTGTTTTAGCTTGAGAAACAAATCTAATTTGAATGATAACTGTACTGCAAGAAGTCCGTAACTGAGGTTGTGTTTCTTTTTTTGTAATTTATGCATCCAAGTACGTATTAATATTGCAGAAATCTGTGACAAAATAAATTAATGGTGATGGCTTGTATCTACTGAAGGAATAATTAAAATTATGTTTTAAGTATGTTTTCTATTACTGCATGTCAAATCTGCTGGGTTGGCCATGTTGGACACTTAAGATCTTTTTATCTGCAAAACAGGTATTGCAGGCTTTGCCTCTTTAAGAGATCTCAACAGTGTCTAAAAAGAGCACTTTGAGAGGTGTGACTCAAAAACAGGGATAACCTACTTTGAGGTGTCTGTTGCGGTTATGCAGCCTGCAGAGCTGGCATGGCCTGGAAGCAGTCCCTGAACCGTCATGGTTTCTGTTTTGATAATTTGAAGTAAACCAGGCAGGTCTCAGGTTGTCTTGAAATACAAAGCTAGAGTTAACCTATACACACAGTGAGGACAAGCCTGATTGGGGCAGTAAAATCAAAAAGCATCTGTGTCTTTATGAGCTGGGTCCTTAGTCTTCTGCGTATGTGCTGGTTTAGAAGGAGTTAAAAGTCATTGTATTCTAAGTCATCAATGACTACATACTCCATTAGTCTACCAGCATGAGTCACACAAGCCAATTGTGATACCAGTTTTCACTTAGATATTTATCTGTGAGAGATACTTTAATGAGGGTGAGATCTAACACAGTGTAATAGTGCATATTAAAATAACAGCACTTAAACTGCATGTTGTTTGTGTGAATGCCAGATCATCCTTACAGGAGAAAAATTTTGTGAAGGAAATAAGAGAGTGCTACTCTGTCACTCTGGAAGGTAATTTCTCTTGAAGGAAGGTTTGCAGTTTCAAGACTTTTTACATCTTCTTCAAGTGATGCCTTCTGAGATTTTTGCTTCTAGGGAGTCTGTAGGTGTTTTATAGATTTGGTATGCTCAAAGCATATACTGTAAGCTATTCTGAACAGAATTTCTAATGCATGGCTGACTCTGACAGAGAGAGCTGGACTTGACAGTCCATGAGGATCTCAATAGTTCCTTCCAGTCTTCCGTTCCTGAGTGCATTTGTGATGCAGATAGCTGTCCAGTGACCTGGAATGGGACAGCCTATTCATTTCTGACAAACAGCCTTCAGATAGTAATGTGTTTTCGTTACTAAAATGAGCAAAATAATGGCAGAGATATGAAAGGCTTGCGTCTTGTCACCCGTTCCCTTGAACCATTTGATTGTGTATGCGTAAAAGCATCATAATGTGTATGTACGTCAATACACATGTGTGCATGAGAATGCACAGAAAGCACATAAGAGTCATATCAAAAGAAATGGAGCTATCTTTGTAAGCAGAGTACTGATTATTTGTCATAAAAGGTAGCTTCTCAAATACATAGAACTCGATGCAGCCTTCCAATATCTGAAGAGGACCTACAAGGATGCCAGAGAGGGACTCTTCATCAGGGATTGTAGCTGTAGGACAAGGGGTAATGAGTTCATACTTAAACTTAACAGGTTAGATATAAGGAAGAAGTTCTTTATCGTAAGGCTGGTAAGGCACTGGAACAGGCAGCCCAAAGAAGTGTTGAATGCTCCATTCCTGGCAGTGTTCAAAGCCAGGTTGGACAGAGCCTTGGGCAACATGGTCTAGTGTGAGGCGTCCCTGCCCATGGCAGGGGGGTTGGAACTCGAAGGTCCTTTCCAACCCTAACTATTCTATGATTCTAAGGAATGGGAGTTTCTCCACCCATCAACATGCCAGATTTGCTTTTTGTGTGTTTATTATACTTTACAAGTTTCTTTACAGCTCACATGTGCAAAACTAATTTTAACATGTTGTCTGTATCTGAAAGCCAGGATGAAAGGAGAAGAAGAAATAAACTTTATTTGTTAGAAACAAAACTCAGTAATTTCCTTTTTCCTTTTTTCTTTTCTAAATTGTGCAAGCAAATGTTTTTATTTCTACAAGGTTTTTTTTTTTTTTTCAGAATTATTTTATTTTAAAGTACTTTATTTTAAAGTAAATAAAAAACCCTTAAGATATTTTTAACACTGGTGTTATTCTCAAAGTCAGATTTCACAGCTGTGCTTGCATGCTTTTTGTAAATGAAAATAAAAATTATTTGTACGTATAAATTCATTCCAGGGTTTTGCACAAAACTCTGTGCTTGTGTTGACTCTTATATGAGCAAGATTTCTGTCTAAAACTCTGGAGGCTATTTTGAGGGCTGGTGGGAAAATACAGAAATGACCAGTGATACTAGTGGACCTCTTTCCTACAGCTGTTAATCACCTCTTCTAATACTGTGACTGATGACTGCCTCAGAGATTACAGATAACGCATTGGAGTACTACTGTGGTTCTACTCTCATTACAACATGATTCATCTTTTTTTTGTATCTATTCTAGGTAAGAGCATTTGTGAGGTTTCGAAAGAAAAAATCTGATCTAAAGTATTTTCATATGTAAAACAATCCAAGCCACTCATAAGAATACACAAAGATTCAATAGTCATAACATCAGAAAGGGGTTAAACATGTAGAAGGATTAGCTTAATAAAGGAGTAAATAGTTAATAAAGGGGACAGTCCTGCAGTAGCATCCATATGTATCAATTCTTCATATATTTTTTGCTGTTATATATTGCTTATCAGTAGCTCAAAGTACAGGAGCTCTGTCAGTGCTCCTGGGGTAGTTTTACTGTCACACTCTGAGGTCTCACATGAATATCTGCAGAGATGTTACACCTCAGATTTTACTCTTCAAGGATGGATTTCCGCGACTTCCTGATTTCTGAGAACAGGGCTTACACTCCTCAGTACCATTTCTGACTGAATTATTAAAATAGCTTGGAAACAACTTGTTCAAAATAGAGGACTATTAATTCACACTCCAGCAGTACCAAACATAAAGAGAAAGGATAAAGCTAAGAAAAATTGAAAGGTGACTATGTTGCTGTCATTATCTGCTTAGCTTGGACAGACATGTTTTGCAGTTGTTATGAACAGCTTGTGTAGTTTTTGGTCTCCCATGTCTGAGCTTGCTATTTCTTTCATTAAAACAAGAGGCAATGTTTCTTAGTTTTTTCCTTTTTCAGACCACAACCCTTTTTAAAGTAGTTTTAAAGCTTCAGGTTTCTTTTGCTAATGAGGCCCTTGGTTGAGTGCCTCGTTCTAAGCTGGAAGGAGTCATTCACTTTTATTCTTACTTAGACGGTTTGTATCAAAAAATTACTAAGTCATGTGGCTGTTTTACCTTTCTCTGTGCCTCAGAATATTAAGATATGTCTTCCTATTGCAACTGTAACTTGGGGCAGCAATACAAAATAGAATGGAGGGGGGAAAGAACCACATATTAAATACAGAGAAAATTATATAGGAGGTACTCTTCCATTTACTCAGATGTCAACCTAAGCTGCCATCCAACAATGAAGATCCTATCCTAAATTTCCATCTGGGGCCTTTTTTGTCTTCATTACCTGGTTCACTCTTTATTGGAGACCAACTTGCGCTGGTTCAGAAGCCTGGGGTGCAGTGGACCGGCCATGTGCTGCAGCAGTGCTGGCCAGCATCCATGACTCTTCTGTCAGAGCAACAAAAGTGTGCTCCTGTTCTGGATGTGAAGAGACTTCGTCATGCCTGATGGAGATGAGAAACCTCTGAGACTGTCACAATTCCAAGCAGTTTCTCTCATCCTGAGGATTGATCCTGGAATTCTATTCACCACAGGTGTCACTTACTTATGAATTTTCAGTATCAAGTCTAATTAGTGAAGATACATTTGGTATAGAAATCTAAACTTCTTTGTATATGGATGTAGCACCCATGAATAGCATATAACCAGTTTGTTCAAGTTGCTAGTAACATGAGGCAGCGTCTGTACAGCTTGCATTGTATAAAATATCAGCATATGTTTAAATGTCTGTGAGATTGCTGCTTCAGAGACCTATTTTGGGGTTTTTATTTTCTCCACTTTTGTTTTCTGCTTCAAGATACGCTGTTTTTACATGAAGAGGTGCACTGGGCTGTTCTGAGGATTCCTGATATGTTTTTTTCAGTTTAGACTTTCTCACAGGAGCTGTGAGACACTTAGGAGAGAATATTTGCGTCAGGCAAGGAGCGTCTTCAGAACTGTAATAAACAGCTTTTGTGGTACTTACTGTATTTCCAACGCATAAACCTCAAGAGCATTTGGCCCAATAAATCTGTGATCCACATAGGGAGACAGATGGAAAACATTACAGTGACTGTTTCTGGCATTAAAGAAAATAATCCAGAACTATTTAAAAAAATTACGTCTGCAGCTTACCTTTTTTTGCATGCTTTTCAGAACATGAAAGATATCAGTTGTTCAGCAAGAAGATTCTGATACATGCTGTGCTCTTTTTAATAGCCTTTCTCATTGTACATTGCATGTGACATTTATATTCTATAACTATTTCAGTGGCATTGTGTGGATTAGTAATTACTTTGAGTGAGATGAAGCTGGTTTAAGTAATTAACTTGAACAGGTTTCTCCTTAGCTATCAAAGACCCACACTTAGTCTTCATAAAGTGCAGAATCTACCTTTCACTTCAGTGTGGGAAATTAGATGAGGGAAAACAGGTTTCAGCAGCTCCTGATCCAGCTCAAGGTACGTGCTTATAGTGCTGATACCTGAATGTTAAGAAGGCTGTCACTCTGCATTAAAGAAATGGTCATGTGTTGTGGCCCATGCATTTCCCTTTGTCTTCTCTCCCTTAACTCTGACGTCAGGATAGTATGAATGAAATAGTTAAATACAAATCAGAGGAAAAAAATGGAATTTTACTGCTGGGATGCATGAAAAAGAGTAGATATATTTTTTCCTACATACTATGTTTTGGCAATAAACTCAGTCTTAAATATATGCGGGTCTAGGCTTGCTAGTTTTTAGGAAGTCTTTTATAACTCCTATGTTAACTCCTATTTTTTCTTTTTTCCTCACAGAAATACTCTCCTTGATTCCCACACCCCACATTCAGATCTCCTGCTGAGATCAACAAAAACAGAAATGATAAAATTTTTTCTTATGGTAAACAAACAAGGTCAAACAAGACTTTCTAGGTATTACGAGCATGTAGAAATTAAGAAACGGACAATGCTGGAAGCTGAAGTAATCAAAAACTGTCTCTCCCGTTCAAAGGATCAGGTACATTTTGTCGTTCTTCCCCTAGCTGTTCTTTTTATTAGCTAGGTTGAAAAAGACCTTTAGGATAATCAAGTCCACCCATTGCTCCAGGACTGCCAAGTCCACCACTAGACCAGGTCACTAAGGGCCTCATCTGCATGGTTTTACATCTCACCTTTTTCATGTCAATAATTCTGAAAATACATCAGTTTCCTTTCCAAGTCATTATTTCATTTGTACCCATGAAGAAAAAGATTGTATTTCTGCATTATGGGTTCAGTCAGTTGAACTGTTATTCTGCACTGAATAAATATGTTTTCCTGAGGCTTACAGAGATTTTGGAATTTTGTGTATCACTGGCATGAAAGTTCCTCCTTTTGTTTGAAGAAGCTCAGAAATCCAGTAAGAATTTATTTTATCCTTTTGCTGCTTGTCTGGTAGAGATCAATAGAGAGCTATTGCTGCTGCTTTTCTGGAAGGTAGTAAGGATACTACTGACAGCTCTAAGTTTAAACAAAAAAGTTATGAGTGAGTATGAAAATACTATCTGAAGCGGGGGGGGGGTGTGTTGAAACACAGACTTTTAGGCCTGTATTAGGCATTTTTATTTAAAAGAAGTGTTCAAAATTTCTGAAAAAAAAAAAAAAAAAAAAAAAAAAAAAAAAAAAAAAAAAAAAGGAAAACCCAGAAGTTGGAAGATTTCTTACATAAAAGTTGAGATTTTCATGGCTCAGTTGAGCCATCAGCTCTTTAAGAAAAGTAACAAACTTCATGAACTGTTAAAGGCACAACACATTGACTTGCATTGGAGGAGAAATCTGTAACTTGGATTGTGAGTGAACATTTTTTGTTTGTGTTCTGAAGGCAGCTTCCTTGTTTTTTGTTCATGACATGTCTTTGAACAGTGTGAACTTCATTGTAGAAAGCCTGAGAAAAAAGTAGCAGTTCCTATGAAGTACTTTAGTTCACAGACTTAACAGTGGCTAAAGAAATGAACCTCTTCTGCACTGCTCTTGCATCTCCAAACTGAAACTTCACCAAAGGAACTAACGGCACGCTGTCATTTCAAGGGCTGAGCAAAATGATACTGAAAAAATGTAGGAGGCATCTTGTACAGCAGCGTGTAACAGCACCATCTGCTGGCCTCTCTCCCACTGTGAAAGACATGTTAATTTCCCTCCTTGGGTCTGGAAGTCTTCATACTCCTAATTTGTATATAAAAATATTGACCATTTTTTAAACATGAAAATTACCTTCAGGTTGTCTCTTTTGGAAGTGCTTCCAAATGAAAGTTTAGGGGAAGGATCAACAGCCTTTTAACCCCAAAACAAGTCATTTCAACTCTGTTCCAGTTTTTCCATTTAAAATACGGTAGCGTGTTTTCTGCCAACAGATGAAATGTTTTGTGTAATAGATGCCGTAAGAAATTTCTTTCAAGTCAAAATTCAGTGGTGGATCTTGAGAAATCCGTTGTTCTCTGTGGGCCTTATGAAAGCACAGGCTCTTTGAGCACTCTGTGCTTAATACTATTTGTATGCTTAAGTAGCAGCTATTATATTTTACTTGTTTTGTTTCTGCCTAGTGCTCTTTCATTGAGTATAAGGACTTCAAGCTGGTATACCGACAGTATGCAGCCCTTTTTGTAGTCGTTGGAATCGACCACACAGAGGTAAGAAATTACATACCCTCTGGAAATGAGAGCTTACAGTGATTGTTATGGTCAAGAGCTCAAGTCTGCTTCTAGTATGGAATTTTGCAATAGGAATTAGAGAATTTGAAGGAGTCATTGCAAAAAGAAAAAAAAAAAACTGAAAAAAAGAAGGAGGTATAAAAAAATGTGGTATGTTGGACTTTAGTCTGTAGCAGCAGCCTGAACTGGTATCATGAGACAGTCCTTCTGAGCCTTATGCTGATTCTGCTTTCTAAATTTATTTGATTAAACATAAAATTATGTGGGGTAGTGTTTCTCAACAAATGTTACTATTACAGCCCAGCCAGATCACCTGTCTTATTTATGGTGATTTCCCAACTACCCACTGTTTTTAACCTCCTTGGCCAAAGAAAATCCATGCTGTCAGCTAGAAAGATGCCAATTGATTGTATTTAAAAATAAAAATAAGGTATCTGAAAAATGACAAGTGCTGTTATTTCATACATTCAGGCTGAGCCTGCAAGGCTTTAGTGTTTACATTGATTCCTGGTAATCAGAAATTAATTCAAAGCTTGCTAGTGAAGACCTTATCAGGGTGGTGTGGAAGGTAGCTGCTGACTACCACAGTGTCTTCAAGTCAGAGTTTTAATGCTGTGCAATGTGGGGAAAATTCTTTTGGCTTTGCTACAGAAATGGCCCACCTCTGCTACTGCAGCATACCCTGGCTCTGTGCTGCAGCTGGCCAGTGTGATCTCCACTGCGTAACCACATGGTTACTTCATCCTCATCCCATGGTGGCCTGAGCTTGTGCACTTTATTGTAGTAGGCTTTACTATATTTTCTAGTTGCTTTTCATGCAGCACTAACTGAAATAACACAAAGAATATGGTTACCTTTTCTAGCTATTCATTTGCTATTGACTTGTTTTTAATTTAATTTCAGAATGAGATGGCAATATATGAACTAATTCATAATTTTGTGGAAGTTCTGGACAAATACTTCAGCAGAGTGGTGAGCTGAATCTATTACAAAATAATTCTTCTCTTTCAAAGCTGGTCTAGTGTGAGTTGTCTCTGCCTATAGTAAGGGGTTGGAACTAAACGATCTTTGAAGTCCCTTCCAACCCAAACCATTCTATGAATATGTAATTTCAGGGAATAAACTGAAAAAGAATTTATATTTTTTCCATATATGTTTAGAATTTTGAATACTTTAGCATGAGCATTACCACCAAACAAAACCCCAAAACGCGCGCACACACACACACACACACACAAAAGCAGTATTAGTTGGTTCTTCAGAAAAGTAAAGATGGGTTATAAAGCATCAATCAAAGAATACCAGAAATATTTCTGTTAGAAAAGCATGATCTTATATGCTTATATTCAGGGGTTTCTTTGGCTTACCTACTCTTAAATTAGCCACTGGCATTTTGTACATTTTAAAGAAATAAGGAAGTTTTTCTTTACAGCTCTTTTTTGCAATTCAGAGCATTATATTCCCTGAATGAACTTCATTTATGATAAAGATGGTGTAAGCATTAAGCAGGGAGCTGACATCACTCTCAGTGAACAAGATCAGAGGGATGGAGCACATAAAACCTCAGAAACCAGTCTGTACTTGTGCTCTCCATGTTGTTGTCATGCAACAGTGGATACCAGATAAAACAGCTATTATATAGATAGTCATTTCAGTGAGGATTCAACATCAGACATGGCTCCAGTTAAAATGACAGTGCTCCTTTTGGTGGGAGATACTTTTTGTTAGCTTGTCTTTACAAAGGTTGAAAATGCAGCATTACAATCCTGCTACTCAGTATGGGGTTTGTAATAATTTTGCTATAAACAGATTTGCCTGAAGTCACACTTTGGCACAATTTTAGTGCAATTGCAGCACAAAATCTGTGCTGGAATATGTTGGATACCCACCTCGTGCTCTGTAACTGGTTTCCCAGTCCTAGTACTGCAGCGGATGTGGCAGAGCCCCCTGTAAGGAATTCAAGGACATGCTTGAAAAAGTCATCTGCACCCTTCACTGTTTAGATGCCTGGCAAGTGTTTTAGGCTGTTATCTATCTCTACTAATGTCACACCAGCCTGTTGAAACTGATGGTACTAACTATATCACTTTCTGACTGTACTAAGTTCAGAATTTACCTCTTAATTGTTTTGATGGCAGTCCCAACCTAACCAGTGATAACCAGGAATGGAATTTGATTCCCGACAGCACAGGAATGAACAATAAAATTTAGTCACATCTTGTTTATCTAATTGAGCCAGTTGTTGCCAACCATTTGACAAGTTTTATTTTCCTCACTTGGGGCAGAGCAAAAATAGATGTATTTCTTATGAATGTAGTGTATATAATTCCTTGATCTCATATATAACCCAACCACTGATTAGAAATTTGCTGAATTCATCACACCAGAGCTTTTTGTACTGTCCATCTCATTTCAGGTTTGAAACTAGGGGAACTGAAAAGGGGGATGGTTAAAGAAATCTCATGCCATTCTGTGGTTCTATTTTTAATAGCATATAACACGATAAATGGCAGAGCACTGATGAGGAGGGCTATAATTCTAGCTGGGGTTTCTGGCAGAAACCACAGAGCAGGAAAGTATAAGTCTGTAGTCTCATGAATTAATGTTTAGGATTTGCAGAATTTTAGCAGAATCCCAAATTATGATGATGACAGAGACAGAACTCTGGGAAAGGAAAGAACATCTGTCTTGCTCTAGGAGGACATTTTGTCATCTATTATTTTTAGGCTTGTGAGCCTTAAACATTCTCACATACTCTATTTTTATCTAATGGAGTTTACAGAGCTTGAATTCAGATATCAGAACAAACATTAACAGAATTAGGGGGAAAGCTTTCAAAGTTGCCTGTGAGATGGCATTCTGAGTCCTCTTCACTTTTATTATGGCTACCCAGGGAAAACTCTGCATACTGTTCAGAATACATGTTCCAATGTTTTCAATTACTTTTTAAAGCTGAGTAAACTTAAACTGATCAGGCTCTTAAAATACAGTTTTTGTGATGCACGAAGGATTTCCAATTGAGGAACGGCGGAATCGCTCAGCAGAGGCCTGTAGACTACAACTAGTCCAGTTTAAAGCATCTTTAGACCATAGAAGTAGTAGCAATTTTACCAGTGGGAACTTGGCCTAAAAACAGGGTTAGACTGTGAATTGAAACCATGTTAGCAAACTAAATTCCCCTGGCAGCAGATAGATTCCCTCTTTCAGCAGAGACTGAGGCAGCTCCACCCCAACTGTGCAAGATCTTAACTGCTGAGGCTGTGATTAATTGTTTCTAAATTTAGACGTTTAACCGAGGCACTTAAGTTAGAAGTTTGGTCATCTTAAACTCCCATGACCACTAGGCAGGAGACAGATGAGTATCTCGAGAAAGTGAGTCATGCCTCAAGAGTGCCGAGTCAACTGTTGAAGATACCCATCTCTTGTGTTGACTGCAGAGAGACCACAAGGGCTTCTCACTCAGACATTTTGGTTAAAGGAATAAAAATACTTGGGGTAAATCCAGGCCAAGACTAGAAGGGAAATGGTGACTACATGAAGAATTATATTGCTGGCCCTGGAGAGCAGTTAGAAGTACTAAGGGTCCAAAGCTTGGAGTTGCCTTTCCTCTCCCAGTATATCCAGCCACAACTACCACAGCCATATGTGTATACAGTGTCTAGATTTTACTGTGGAAATGATCTGCAGCAACATTTTAAGCTGTGTTTTTATATAAATTGCGAACTTGGCATTAACATCCCTTTTTTGCAGAAAGAAGAGAAAATAGAGGGCTGGAGGTAGCATGATTAGCATTGCTGGTTTTCCATCACTTATTCAGATGGCACTGTGTCTATTCAAATTGTTACCTGTGAGTGACCTCCATGGTTTTTTAAGTAAAAATTTCAGAACATTAGCTTTCGTTACGGAGGCAGGTAATGCATCAAAGGGAAAGCAATGTTGCAGGAAAAGGCATGTAATTATACAGTCCAGAACTGAAATCTGAATTACCCTAAAGTTTTGTGTCATTAGCAGATAAAGAAAGGCTTCAAAATAAAGGGATGCATAATGTTTAATGCCTATGAGATGAAAGATCAAGCTATAAGTAATGATCGTCTCACTCTTTTCCTTGCAGAGTGAATTAGATGTATCCTTTTCAACATCAGAAATCCATTTGTCTATCTGTTTTTGGTGTATGTTCCAGTTCATACTCTCTTCATAGCACTGGCTGTCATACAGGCAAGACAGTGCAGAGGTTTTTCAAATTTTGCACTTACAGTAAGTAGCACCATTTTGGCACCTTTCTGAAAGTATGGCTGATGTTCATGTGGGTCACTTGTTCAAATTCTAAGTCATTGAGATAAACCTGGTACCATTTAAAGTAAGACAGGGAGAGTTTGTTTAGACAGAACTAAGTACTACCTAGACATGAGAAGTTGTATTCATGGGGGAACTTTCAGGCTTACTTAATTATTACTGCAGGGTTTTACTTTTTTCCTTATGTTTACAGTAAAACAGATACTGAAATGACTGCCATAATAAGAACTGAATGTTACAGGTATGTCTTGAGCCAACTAGCAGTAGCATCATTGTAAGATCAGGTTTGTGCTTTGATCTTGCTTCATGAAAGGGTAGGTGAAATTTACTTCCTGTAAAATTGGAAAAAGAGAAAGGCCTGAGAGGAGGAAATTTAGGAACCCAGGCATTGCCACGGACACCTTTTACCTTTCCCGCCCTTCTCCTTACACAGCTGTATTTTCATATGTATGATTTGCAGGGTATTAACTAATATATATATATATAAAATGAACTGCCACCAAATACAAACCCTAAAACACAGTCCTGAACAACTAAACACAAATAGCAAGTAAATAACATACAATACTAAATTCAAAGAAAATTAAACCAGGAGAATGTAGCACAGTCTTCCAATCCCACTGCGTGCTCGCTCTACTCCAGCGATCCTTATGCCTCAGTCTGTTGTTGGTTAAATGCAGATCTACTGGTACAAAGAGTTTCAATTACACACCTGAAATACAGTTGCCACCCTGGAATCATGTAAATTACACACCTGAAATACTGTAAAGTAATTTAGAATTAGTACATATTAAGAACATAAAAAAATTCTGCAAGTTTTCTTGTAATTGTTTTACTCCTTTACTAAAAAAAATACATAATTTAATTTTTTGTAAATTTTTTAATGCTTGCTACATGCTGGAACTCTGTTACATTTACTGAGCTTATATATGTATGTGTATATATATTGTATGTATGTGTATATATACTGTCTCTATTTCCTTCTTGAAATTCACAAAATGCTGTGGTATTAATATAACACTCCTAAATTAGCTTGTATTAGAATAGAGCAATAATGACATTTCAGCATGGAGGGACTGTTTAGGTCTCTGAGAAATTACGTAACTACATTTTTGTATGCAGTTACTCTAGTTAAGGATTAGAACCATGTGTACTTGCGTGTGAGCTTTGCTGAATTAGAGACTAACCTAATGACCTATTCAGTAATTATGCATAAAAAATAGTCCCCTGTGTTACCGTATGGTATATTTTGAGTCTGCAATTGCCTGATTCTTTTTGCCTTAGACTGTTTGGAGTACTGATGATACCAAATTCTGCCCCTGGTCATCATTTTCACACTGAGAGGAATTGCTTCTAGGTATATACTAGGTTACCACCAGTAGACCATTTAATAGCTGAGAAAGGACACTGTATATCCACAGGCTTCTGCACATAGTGTTTTTCTGCACTGTTTAGAGAAGTTGCGTTATCCACTAACAGCTGCAGTGGGTGCAATATGGTGTCTGAGTGATTCCTGTAGAAGTTCATCTTCTACATGGATCTCATCTGCGTGAGGGTGTGAATATAAATATTTGGAAAACAGGAGTGTGCATTACTATCTTATTTGATAATACTGGAGATAATACTGGAAGAGCTCATGTCTGATGCATCCCTCTGACATGTATGACATGAATGATGCATGTATTTTTTCCATTCAAAAATGCATCTTTCTACATTATATGTTTCAGGAACAATTTTCAAGTTAAACATTTTACTTTATATATGTACAGAAAACCTCTTTCATTTAGGAAGAAGAGCTTTTCATGAGCTGAGAGGAGCTCAGCTTACTTACTAACCTGAAATAGCTGAAGTGAGATACTCACAACATTAAATGTAAAACAGAGTTGTAAAGATGAGGTGGATTGTCCAAGATTGTAATTATTTTTTATACAGATTGAACAGCAGCCCCTGAGGAACAATGTAAGATCTGGGCTACAAGTGTCTTAGATGTTAATGCAGTGCAAGCAATAATCCATCAATATGCCTTTCATAGTGTGTACGATAATATCCCCATCTGGGATTAAACCATTTCCTTTGCCAAATAGTCTTTTGCTAACTCTTATATTCAGTACAGAGAGTTTAGATGTAAAATATCTGATGGAGGAAGTACTGTCTGAAGGTTTGTAGCAGTGAACATCAAGTGTATTTACAGAACCTTTGTATACGGAGTATCTATCTGGGGGGAGACTGTCACCATTTCCTGTCTGCACTATTACTTTCGTGTACAGATCCATAGGAAGTTTATTTCAAAAGTAATAGTGGGTATTCTATATAGAAAGTAGTGTTTACTAACCTGAAATAAATAGTAGGAAATTACATGAAATCAAACCCCATGAAAACCAGACGATAATCATTGAAGGCTATTCACCCACGCACAGAGCAAACCCCAGTTAAATCTGAGGCTGCAACCATCACACAATCACCCCCGTGCTCTTGGCAGTGCAGCTCCTCCTATTAATGTGGGATGCCAGCTCTCATTTAGATCCAAAAACCAAAGTCACCCAGGATGCTGCATCATGTCTTGTGTCATAGCCTGAATCTGAAGTCAGCTGTCAGGAAGGGAAGGGCACCTTCTACACAAGACAGAGACTGGATCCCATCTAAATCCTGCCCACTAGGATTCATGTGTAATATTTATACTTAACGTGTGACACAGGTGTGTGTGATACTAACCAGTGCATGCACAATTGGGAAGTTATCTCTTCTGATTAACTACTAGCCAGTTAAGTAACTACTTTAACTCTAGAGTAGGCATGAGTTTTAGAGAAGCTTTTATGTGTGAACTGTAAAGGCATTTAGCCATTAAATGACGTCCACTTTCATGCTCAGAGTCACTCACATACTTAAGGGTAGCTGTGACAGAGCAACGTAACATTTCTGAAGTTGTTTGGTTTGTTTTTAAAATATTTGTAGGTAGCTCTGTGGGGCCCAGTACTTGAATGGGCAAGTACTGAAACCCCAGTCCTGGGGGTGTTGCTTCCTAGCGTGTTAACAGCACTAGATGAGCCTCACTTCTGTGTATGACATGAGTGGGTGGGATTTTCTGCAGCTCTAACACTCCAGCTTGCATAGACCTACTTTCTTGGTGTGATGATAATGAGATTGTAAAAATGCTGTAGCTCTGAGAGCTTCTAAAGAGTTTCTAACACAGGGAAGGTTGAGTTTTCTATTGCTTGAACTGGTGAAGCAAAGCTTCGGAGACACATTGTTAACTTACAGAAGAAACAGATATTTACGTTCCCCTTGTGGGCGGGAAGGGGGCAGACAGGGTTCTCTAGGACCAAGTATTTGAAGAATGTTGTCTTGATCCAAAACCCACATTGCATTCCATTGCAGCTAGCTGCTGCTCATAGGATAGATAAAAAGCTTTGATATAGGGAATGCTTCATGTTAATCAACTGTATTCTTCAGTCACTCTCAGAACACAGTGCATTTAAGTAGTAAGAAAACTGAATTAATTCCTTCTGAGAATTTATGAGCATACAGTTCAGTTTGTACTGTAAAATAAGTGGATACAATGTAAACCTATAAGGATTAGCTTAAAACCGTTCTAAAGTATCACAGAACTTGAAGGCACCACTGGTCTTCTTTATAATGTCAGCATAGCTGTTTGAGGAAGAAATGGTCAGAAAGCATCAAATGGGTTTCAGTGCCTAAAATTGTCCTGCCATTAGATAGGCTAAAAGATAATTGAAGTGAATGTTAGCAAAGATAAAGTCAGAATGTGTGACTTTAGATTAAAAAAAGAGAAGCAGCTCTAAACTTCAGTTGAAGATGAACGTCCAGGATGGAAATCAAAGTTTTGCAATGCTGTGTATGCAGTAGCAAAGTACCTGTGCTGTAATCTACAGAGCTTTTGTTTGGGCTCCTGGGTGTGTTACCTGATCACAAGGTGTTGGCCACACTTTATCATCTCTTATGCCTTGACACACCCTTAATTACTTGCCTGGAAAATCCTGAGGTATCTTAAGATGTCTCCACGGGAGGAAGGTATTTATCACATGCAAGTCCTGAATGTGCGTTTTTCTTTTCCTTCCCTGCTTAACTATCTGCCTATATAAATGTTTTGTATCACATTTACCTCCTCTTAGTATGTCCGTGCCATAAAAACTCTGTGATAGTAGAAAGTATTGTTGATATCTTTTAATAAGGGAAACTCTTAAGTTACCAAAAGCCAGCATAAAATACCAATTGTAGCAGGTGCCATTTACTTCTACCATGAGATATGCAACCACAGTGGCACAGAGTGAAATCTGTAAACCAAAGGCAGTAAGGGCTCACCTTTGCCTGGGCTGGCAACTTGTGAAGAGCATTTCGTAGCTGGGTGCTCTGAAAACTTTCATTACAGACTTTTCTCTACAGATGCAGAGATTAATACATGTGTTCTTATGCATACTTGTTTTAAAATTCATGTTAGCCTCTGCATGGATCTAGTGAAAATCCCTCAACCCTCTTCTATGGGCAGCCAGGATTCTTACTGGAAGCAGGACCTTGAGTGACAGCTCTGGGTGGAGCACACACATGGAACACAGCTTTTTCCTGTTGCCAGTTGCTCAGGCTGGTTTCCTGGCTGCTTTTCAGCTCAGCTGGGTGTGGATCCATAACTTCGAGGCTTTAAACCCTGAAATTTGGGGTTAGTTGCCAAACAAGTGACAGGTGGGGAGGATGCAAAAGATCAGAGATACACTGGGCAGGGCATTCAGATGTGAACAGTGAAGCAGTGTATGTATAAAGACTGTAGAACATAGTCATGAGAGCTGCAGGAAGGGTGGAAAAGCCAAGGTGTTCCCTGTGAAATCCAGGTGTTTGCCAAGCAGGGTAAAGGGAGGTGGGAGGGGAAATGAAAGCAGGAGCTTTGGGACCTTCCAAAGTCAAGATGGTATATGTCTCTAGAACAGTGTTAGTATCCCCATTCAAACTGCAGGTGAAGTTAGGGGTTCTGGAACGACAACTGTAAGATTAAGGGCTTACAGGCGGACAGAAGTCACACACCACTATGTCCTGTAATGGGGTAAGCCACTCTTGAAGTAAGCAGGAAGGCCCCTGCAGGGGAACTGATGTCTCATTTAACCATGCTGGGTTTGAGTAGAACAGCTGCAAGTTACTAGTGTGGGTGCAGTTTTCTTTTGGCATGGTATCAGGTCTTTAGGAGGAAAAAAAGGGAAAAAAGCAGTGCTAAGTGTGTTTTCTTAAACAAGGTGATGCAGAGAAATTGATGGGAGTGGCAAGCTGCTGCATCATCACTGATTCACTCTTACGGGTTTTAGATCTTTGGGACTCTGAAAGGAAGAGGAAGGCCTGGAGAGGCACGTGCTCTTGCTCTGCCATGGAAACTGGAGCACAGTGAATCAGTGGTAGAGTGTAAAAACTGAAATTCAGGAGGAGCTTGCTTTATCACTTGTTGAAACCTGAATGGAATGTTATCTAACTTCACTAACAGATCCTCTTGCCCTGTGTATAGAGCAGTGCCAGAAGTGAAGTAAGCAGCACCAGCAAGGCAGTTTTCCTAAAAATTCTCACAGTACTGGAATAAAGAAATACTGACTTCTCAGATGAAAATACGTGTGTAAAGATTGATTTACTTGAAACGTATGGTACAGGAAGAAATTTGTCTCAGGTCTTTAGTCTGACAAGCAAAGTAAAACTACCAGCTTTGTCTCTGGAACCACAGAAACTGTTGAAGCTTTAAGGGCAGTACTGCTCCTCGGTAGCAAAAGGCACGGAGATGCTCAGTGTTACTTCACTAGAATCTGTTTCTTGAATTCAGGCCTAAGACTCTTTGCTTTCATGAGCTCATGTTGTTGCAGTTCTAGTGGTTTAAGGTGGTGTCTCCCCACCACTTCAATTGACCACATAGGAAGAACAAATACATAGAAATATGTGGCTCCTCAGCTGTTGTCAGGTACAGCTCAGTACTGCCACCGCTTCTGTGGTTTGGCAGAGCATAGGGCAGACTGCTGTGGTGAGATCCACAGACCTTGTGGGATAGAGCAGTCCTCTTCTATGCCCAAATCACCTTCAGAAAATGAGATTGACTCTCCATCGTGCCGAACAGAGGAAAACATTGATGCCTTTAAAAACTTAGTGTTGAACGCTGCTGGTTAGAATGAAGTCTACTAACACAAATACAAGGACTAGCGCAAAACCAGGCTGCCTTCCTGAGCTCAAAACATAAGAAAAATAGGCAGAAAAGGCACTCAAGAGACTCCTAGCAAAGTTGGAAAAAAGTACTGAAAGATGTATTTCAAAGTTACTGCAAAGCATTGTGCTAACTCCACTGCAGTAGTCCTCAATACACAGGCAAGAATTAGAAGGAGCAAAATCAAGGCAAAGCTGATGTGCTGAGCACAGCAAAGAACACACTTAAAGAGCAGCAGCAGGTGGAGAGCAAGGCAGAGGAAGGATTATTCATGCCTCTGTACGCGCGCACACACACACACACGTCAGTGAGGCACAGCAGATGTACCCTCCGGCTTTTTTTGCTATGCCTGTTTCCACTGCAGGTTCTGGTGATAAGTGGCAACACAAGAGGCCTTTTTCACGAGTAACCCTTTGCAGTTGATCAGTGGCTACACAAACCATAAGGACATGCATAAGGACACCCACCAGGCAATGCTGGAGTGAGGCCTGTCGTCTGGCTTGGTTTTCTTCTTCTTTCAAGACAGATGCTGTTAGATAATGACATGTTAGACACATGATTATGGACAAATTTCATATATCACAACAGTGCAAATTCATAGTTTCAAGTTATTTTTCTTTAGGAGAATATTAGAGGTTATCATTTGGAATGCATTTAAAATAGGGACCATTCATTTACTTTAGCTGCTCTTTCTGAGATTTATTACTAGATCAGTGACTCAGCTTTACTCATTGGCATATTCCTCGTAAGCTATTTTCAAGCAGATCCAATACTCTTAGGAACTTAGGGTAGAGAAAATCAGAGAATCAAGTTTTAAGAATTTTACAATTGGTTTTGTAAGAAGAAATGCAGAATATTGGCATCTTCCCATTCCAGGTTGTTAATCTTTGGTAACATTTCTATATTAAAACAATACGTGGTACAACAGTGAAATTAACCATCTACATCTAAGTTCAAGTTCACCTTGCCTTTACTACTGTGTGGTAATCTTCCAGGCTGGGATACTGCTGGGGCTTCAGCTTCCCTACTACAAACTTTTGACATCCCTGTGGTCAGGAAAGAAGTGTCAGTTCAGCTGTTTCCTTCTCTCTATTAAAATAACCAACCAACTAAACTAGAATAAATCGAGAAATACTCATTTTTGCAAACCTTGAGTAAAGACAAAGGTGCCGAAGATTTTCTTTGCGTTATCTTCATGTTGTTCAAAATATACTTAACCTGAAATGTTTCTAGATCATGTTCAATTTGGACAGAGTGCACATCATTTTGGATGAAATGGTGCTAAATGGTTGCATTGTGGAAACAAACAGGAACAGAATTCTGGCCCCTCTGCTGGTGCTTGACAGAGTGGCAGAAAGCTAGGAAGATGCAAGACTGACTAAAGCATTCTACTAAGGACGATGAAGCCACCAAGAGCTTGCTGACAGCAGCGTTCTGATGCCATAAGGCTGACTCATGCAATATTCAAATTAGTTGGAAAATATTTCCTGTTTCTCCTATGCCCAGCATACCTAATGGAAAGACACAGCTATACATAAAGTGGAACCTTCCATTTCAGATGCAGCTTTCTTGACCCAGCAGGAGTCTTCCTGCAACAGTCAACTTTTTCAAACTGAGAATAAGGTAGTGGCAACTTACATGTGACTGTCTAAGTGTCACTGAATTACACAGCACTGTGCCAGGCCTAAGATAAGGCAGAAAATAGGAAAATATAAATTCAGAGTTTCAGTGTTTCCTTTAAGCACCAACTTCATTTATTTTTATACAAATGTAAATTATAGTTCCATAACTTTTAGGACCACTTTTGAATTAGATTAATCCTTCATCAAAAAGCTAGTTTCAGTCCCATTTCCATGTAAGTCATGGTTACAAAAGAAATGTAAATACAGAAGTCTGTGTGCATTTAGTATTTCTGTATAAGTTGTAACTGAAAGTATTTGGCAATTAAATATGGTAACTTTAATAAAAGGTAATTATAATCAAAAGTTCAAACATCTTTTATCATGTTGGCTTCATAAAGTACACAAAACCTTTTCTATTTTGGCCACCAGTGTATTTTTTCTCTTGTATATTCTATCCATGCATCACAATTAAAACTTTTACAAAAGATGAGTAAAAAAAGCTGCTGCTAGGTACCAAATCAAATTTGCCTTCAGCAGGAGGATGTAGCTACACTAACTTGTATTCACAGGTACAACATGCCACTTTACACTGTACACTGCTCTACAAGTCACTCAAGAGCTTCTGCAACCTGAGATTACTTTCATTACCTTTCTAGAATTAAGGTATCTGGCTCCTCCTTTATGACCAATACTTAGGCACCAACACTAGGCATAACCTGACACTGAAAGAGCGTATGATACACACTGTGAGCTTCATGCGTGAAGGCATGTAACGATCACATCTAAATTGCACCTAGAAACCTGGCTCAAAGGAGCAGAGCAGTGGGTTGTGTGGGTAACTGTCCACATCACTTTAAAAGAACCATTCCCCAAAACAGGTTGGCACTGGAGCAGATACTTGTACGCAAGGTGTATGCTGCTGTTCTGTTGAAGCACAATAGTCACAGGAGTGTGAAGGTGGAGATTCCCTTTCAGTTTTGCATTGCGGAAAATTCCAAAGACTGTTTCTGTCAAGTCCTGGGAATGATGCTGTGACAAGCAATCTGGCTTCAGCCTGGTTTGTACACACGAGGCAGGCTCTTATGGCAAGCCCTCCCTGAGCAGCGGTCCAAGAAAAGATTGTTACCAAAGAGAACTGGCACAGAACAAAACTTGCCACGCAGGCTCAACTAAACCAACAGATTTTCTTTCCTGGTATCAAGCACTTATGTATCTTCAAAGATACATTAGGATCTCGCTTTATCTTACTGTAAACCAACTTTTTACCACTAAATACCTACCATGTACTGAAACCAAGGCAGGGCAGGCACTCCATCTCAAGTGTGGCTGCATCAGCTGTATCACCTGACCCAATTTTTATTCCAATGCAATGGAGAACTTCAAACTCAGGACACAGTGGCCTACTGACGGGCTCCAAGACAGCTACACACACGTTCTCACAGCCAGCCCAGTTCCTAAAAAGTTAGACTGTGTAAAACATCATCTCTGTGTAAAAAGAGATGAGTTGATGAGATCGGTTACTGCCATGTAGCTCATTTAAACCTTGTAAAATGTATGGCATGTTGTTCAGAACATGTACAGTGATTTAATAACACAAGTAGTACTAATGAAGTACTCAGAGGAGACAGTTTGATATGTTGCAAACATTTTAATGATTACTTTTGAGCTTACACATTGGGTGGGTTTTTCTTAAACTTCAAACTGCAACAAGTTAAATAAATGTTTATAATATACAAAGAAAATACAACCAAAAGTAAAACTTGCTTTAAGTGTGTCTTGCACTAGGAACCAGTGTTTCTTAATAGCTTTATTGTTGAGCTGCACAAACACACTTAAGGATTTGATCTTTGTAGCAGGGCCTTTGAGAAATCAAAATATATTCCCACTTGAAAGAAAAGGAAAAAAAAAAAAAGTTGTGCATTATATGCAAAAAACCCACTAAAATACTCCAATAGTGCAGGCACCATTAAAAAAGGAAAGGCTGGAGATGCCCATTAATTCTAAGTTTTAAGGAAGCAAGTTTCTGACCAGTTAGCTTAAAGCCAGCAAAACAGGGATCAGTGATGGCAACTGTAGTGTACAAGGTATTAAATGACAAACTTTACACAAATACACTGTTAGAAATTTGTATCAGTGAACACTGAAAATCTGATGATCTGTTCTTTGGAACAGTCAAACAGAACCACCTCAATTTCCAGTTGTGCAAGCCCTTGAAGCATCACACAGTGTTCTGTGCCAATTTCTTGCTGGCTGTGTAGTTACAAGGATTTATTTTGTCATTAGCAGCTAACAAACTTATTCCACATGTTCCTAAAGCCTCACAGGTGAAAAAAAAGGCAAGTCTCATCAGAGCACAGCGTGGAGATCATATTTTTTTTGCACACAAACACAAGAGGCTTCACTAGTATCAAAAAACACTTTCTCATGTCCCGTATTGCAGTCAGCGGCTCAGTTGAGGTGGAAACCTTTCTCCATCGTAGCAGCTAGCAGGCGCTCTCTCATAATCTCCTCAGAAGAATACTCGGGCAGCTTCAGGTAATGCACACACGTATTCACAGATGGGTAACTTGCATCTGTAGCATCAACCTGAGGAAAAGAAAGAACATTTCTCATTGCAGTTGTTCTCTGTGCTCAATGTGGATGTTAAAAGTGGTAAGGTCTCTAATTCATGGCATTTACCACATAGATATTATCAGTTGTCAACAAACAGCAGCATCAAGAAAGCTGCAAACCAACTTATAAATATATTTACTTTGCATGTATGTTAATTCTTTTATATTCAAAGATTAAGTCAGAGAGGAGACCTCAGACAGAGGTTAGGACTGACAGCTGAGCACAGCATCAGAAATTAAAAAAGAAAAAAGCAACCAGAATGAAAAATCATCAGCATTATTTAAAGCAGCAATTCATAGGATCAGTGATCTGAAGTCAGGATCAGTGGTCTGAAGGGCAGCCTACAACTGCCGTACCTTCCGTACAACAGTGAGCCGGGGATGGAGGTTTGCCAGTCCTCCTGGAGGGAGTGTCGAACAACCAGTGGTGAACTGGAGAAAAGCTTTCCTCTCATCCGAAGACATGCCACACAGGACTCGCACAAACCGAAGGAATCCGGGGCTTAAAACAGATTAAAAGAGTTATAACAATATTATATGAGAGTGATTTTTCTTTTTTTTTTTTTTTTAGTTTCCCTTACCTTGAGGCAGTACAATTGTGCTCTTTAGTCATGTCTAAGCAGTCACTGGAAGATTCCAGTGCCTGTTCAGTACTGAGTTAAGAATAAAACCTATAAAAATACTTCTTTCACCTCCTTGCTGCATATTACACTGAGAAATGCAATTATCTTATTATGATTGGCAATAAATTAAACTAATTTCCCCAAGTCTGTTTTGCCCATAATGATAACTGATGAATGATCATTCCCTGTCCTTATCTCAACCCACAAGCCTTCGGTTACATTTTCTCTGCCCCGTCCAGTTGAGGAGGGTGGTGACAGAGCGGCTTTGGTGGGCACCTGGCATCCAGCCAGGGTCAAGCCACCACAGTGTGATTTCATTTCTAGCCTGTTAAAGACTACAATAGCTCTTCAGGGAATCCTTTCATCCATACCAGCCCTGGGAGTGAGGGGGAGAAGAGGGCATGAGGAAAGCAGAGCCTGCTGAAACACACCCTCAGGTATCAGGCACTGTAATCTTAGCTCCATCTTTGTATGCAGGGCAGGGTCAATAGAATAATCACTCCACACAACATCTTAGACTGATAAGGATCCTTCAGCATGCTTATACTATCATAGTTCAGCAGTAGTTCATATGTTACTGCTACCAAACATAACAAGCAGCAAGAACAAAACCCAAACCCAACAAAGCCCAAAATATCACAATCACCTCCTGATAGCCAGAGGACAGTGTATTTGTTGCCTGCATAGTACATTTTCTTTTTTAACTACACTTGAAGAGAAAGATGTAAGGAGACAAGTAACAACTATATCCAACTGAACAGAAATTATAAACACCAGCAAAGATGAAAGTAAGAACTCTGAAGTGCTATTTTTACTAGCCTGTATTAGTTACCTGCTATTACATTTCCACTACTTCACATTTTAATATTGTAATTTTTTTTTTATCCCCTCTCATCACAAAACCGAGTACCTTCCAACCTGACCTACCTGTTGTAACACACATGGTTATTTTATGCAGTTTTAGACAATCAGTTGCTCTTCAGTGAACACCAATCCCATCCAATTTGGTGTCTTTATCTAATGAACATTCTGGTCATTTTGTCAATTAACATACCTTTTAGCGAGTATTTAAAAAATCAGAATGTAAGTACCTGTCTCGTGTATATCCCAGTTTAGGTTCAGTATAATTGATGATATCCTCAGCTGCCCAAGAAGGTGATTGATTTCCACAAAGAATCATCTGAACTTCTTCATGGCTGAAGGAACTCAGCTTCTCCATTGGAAAGACTCTGTTGAAGCCATCTTTAATTTACACAAGATAAAGTTACAAACATAAGGCAAAAGAAAGTTTATAAAATAATGTCAGCATTTCAATTATATTTTAATGAAACCAGTATCAATCAACAGTTTCTTAATTAAGGTAAATGGAACCTCTTCAAGATTAAAAAGGGCCTAACTCATGCAAAGTATTATGAAATTAATACCTTATGTATTGCATTCTAAATTTAAACATTTGTTTTTGAAAGCCATTCTATGCTACCACTTTCAACCAGCACACCCTGAACACCATGTATACATTCTGCCGTATCTAAAATTACCTCTGAACGCCTCCATCTGTTTCTGTATACCAGTATGCATGCAGAAGTCAAACATGAGGTCTACATATTCCTCTGCATTATCCATTGTTACAGTCTGCAAAGACAACATACAAATACCTTAAGAATTCACTCTGCATCAGTTACTGCTGAGACAGTAAAAACCTAACTGCTGTTTAAATTGCAAAAGTAGGTTGTTTCCTTACCTCATCTTCACCACCTGGCTTGAGATCCACAGCTGTAAACCCATACACTTTGGACGAAGGGCAAAACTGAAAATTTAGACTTCAAAATACAAAGAGAGTTACTAATTGCAAACAAGTCTACAGATTCATAAACTGTGCCCCACACCCCAAAAGCATCTCACTACATTTCAAACCACCGTTTGTGGATCATTTTCTACAGACATGAACAGTGGTACCACAGTACAGAACGACAATTAGTGATGGACTACACAGATAATATATGTCGCAAATCTATGGTATATACTTGTATGTATTCACTCACTCTTTGGATTTGATAACCACTGAAAATCCCATACAGTCTGGTATCTTTATACTATCACCTTCAAAACTGCTTAAACTGTTTAACTCGGTTAACGAACTTAAAAAATCCTTCACATTAATTTCCAGCACTAACAGTTACAAAGCCACATTAGGCATTTAGGCCTTCCAGAGGCACTACTTGCTTTCTTTCTGTAACAGGCATGCTGAAGCCCACAAGGCCATAAGCAACTACTGAACTCTGTCTACACAATCCTTGTGGCACAACATGATTTTAACAAATAACCTGTAATATTAATGGTAGAAAAACTACTGTTGTTAAAAAACCCATAAATTTAGAACTGCAAAAGAGCACATCCTCACACAAGTTCACACAGGCACGGGCACTTTTATGTCTTCAATGTTTGATAAAAGTTAGCACATTCTGTTTAACGTTGATTCAAGCACTGCATTGCATGCACGATTAACACAAGCTGCAATTTCAATCTGTTCTCTTTAAAAGTTCTCCAAAAACCTTGATAAATTTCAATAGTTTCATAGCAAAGAAATCACCAATTGAGTTTTCCAAAGGTCTTTAAAAGTATTTGTGTGCTTCTAGAGTCATACAGCACTGCAGGGCAGCCACATTTAAGTTTAAACATTAAGAAACTGAACAAGCGAGAATAAAAAAATCCTCAAGTTAAGGAACAAGAATATAGCTACAGATGGTAAACTGGATCTTGCTGCATCTTTAATGATTCCCTATTGCCATGATACTATTTAAAATGAAGATATCTTCATTTTTAATTATATGTGCTGACATTTGTCTCTAACACAATTCATATTTATAAATAAATATGAAAACCCTTACCCCAAATCCTCTATGCTAAGTGGAGGCCCAGAACCTGATGGATTCTTTAGCATTAATTCCTGTAGTTTTGTGTTCTTTTCATCTTCTGACAGGCTTTTGTTGCTTAAAATTTGACGCCTTTTAATTGCAAGGTCCTTAATTTCTTTTAGAAACCTAGCTCTATGTGGATTTACTAATTCAAAGTCTTCCCATGTTAAAATTCCATTAAACCATGCAGGAGGCTTAGGTTTTGGTGGATCAAGAATAAATTCTGATTTGGAGTCTTCTTCCAAACTTCCTACTGACAAGGAATCATGCCCTTCTTCTGTAGAAGCCTCCGACTGACTTTCGGTACAGTGCAAGTCTCTGTCACCCCGTGATTCATATATCAACTTACTCATGTTACTTTTAATGTCCCCCATACACATGAGTTTAAAAAAAGGCTTGGAAATGGGTAAATCCACAAGTCTATTGTCCTGAATGCATTTAGCCAGGAAAATCCCAAGGAAATGAAAGAGTTTGGTTATTCTTTCAAGTTCATCACTATCTTGTGGGAACGGTGCTGTGAAGAGTCCACACGATCTCTGTACGTAGTAACCAGGGGGTTTCAATCCACCACCAATATCAACCTGATTTAAGTGACACACACAAGAAAGTTAATATGGTTAAAGATGAACTTAATTACGTATCTCTGCAGTTTAACTTATTATACTCTACTTCTCTCTTAAAAATAGAACTGGTAAGAAAGCGAGCTGTGGAGCAGAGTGGTCATTCCTGACCATGATGAGTAGCTGCTCACTGATCATGCGTTCTTCCCTTCCTGTATACCTATATAATTTTTCTTTCATACAAGTACTCAGTTAAAAATGCAAACTGAAATATACCTGTCGAGACTCATCATCTGGAAAATCATCATCACAAAGCCAAGCTCCCAGATCTGTCCTCTGAAATTCTGCTGCCACCAATGCGTAAAATTCCAACGTAGGACCCAGGCCTGTTCCTTCCTCCCCTAAAAACTCCACCTAGAAATACGTAAGGCAGGTTAATCATAAAGAAAAACCTGGTGAAACAGTCAGTGTCAGTTATGGAACAGGATATTCAGTATCCTGGCCAGTACATTAGAAATAGCTATCTAACCTCACTCTGCTAGGTAGATATGCTTTACCTCTAGAACAGATTTTCTGTCTGCATGAATCTGCATGACATTTTCTGCCCATTCCATCAAGGATTCACCTCGCGGAACTTTCACTCTTTCATGTTTGAGGCGTCCAACTCTGAATTCTCCTGGATCATCACGTCGCACTGTGCTTGTGGTCCTTGTCCGTTCAACAGTGGCTTCACGCCTGTTCTGTAGCCATACAATTGCTCTGGAAAAAACCCAAAATCAGGTGTTTAAAACTTTGATGTCTACCAGCCTGAAAACCTGAAAGTAGCCACTAAGAAAAAGTTACCTTGTTAAGAATTAATTAATTACACCCCTCAATATATAAGTTATATACTGAAGTATTTCTCTGAAATCTCTGGAATGCCCAGAGGTGAGCTGCTTTCCATTTTCTGAGTTCAGAAAACTAAATCATTTTAATTGCTATGAAGAGCCAACCATAATTTGTGATGTACTAGATGGCACCAAAGAAAACATGCACAATTCTCAATTAGAACTAGTTTTCAAATTATAGTGGAATGAACTGAGGGCGGCATTTACTGCAGTACTTTTTAATCACAGATGCTCAGAACTATTTACAAAAGCTTATGACAACTTCTGTTATATAGTGCAAGGCAGTTGTACATCATCCCATTGATACTGACCAAGTTTTACAGCAAGATTTACTTGCTTACACACTAGAGAAACACAGAACCAAAGCTGAAGTGCAGTCACCCACAAACAGACCCATAGTGCTGAAAGAGGAAGAGCTGCCTCTAATAGCAGTACTTACATGAAGTCAAAGTTTGAAATTCTTGTATGTATTGTCACCCATGCAGCAATAAACTATCAGCTGTTTGTTGTCTTCCAAGTACGGTCAAGTGACACGACAGACAGAGACTACAAATCCATATACCCATGGAGCTTGTATAGAGTATAACAGTTTTATAAACTATTTCCAGTATTTTAAGAGCTTAAGAAAGCTCTACTTACCAAGTAAGTACCATGCAATGTTTCCGGAGGGATCTCTTTAAAACACAGTTTTCCTAAAACATTACCTTTTCTCAAAAGAAAAACCACCACACATGGCCCAGTTTTTGGGACCATTTTTCTGTAGAAGTTAAATATTTCCATATTAAGATTTAAACTGATGTCTTGCAAGACTTTTCTTCTCCTTTCATTCATTCTAAATGCCTTTTTTTACACTCTTCATGAGATATTTCTAATGTGAATTAGACACAACAGTAATTTTTGCAACTCAATGTCTACAATTTTCTTCCTCTTTGGAAAACGAACTACCAAAACCAGCCAAGAAAACCCACAAAAAATATTTCTTCCTTTTTAATTCTTCTAAAAGTCACCTGGCAAAAAAGTTTACACTGTCTACATATTCTCAAGATAATCACTGCTGCAATAAAAATATTAAGGATTTGTAGGTAATAAAGCACTTTAGAGGGTACCCTTAAATGTTTTAAAGGTCTGGGTTTGTTACAGTTTCATCATGCAGCTAATACTAACTCTTGAAAAGGCATCTTTTTTTTGTTAGATTTTATTTATTTTGTTAAGATTTTGGTGAATGAGAAATAAATGAACCAAAACAAATAATCACCAGACCACTGCAGGAGCTATAAAAATCAAACGCATATGCTTTGATATATGCTTTCAAAAAAACAGTTAATTCACATTTATTTTCAGAATGTTTTCTATTTTGGTTTTTTACTCCTTTATGCAATGAGCTGCAACCCAGTCAAATTACTGCCCAATAGGACAATCTAACTAGAGGTACACCAGGAATTCTTCACCTTAAAGTTGAAGAATAAAATTTTTTCAGAGGAATTTCCTGAAGAATATGAAATGAAGGCAGGCTTCCCATCATAAACCTCTACCACAATGAACAAGAATTGTTTCAAGTGTCCAAAAGTCCTTCTGAAGTTTCCCATCTTACACCCTTTTCTACTACCTAAAATACATTTGGCAAGCAAAATTTATCTTGTTAGGGTAAGGTCCTTCTGTGAATCAGCAATTTAAAAACAATTATATTTTGTAAAAAAAAAAAAAAAAACCCAAAACAAACCAAACAAAAAAAAGGTGTTTTTTTTAATTACTTTTATTTTTTTTTACCTTGATGCTCCAAATGCTGTGCATGTGAAGTACAACTGTCTTGTTTCAAATGGAATTAGGAAAGGACACTTGCTTGTTAGCTGTTCACACCAGTCTGGCAAAGCACCACTTGCGAGTGCCAAGGGCTCCTGTAGTTTAATGCAAGTAAAAAATAAAACCACCAATAAAAAAATAAAAGTATTTCTAATATTAGACTCAGGTTGTCCCAACAATCTTGCAAGTACACAGACACCCCATACACCCAAGTATTGGGGTCAGCTGTGCTGAGCAAGATTCTTCTCAGCAACAGCCACTTTTTTTGGTTTTCCTTTTAAATGCTACCAATGAGAAGTTCGCAAAGTTTCTAGGACTCAAGAGTGGACACAATGGTGGTCTGGCACAAAGTCACTAAAAGCTGTAGTAAATCTCTGGAATATGTACTACTCATAGCACCGTGAGGAGACCCAAGTAGACAAGTACCTGGAGAGAATTACTTTTGAGTTTTGCCCCAAACTGATTAGATACTACTTCCTCAAAACCAGAAGAGACAAAAGAAGCTTTCTGGTAGTAAAGATGATCCCCACTGAAATATCACTATAGTCTCTTCTAAAACACAAGTACAACAAAAAAAAATGGCAGAAAGTATTACCACAAACATATTCAGGGTGCCTGAACCACCTTTAAAAAAAACTGAACTGTTTTTTAACTTTAAAAACACTGAACTGTTTTTTAATGATTAGTTAGAGCAACTTCACTGTAACTAAAAGAACAAGAACAAAACCAAAAAACAACCCAAATCTCAAAGTAGTTCCACTAAAGAAGTTCTCCTTTTAATGCATCTTACTGACCTGGTACTAATAATATGGTTTTTAAATGCTATTTTGAAAGCTTTATGTGGAATGTATAAACAATAAGATGTCTGAACCCTAATACAATTAACTGCCTTTGTTACAATGCCATCAGGCAGACAAACACATACTACATTGTAACACTGATGTCTGGTGCAGAAAAAAACCCAAACATTATTACTCCTAACCAAAAGATGCAATTCTATCACAACTTTCTTCTTGGTATGTTTGGGTTTTCTCTTTCAGCCTAGTCTAGATTTGCTAACGCATCCAAAACATAAGGAAGTATCATATGAAACAATTCAAAGTCAAAATGGCAAAAAAGCTAATGATTTTGAACAAAAGAAGAGTATAATAGGATCTTAAAAATGGTATTAAATACATGGATTGTCCATAATACATTAATGTAATACCTCAATCTGTTGCAGAATCTTTGTAGTAATTTTTTTGCTTGTGAATTCATCTGGCGGAAAGTTAAACTGAGGATGCTCATCTCCTTCTGAAAATAAATCAAGACAACTTTTTTCCTTTATTTTGCTTTCATTAAAGCACTTAAGAAGCTTTGCTAGATAACTGACTTACCTTCTTGAGCAGTTCGTGCTGTGTAAGGGTCACTGGCAACTATATACAAAATGCGAAGTAACTGCAGAACATCTTCTACTCCACAGGAGTTCTGACCACTGCCAGCTTTGGCCTGAGGTTGTTCCTTTGCCAAACTAAGGATATCGGAATTTTGAAAAGTAGACATGGCTCCTTGATTTAATCCAGATTTTGATCCATGTTCACAAAAATCCTGGAAAAAAAAAAAAAAAAGAATCGTTAGGAATAAAAACTGCCTGCGTTACTGTCTTTATGACTGTGCTCTCCTAATTAACGATTTGAAAAAATCAGGGTGGTTACTGCATTTAACCTCAACACTTAGTTAAGTTGTAGGTGGTTCAAATCATGATTCAAATGCATTCTAACACAACTAAATTTGACAAAAAATACTAAAAAAAAAAAAAAAAAAAAAGCAGCAAAACCTAAACTTGATACTGGCATGTGAACATTCAACTGCCCTATCCACGGCATATTCCTCCTCCACAAGAATCTTTAAAGCTGCAAAACAAAGCACACAGCTGTTCATAATAAAAAAAGTTTGGATGCAGACATATACCTTGTATGCAGCTATGAGCTGGGAACAATTTCTGTTTTTCCTAATACTTTTATTAGTGCCGGTTAATTTCCAGTGGCGCAGGAAAGCTGAGTCTGCATTCTTCTGCAGGTAGGTTATCAAGTCATTCTTTGGTAATTCATCAGTGCCAAGGTACTGCTCCACATGCTCTACTGACCAGCAACCCTACAACAGGAACCACCACATGTTGGGTTTTCCTGGTTGTAAAGTCTTTCCAATTTCACATGCATTATACACTGTCTTTTTTAAAGGAGCATGCATTTACAAATATACTCACTCATATCCTTTAAGTAACTGACAACTGTTAGTTTTTTTAATGTAGCATTTCAAAAACTGCAATAAGGTTTGTTTTGCTTTTGTTTAAACAGCCACAAAAACATACACCAAGTCACAGAAGTAAGTCTTACCATTTTTCCACTTTCTTTCTCTTTATCAGAATCCTTCATTTCCCTGTACATGATTCTAGATATCAAAACAATCAATTAGTATTTCATATTTGTAGCACATCCTCTAAATTCTGAAGTTATACATTGACTTTTAAATATCAATGACATTCAGATAACATGAAGTAAAAACAGCAATAGCAGCTGCTCGTTGCTGCACAGAACATCAGGAATACCTGGTAGGGCAAAGTTTTTAAACTTGTATTTCATTTTCATGATGTCAATGTTTATCTTGCAATGTATAATTTATGTTCCCTTAACTGAGGTTCCAGTAATCAAACAACCTTCACTTTGCAAACTTCCCAAACCAGCTTGAGGTTCTTCATTACATACGTACTAACTCTTTGAAATGTTGAAGTCCTAGTGTAGTTTGATATGTGTTGTAACTTCAGAGATACACACATTTACAATTATTTCTCATGATTTCTAACTAAAAACCAGTTTTGATACAGCGCATAATTTTTGACACAATGCAACTCAGAACAGGTGCATCACATGAGCACTGCTGAAATCTAGAGTCACAGCACTAGCGTTAAAATCACTAAGAACATCCTGCCATAAATGCAAGAAACACTGATTCTAAAACATTGCTTCCTTCAGAGGAGGGAGAAAAAATTAACATTGTTTCACACCCATTTCCTAATTCATCACACTGTTCTCTACCCAGAATAACCAACTTGTGAGCTTACGTGTATGTTGGCTCCCAAATACGTTTAAGTTTGTCAGATTTCACATTGCCATTACAGGAGAGCTGTAACAATTTCTGTACGTAGTAAAAGATGGTTGATCTAAAGTTTGTTAGGGGCAGTTCTACTTCTCGAGTTGTCCCAAGGCCTGAAACTTTCAAGGTAAGTGCTAAACGTGGTGAAGGCATGCACTCAACCTCTTCCAAGAGTTCCGAATGAGGTGTACCTGCATGGGAAAAATAATTTGAGAAACCATTAATACAAAATGTGTAACATATGACAAGTTGGCTTAAACATTAACAAAGTGGCTCAGTCTAAGGTAGTGTGAAGACTTCTTGCACACATGCCAAAGAAACAATACTCAGTTGTAACGATGAACTGTACCTAGCGGCTATAACTGCAGCACTTTCTGTGAGTAAAGCTAACAGGAATTTCTGAAATCTCTAGTGATCCTTATGTCTTGATAAGATTCCCCTTGAATATTATCATAGCACGTACATTCTTTCCATACACAGTATTTTCCTATTGTATCAACTCCTTTCTGTTCACCGAAATGAAGTGCTGAGCATCTCCAGATAAGCTAAACCTATGTATTCCTTTCTGTAATGAACACTGACTACAGCCACACTGCCAAACTAAGGAGAAAGGTGCTATGCTGCTGCCCATACAGACTGCTCAACTACTGTATTAGCTTTATTCTTGCCTCTGATTTGGACTATTTCAGCAAGCCCTCCTCAATCAAAGCAATTCTGGGTAGCTCAACACATAGATTTACTTCCTGCAGGTGGAACCAAACACAACAGGAGATTTATCACTAATCCAAGTTAAATTCATAAGTACACTTATTGTCCACTGCACTTTAATTTACTTTTCCCTCAATAATGCTGGAACCTGCAGAGGTAGATGAAACTCTCAATTCAGAGAAAAGCCACACAGCCACAATAGCATGTTGTACTGGTTAACAGTGAAAGGACCCCCAGAGCCCAGTGGGCCCTTAACAGTAAGTCTCCATCCCAAAACCAGATCAAATACCACAAACGTTTTGTCAGCATACCTGGTGGAGGGATTTCTAGGTCAGTTGTCTGTTGAACATTAGTACGACCAGGTCTTGGGTCAAAAGCAGGAACCAGAGCGGAAAACTGCCTTTTCAATACATAATCATCATCCCATGTTCTTCTACGGCCTCCTTTGGTTTCATACTCCTCCTCTTCCTAACAAAGAGAAGTAGTAGTTTATTAGATTCTGCTACAAAGAATCATTTGCTCAAAAATTTTAAAGTTGGGGAATACAGCAGTCATGTACTAAAATTGGCACAATGGGTATCAAAGCTGGCATGTAACAGTATTAGTTCCATTTAACTGGTCAAGCTGGAATCAAGAGAATTATCAAAACCACAGACATATAGAAATCAACATAAATGGGCTAACCTGACAACAGGTGTATTTACAGTTTCTGGATAGAATGAAACTTTCCCTGAAGTACCAGAACACAGGGAAATACCGAGTATTACAGACCAGCAAACTTGATGCACATGTTTTATGTATTCCACAAACTTTGGAATATCAAAGATTCAAATAAATCAATGGTATCAAAATAAGTACGTTATTTTTTTCTCAAGACAAAAACAGTTGGTTTTTTTAGATATCAATATATGTGTACATTTAAAATGTATACACATTTTATCCAAAGATTAAATCAAATAACAAAATACTGGAATTATAATGGTGGAAAGAAACCTAATTTTCAATAAGCTTTAGCAAGTGTTGATTGCTTATGACTTTCCTACAACAAGCTTTTAATCTGTTCAACTCCTCATTGAGAATAATTATATAGTGTATCAGAAGGAACAGGACTGGAACCCAAGAAAGGAAAATTTTCTTTTCCAGAGCCAATTTGTGCTGTGGAATCTTAAGTAAAGATTAATACAGCTATTTCTGCTTCTTCCCACAAACAATATTAACTTCTTTTAGTAATTTCTGAAAAGTGATCAACAATCTGCAAACTAAGGTTATCGTTTACACTGTAGATCTACTTAAGTAGGATTGACTTTTCCATTCCTAGCTTCATATCTCTTTGCAGAAGGTGAAATAACTAAAAATTTAGTAATGTACTTGAGTTTCTATTAAAAGCATTATCACAGTAGACTAAAATGCTAGATCTTTTGGTTCCAATTACTGAAAGTTTGAATATTGATTACGAGATGAAGTTTCTATAATTCCATAAAACAATATTTATATTTATGTAACAAACATTAAATTATCATCAGTGAAGTCTTTTTCCTCTTAGACCTTACAATATCCATTCTGATAACCTCAGTGGTGGTAGAAGAGCCAGCATTATTCATAACACTAACAGAACCACCAAATGAAAAGCAGAACTCACAATAATGCAGCTAAGACCCCTATGGACTAACCCTAACCTGCTGGGTTTTAGCTTCCCCTTCTGCCCCCCCCCCCAAAAAAAAAAAACCCAAGTTATTTCCTCTGCCTACTTAAATTATTACAGTTTGCTCCACACAGGCCTACAGTTAAACACATCCCAGAACTGTACCATTACAAAATTCAGTGGCCTACCCACAAAGTTAAACAATTTCATGAGGCAGTGAACTAGTGAGCCATCATTTCTACTGTCTGCTAACTTGTTCCTACGCTGCTTTTAAGATGTTAAAGAGATAAAGTTATCATCCATGCTAACTATACTGTACCATAACTTCCTCATATTCTTGATCATCTTGGTTATCATCTTCATTTTCATCATCTTCTTCATCCGGTTCAGGCAGATCCTCATCATCATCTAACTCTGCCAACAGAGTACTAGCTCGGCAGCTATCAAGAAAATCTATAACACATACATATATTAACATATATAACAGAAGCCAAGAATAACTTTTAAAGCAAAATTTTGAAACTTTAAGAATAGGAGTATCCGGAAGAGTAAGAAAACAAGTCTCACTCAAACAAGAAAAGAACTAAAACATTGCTTATGGTATAGTAATATTAAAAGCCGTGATAAAAGCACACACCTAACAAAAAGTTCAGGGGTCTAGTCAACAGCATAATTAACAAAGCACTTAACATCTGTATAATTAAGAGTGATCAGCAGAGTGATCATTATCTCATTTGCTTATATCAAACACTTTATAACTACACTTTTTTAAAGTTACAAAACATTGCAAAGAAATGGTACATACATGTATGCTATCTGAGTCTACGCCTAATTAATTTCAAAAAACAGGCTAGCAATATAATTTCCACTAAGAATGTATGGCTCAAACCTCAAATTACGATGTAAAGGACATTTAGAATAAATATTTTAAACTGATATTTTAAAAGATTCAATTGCTAATTAACTTCTGTAACAAGAAGCTGAAGACAGATACGCAGTTCAGTTTCACCCATCTACTACTAAGACTTAAAACAAGACCACCCCCTAAAACCAGAAACGAAGTTCACAGCAATCCAAGGTGGACAGGGAGGAATCTTTGAACTTCTACATTTGTCTATACACACATAAATTAACAGTAACACCCAAACACCCTCTGAATTTTTGCCAATGCCCCAACAGAAGCTTTAAGGTAACTATTTATAAACAGCTGTTTATGATATATTTTAAGAGTTGTTACTTAATCAAAATGTCAAACGAGAGTAAATTAAAAGAATAAACGGAGATGGCATATGCAGATGTTTTAACTGACCACCTCCACGCAGCTGAATTCCAATATCCATTGAAATTACCAGATCTTTTTTCAAGGAATTTAAATAGGCAACAAAATAGAACACAACCAAATGTTAAGCAAATCAAGTATCTTTTCTTTCAGGAACATGTCACAATCCAATAAACTTTACATTAGAAAGCATTTTCCAGTACCTAGCCCAGGTCTTTCCTGACTTCAGTTCACCAACTTGATTCCTAGGTAATACCCTCCTTGTTAACTAGCTATTCTTTCATAGTATTAACATCCTGCACTAGTGTCACTCCTGTCCTAGTGTCTGTTTCTAGAGTATAGTGCCCACATAACTCTGGATTTTGTTTTAGTTTATCTGGATAATTCCATTCTCTGTGCCATTTTAATTTTTGTGGTCTTTCCAATTTTTGCAATTACTATTATAATATTGAGATACCTGGAACCTCATACTATTTTAAGTGTATAATGTGCCTAATGGCAGATGCTTTTTAATCACCAAGTAATACAAGATACCTCAGACTGAGCATGTAGCCTATACAACACAATGAGAAACAACATTTTGATTTTTATTACAGGTTCATAATGCAAACTACATTAGATACTAAACTTATTTATGGAAAAGATTAAGTGCCTAAATAAACTATACCATAAACAATAACAACATGGGATAGAAACAGCTGAAAAAAAAGACCTGAAAACAAGAAATACTACTAATGTTAACATTATTTTACCTAGTGCCTTACAGAACTAGTAACATATGGACAGCTCAACTTTCAAATACTTTTCAGTAAATAAACTACTACATGAGAAGATCATAACAATGGGAGAAAAGAAAAAATAATTAATGGGAAGTCTGCTTACATTCATTTAAAAATGAAACTTACCATATAAAGAATATTCTGCCTCCTGACCTGTATCGCTCTCACTAGATGTTGATGTTAGGCTAGTAGTTAGAGTATTACTAAGCGACTGACCAACAGATAAAACTGTAGTTGCTGTAGCTACATTGCTGCTGCTAGTAACACTGGATGTAGACATGGTCACTGTTGATGTGGTACCAGTTGTAGTCAGATTAGGAAAACTTTGGGCACCCATAAGAGGAGAAGCTATAGATAAAGATATGGTAAGATAAAATAAATGATTTGATGACTTGAAGAGTACAATTTACATGCATGACTCCTGTGTTGAAAAACATATTTGGAGTTGAAAAATTATCAGATGTTACAATAAAGGATAACAGATAAGGGGGAAGGGTTTCCCAGTGCAAAAGTGCACCTACAACGCAGATGCCCACTTCTGAGCATATTCCCTTGCATACATTTAAAACAAATAATTTCATTAAACAAATCCCAAAATCCCACTGTAAATCTGAAATTACTTCATTTCATTTTCAACATATTGGAAGTATTTCTGAAATCTGTTACTCCAATGCTGTGTCTGTCTTTAAATCCAAATGGTAATTTAGCATATACACAGCAAAATAATCAAAATTATACAGGTTACAGGTAAACAGAGAACAAAACATAATACAAATGTAAAACTTGTGATTTTTATGCATTTTTCTAAATTTCTTAAGGCAGCTGTGACTTATTATCTCTCACAACTATCAGCACATACACTCACAATGGGTGACATGCCTGAGTTGGCAGTACTGTGAAACATGGGACTTAATACCTTACTTATGCTGATCTACTTACATAAGTAATTTTCAGAATAAGCAAGCAACAACTAAGTTAGGCTACTGCATGTTCACTGTATAAAACACAATAAATTAATTTTAACAACTGAAGATATAGACTAAATTCACTATAAACTCAATAGAAAGAATTTCAGGTGGTGTACCTAACTATGAGTTGTACCTATGTGCAACTACACATTTATATTCACATCTTCAAAACATTTTCCCATACTTATCTTCAAGCAGAGGGGATAAACCATATTTGCATGTGCAAATCTGAGAGGTCCCCTATACTTAAAAGTAAATCTTACAGTTTTCAATCTACCTTTTCTAAAATTTATCAAATGCAACTTTTGCAATTTTAAAGTCACTTTCATTATTGCAGCTTATGTAAACTGAGGCACTGCTTTCTTAAAAACATAAAGTCTGAATTTCAGACTATTATCATGAAGGCTTGCAAAGGTTACTACCCTTGAAGAAAGATACAACAAAGATTCTTTCCTTCAGTGCCTTTGTCACTGTTTAAATTTTTGTTGCTTGTCAGATACTTTGTTTCCTTAGAAATGGAAGTAACAGATTGCAAATACAAACATGCGAACAAAACATCAGCAAAGGTGACCCAAGCACGTATAGCACTTGAAATTATTTCTGTGCATGGGGAGGGAGAGAGTGAAATTTAAATTTAGTGTTGCTAATAAGCTCATCTCTCTGGAAGCATGAAAATTTTCCAAACCAAAAGGCTTTTCTTTTGTAGTTAAAGAATTTGAAAATAATTTGTTCAGTATTTGTATCTTCTACACACTTCTAATGAATTAACAGTAAACTCTTTGCTGTTACAATAAACAGAAAAAAGCCATTAAGTGTCAGCATTTCATTTGCTCTGAATTCAAGAACAAATTGAAACTGGCTACCCTAGACACCACTCAACTCCTGGCAAATACCCACGATTTTAAATGCAACCACCACAGCAAGTCCAGAAAACTTACATGTGTAATCATGATTTCAGACTTGGCTTGAAGAGGGTGCGGGGATGGAGTTCAGCTTTTTCTGATTGGGGGCAGGTGGGTTGGTTAGATGTTTAAACTTGGGCAGACCAAATAAATAAATGCTTTAAAATGCTTTTTTTTTTTTAAATGAACTTTAGTGAGATTGCTCAAATTTAGTCTCCGATCTCTTTTTAGGGCACAATTTCCTATTAACAGTTCATATTTGCATAAAACACAATACAAAATAATTCCAACATGAGGGACAATTTTAAAGTATAACTATGTTTTAATATTAAATCCAATTTTTATTTTGCCACATTCTTATTTCTACTTCAGCAGTGTATGATATCAAAACTCTGAAGTTTCTCACTACGTTTTGCAAAAATGCTCTCTGTCCAAGCTGCAAACATTCCCAGCCCCCCAGTATCACAATTTGAACATAGGAATACACTAAAAAATCCCCCCAAAAAAGAAAGAAAACACCATTCAAAAACATTTTGGAATGCTAAAAGCAAACACCACATTCTAAAATAAGGAAGCACAAAAATCCTAGAAGAGCCTGAAAACTTAACAGATTTAAGTGTGCGTATTTCTGGCTTGGGTAATTTTACCTTTTCTAACTCGCCTACCTCATGAAATGCAGCTCTCCAGTTAAAATACTATCACTGTCACTGAACAAAATACTTAACAAGGCTGGATGAGTAACAACTCTAATGGGAGCATGCTGAAAATTCAGAAGAGTGAACTCTCAACAAGCAGGTTTAAACAACTTACCTGCTACTACCTTGATCCTATATATGATCTTCAAACATGCAAATGTTAAAGCATGTACACAATGCCATTTAAACTCCTTTTAACTATAAACTTCCTGACACTTAACATGCCTGAACAGTTTGCTGAATATAAGCCCCAATGACCATACCACCTTCAGAAAACATACACAGTATTAGAGTACACCAAGTTATTCAGCCTAACAGAATGCAGGAAGCTACTAAAATTTCATCGTACTGCAATTTACTCTTTTCTTCCTACAGTGTTCTTAGCTCTTAGGCTCAGAGACTTGACAATATGCACAAACTGCCTTTCCTGAGGAAAATGGAAAAATAACAGAAACAAGCACATACATGGTAAGCATGCAAAATCTACCCAGATTGGAAAGCAAGAGCATTCCACATTAGCTACTGTTGCTAGTCTTCCAGCCTCTTGATCTAAACCATAGTCTCTCTCTTCCTAAACATGTAATAGACCTATCTGATGGGTATAACACTGTAATCTGACTTAACAGGGTAATGTAACACTTTCCAGCTGACATAAACTCTTCATGAGTTCTACAGGTACATACAAGGTCAAGGCTGCTCTAAATTCATTCTCTATCAGGCCAGAAGAATTCAAGCTTTTTCAAGTCTAATGAAAGTAAAAACAACAACAAAAGCTTCAAATAAAAATAATCATAGTTTACTTACTTGCACTACTCATTACATTTCTTCCCAAAGTATTAGTATTGTTATCACTGCTACTTCGGCTTAAATTCATGTTGTTTGTGGCATTGGTACGTGCTATGTTTGCCACTCTTCGTACAAAGGACTCCAGACTAGAGGTTTCTCGAGATGATAAATTAGGAACACTTGCACTAGAGCTCATCGGTGCCCCAGCAGCCAACAAAGAACTGACTGAGAGTCTATTACTTGCTGAAGAGCTTAGAGGTCGTTGGGAAGCTGCTTCTTTATTAGTCAGTTCAGAGACTGAACTCACATCAGGAGAGCTTACGCTAACAATTCCCATGGATATAGCACTGGACTCCCCAGGAGTACGTATTGAGTTATCAGGACCTAACTTCCTCTCTGCGTTTTCGTTTCCCATGTCCGCTGTTAAGGTGCTGGTGCTTGCACTGGAAGATGACCCTACGTCAGCCTGAGGCACACTATCAGCGGAAGACAGAACAACAATTGGTTCATGGACGTCAGTGCCTGAAACTATATTTTGCTCCATTACACTTTCTGATCTCCGCTCCATTTTGGTCGAACCCAAGCTGATGTCGCTGCTACTGGCCACGCTACACACAGAACTGCTGCTTCCTTTTCTACTTGAGGAGCCTGCAGCAGCAGTCGTCTTGTCTGGACAGTTGTTTTTCACCAAGCTGCTCCATGACTGCGTTGTGCCTGAAACAGTGGATGAAACAGGTTTGGGTGATGCCGCTGAATCAGGGTCGTACCCTGGTGAAAGCTTGAGGTCAAATTTTCCTTCTGCGCCCATACGGTAAGAGTTAGAGCCACCAGCATCCCAGGTGACATCAATCCAGCCTGGAAAGGGACAGGAGTTTGTGAGATCCAGCAGAAAGCAGACAGGAGCGTGTCAGACAGTAGCTCCACAATGTGGGATCAGCTTCTCATAAAGGCTGCATGCCTGAATTACTAAAACTGCTAAATAACCCTTAATGCCAATTAAAAAGCAAGTGGTTAAACCTAAATGATTTGGTATTTTAAAATGTTATTAATATTGAGGCTGCATTATCTTGATCAGCCTCTATCTTCAGGGTCCCAGAATCCAGCCAGGAGTAAAGTTTCCTGCAGGAAGGAGCCTGACCTACTAGGATCTCTCAAATCTTTATTATTAGATTCTCTAATAACAGAAATGTATATTAAGCTGTATTATAACTTTAGTAACATCTGTCAAGAAATCATAAATCTTGCAAGGACATTCTATAATGTGTTTCTTTGCTGGATGCTTGTGGATAAGCATATTTACCTGACAGAAGACATTTGATTAAACAGATTAGCTTGGGATTTCTTATTATTATTATTGCCCTATAAAGTGAAATAATTAATTTACTGATACTCATCCTTTCATTTCAATAATTTACACAGACTCAAATATTCTTACTCATAGAAGAAGGCTTACAGTAGTCAGGTAAGGACTACTTCATGTGAGATTTCAAGGTTGAAAAAGAATACATTTCATAGAATGAAACTTAATACTGTGACCGAAGACTGAAAAGAGATGCTACTCTTCAGTTCCTTTAGTAAAGGATTATTTAGAGTACCAGTATTATTTTAATAGTTAAATGTAAGAAATTTGCAATAATGAGGGCAACATGCAAAATTTAGCAAACTAGGACAGAAATAGGGGCAAAACAATTTATTTTTGCTTCTCTATGTACCATGATTTCAGAGTCACCTAAAAAAACTCCTTCTAGCATTCTTACTGTATGTTGAACAGAACTTGTTGTCAACATTTTAACTGATACACATTTTCTTCAAAAATAAAATATATAAAGCTGAATTATTTTCTGTAACTTCTGACAGAAATTCAAAACAAGATGTCTGGTCCAGATGTACACACATTTTTCTTTAATAAGAGAGTGCTAATTTAAAGTAAAATATTTTTTTTAGTACTGCCAATTACACTTTTACCTTATAACTATCCAAAAGTCTTCACTTCTAGACCAAAACAGAGCCTCAGAGGTAATTCTCTACTTAGAAATATCGCTCTGAAGGAAGAGTATTTAAAATGGATAAAGTTTTCAGATAAAAGTGGACATCTCATCCCCACATGAGCAGGTTTAAATCACTTTATTTTTGTATTATTTTATTCCACCTTCATGAACCATAACTGAGTAGCTTCATGTCACTAAGCCTTGAAAGTTATGAAGCAAGTCTGAAGTTGTTCCTTTCTATAGTTTGCCTTGCTTATTAAAAAAAAAAAAAAAAAGTGGCTTCATACTGTGGTTACAGTATCATTTTCCCCCTTTATGAATATCTGGACAGGGTATTTTGTAAAAGTATAACTAATCAACTACTCTTGGTTTGTACAGTTCCTTTTGCTAAATTATTAATTACAAGCAATTTTAAATCTGCATAACTTTTTAATACATATGCACTTTGAGCATTGCTACTCCATTATTATAGCCCTCAAACAACTCAAGATTTGTCTAAACTTGTGAATAATAACAAAAAGGTCAATGGGATACTATTTTCAAAATTCTATTTCAAAGACAACTGTGGTAGGAATAAGAGTCTGCTAATGTGTTTCACATTGTTTGGCATCATCATTTATCATTGATAAATGAACCTCAATTTCACCTATGCTTAAAAGGGAAAGCTTCACTGAAACATAGCAATGAAAACACTGATTTAGTAGAATACTACTCACCAATAATACCTAAAGTCTTCAAAGTGAGAATGTAGCTATGGATACTGTTGCATCTGATAAGAACAATATAGAGATGATGGAAGAATTCCCTACAAGCCAGCCTGAAAGGCTTACATAAGATTCAAAGTTTCAAAACATTTTAAGACATTGTACTTAGGACATTTCTGCATCTTTGTGAGCTGACAACCCAGCAAACTAGAAGAATTTTTAAAATCTGGCTAAGAATGAGCTTAAGAGTGGCTGAAGATGCTTCAGAAACAAGGTAAGTTTTATATACCCCTAAACAGAAGGAGAAGGGGGAAAAAGATGGAAAGCATGTTCAGTGGACAAAATCATCACCTCTTCTGGAGCCTCCTTAGTATCTTATCTTCCTGAGCACTGACTTCCCTGACTAATGCAGGTTTTTGTTTTGCTCCTTAAGTTAATTACTTTTCATGCTTTTATTTAAAAAAAGTAGCTACTTGATCCCAATGAAGCTAGCAAAGTAGGAAAGGTACAGGATACAACAAAAGTCAAGAAAAATATTGCAAATGCTAAGCTAGAAGGAATGAAGATGGCAATTACAGATTTTGCAGGCCCAAAGCTTAAACAAGTTTACAGCAATCTCCTTCATATACTTTTTCTTCTTTATAACAATGCCTAAATAACAATTCGGGATTTTAATTAAGTAATGCTTTACAAAACTTTCACTTACAGCAACAAATCTTTTTCATGCATTAAAAAGGAATTTCACAAATGGACCACAACAGTTGTAGCAATTGAGTTCCTTCTCCCCAAAATATTCAACTTCAAGACACCACAAAGGAAGTACTTCAATGCTACCCCATTCCACATGAACTAATTATGCTACAGGCATTTACAAATCCAGGCAATTTGTGCTCACCATTATGCAATTCTCCTGTAACAGTGCCTTCACCCTGTGGGCTTCCATCCTGATCTCTCCATTTCCAATCAATTCCTCTGATCACACGAGCTCCTGGAACCATATATTTCAACACCTGAGAACGGACCAGACGTCTCTGCCTTCTCAGATTTGCTTCAGCTTCTTTTGCAGCTTTTCCTACAAGAAATGTAAGAGATGAAATGACTTAAAAGTACTGAATGGGGAATAATTTTTAGCCTGTTTCTAAACAAGTTCCACTGCAAAAGTTAACCTGCTTTTTCACATTTTTATATTGTATGTTCATTAGCATTTTAAGAGAACAAGAACAGGATGTACACATTCTTTGTCTTACCCAGCTGATCTTCACATACTCCATTCACAGTGCCATAAAGTTCAAATCCAGACAGTGAGAGGTAGTGCGTTTGCCCACTGGCATTCTTGCCCATCTGTTTTATTCTAACATGCCTCCAACCTTGTTTCTCATCTTTCGGAGGATCTAAAGGCCATGTTGCTGTAGACCTTTACATTTATCACGGAAGAGAGAAAAGAGAGAAAGAAAAAAAAAGGAAAAAAAAAAGATTACATAAAAAAATCTTAGTACCAAAGTAAACAACACCATAATGCTGATCATGTATGAATAAAACCAGAAAACTGCCAAGAACACAAGGTACATTAAACCTACTAACACCAGGGACAAACTCTGGTTGAGTGCTGGTATAAATGCTATTTCAGAAAAACATCAAATGCAAAATTTATAGTGACAGAAAAGCATAAATTCCGTTATGTGAACCATAGAGACCTTATGAAACACACACTTTCCAGCCAATCCTTGATAACTTAGATGACCTGCCATTCCTTTATATAGTTACATTATTACACCTACAGAACACATTAAATTAGTCTACAGCAAAGTATGTGTTTCCTGAGCTCAGTTTTATAAGAAATAATAAAATACACTGACATACCCTGGTTCGTTGAGACTACAGTCATCAACATGCGTATACAAAGTAGTCCAGTTCTGTCCATCCTTAGATACCTGGAAAACCCAATTTCTGAGAGCAGATCGTCCATAACCTCGAGCATGGCGTAATGTGTAAGCTGATGGAATAACCCAAAGGCCAAGATCTATGGCAAACCAAGCATTCTTATCATCGTTAGTATGACAATTGAGAGCTGAACTGTCACGGCTTAGGATGTCTTCTAAGCGGCCATAAGGCAGATTTCTTCCTTCTGAGGACGTAACCACTACTAACCCATAGGCTGCTGGATTTACCCACTCATATGCAGTTCTATATTAAAAAGAAAAATGTACTGTTCAATTATTACTTACATTAAAAAAAACAAACATAAGTAACATTTGACATTTACTGTAAATTACATATTACAGGTGAGTTTGTTACATCACATTACTACAGTGGTTTTAAAAAATTAGAACAGAAAACAGAAACCAACAACAACCATGGCAAACAAAAATGAAGACCAAACTTCCTCACCCCTTCATTTGTAAGCATACAAACAAATTCTTAACACACCTTCAGAGTTTCATGTTTTTCTATTATTTAGACAGAGCAAAAATAAATGTAATTCTACTGATCCACAGTAAAATTAAAGATACCTCCCATACCTAGAAAAACTGTACATTTCATTTCATTATGAATTCTCTCTCTGTACCCCACCCATGGCTCACAGTTCATTGTGTCCAACTTCAAAACATCTACCTTTGAAGGAACTCACTTTGCATTTGTTCCAATCCAGTAAATAATTCCGTTCTCATCAAAATCATGTTGATGTCTGAACACAAATGTTTGGCCTTCACGGAGTTTTCGTACAAAAACAAATGAAGCCCTATCAAAGTCGTACCATTGCTTTGCTACCTACATATGAATGAAAAGAAATCAAATATTATAGATTCAGAACACAGCCATTCCTTGTGAACTCTGTGTGTGGTATGTTGCTCACCATTTTCAGGAGATACTGTTCTAGAGATTCAACAGTTGCCAGTGGCTCCATCTTGAGCATTCTACCAGTTCTATCTATTAAAGATGTCTCCCCTGAGGAACGTTCCAAACGAAACCTCAAGCGCCGTGTTAATATCTGAAAGGGCAGCTCAACATTAACATTGGCTTTTCTGACTTGGTTTTGTAATTTTAAGAAAAGCAATATATTTCACTATAACAGGTTCAGTGGTGTATCAAGTATTTTCATTGTGCAAATAAGAAAACCATATCCTAATTTAATGCTTTAAAAAGTAATTTCATGGTGCTCCATTTTTTCAATTAACCAAACAATTCTTTAATATGACAGTCTACGTATAAGCTAATATTTTCTCACTCTTCATGTGTTTTCATTGCTTCTCTTCCCAAATCTTGTAGACTAAGAACTGAAAATGCTTTTTTTCAAAATATTTAATAGCAGAAGTGTTTTTGCAACTTTCTGCAACTATTTGCTAATAATGTAACATCAAAACAGAAATACTGATACTTCACTGCCATTTTGCAAAATCCTGAAGAGTGATTTCCAAACACAGAAAATTAAGACTTGAACTGGATAAAACCAAGTACTGGTTTTAGCCAAACTGCAGCTTGCCTTTTAAAAAGCTGCTAATCTTCCAGGTGTCTTGTATTACCAAAAATCAGATTGCCCTAGAAGGGACCTTTTTAAATTATTATAGCCCACCACTAGTCACCACAAATAAACATGTCTTCGAATTGTCTTAAAAAAAATGCTTGTTCATGCTTACTAGGGGCATATTCCCATATAAAGAGAATAATGCTTGAAGGCAAAAGAAAGAACAAACATTATCTCTTCAATCAAAATTTACTTTCACTTCAGAGTGTAAAACTGGCACCTTTAGGTTAAGTGTTAGAGGAAACGGATACTAAAAAGTTTGTCGTTCTTTACCCAATTCTACCCACTTTTACAAGACATGCTTCATACAGACTTCATTTACCTGAAGATTATATGTAGATCCTGGTGTATCATACAAGTGGAGAGGTAGACGTTCGATAGATTCTAACACTGCTATCAACTTCCGAATTAATGCAACTGCTGGACGACTGTGAAAATGAACAGTTACCATATTACCACACAACAAACAGAAAAGAATCCTACACTATCTCAGAGAATAGTACCCAGGTGTAGCAAGTATCCCGGCATGCTATTTCTACTGGTATCGTCTGTTCTAGTCACAGGGCTACAGCACAGTGGGAAAAACATTAGTCTGCACAGTGATGAACAAGACACCTTTCTATCTGTCAACAGATGTACATTCAGTACAGTTGACTCTTACAGACAGAAGTAATTCAGTAAAATTTTCAATTACTACTTCAATAGCAGATGCTGTCTTTCAAAGTCCAATTTTCTTTTCCAGAGATAGACAAATTGAAAGGGAAAGAACAGGCTTTTTTGTCTTTAAGCTATTTTAATCATATCATACTGCTTCACAGATTTGAAGAGTTTTGTTTTGCTTTTACCTTTCATCATCTTCATTTTCACTGAATGCTGTTTTGAAAACATTTATTCTCTCTACTAGTTGACTACAGTCTTGCTTCACATCTAAATCAACATTCTGAGAGAAAAAAAATAAAATATATGTTACTTTTAATACAAAGCAATATATTAATTCTTCACACTAGCAAAAATATCCCTTCAGTCTCTTGGAATTTCCTATTTAAAATCTGTATGTGAAAAGCTAAATTATATCAGGCACGAGAACTGACCAGTCTTAGGATTTTTAATGGCTTATTCAAACTAATCTATTGTGATAGCATATATTCAACAGGTAGATCACTAACTGGAGCAAGTCTGCCTGATTTTCATCAAGATAGGAAATAGCCATTGTTTATAATAGGTTTTCTAAAGTAAGGCGTATGCCTATGTTATTTTTTTTTTTTTTTTTTAGAAAGTTCTTCTTTAGAAACTTATGTTCTATAAACTCACATTATTTAAAACTGTAAGCAATGATTGAACTAAGCCACTACTGCACATTTCATATGGAGAAATAGTATTCTCATCCTTCAATAATACAATTAAGTCTTCCAAAGCAGTCTTCATTAAATCTCTCCAAGTATTTTCTCCCTCAATACACTGGAAGACAAAAAGACAATTATGGTGAAACAACGTAACAGTATTTCCAATTGCTTCATTTGAAAAACAGTATCCCACTAAAGTACATAACTAGGAATTACATGCATTAAACCCCCCATATTTCAGACAGATATATTGTGACTTTCCTTCATTATCATGACAGACTGATTTGAATATCATTATGTGATTTTCACTGACATCACACATTATAAATTAAAGGAAGTACTTACATGTCTGTTCGTGTGAAGTTCCCATGCAGACTCTAACTGCGTTGCTATGTTCCTCAGTGTTACAACTACTCCACGAGGCATGCTTTCAACAGCTTTAAAATGATCATCATACAAATCTCTTGCCATAGTGCGTACCTATAAAATGGATTCTGATTATCAGAAGTCATACCTTACTGTAATGAGACTACTGCTATCCTCCAAAATACTAGAAACACGGCCATCTTTTATAAAGAAGTCCATGACAGATACAACAAACAGGTAAAAACTGAAATCTATCATACATCATGAAAGGCAAAGCTTATGAAAGGCTAAAAGTACATAGAAATACATGGAATCTTACTGAAACTTACAGAAATTAAGCTTACAAGCATATATTAAACTACAGCACAAATGTAGGAGAAAAGATGGGACTCAATCTGTAAATCTGTTTCACTAGAACTCTATCATGGATCTGCTAATCATTTTAGAGGTAAGATTAAGGGGGTTTTATACAGTTTCTGAATGCTCTATTCACATTCCTTAAACCAAGTCACACAAAAAGTCCTTATGTGACCTTATACTAAAAATTACTTTTCCTATGAAGTATGGATCACACAAGATATAGATCAGATGAAATAAGTTCTAATTAAACAACATCTTGCTTATAAGAAATTTCCCCAAAAATCTTTCCTTTTCATTATCAGCATACATACAACAATACATTTCACAACCTTCCGAGCTACACAGTGCAATCTCAGGTACAAAAGCGCACTGCCTTCCTTTTATCATTCCACCTATCCACCGCCCTCCACACCCCCCATTATGAGAGGGGAAAAAAAAAAAAAAAGGAATTTTAAAAAGCCTAAAATCAGTGCATTTATACATTTGGATTCGCCAGCATAACTTTCACAATACAGACTTTTCACTTCCATCCCCTTATCTGTCACAATATCCAGTCTAAAATTAACATCTAAATGTAGTAAACAGAAGTAACATATGCCTCTGATACAACTGTAGTACTGATCATAACATTTTTTCTTTTATAAAAGAAAAAAGAAAAACCTACAGAATTATACAACTATAGGTCTGAAGGACTGGATTTCCTCACATTTTTTAAAGAAAACTTGTTTTTTCTCTAGGAGAGCGCAGAGTTTACTAAGACTGTTGGATAAAAGCACCTGCAGAAGTGCTTTCTTGCAAGTTAAGTTTTTCTCTTCCAGCTTAGCATAAAACTTTATCCAACTGAAATCAGAGATTTTAATCCTCTAAGAAGAAACTACAACTCTATAAGCACATTACAAAACAAAACAAACTCAAATTTTAAGTAGAAAATTCACAGGTGCTCACCAACCTTTTGCTTCGTCTTTTCCAGTTTTGATTTCAGCTTTCTTCCTCTTTTGCCTGTCCAGCCTGTCACAAATTCTGACCCTGCAATGTATTTTCAGAAAAGTCACAGATTTCTCACACTGCTATGAAAAGCAACAAACAGAAAGTCTACCTCATTTACACTTGCTCCTACCTGCACATAACACATACCTACATACTTACCCAAAGAGGTTTCAGCTGTAAAAGAATGCTTTGTTCCTCTGTTAGATTCAAACACAAAGCCTGGCAGATCTTCTTTCAGGATGGTAGCTTGCTGACCATCGGAATTGTGAATAGCAATTTCTCCTTCCTTTAAACAGGTGAGTGACCAGTTTCCTACAGTAAGTTTAGTTGGCCCTGGTGCTGATAAAATTGGCTGGCTTGTAGTAGATGGTTTTACTTGGCTTCGAGCTCTCTGCAGCTTCTCGAGGAACTCACTCCTACTTTCTATTTAAAAACAAAAACATGTATTTTTTCTTCCTACAATTGTTTCAACCATCATATCCATCAAACTTTTTTTTTTAATTGCAAGAGCAAAACAACTGAGTACATTCAATGCAAAATTAAGTTTGAAATTAAGGGTCTTAAAGGGTTCTAAATTTCTTCCCAGTATATTTCTGTGCTTCAATAGTGATTTATTCCCTGACGGCATCAAAGTGGACAACAGAATTCTTTATAAATGGTGCTACTGACAGATGTATTAAATCATCTTCACAATTACAAAGGGAAGATGAAAGAAATACATGATAAGCTTTTGGTCTTGCAAAAAAATAACTTATCTTTTTATGGCCAGCATGAACTATTCTCAAAAGAGAGTTTTTAGGAATAGGACATTAAATGAATCCTCCAAGAGGAAAACAGCAATCAACAGCTTAAAGCAGGTGAACAAAAGATCCTGAAGACACTAAAAGTCAAGCAAAAAAGTATATTTTAAGAAGTCTGACAAGCAGATAAAAGCAAATTTGAGCTAACAGCTGTTTGCTCAGATTAAATGTCACAAAGCAACAAAAATTTTTTTTTTATAAACTATACTGAAAACTTTTCTCCATCTCCTTTGCAGAACCTTTAAATTCACCTCAGAGAAAGAAATCCACAGTCACACTACTTAATACAGTGACATTAATGTAGATGTTCCTATTTGTTCTTTAGCACAGAAATTTTAAGGACATCTATACTTCTGAGAAAAATATGACATTAAAAAATACTAATTTAACGGCACCACACGAGACTTCATTAGGACTTAATATTTATATGGAGATATTTAATAGATGAAAAGGATATCTAGGTTAATCTAGCCCAGTTGAAATTATTTCAAACAACTACCTCCATTTTTATTAAATTATATTTTGAAGCCATTAAAAAAGCTGGACACTACATTGGAAATGTTAATTAGCACAATTCCAGAAAAATTGACAAGTTCATAATTTAAAAAATAAAAATTCCAGTTAAAATAAAAATGCAATAACCTCATTAAAGATTACATCCAACTTCAAAGTTAACAAGTATCTTTACCTTTCAGAATACTGATTTGATAAATAGTCCATGCACTTGTAAAATTGCTGTTTTCCTTTTGCTGCCATGGCTTAGGCTCTAGGTTTTAAAATGTGCCATTTTTATTGTTTTATAATACAAAAATGAATAATCTTTATGCAAAAATATATATGCACTCTTGAGGCATAACATTCATTACTGCTTAGAATTCATAACATCCAGAGAGGTTTATAAAAAGAATTGTAAAATTTCATATGCAAAATTAAAGTTCTATTAATGGAACTCTTCCAGATTTACATAACTACATTTTAACAGATTTATTATATAGCACATTGCACTGAAAGTGAGAGGATTACACATGATTGAGAATAATTTTGGGTTCCCTTAGGCAGATTTTTGGAACTCATTTAAAGCTTCATAATTACCATTAAATTTCAATTTTTGCATTGAACTTTCATTTTTTCTAAAAATTCAAACAAAACAACAATTAAGCTAGTGGAGAGGGGTGAGTACAGACCTTCAAAAAACGTTCACAGGATCTATATTTCCCCCTCCCACCACAACTTTGATCATGCGATACGCACTAACAAATTCCATTACTCAACCCTCTATATTCTTGCCAGTGTGAAATTACTAAAAAGTATACCATGAGATCAGTCAGTAATGATTTAGTACATCAGAACATATAGTATAGTTCAGGACTGTAAGATACTATTCTGAGTCTATACTATATGGTAGTATTTTTAGTTACTAAATACTAGCTTGTTTTCTGTTTAGTAAAGAGGCTGCTGCACACAGAGCTAATGGTTAAAGTTCAGGCAAATTACACTGCAATGTCAGCACTCTTAGTAGATAGCTATTTGACAAAAAGTTGGAAGAAGCCTCATTTAATCCTAGTCAGCTCCTTTCCTTCCATAATATCCATGCTAGTATCTTGTTCAAAAACTTAGGGTTTATTCAATCTTTCTAAGAAGATAGATATGAAAAGACACATCATCTTAAATTCTCAATCTGACTTTCAGGTTCTCTTCACTCCAGCTTCATCTGAACTGTGCCCATTCCACTCATGTTGCACAGAAATAGTAAAGCGTCATCTCCACACCCACATCATTTAGACAGAAGAAAGCAGAATTGGCATCTAGGGCCTATGAGCACTTAAGAAATTAATCTCATTTATCTTCAAATTAAAACATGTGATAAGCAAGTATCTTATCACAGAAATTGTTAACCTTTTAAAGTATTAGCCTTGTTAAAAAGAATGCAATGATAAATTTTCTGATCAAAAATAAATCTAGAAAAAAATACCAGAAGTGGTTTCCAGCTGTGTTATAATCTAGAAACACACTATCACATTTTGTCTTCATGTACAAAAAATTAATGGATAAAGTCATCAGCACTTCATTTCTATCCTGAATCATAATATGTTCTGTTAGTTCACTCAATGGCTTGTTGAAAACATAATAATATTGCAAAGCATTTTATGTCTGCAGGTTCATAAATGCATGAACTGTTGCAAAAAGATGAAACAATAAAGGAGGGTTGTTTCTGCATTCAGAACAAGTTGTGTATTCAGTACAGAAAATTAAAACCACCTGTGCATTGCCAGTGCATAAGGTCTGTTCCCTTATCCTCTCTCCAACAAACAATTAAGACACTGTAATTTGTTTCCCAATCTCAATGAGAAACTTTCCATTACTTTGTCTTCAAACACATGCAATTTCATTCTGCTAGCTAGAAGCAAACAACAAATCGCCATTTCAACCTGCTTTTCCTGGGATGGCCACTACAAAGTGCTTTTAATGACTGGGGTGAAAAAATTAAGTATGCATGGAGAAGATCAAAACAAAACAAAGTTAATACACTTTTACTGGCAAGATGTTTGCTTAACACAATTCACCAAGGAAGTCAAGTTATGGTCACATGCTATCTGATAAAAAGCATCACAATTAACTGACCACCTTCCACCTGTTTACATCCTTTACTATTTAGTAAGCCAATTCCTGCAAAACAAAATAGCTCCAATGAAATTATATAAACAAATATAACAGTCTCAAAACTTAACTTGGACCTGAATTGCAAAGAAACTACCTGAACTATCGGATCCTCCTTCAGGGCTGCCACTGGAATACATTGTGGCCAGTTTTCCATCCAAAATAAATCTGAACCATCCATTACTACCATTAGACAGTTCCAGGGCTGCAGCATCACTCCAGATATACAGGCAGTCCCTTCCCCTAATGATTGACCAGTCTCTCCAGTGATACGGTTTACCCTGTTGCAGTTCTTTTGCATCCTCCTGTGGTTCATCCTCCTGTAATAAAATTGTATTAAACAAAAACAAACCAAACCAAACACCTGAACAAACAAAAAACCAACCAAAACAAAAAACGAGCCCACTCGACCCATTAAAAAGAAAAAAAATAAAACCAAAAACCACAACAAAAATTAACACACAAAACAGGCATTTTATAAAGGCTTGAGGCAAAAAAGGACTCAAACCAAAAGCATAGGAACTATACTGCTGTTGGTAAAATTTATTCTATTAAAGAATACTTCTAAAGATACGATATTTTTAAGAAGTTTCCTTTCAGATACATATTTATCTATTCAATGATAGCAACAGTCTACTGAATGGGACATCCACCTCTATTCAAAACTTGTACTGTGAGAAAGAATCAAAAATCATTGAGGTTGGAAGAGGCTTCCAGCAGCCATCTAGTCCAAACCCCTGCTCAGGCAGGGCCACCTAGAGGCAGTTGCCCCAGACCACATCCAGACAGCTTTTTAACATTCAAACACTAAATTATTATTTATTTTAATAATAATAAAAAAAACCCACCAACACCAAAAAGCCCCAAGCTACCCAAAACCAACAGTAAAAAGCTTAACTATACACTTAAGACTTAACTATAAATCTTAACTGAATGGATAACAGAAGTAGCCTGCTATCCATTCAGTTCATCAGAGTGGTCAGTTATTACCTGCTGGAAATTGGTAAATATGCATTTAAGGTTTTCATTATGAAGAAAATTCCTTCTTTAAATATCTTTGATGTATTCAATAACAATGTCTGAAACATCTGCAATTATTTGATGCACATATACTAAAAGAGATGACCTATGCACAGAAAGGCCTCATTTTGCTTCGCAGTCATTTTCAAAACACTAGAGAAAAACAAGTGTCAATCAACTTGACCCTAAGTACTTGACAGTAGGAAAACTCAGCAGATAATAATGTGCTAACAAAAAAGGAAGTTACAGAAAACAAAAATAAAAACAATGAAAACAAGTAGCATACAATAAGCATTAATGTAATAACCTAACTACCCTGCCCTAGACATTTTCTTAACAGTGAAAATTGTACTAGAAGATTTGGCTTCACAGGAACAAATAAAGCTATCAATTCTGTATTTACCTTCTCAGGCTTAGACTCCTCTTCATTTTCATCATCAGATGATGGCCCCGCCAAAGTTGACACTTTACTAATTACACCAAGTCTAGCCAGTTGGTCTAGAAAAAGATCACCACCTTTATCCACCAAATCCCTTATGATTTGCAAGGCTAGCAAATGGCCATCATCATCATCCTGTAATACATTGGATGGAAAGAAAATAAGAGAGGATCTCCTTAACTAAAAATAACTTCACATGCTTAACTTCATATATTGTCACAGATGGGTGCTATGAACACTTTAGTGTTAGCTATTAACAAGTGTGTGGAATCAGTGAGTATAACCCCCTTTTCTGCACTGGTTACATACAAGGACATTTTCCTTCTTCCTACCTCTTGATCAAGAACTGTAGCTGTTATCTCAACCAGTATCGTGGGCAGATTGTGGCCAGCATCAGAGTCACAAACCTCTTTCAGCAATGCCTCAGAACAAAAATGTATCATTTTTCTAATAAGGGCAAGACTTGCTTTCCTTTAAAAAGAGATCATAGGAGGAAAGAAAAAAAAACAAAAAAGAAAAAAGATTCTTACAAAGTTAAAGTAAGCAGTAATCAAAGCAACAAAACAGTTCAAGATAAAACTGCTTTTGCACTATATTTATGCATGCCTTCAAAAACAATATTTCTTTTTTTTGAGTTTCAGACCTTGTTACTGAAACCAAAATTGGTTATTGTTAAGTCCTAGATTATCTCTAAGAATAATTCACCTACTCAACTTTCTTGATTATACAGTACTAGAAGTCTAACATATTTTTCTCTCCTCAACCCTTTTCCAGGTAAACCCATTCTACATTCTGTCTTTATCCACTCTCAGTGATGGCAATTCACTTCTGAACACTTCATCTTCCTCCCCGGTAGCCAGCCCTCCATTTCTGTCACATACTTCCCATGTTTTGGCAAGATCCCTATAGTTTTAATGTCTGAAATTACTGTATAGATCACACAGCTTTCCATACCACAATTAATTTGGAAGCCAATCCAAATTATGGCTAAAGCTGAATTTTTTATTTGACTGAGTTTTAAAAACATTATTTACCCAATTAATAAAGAAAATTTTAAAATGCAGAAAGCCAACTACTTCTTTCCACAATCTGCAACAACAGTTAATAGTGCACAGATTATTAACATAGTTTCTTACTTCCTTCATTCGAAATGACCTAGTTTAAGCTCCCTATCCTTATCTCATGTAGAGTCTCTCTCCACCAGAGTCCCTTTTTATCTTCTATTTTCTCCCCCCAAAGTACCTATAAACACTGGGAACATAAATAAAAAGAGATTAAGCAACTATTAAATTCATAGTGTCAAAGGCTGAGAGGTTATGGTCAGAAGCAATTTATCACAGCCATTATCCACCCTCAGTATTCCTTTTTAAGTATTAAATTAGATTACATTCTTTCAATTCTCTCAGTAAGATATATCTTCTCCAGTTGATTAACACTCAAGCTGTTAAGAAGTCTCCTAAAACCTTCTAAAATAGCTTTTTCCAGTCTTACAATTTTGCAATGAATTTATCTTGATACCACCATGAGGTTCACCTCTTGCAAATTCATACTTTCATTACAGTGGCTACAAACAGCTGTAACCAAATACACCATCTATACAAGGTACTACACGAACATAGTATTCTTTCATCATTCTACTATAGTCACAAGTATGCTTTGCTCTTCCACTTCTGACTCACCAACCATATTTTTTCCACGATATCATTTCACCAGAAAAAAACCTATTTAAAATATCAAGTAAAAATCAGACTTACACCACCTTTCAAACCACCAGTTCTATTCAAACAGAACTGTGTTTAAGTACCATGTTATAATTTTTAATGAAAAACAAACAAACAAAATCTTGGCTTTCTTTAACAGAACATATTAAGAAATTCAAAATATGCAGGGAAATTGTCTATCATGACATTATTACCTTATTGAAGGCAACATAGTTTGTTGAAATGTTTGTGCAAACACAGGCAATAATCTCTTCAAGTATATGGGTGCCATTTCTGGATCTCCTTTGGGTTCATTACATTCTTCCTCATCCTTGTTTGCATCTTTCTTTTTCTTCTCATCGCCTTTGTTAACAGGACACATCCAGTCTCCTGGAAAATATTTTTTTCCCAAAACTGTTCAATGGCAAAACCCAAGAAACCAAATAAAAAAATCCCTTCAAATAAATCTAAGAGTTTTCTTTACTAACATCTAAGTACTTGAATTAAATATGCATCGCTAAAAATAGAAAATTTACACCTGCAAGACTCATTATCAAGCATTTTTTTCAAGTACCACCACCAAAGACCACTCGTAGGAGAAAGTCAAAGTACTTAAAGGGAACTAAATGCGAACACATAACCACCCACAGCTCCAGCCCTACAAAAGTCTCACAAACAGGTAAAGTGCAGTTACCATGTAGAAAGAAAGGATGCCAGAAAGGCTAGCAAGGCTCACATCCTCTGAACCCACAGCAAAAAAACCCAGTCTAGCCCCATTCCACGACTGAGGAGCAGGACCACTGGCAGAAAACAGTGCTTTTGGCCAGCCAGCAGTGTCTTCAGTAATCCCCATCCCTTAAGAACATCTGAAATATTTTGGTTTTATATATACTTTGCAGTTTAAGGAATGTTAGTCGAGATATATATATTTATTTATTTATATTTATTTATTTTACATAAATATTTACATGTTTATATATTTATATATATCTTTATTAATCTTAATAGAGTAAAATTCTAATAACTTTATTACTATATATAAGCATTTCTACTAGCAAGGACATGAAATTAAAAACTGCACTCACCTGGAGACTGAAGAATAGCTACTACTTCACTGTGTCCCCTTTCACGAGCTTTGTCTAAAGGAGTTTTCCCATCCTCATCTCTCAAGTCAGGATTTGCACCATGTCTTAACAGAGTCTGGAAACAAATATTTTTAAATATGTATTTAAAAAAAAAGAAGAAAAAAATTAAGATTCTTCCTGTTACAGTAGTAAAGATGTTTTTCGTATACTTTTCCTACACTCTTCTCATGGCTGTAAAAAAATTAGGACATTACATGCTTTTTATATCTGTAGAGCTAATATACAACTTTTATTCATGTTACTGCCCTATCATGATGAAAAAAATTGTTTTTTCATGAGCACTGTAAAGAACATGTAAGCATTTCACAGTGCACACGTTAGACATGCTGCGTGGAAGACATTTTGTACAGAACAAGGCAAAAAGCCAGCATAAGGCTAAGTGTCAGTTTAATTCATACCTTTGCTACCTGAGGTCTTCCAAAACATGCTGCATAATGTAACGAGGATGACCTCTGACCTCTGTTTACATCAGCACCCCTTTCACAGAGAAATTCTACCTGTTAAACAAGAAAAAGGAAATTAGTTTTTTCCATCTTTCCTTACGTAAATAGCCTAAAAGTCTTTAAGATTCTGTAAAACTTACCATTTCCTGAGTTCCAAAAGCTGAGGCCCAGTTTAAAAGAGTTTGTCCTACATCATCCATAAAGTTTACTTCAAAAGCTGAAAGATGCAATGAAATAGTTAAAGCTCCCAGAATTAAACTTCATCAGTGTTCTTTAAATAAGCATCAGGTCTTAAAAAAACAACATCCTCAATAATTTTAGGGAAGCATTTATGCTCTTAATTGCAATTAAAAAAAGTAGCATAGGAATTATTACTAACAAGACCTGTTGTGTATTTAACAAAGTAAGTACGCAAAGATTTTCAAGGCACTACACCTAAGCATTTCTTACGACACCATAGATTATAAAAAGATACTTTATCTCATTTTCTTTTTCAGAGTATTTTTGCTTACCTCCTGTGTCAATAGCATCTATTAGTGCATCAGTATCCTTACTGCGGATGCAATCTATCAGCTGCCGATGAGAACGCTCCCCAGAACTATCCAGTCTTCGCAACCCTGGGATTCTGCCTGTAGATCCAGCACTGGATTTTGGCAGGGCTTTTCTCCCTTCGAACAGTAGCACCAAAAGAAGATCTACTAACCGCATGGTATCCAGTACACATCTCTCATCACCCTGCAACGCACTTTCTATAGAATCTGGAAGTTCAGATCTTAGGAGATCCTGGAAATAATTAAAAGTCTGAACAATAAAAAATATACAGGGCTTTAGAAAATACTATCAGAATCGGGTTTCATTTCCATATGAAATGTTTCCTTTCTTCCCCTCTTTATAAATAACCTATATGTATGTATACATACAAAAATAAAGCCTAAAACTTTCTTTATTGATATACAAAATAGCAACACAAATCTTGCCTATATTAAAGTACACAAAGGGAAAAACTCTATGAGAACAGAAAGCTGTAGCATAAAAGGATTTCTTACATGTGTTACTACTGGAGAGCCTCTACACAGGGTTGACAACAGGCTTACAATAGTTGACACCTGATTACTTAATTTAGAGTCTGCAGCTGTAGCTGGTGCTCCAGTGCTACTCCGTCCTGGTTTGCAAGCTGAAGATGGTCCTGATGCTATTCCACCAGCAGCTGCCATGCGAGACAACAACTCCTCAGTTAATCCATGCTTAGCTAACGGGGCAGGGTCAACTCCACGCCGTGTGAATCTGTCAGCTAATGAAGCAAAGCATCTCAGAGCTCCATCTGAAACCTAAGAAGTGCAAGAGAAATCATGACAGTTCTGTTACTTAAGATGAGAAGATGCTAAAGAGCTATTTAAGAACACGGGACACATAGAAGAACCTGATTTCCACAGGTTCCCCTCAAGGTCAATGAGCAGAGAAGATGGGCTTTTTAAGCCAGAAACATGGAGTTGGAACCCAACAATGCCCTGAACTGCTCATTGAAAGGCTGTACAGCTGTTGGGTTCCCCTCACCCTTTCTCTCTATTGATGATACACAGAAATCAAGGAAACTATTTTCTTCAACTGCAGTTCAGCATTGTGAACATCTCCTTAAGCCCCAAATCAATCTAGAAAAAACATGTTCAATAATCAAATTGCCAAATTCATGTATGTTGCAGCACATTTTTAGAATTTTTTAGTTATACATGCTGTTCTTACAGGAAACACAACTCTTTATAATCCCTACGAGCAACTGTCCATTGTTGAAGCTGTATTTAAAGGTCTACATGGCTTCACTTAAGTAAAAGAAAGTTTTCACCTGGACCAAGCCTAAAAGCAGGACAAACTGGGAAAAGCAAATTTTACCCTAAGACAATGCAGATTGCCCACTGAGCACCTGACACAAGGATAAGAAGTATTTTTGCGACAGTAGAATACAAACTCTCAAGTTTAGGTTTGTCACCAAAGAAAAAACAAAAAAATAATCCCACAAAAACCCCACAAACCAGCAATGATACCGTGGAAACAAGGCTTACTGTTGATCCTCTTAATCCAGATAAAAAACACTGCTGGCCAACTGCCCAGGAAAAAATCCAACTTCTTCTCATGACGTTGTTGAAAAGAAAGGGAAGTTTTGCCTTTAACATCTCTCTCATCTGTACACTGAAAGTATCTCCATCTTTCAAAGTTTGCATAGGCACATCAAGATGAGCTGCTTCAGGCACATTTGCCTTCATAGACTTGCAGCAGCAAACCAGACCAGTGTCAAGAAATAATTAAAAAAACCCACAAAATAAGAGCCAACACAATATCTATTCTTTACTAAAATCTAAATTACTACACTTCTTACTCCTTAAAAAGTCATCAACTTCTAGCACAGCCTATTTTCCAAATTATTGTCAGTCATCACAAACAAAGGGCTTAAAGACAGTTACTCATCAACACACAGAACAAGATTAGAGTATTAGCCAGGCATCATGAAGTTAAAAATCTTGGACCTCCACTAAGTTTGTAAGGACTTGAAAAACAAAGTTTGTCATGAATAAATGCAAAGCATGTTAAACTTCTGGCATGGTCCCTGCATGCCAAGCATTCTGGTTTACCAGGACTCTTTTGCAAGGCATTTTTAATTTAACTGGTAATGGTCACTACTCATGTCCTCTGTCAGAAATACACAGGAGAGGTTCAGCTTATTTAACATACTGCATTAAGTGGCATCAGTTTACAAAGCAAGAGGGTACTGTGGAAGGCATTTACATTTCTTCTCATGAATCGCAAGTTTAGTAGAAATGTCAAAAAAAAAACCAAACCAGCAACCAACTTATAGCTGTTCTTGAGGCCTCATTCATCTGGTCTGAACTTTTCCTTCAAGTGATGTTACTAACTGGTAGCCCTCACAAAAAGTGACAAAATCCAACAGTGTAAAAAGACAGGAGGGGAGAACACAGCACCAACAAAACTTTACAAAGCAAGTTGCCAGTTAAATCCATAATACACATCAACATGCATTGTAAACTTGAGGCTTGTTTCACAAAAACCATGTTTCTGAAGGATAGTGGCAGAGATTTACTTGTTATTGCCTGGGTTACCCCAATCTTACGCACGCTTACATTAAAGCTTAACTGCTAACAGAACAATTTAATTTGAATTTTTATTCAGATTTCCAACAGCCCCAACAATTGCTTTTTCAAACACATTATAAATTGGAACACAGTTAAAATACTACAGACTTACAATCTAGATTTCAGGATTAGACTGACCAAGATGAGCAGTGCATTAATAAAGCTAGGAAATGTTTAAAAAACACAGCAGCTTATTCTGAAATGGCTACTGTGACAGTGCCCTGCCAACTGGGTCTTTCAAAAAAAACCTAAAAATATATTTTAAAAATTAAGCTCACAGGCAAAAAGGTTTATATGATGTGCTGCTTAAACCAGACTGAGGCCGAGGTGTATAGAGAAAGGAATGAGGACAGAGGTGGAAACAAAATGGGGACTGAGAATGATATGGACAAGAAACCTGGACAGGGTACAGCAAGAATTTGGCTAAAGGCCTATTGCAAAGCATTAGTATGACATACACAGAAGTATTCTACTAGTAGGAAGAGAATTCCTTTAGAATTCATTTTCTAGATTTTACATGCAGTACTTCATCTCAACTTAATAAAACCTCAATAGAAAAGCAGTGCTTCATCTATAGTAGTAGTACCACTTAAGATGGCTTCCACCGTAATATTTTAGCACTGATTGTGGAAGTTTTAATTGCTTTTCTTAGTTTGGCAAAAGGAAAAAAATAATTTATTTTTGTCTCTTATTTATGCTCAGATTTCATAGTGACAGAGGTGCAGTCAGACAACAATAACTACTTCAGAAAGTATTTCAAAATACACTGATAAAAGTTACAGGATGTTTTTCAATCAAGTTTTCAGAGATCAGGTAAGATCATACTCACACAACAGTGCTTGAAGTCAAACACTAAGCCGTATTTTTATCTTCTTGTCATCACAATTGTAAAGGAAGCTATCATAATATCTAAACATAACTACTATGTAAACATATAGTTGTGAAGGCTATATAAAAATACCTAACTATTCATTTATTAAACATATTAAACATTCTATCTATTAAATACAATGGAAGTTAAATCCACAGTATATTGAGCTGCAAATTTATATTATTACATATCACATTACCTGATGGTCTTCATGTTTTAATAAGCTAGACAGCGACTCCACACAGATCTCTAATGAAGAATCCTGAGGCTCCATCTTGCCACAGAGTCTGGATACTACAGCCATAGCTGAATGTAAAGTATCTTTATGAACAAGGTGTCCGCTGTCACGAATGAATGTCAGTACACAATTCAACCCTCCAGCTTCAAACACAGCTCCCGACTCACGGGTACAGATTAATTCTAACACCTACGACAAAACGAAATTTAATTAGAACGAAGTATACATAAAAAGTCATTTATTTACCCATCTACAAAACTGTTAAGAAAATGAAACAAAAGAACAAAAATCCCACCCCACTTCCTTGACACCCAGCCAGGGCCAAAGCCTCCACTACTCTAGTAGTTATAGTTTTCTTCAAAAATACAGAGCCAAATACAAGAACATCCCCCAACAGCATGGTCACAACAGGTGTTCATGAGACAGCTGGAAAACAGTATCCTTTCCTGGGAGAATTAAGTCTCTGGATAACACACAACTGAGAGCTCTGAAACTTCCAAGAGTACTAGTACTCCACTACTTCAGTGATGTACTTTTGAGCAGACTAGAACTAGTAAATACATGTATCAAGTCTGACGCCATGGTATTGAAGGACTTAAAACTATAAACTATCACATGGTCATGAGTTATGCTTTGAACAATAAATTTTAAGGGTCTTGAAAATCTTTCTGAAAACTTTAAGGGGTGCAGAAGAGCCGTGTGTAGTGCTACTGAAAAGACAGCAGATCATCTTTTATAGCAGGTAATTTATCTGTATCTGGAGCAATTCTTCATTCCCTTTTTTTTTTTTTTTTGCACAAAATTAGACTTCACATTCCAGACACGCAATATAAACAAGTAAAACTTCCTTCTAATTTGTTTTGTTTCTTTTTCAATACTTCTTTAAAGGAATCTCAGCTTTAAAGAGCAGCAGACTGACAATGAAGATAAGCAGCATCACTGGCATGTATCAGACTCTACGGTTATGCTTCGCATTTTAATAAAATTAATAGGATTAGAATATGAGGAAACTCTTCAGAAACAAGAGCAAGTTTTCCAGTTCCTTCTTTTCCAGATCCTTCCTTACTGAAGAAGGATCTTCAGTACACAAACCTTCACACATTGCTCAGCCAGATCTCTGCTGGTTCTGTTGTTAAGTTCAACAACTACTAAACGATTACAAAGTGCTTTGATAGCTCCATCCACTCCCACAATCCTTCGGGTGCATTCGGCTGATACATCCAGATAATACGTTATGGCACGAGCTGTTACTTCTAATACATTGTCTGGAGCACTTTCATCAAGAAAAATTTTGCACAGTGCTGGTAAAAAAGTTCGAGGAGGGCATCTGCAGGAGGAAAAAAAGGCAAACACACAACAGTACATTACTAAGTTGCGTTTCTCTACATTAAGTAATTTCATACACTTTCACATTAACAGATCAATGTTTTTCATGCTAACATGATTTGCTCAGTTACTTTGTAATTGGTTTAGAGCATTCATTTAGAACACGAGGATGCACACATCTCATAGACGCTCCAAAATTCCAATCAGAGACACTGCACTAGGGGAGTAAGCCAGCGGGGGCGCGGGGAACCAACTTCTTGGAATTTTACAACCATTCAGGGAAAAATTTATCCTCTTGGGAAATTATTTTAGGAATTAACCTCACATAACCAATCTAAATGCATTTTTTCTTAACAAAGCTTCAAGGTTCATGATTATAAATAGCTACTTAAACTTAACCATGAAATATTGATACAGTGACTAAAGATTTTGGATTTGCTACACAACTTAATTCTGAGTGGTCCCTCTTCCCTATGTTACAAGCATTCTCACTTGTCTGTTTATCCCGTTTCAGTTTCTGCCCCTCCACCTCGCCTCATTCTTTTTCCCTAACCACACTGAGAACGTATTTAACCCATTTAGCTTGCTTCCGTTACAGTTTCTCTTCATAGCCATGTCCCAGTAGCCTCTGTCTCCACTCTTTATTGTTAGGTTCATTTCCATACACAAGGACAGTCAAGAACATCTCCATGACTTCAAAACACAATGTCGTGGTTTAAGCCCAAGCTGTAAATCAGAACCACGCAGTCTACTGCCCCCCCCCCCACCACCTTTCTTCCCTCCGCTTCTGGAGGGACGGGGAGGAGAATCAAAAGAATGCAGCTCCCACGGGTTGAGATAAAGACAGTCCAGTAACTAAGGTATAACACAAATCACCACTGCCGCCACCAACAATAACAACGACAAGAGAAATAACAAGGGAAGAGAATACGATACCGCCCGCCGGAAAAGACAGCCCGACCAAAAAGGGAACGTGCCCTTCCGGGTAGCTCCCAATTACATCCCCTGGCATGACGTGCTGTGGTATGGAACACCTCCTTGGCCAGTCTGGGTCAGGTGTCCTGTCCCCGCTTCCTCCCGGCCCCTCCTCCTCCCTGGCAGAGCATGAGACTCACAAAGTCCTTGGTCAGTCTAAACATCAGTGTTATCAGTTTTTTGTTCCCAGGCCAAAAGTCAAAAACACAGTGCTGCAACAGCTACTAAGAAGGAGAAAAAAAAAACTGACTGCCACTGCTGAACCCAGGACACACAATAAGCAAGCTGCAGCAGTCCTTCTACCCCTCTGACATATTAGGACACAAAACAAAACAGAATGCCATAATAATGCTTTTCACTATTACAGCAGCTGTGGTTAAGACTGATTTGGATCAAAAGTTCTAAGACAGGAAGCTATACTTTAAGACAATTTATCTTCCAATAGCATACTTACTCAGCAATAAATAACATAATGATTGCTCACTACAGTGGCAGAAGACTTCCAAGGTGGTGGTGGTGACTTAATTTGAGTACTGTCACAGGATATATTCCCTCAACTGGATACCTCATCCCTAGATGCAGGAGATCAGACTAAATCTACAGGAAGCAAATACTGTAACTTTTCTTACATTAGGATTTTGGTCTGCAAAAGAAAGCCTAAAACTTTTCTAAATTAAAAAAGAGCAGAAATAATAGCATGCTTTTGATCTAGAAGACAGGTGAAGTACTCATTGATGAATCATTCTGAAGACTAAGCCAGAGGTCATTCATATCCTATTTGGTACACGCAGCGACTCATGCAGAGGCACCAAGTCCTGGGACAGCAACACGCTAATAGTTTCCTTGACGATCTGCCTGTGCTTTTTGAAGTAATTAAATAATACTGCCTGACAAATAAATATATTACCCAGTGATCCTTAATGACATAAATTAATAAGAGAAGCTTTGATAGAGCTAAATCACATATTTAATACTTATATTGCCCTATCCAGCCTATACTGTTCTGTTATTCTTAAGAAATCTGCTATTTAACTCCACATCTTTCTTAAAGAACTTTGCATTTTGAAGACATTATCCTCTGGAAAAAGTAGTCTGAAATCTGTATTTATTATTAGATGACTACTATATACAAGAAGGATTGCAGTATATAAAAATTAAAGTGGCCAGTGCTATCTGAACAAGCGTTTTTCTGTTGGATTTTTTACACTGCATTTTACGCCATACCAGAGAGATCACTAAAACACTGCTATGAACTTCGTGTTCCTCCAACATCATACTGCATGAAAATAAATTTAACAATAAACACAAATCTTAAAAAAAAACCTAAAAAAACAAATGAACCAAAACCACCCACATATAACCACATGGAAGGTCAGGAACTCCACTGCGTCCACTGTAACACTAGCAAGCAGAAGTAAACCATTTCTTAGATTTCCAAAGAAAGCAGCAGAAAAAAATCCTCAAGATTTTTGCAGGGAGTTAAAAGCAAATTTAACATTTACATTTTTTCTATGACTTAACCGTTTATAAAAAGACACAGCACAAATGGAACTCAGCAGTATTTTTTTTTTCAATGGAAATTTAGAAATTTCGAAGTAATCTATTCCTGTCCCTAAAACACCTGTCCACAAGAACCAATTACCCAGCAGATACAGCAAAAATACAAGGTTACTAAGAGCCTATCATTGCTACTGAATTTTTTGCCAGCACACAAATGTCAGCAGACTGTATCAGCAACACTCTTGTAAGAGTACAGCTCACTGGCAAAAAATGAAGCGCTTGGGGTTTTTTAAAATGCCTTTTTGCCAAAACCTCTAGCTACATTAGTCAGACACCATACTTTTTCAATTAGAAGGCAAACAGCAACCTCCAATTGCCATCATGACATTTGTTTTCTGATTTAGAGGAATGATTTCCAGTCCTCCAATAAAGTAACCAAGTTTATCACAAGGTTTCAGAAAGAAACTGTAGATTTGTCATGCACTTCACCTGTGGGAATTACTTGGTTCTCAAAATAAACAGCTACCCAGACTTCAACAGTTTTGTAGACTACAGCAATGCACACTGAATTCCTATAAAAGCAGCAACGGTAAGAACTTCACTTCTTCTGAAAAAAATAAATTAGTTATCTTTTCTGAAAATAGTACCTGATCTAATTTTGACTAGAGTTTTCACAGAAAATTCTTTCAAGCTACTTCAACCTCTGAGCTTTAGGTACATGATGCTTGTTTCTTTTAACAGTTTGCATTTGTTTTGGGGTTGGTTGTTTGGGTTTTTTGTTTGGTTTGTAGTTTTGTTGGATATTGCTAGCAACTGGGAAGTGGAGAGCTGGACTACACCACGTAGAAGAGGCAGCAAAAACATTTTATAAAGGTGTATTAAGGACAATAAGTAAAACTGAAATAAAAAGGAGGGGAAAAAAAAAAGCAATACTGAAGCTTTAGTTAAAGTGGTTTTTTCCCCTTCTTTTTCCCGCAGCAAATAGAAAAACAACAACACATAGGAAATCACAGGCTTGAAAGTGAAATACAAATTTAGAAGTAATAGAAACGTCAACTTCATTTTTCTTATATTGTTATCAGGAACATGGCAAAAATATCAAACCAGAATTTTTGTCCTGGTCTCCAAAACAGAAAATGAGAGCCACTTATTACTTTAGCACACAACTAAAATTTAATGTACAGCTGGGTCATCTTCTTTCCCATCATGTCTCTCTCAACTCAAACAATCTGATTCAAATTCTACACAGTACAGGAATACAAATTAAGTTATTATCCCTAAAGTCATACCAGGCAATGAAACATGTGCGCAGAAGTATTTCTGAGGAAAGCAAAACAGACAGACCAAGATTCCATTAGCCTTGAGTCTCTGCCAGTGAGACTGTCAAAAAGTGCTTTTATTATTTATTGTTTTATAAACACTGCATTAATAATCTATCATGTACGGCTACTACTTTTTCAAAAATATCATAGCTGGCAAGAGATCCAACTTGTTTTTTCAAGCCCCAAAGGATGACAGCAACAATGACATTGACTTCGAAAATTAAGTCTGTATTCTCAGACACTTGGGCCAAAGCAGCCCACAATACACCAATTTGCCTAGACAGAACCTCTATGCTGTCTTGTCCACTGCTCTGTAACATTATTCCAGGCCAATACATTGTTACACTTGGTTGTAAGCAGCACAGTTCTTTACCATTTTGAACTTGTAATGGTTATCAGCTGGAATAAAAAAAATGTTTTCTGTGCCAGCCCAGTATACAAGGTTCTCCACTACTTATATATGCCAGCTTTTCTGGTCAGTTACAGACTTTATAATTCTATGAGACCACAATTATAAAGTTGAAAACGTATTTAAGAAATGCATGTAAATACAAGAAGCCATGCCCAAGCCTCTTCACATAATCTCACTCTGTGGGTGTCAAGAGTTTGAGACAAGATTAAAAAACCCAAACCTATCAGTATATATTACTTATTTCCTAGAATTTAAAAAGTATTCTGTTTGTGCAGATTCTTATGATTAGGATGGTAAATTTGTGTGCTGAACCAAGTGAAACAACCCAGCAGCAGGAGCTTCTTGTAACAAACGTAATTGACTGTTCTTCATTAACATCACATAAGACAGCAGGGAGGAAGCACTGTCTTCCTACCTTAACTCATTGAAGTCTTGTGACTGCTAGACTTGTAAGATCAAGACTGAGCCTCACATATTACTAGCTCTGAACTTCTCATCGCGTTGTCTTCTCCCATCCAGAAAAGTTCCTAATAATGTTTAGCACCTCCTTCTAACCTATTACCTGCAACACGCAAGTCATTAGTATTTGTAGTACTGTAGCATTTGAGGGCTCTTGTGACATGTCAGGATCTCCCTGTACTACCAGAGCAAACCAACAGATTCTATCCTAGAAAACCTTAAGTATAATTGTACAATATGATTATTGTACAGATATAGACAAGAGAATGCAAATTAATCTTCCCACATTATTATACAGATAAATTCAGGTTATTTTTGGTGGCTGAAGTCTGCTTGGGCCTTAGCAGTCCCTACAGTTTCTGCTAGTGAGGGAACAGAAAGTACCAGTTCTGTCACTCGCACACAGTCTGTTGAGCCTGTAATAGCAGAGAAGGGCAGCATATCAACACATCCCCAGTGCTCCAGCCATAGTCTTCTCAAACAGGTGGTTAGAATAATGATAGCATAAAACTGTACAGATGTCACTTTGAAGAACTTCAGTCATTATGCTGTGAGTAACTTTTCTATCAATGACTGTGTTACAAACAGAAGTACACAGGTCAGGTTTATAGAGATCACCTTCTAATCCCCAAATCCACACTAAGCTATTTACACAGGGGTCTTATGGTTGAAACAACGAAAATCTGCTATACACGTCTGAGAGACAAGAACTTGCATGTGTGAGTAGTGGCAGAGAAAGGACTGGAAGGGGTAAATAGGAACACCAGCACACAATGGAATGCAACACTGTCACAGCCATACAGCAGGTGTCCAGAGTACAGCCCTCCCTTCTGTCACACCTGGATTTCTCTGTGTTGGCCCTTGATCCCTAAGAAAAAGGTAAAATTCTGCCCTTACTCAGTGGATGGTCTTCACAGCTCAAAATTGTGCAAATGGGCTTTGTAAGTAGTCCTCAAGTCTTTACTCAATCCAATCTTGAGTAAAGGCACCTTGTTACTAAAGTGTAAGCAAAGGAGCACAGGGAAGACAAATTCACTGTTCACCTGGATGTAATTCTAGCAACCAGGTCCTGAGACAAGCACCTTCTGAGAACCAGCCCTTCTTTTCAATGAAACACCAAGTAACCAAATACAATCAACACAAGCAGGAACCAGAGAGAAAGGCAGATCAGCCATGTTAGGTATGCATCACTATTACACCTTAATTCCCAGGTAAATCCCTACTGGCTTCCTTAAGCAGACCAAAATAAATCAAAGGGGACTAAAACTGCCTCAAATATTTGCTGTAGAAGATTAGGTCCCATCAGTAATACAGATCCTAATGCTAAATGCCCAACTAAGACTGTGCTCAGAACTAAAATGTATTTTGACCTGAAAGTGAAGCAAAGCACTTCAGGCGTGTTGTACCACAGTGGCTGCACATCAGACGCACCTTTAGAAAACTGTCTAAATAGGAAAATGAAGGCTGTCAAAACTTCCCAGGACAGCATGGAGGCTAAGGGCAAAACCATGGCACCAAATGAACTGATGTGACAAGACAGGATGACCAGTTTTTAGTACGCTGCCTTCTACTGGCAGATGACGCTTTTGATTTCCAAGGGAAAAGAACACAAATAAACTTTCCATCACTGCAGGCCCTGACTTCCACAGAGAGGAAAAAAACCAAAGTGCGTAATTTCTAAACTTAAAAGCAACCTGGTGAAAACAGTTTTGATATTGGGATGCTTTATCTAGACCATATATTAACTAAAACTAGTAACATATATCCGAAAAAAAGGAAATTACGACAAAAAAAGTTGCTTTATCCTCAAAGTTGGGGCGGAAGGGAGGGAATCATGCTGTTCACAATGGACTACTTGCAGCGGAACAAACAAGAAGATAGTGGTGAGTGCTCTAACACAGAAAAGAAAAAATCTATTAAATATGCTTTATTCTTTCAAAATAGGAAATAATGGCCAATGGGAGCTAATAGGTAGCTCCAAAGTTCAAACTTCTATTTAGGAATATTTCCTAATGAATATGAAAATTAAAGGAATTTTTTAATTATTTTCATTTCTAAGAAGCTGTATTAACATCACATTGGGTACTTCCTAAAGTACTCTAAGAGAGTGATTAGGAACCAACTTAGTGAATTAATGAGGTTACTCTATTATTCCCTAGTGAAAGACTGACTTCAGTGAGTTAATGAGGTTACTCTGTGACCAATGCTACAGCTCTTGTCAATTACTTTAAGTCTCTCAGTTCTGGATGTCCACCCAACTTGATCCCTGTACTCCCAGGATAAGAGCTTCTGCTACTTATTACCTTGTGAAATGCATCACATTTCAAAGATCTTGATGGAAGACAGGTTTGCAAATAACAGTTTTCAAAAAGTCTGAAATAAGTACTACTCAGTATTTAGCCTTTAATCCATTAGAATATAAAGCAGCAGAACATTCTGTTCCCTGTACTAACATCAAGAAAATAACTAGACCACATTAAGAAGTACTTATTCTGCATAATTTCTATTAAAAGTCAAATTCATGCTTTCAGTATTAAAATTAGTTTATTGGATTGTAACCACCATGATACACAAATTCTTTAATATACATTCTTCCTCTGCATAAGTTTAACTGATCTAAAAACACCTTCTACATATCACAGTCACATTGATAAGATGTCAAGAAAGGCTAAGGTAATGTACCAGTATCATTGCTTCAGCATTTACAGCACTATAATCAGCATAACTTCATATGCTGAAACACTTCCGACTCTTTTCTCCCTCCCCTACTCCCTCTGCAGGAACAGAGGTTTCCATAGGGATACAAAATTCTTAAATAGCTACATCAGTAAGCTCCTACCAGTGCTAAGCCCTTAAACTCAAATGAAATGACTCAGCTGATTTTACAGCCTGCCAGTATAAAAAGACACCAAGGAAGTAAAAATAGGCACTATAAACTCATTTATGTAATTACATATCATACTTCAAATGCATGTAAAAGCCTTAGCTAAAGCTGCAATAATAATGGCAGTTTAAAACTAATGTCGTGTTTCAACAAAACCCAAAAGGAGGAAAAAAATCTATAAAGACAATCCTGCTTCACCCCCAAAACGGTTAACACAACCACTGCTAGCACTAGGGTGTATTACCCAATTCCAGAGTAACTGCTGGATGCAGTGGGTGCGGAGCCCCTTCCACGTGACACGGCCTTGGGCTTCATGTGACTTGCAGCCAAAAACCAAGCTCAGCTGCCTGCCAGAACTTGCGCTGGATCTTTAATGCATACCATCTGCTGAGCCCAGTTAAACATAGCAAAATAAAGAATTATATATGCCTACACTATTTAATTATTAATATATAATAATCTTAAATAACTAAAAATTAAAATACTTAAGTTAAACCTCATTAGCAACTGTTTTTTAGAGGAAAAATATACCAGTTTTATTTACAACAATGTGTCACACTACTTTAAAGTTTCAAAGAACTTTTTCAAAGAACAAAGAATACATCCTGCACAACTGAGCTGTTCTTAAAGCAACAGTAATTCCAACTTATTTTTGATTAGTGATTGTTTTTCCTTTCCACAATTCTTTCTATGGCAGGAGATCTCAGACCTTCCCTCACCTTTCCTTCTCTGAAATACCATTTTGTTTCCACATAGGAACCAGAAAAAAAATCAGCAGAGTAATGAAGATCATCCACAAAAGAACTGCCCACACCCCTGCATTGCCTATGTATTCTTCAGGAACCACTTCCAAACCATACGGCACTGTTTCCTTCCAATGCTGCTACACAACAAGTAAGTCCAGAAAATATCCACTTATAAGACTTTAGAGACACCAAACTGTATTTTTAAGGTACAACAAAGGCACAAGTAAAAATTAATCTCTAATTTAGAAACTTTTACCACAATTATGAAATATGAAACCTTTACAACTCTGAATCCCTACTCTTAACTGCAATCACAGCTCAGGTAATAAAATAAAGCTAGGGAATTAACAACTCCATCCTGTTTCTATTCCAGCAGAAACTCTATATTATCAGAAATTAAAATTAATTAATTTAGAATTCAAATTTGACATTTAGAAACACTTCCAAACTTCCATTTAGCTAAATAAAAGGACAGATAGTTTAGCCTTTTTCTCAGAGCTCACTCTTAGGAGGGAATGCATCATCTAAGTATTCAGCTACACATTCAACAAATACCAGTTGTGTGAAATGAAACAAAAATGCAAATGCACAAGAAGGAGCAGTTTATGCAGAGTAGGTAATTTCTAAATAAATTACCGTTAGCTGTGCTTCTGAGTTTACAGAGCATGTGCTGGGCTGCCTTTTGCATTTTTCAGTATCTTATGCCATGCCCCAGGGTAGTAATTCCACATATGTTTGTTCTCTTATCTCCAGCATTTTGTAATTATTTTGCAGAAACTTGGTCCACAACACCTGAATAAATTACAGAACTTGAAACTACAGATATTTCTGCCTATGACTTCCACTATTAGCAGTGGTTCAAGTATACATTACATTTGTTAACATTTCAAAAGAAAATAAGCAATTAAGACAAAAAGCATGACTGTGTAAGTGTGCCTAAACATGCACATCTCCCCACTAGCTTCTGTTGGATTTCCAAGTGCTCAGAGAACTGACTTCAACAAGAAAACTTCTGTTTCCTCATTACCATGGTGTCTATGGCTCTTGCACAGCCTCTTTTCAAGAGGACAGTATTTAAAATAATTTGACTAGCACTGCCACTCAAGAAAGGAAGCCCGCTGTTTGAAATTCCTAGAACACCTATTTTATTGCCTTGTTGGATCTTTTAGGAGATGGGATCTTTCAAAAGGTCATTAACTCTCTGCCTTAAAACTGTGCACCCATCTTTGCATAGTGCTTCCAAGAATCACTTCGAATTTGTGTCATATACAAAACCCTGACTAAAACAAAGAGTACTTGATGATACTACTGCAGAAAAATGAGAAAAAAAAAATAGACCAGTAAATAGTAACAGAGTGTGATGAGTTTACACAGAACTGCCCGGACTACTCAGACGCACAGGCTCATTTAAACGAGATGCATTTTAACACACAAAAATTCTAAGTTACAGATCTTGTTCTAGGTAAAACATCCAGCCATATCTAAAAAGTGAGTAATCATATCCTGGAAAGCAACTCTGAGGATAAATAACTAAAACCATACTTCCTGCACAATGTTTTGGAAACATCTAACTAAATTTGGGATGTATAATTGGTCACAGTAAGTTAAACAGCATGGGTGAAGGCAACACTGAAAATTATTTCTGAAAAACTTAAGAAACTGAAGAATTGGAGAGGGGAAGGAAAATCGAGAGCTGATGAGATCCTTCTGTGCGAGTACATTCCAGTAAGAACAATACTGGCTTTTCATCCAATAGGAAAAGGTGTACTGCCAGCCACAGAATGCAGCAATCTGGCCAGTTCAAATGGAAAAGGACAGGCAAATGTCAACAACAAAGACAACTATGCAGCAGATTAAATAGCAAAACAGGGGGTAAAATTAGGTAGGATGGCCTACTGGAAGCATTAGCTACACCTTATGCTTGTATTCAGTAATAACCAGGTACAGTACAAGGGCCTATGACATAAGAGAGGATGCCACTTTAGATGACCTCATCTTCCCTTCCGGCCTTTGCAGCCATTCTGATTCGCAAAATGACTAGACAAGGCTAATTAATCTCCATAATACCCGTGACAATGAGGTTATAATTCCCATTTTACAAAGAGCAACCAGAAAGACATTACTGTGTTAAAACTCTTAGCACTACAAAAAAACCCCACAACTACCCAACAACAAAAATCAGCCTTAAAAAACAGAACTGTAACAAGACAGCTTCCTGAAAAATACAGCACACACCCCTACTTCCATCTCAGAAAAGCAGTCTGTAGGATGCTGAAGATCCCACTGTACTGAGTCCACAGAGCACATAACTCCAGCGCTGGCATTTCACTGCTGCCACATCCTCTGCCTTCATTAAAGGCAAAAAAAGTTATTAGCAATCACAGGAGTCTTGCCTTTGTAAAGCTCACAAAATTTCATTTATTGAGATGCCTGCATTAGTCCAAACCTATAACTCACTATGAACATATGCTCTGCACGGCTCACAATAACGAAAACTGTAGTCTATTGTTGACAGCAACGCTTATCCTAATTTCCTCATGGCTGCACTCTAGCACAAAACTGGAATAATGGCCTGACTTCTTTCTCCCCCCTCCCCCTCCTTAAAATAACAAAACAAGCAAATTGAGGCCCTTAGTGACATGGTTTAGCGGTGGCCTTGGCAGTGCTAGGGTAATGGTTGGACTTGATGATCTTAAAGGTCTTTTCCAACCTATTTGAGTCTGTGAAATCTGTAGGCCACATAACATGAAATCACCTTGATACTGACTGAGCTGTCCTTTCAGCCTGTTAGTTTTACCATGACTGTTATATCTGTTAAAGGGCACTTCACTAATGTCTGAATTACAAAGATGCTTTTAACACCAGCATAAACTTTATAAATAAGCTTGAAAACCACTATGTCGTATTCCTACCCTTATCTCTATAAGAAAAATTGGTTTTCTCTCTACATCTAGTTTTGACTTCCTGAAGTTGTTGATACAATCCTGATAAACACAGGCACCTGCGGTTTTAAGCAGTCCAGTGGAGGTAAAGCTAAACATTTTTCTACCACAGTCTCACTAGGTCACATTAACAGTCTTTGGTTCACTAGAATTTCTTCTTACACTTGTTATTATATGTTAGCAAATACAAGGAAAATGTATTTTCCCTAGTGAATAACATACTTAAGAAAGAATAAAGGTTAATGTAAATTAAATAAACATATTTGATCTAAAACATAAACTGAAAGCATTTCTATTTTACACATTAGAACCCTAAATTCTGATCCTCTGTATGATGTTTTAGCTTTATTTGTCAAATAAGCTGATAACTCTTGGTAACTTTATGCTGACTAAATCCGTTAATGCTAAATATTCAGAGGTGACTTAAGGCACAGTCAAAAGGGAAGACAGGCCTTATTAATTCTCAGAGAAAGCATGTTTCATCTGTTCAGTGTAGAAAAGATTTTAGTCAGGTTTTACTTTACTTGTTATATTACCACCTTGTTCTACAAGCATTCTTTGTAATTAAGGAAAATAAATAACATCTTCCTCTCTAAATACTTTTACTTTGACAGACAGGTAAACAAAATTGCAACATGAAGACCAGATCTGAGGAGTTCTCATTTCATCAAAAATAAAGTGAAACAATCAGACAGGGAAAAAAAATTAAAAAAAAAAACCCTGAAACAGCTATGTGGAAAAGGGCTACATTAACACTGTGATATTGCAACCAATAGCCTCTACATTGTCTTTGAAATGACCTATAATAATTTAAACACAAAAAAAGTCATTAAGTTTAGATGAAGCGCATACTTAAAAACTATTTAAAGTCGACTTAATAGTACACAGTTTAACTATAATTTGGGACTAACACTTTTAATCTTGAGTTTAGCTATTTTACTCCAATGCAACTACTTCACAAAATTTCTTTTCACTCATTAAGTTTCTGTAGTTCAAGCTACTGGCTTTTGTTGCTGGTAAAATGCTAGCCATTCTTCATGCTAAGTGACTAACAGTGTCTGTGACTCATTATCACCAGGAGATGAATATGCTGCAGATTTTTGTAATGCTAAACTACAAGTAACACCAAAAATAATTTAATCATACGTAATATGTAAATCTGGGGAGAAGTAAAGAAACGTCAGTTAGTTGGCACCACCACCTGTCATTGGCTGCACACCCTGCAATCTGCTGCAATGCTGCCAGAAAACTGCAAGATACACCACCACACATGTGCACCTACTTCCACTTTTCTGATTCGATCTGAAAAGCTAGTTTCAATATCCACTACCTTGTACAGAATTATTAGTTTTAACATACACCATTTCCTTAAGAATATGTCTGCAAAGTAACCCTATTACTTGCACAGCGAAGTACAAGATTTTGAATCCATTATTTCAATGCCCACCCCCTAACTCGCTCCGGAGTGTGTTATCTTTCTTTACCAAGCAAGACTGTGTATTGCCCTTAACTCCTTAGGAAGTCAGCCTGGAAAGAGTGTTGTGCTTTTAGGGAAAAGGTATAGCCTTCATGTCAATATTTTTCATTTGTCTGTTTCATAGCTTTGCCAGTTGTCACCATATGCAGTTGTCATCAGATGCACTTCAGTAAAATGATGAGCTTTTTCTTGGCTTACATCAAAAGTGAAAATAATTTCTTATGTACAAGCGGACTAATATTTAACATTTAAAGTCACTAACTGATCCCTGAAAAACACCACATTTCATTCCCCAGGAAACTGACTGGTTTAAGATTCCACCTTCCATCTTCTAGATGTTGAATTCCACAGTTAAGAAATTTTCTTAGGTTTCTTTGTCAACATAATTAATACTAATAAACAATTCCAAAACCTTGAAATAATATCTGCACAGCATATAAAAAACTGAGAACGCTCTTCTTGCTTAACAGAAAAAAAAATAATGTAAAGCCTAGAGGTTGGTTTTCTTTCCAACAGCAAAAAAATGCCAATTTAAAAAAAAAGACATTTTCAAAATTAAGTCCCTGAAAAATATGTTTGGCAGCCCTTCTGTCACATAATAAATCTCTTATCTAGACAATGAATAATTCCTTTAAAAGCATAGCTGAAAAGCAACTTTAAAACATTATGAGGAATTATTGTAGTTACACTCCCTCAGCACAAGACAGTTTTGGCTACTTGAACTATCATTTGGAAAAATTTTTAAAATACTTTTCAAGATACCATTTATTTCTTCCAGAGAGTGTCAAAATAAATGAGGTCACCTTGAAATGAAGGCTGTGGTACCACAGGCACCCAAGACAATAATACCCTGAGAACTTCTCTACTGAAGAGCTTCTGCTTCTCTTGTATTTCCAGCAGTTTCACCTCCAGTACTTACCACACACCTCTATGATCTGCTGTAATTCACTATAACAGCAGAAAATGTGCCATCTTCATCAGTGGGTTTAAAGAGCAGCTTGCTTTTTTAGTGAACTAGAGGAGTCCAGTCAGCCCTGATGATGCCATGAAGCAAGAAAATGGTTGGGAGGAATCAAAACTGTGAGTGATAAATGGAAAGAAGTAGGTCTTGCTTTTGAAGGTAATTAGCTACCATGCCAGCTCATCAAATACTGTGGAGCTGTATCTTCACAATGCCAACTAGAAGCAGCAGTTTTAACTTTCACTGCAAAATCACTTGAACAGGCAGGGAGTAAGTTATCAAGGTAACTTCATTCTCTTCCATTTCAGCGAAGCTTAAAACAGCAAAATAGATCAACAATTTAGAAGACCAGTAAAATTAAATTATACCAAGGCTCAAAACAAAAACACCAAAGGCTATTTTAAATGCTCCTTCTTTCAGACATAAAACCTAATTTTAAAACCACACCACTGCAATAATAGATCATTCATTACCTGGACTCTAAAAAAAAAAAAAAAGCAGCACTTGGACTATTTAGTTCATTCATATTGAGATGAAAGTCTGTTCTAAATAAAATTCATACAATTGCATTTGACATCTCATTCATAATTCTCAAATACCCAGATGATATCCTTACAAATGCTTATGCCTAAGCTTCTACTTCTGTTCTGTGCTGAACATACTGAAGCAGAAAGTTCATCTAGATTTGTCAAAAAAAATCATTTTTAAGTACCAAATTATTTTCTACAGTAGCAAACTAAGAAGTCAGTAAATCAGCCTTTTTGCAGCTGGAAACATAGTCCTCCACCAATATCATCAGTACTATGAAGGGCAGACTGGGAAGTCAAATGCATCTTCCTACAGTAAAATCTCTTTCAGGCCAGAACTGTACTTTTAAGCTCGTCAGAATCAGGCAATTTCAAATACTTAAGCAGTGTACAAAACTGCACTCACTGCTAAGTAACCGCTACAAATCCAAATTTTAGAGACGTGTGAATTTTACACTTCCTCTAAGAGAAGCACTTGTGAAAGATGAACAGCTTTTAAGACATAAGCCCAAAACCAGTTCTTCTTCAGGACTACAAAACTAAACACTGTAACCAACAGCAACCTTCTTAAGCACTTCTAAACCGACACCCCTAAGAACCAAGACGTATTAGAAAGACACTAGCTGTGCTCCAAGATGCAAAAGAAAGTGAGAGTAATAAAAGAAAGATGGAAAATAGGAGAGATGTAAGAGCATCAAGATCAGAACCATGGAAACAAATAAATAAAAGCAAGAGAACTAAGATTCCAAAGTTGTGATTGTTTACACTTTTGCTACCTCCCTTCCATACTACTCCTGGGCTTTCACAAGACATAGTGTGTAACACATGCACAGCAACACCATTACGTAACAGAAGTGCTTACATCAGCATTTTGTGCTGTGAGGAAAAAAAAGGAGAGCGGAGACCATGCTACATGAAGTGTAAAAATACAGTTGAGAAGGAGGGTGGCAAGAACAGCAACATTCTTCTATGAAGGGGTAAAATATTTGTGTGAACAGTGATTAATATTTGTGATTTTTGTTTGGATTTAGAGAGCTCAGAAACAGCTACTCTCTCTCTTGAGAAAAGCACTGTAAGAGTACAGATGCTTAAATCGATCTAGGTAATTGCTATAGTTTTAAAGCAAAAAAAAAAGTTTTTCTCTGCCATTGAAAACAAAACAAAAACCCCCAACACTTCCACATTGCCACTCTGAATACATTTCTTTAAACTAAACAATCAGCCCCTATGTCACAACAGGCACTACAGATCCCTTGCAGGACACTACCTTTTTAATCAGACAACAGTACTTCATATAACATTAACAGAAACTCTTCATTTCAGTGATCCACACCCACGTTCAGTCTGTAAAGAAAATTTTTGAGGCTGAAAGTTTCTAGGAATGCTGACTTTTATATACAGCTACAGAGAGAGGAAAGTAACATTCCCTCAATAAAAGCCCAAACTACTTACGTTTCAAAACAGCGATCCACATTGTCTGACATCAGAAGTAGCATGCATAGCTGTTCCAGTGCTATTAGCTGCATATCCCTTTCATCTCCCTGCCCCATCTGCAGCCATTCCAGCAACGTGTCTGGGTCCACATCTGCCATCGTTGGTTTGGTTGGTTGGTTTGGTTTTTGGTTTTTGTTGTGTGGTTTGTTTTTTTTTTTTCTTATTAAAAAAAAAAAAAAAAAAGACACCCCCACTTAAATTAAAAAGTACCAAAAATATCCTTTAATTGTTCAAGCCAGGCTAACTTGTGCACAATTAATGTATCTCTTCAGCCAGCCCCAAGCTTTGGCAGTTTTCACCTGGAAAAAAAAAAAAGAAATAAACAAAAGGCAATAAGGTAATTATCATCACAATCTTGTCTTTGAACTTTTCAAATTTGCTACTCTCTAAGATGTATAGCATATATTTGGGCTGTCATTAAGAAAACTTCTACATATTTGATCAGCATTTGCCCCGCGCACCCAAGATTTATACATGAGTAAACAGTAACGAGTTTGTTCTTTTTCACTGGAAATAAATCTCAAGTTCCAGCTGACAATCAAGACTTAGAGCCCACACTTATTTATAGGATAACTCAAAATTCAAATTTAAGTATAAAAACTGTGCTTAACCCTATTCTCAAGGCTAATATAAAGACAAAGCGTTGCCTTGCTGATCCCCTTTCCTTTAATGTCACTTTATAATACAGTGTCCAAGTTCCTGAAAGATGGATTACCTCCTCATGAAAGTATTCAAATATAGAAACACATCAAATGCCACATTTTAAATGCAAATCCACAAAACAAAAAAGTGAGATGTACAACTAAAGACTTGCAGAATCTTTGCAAAAGTTTTTTTACTAATCCTTCATCTCTTAAAATGGCATTTGAACATAAGAAAAATAAGTTTTTAAGTCAGAGAATTAAAAAAACAAGAATTTCAGAATCATTTCCACTGAAGATTTAGGGGGTTGTTAATTTGGGGGCTTTTTAGGAGAAAAAGAAAAGGTATCTAATTCATAGCTTTAAAAAAAAATGCAGTGAATAATTCAAATTATCCATGTACATATAAGGAAAACAACATTATTTGCTGGCCCAATGCCACAGTTGTACATGCAAGCTGAAGACAAAAAAAGTCCCTTTAAAATGTTAAGAGATACTTTTTACCCATGTACTTCCTTTTCGTGTTTTACTAAGAAATAGTCAAATTCATCTCCCATGCCTAACAGCAGAGCAAATACGATTATTTTCAGGTAAAAACTAAGAGGTTACAAACCAATCTCTCTAAATTAAACACACACACACACAAAAGAATTGCTACTTCTTAAGTGCAGCTTAGAAAATAAGAAGAAAAGAGAACTGGTTTACAAACTTGTAGGTAACTATAAAATGCTGGACAGTGCCCCCACAAACTGAGGGGGGTGGGGTGGGAGGGAGAAGCTCCATCTGGGCAAAGTCTGCTTACTTGTTTACTTGGTGGTAACGAGTTAATGGTTAAAAAATAACTCCATCAAGGGCACATCTACAAAAGGGAATCAGAAATTGGTATTACATGAAGAAACACACACTGAATCAGCAGTGCTGTTTCACAACAGCCGTGAACTCAAAGATGTGACTAAACAAAAGTATGACAGACAGGATTTTTTTTTTTATCGTTTAGGGCCATAAGATCACAGATCACCCAGTTACTGCCTGCCAGTTAAATACTTTTGTTATTGCTGCAGTCTTGTTGTAAAATGTAACTAAAATGTTACTAAAGTGATTTTCTGTGCTTTAAACAATGCCTACGATCCTCTGAGCTGTTTACAGACCGTATTTCCTGTTCCAAGACTAAATAAAACTACTTTCAGCCAGTACAAGTAGGATCAGATCGTAAGTACAACACCCCTCCTTAACGGGACTAAAGCCTTAATTTCGTGAAGAGAGAGGCGAGAAGGAAAGGGTGAAGGCAACAGAAAGATGAAAATTAGGAGAGACAGAGAAAGTGGGTAAGTTCAACACAGGCACCTGCTGTTCTTCCACCCCCGACGGGCTGTAACCAGACGGAAACGAAGCACCGCGCACAAAACAGAGCATGACGAGAGGCTCCCGGGAGAGCCGCACCAGAAAAGGGGCCAGGCCGCGGCTGAACTCATCCCCCGCGCCCGGGCCTGCGCCCGCCCTCCCGCACACACACTTACACCTCAGGCCGGCCCCAGGCCCCCGCGCGAGCACTCGGGGCCCGCTCCCCACACCCAGCCTCGGAAAAGGGGAGCCCCCACACGGCCTGACTGCCCCGCGCACAGGCCAGCCGGCAGTGCCGCCCCGCTCTGCCCCTCGGCCCCCACGCACAGAAGGCCTAACACCCGCCGCCTACCCCCGCCCCGGGCCCCAACCCGCTTCCTCCAGGCCTGCCGTCGCCGACCCGCCAGGCCCGGACAGCGACACTCGAGTTCCCGGCGAGCAGCAGGCCTCGCAGGGTGACCCGGCCTGGCGTCTCAGGAAAGGCGCCACCTCCCCACTGCCAACAGAAGCAGCCCCGCACCGCCCCACCGCTCACCTCCACCTCTCAAAGCCCCTTCGCCGGAACCGACCCCTCCTCAGCGCCGCAGGAACACCGCGGCAGAGACACGGCAGCACCCCAAACCCCACAGTAGGCAGCAGCCAGCGGCATCCATGTCGCTCCACCCGGCACGGGATTGGGTGGGAGGGGGGGAAGGGAGCCGCTCCGCGGCCGCGGGGGAGGAGCTAGCGCTGGCCGAGCGGCCGCTGGGGGCGCTGCGAAAGCGCCCCGGTCCCGCCTCCAGCCTGTAAACCGAGGGCCTCCGCGCTGCAGCGGGGAAAGACTGCGGTCTCAGCGCGGCTCTGGCTCCGCAGGCGGATCCCGAGGCTGGCGGCCTTCGGGGACAAGAAGGGGCTAGTGCTTCGGTACCCGCCTCTGGCGGAGCCGGGGACTCCGACTCAAGCTCCTTGCTCTTGACTCAAGGGCAGCCGCGGACCCGGCTCCCCAGCCCAGGCTCCTCAAGGGCTTCCTCGGCCTTGGGAGCGCGGTCCCGGAGCCCCTCCCGGGGCCTTCTTGGAGCCAAAAGCGGGAGCAGAGGCGTACCCAGCGTGTCCGCCGGCTCCCCCGGGTTGAGGTGGCCATTCCCAGCCTGTATGGGAACATCAGTTTGGGGTTTTATGTAGTTAAAGATCATCTTACTTCATGCCATATTCTGGTTATTTGCTTCAGTATAGTGTTCTTCATGTTTACGGAGGGGCGTTACGCCTTGCCATGGCCCACTCTTGAAAACACTTTGATCCACCTCCAGCACTTCCATTAAAGGGGCTGCAGACTTAAAACGCTGCAGGAACTGGTCTGTCAGAGCAGATGTTTTCACTTGCCTTTAGCCCTGCAGTGTGTCTGAGATACTGCCAGCTATACTGTATAGCTTGAGACAAGTTTTGAAGTAGAGCAGCCCCATGCCATGCATGCTGCAAAATGCTGTGGTTACCTTGCATGTGATCAGAACACAAAGGAAGCAAACTGCTATGAACAGAAACTGAAGGACTGAAAGGACTTAAGTAGCACACCACTATAAATGTAAAATGAAGGACTAAAAGCAAATGATCTTCAAAATAATTTCCTTCTCTGTAGGATGACGTGTGTTTTTCTAAGGAATTTAAGCCTATTAATATAAGTACAGTAAATAAGATTATTGCACATTTGAATGTCAGTCCTACCTACCTCATAGACATTTCCTGTAATTAAGAGACTAAAACTACCCACTGAATAAAAAGGCAGTAGCAGTCATGCTTGGTTGAAACTTGCCGAATAAAGAAATTTTTATTGTTTGATGTTGTAATGACACCTCTAGAAAGTATAACTTTCATTGCTGCAGGTTTTTTTTTAGAACACAAGAACAGTAGCTCCTTTGTCTCAGATTCCTAGGGCAGCTTAGCCTTCCTGTCTCACTGCATTATGTCTTTCTTAACTGCCACTTGTTCCAGCCCTGCTGAGATTTACACGTATATCCTGCGCCTGTGCTTGTCTTTCAGAGGTCAGCAAGACTTATGTGCTTAAAGTTAAGGACATGAGGCAGTAGGAAGACTGAGCCTGCAGTCTTTAAATTTAGAAGGTCTATCTTCTTTCACTTTCACTGGTGCAGAAGCAGCGGCAGAATTAGGCCAAACTTAGGAGAACTGCATCTGCTAAGTCACCTCACTCCTGTTGCATGATGCTAGAACAGTTTCCTTTGCTTTTTATTGTGGCTTCAATGAAACCAACATGAATTTCTTCTGAAGGCCAAAATCAAATGCAGATTTTCAGTTATAAAGACCAGAAACTGAAATCAAACAAGTATTTCACTCTTCACATAGGTCGCAGTTTCTGGTTCAGGTATCTTTGGACAAATACACGGTTATCCATGGAGAAGATGAGGTTATCAAAATATAGATCAATTTAGGAACAAAATCCAAAGTTTGAATATTGTACATGCAAAGAATACAAATCATGGATTTAAAATACTACTAAGTAGCAGTACAACACTTGATAATACAGGAAATAGCTTTCTGTGCTGTACATATTTATTTCTAAATGGATAAACATAAATACTTCCATGTCCCGTTGCATTAATTGCCAAATCTGATATATTCTATAGTTTGGGAGTTTTGTAAATTAAAGGAAGGGTATCAAGTAATGTATTACAGCTTTAGTCATGAATCAGCTTTTTTTTCCATCATATGTTACATTTTTCACTTTCATTACATTTGTAATATTTAAGACTTTGCTAGTGATCTTTGGTCCTCATTACGAGATTTTTTCCCCCTGGAATGAGTCCGACAAAGAAGAAATGCTCTGCTGACAAGATGATCTCTGCTTTATTGACTATATTGATTATATACTTCTTACAATGTATATGTTCATGCTCTGACTAATACTTTTTCCATTTCAGGTGCTGACAGGGCATTGAAATTCTTTTTGGCAGTTGTCAGAGAGTACTCCATTGAAATGTATCACAGAAGTTACTGTTTCAGACTCCCTCTGTGTACAGCACTGATGTGGACTGGGACTAGAAAGCTAGTGTATTAGTGTATTAGATTGCACTCTAACATTTAGTAAGAAGGAAATCACTAGCAAATAAGAGTACAGTTAGTGGATAGGACAGACATAAGAATTGCAGTTACTTGCTTTCATTTGAACTTTCACATGAACAGTTTTGTCCAGACCCCCAATTTGCAGCCTGTGGCTTTCATTTGGTTAGTGCTAGGCCTAAACCTAGTGAGGAAGGACTTTATGTGGATTAGTGTAGCCGGACAGGGAAGGCAAGTATGCAGTATACTGAAGTGACAAGTAATGGGGCTTGATTGTCATAATTCCTTTGAAGAAAATCATGCTGAGCATTGTGTGAAACTTGCAAAACCAACTCCAGTTCCCCATACTTGTACAACGTACATATTGTTCAGTCAGTCAATGACCTGAATTCTCATACCAGCTGACATGCACTTTGTGTATGACCTTGGCGTAATCCCTTAACCACTGCATGTCTCTGTTTATAAAAAAACAAGATAGTAATGCTGAAGTCAGAAATGTCTTAGCATTTATGGAACTGTGAGTTGCTGAGGCATGTTAGTATATTAAGTCTTAAATAATATAAAACAGAATTCCTGTTTGTGACTACACTTGAGTAGACCACATGTGTAAGTGACTGAGGATGCGTTTGGAAATGAGGTCATGTAGGGTCAACGTAGGTTGAACTGTAGAGTGTGATATTGACCGATGACCATCATTTTAGCTGTGTATTTGCTTGAAAATTCAAACATGTCTTTAAAAGAGAAAACATTAAGTACAGTTACTGGCATAATATCATGCCAGGGACACACGAACCAGAGAGAAATATGCCATGGAAGGTAGTAAGGGTCAGGGGTGGAAAGCTGCAGATGCGGAGAGCTGCAGATGCAGAGAGCTTCTGAGACATGTTATAAAGAACACCCTGCTTGAGGCAGTGACTCAAGAAGACATTGCAGGTGTTCTCCAAAGGATTTGATTCTGTTTGAAAAGTGGTAACGTTTGGTGAGAATTTCACAAGATCTTCTCAGGGTGGAAAAAAAACCCAAATGTTTTTTCACTTACAGCTCAAAGAAAAATAACGTTTAATAACACTTTTATTCAGACTGGTGCTTTCTATATGCAACGGAAAAATCTGTCATGGGAACTGTTGATGTCACAGTGTGGTAGTAAGGATTGTAAGCTTGAGATAGGAGGGAGTGGTCTTTTGTTACAAAAAAATACAAAACTGGCCAAAAATCAAACTGAAATACACCTACAGGTCAAACAAAGCAGTAAGTCACAGGTGCCTCTGTGTATTTTTAATGCATATGGAAGCTAGAACCTAGTATAATTGATGTTTATGTTAGCTGTGCTGCCCACCTCTGCACACATGCCGTTGATGTTTCCAAAAATATCACTCCTCTCGAGTAAATAGATCAGAGGGTGACATAAACCTGAACACCTCCACAAATTCAATTGAGTAGTTTATACTAAAGGCCAGGGCTGTGCCCAGCCAAATAAAACAGTTACGATATTTATGGATTATTTATCCTTTTGCTTTAACACATTTTTCTTTACTACCCACACAATGTGGTAGGAAACACTGAAAGTTCCTACTCCTCCAGAGACAAAATATGAATAATTCCCTACATGTGTCATTTTTTTGATGAATATTGTACTTTTAAAGAAAAACTTAATCAATGTTGACTACACATTTCAGAACAAGGAGGTCAGATATTGCAGTAATTTCTTGCTGTATCAGGCAAGGCTTAGTTTTACAGAATTTGGCCATTTAAACTGACTTACTTCTTAAGCATATTGCTAAAAATGTTTTCTTCTCCAAAACTTTTTTCATAAATAAAATGCAGTTGGTATAAGTTTCATTTTATTTAAATCCTTCTATGTTATCATGGTCTCTTCTTAGCCACTTGGCTGTTGCACCAGCCTGGGGAGCACAAACACAGTGTCAGTGTCTTGACTTTCCAGAAGTAGGTGCCAGCTTTGGCAGGCTGGCAGTCACAGAACAGCTCCATGCCCATGGCACAGCCCAGACTGTTTGCGATGCGCAGCCTTGCGCAATCTGCCGCATCAGGCACTGTGTGAGAGGTTGCTGCTGTGGGACTCAATTGCACATGTTGATGTGGTGAGCGCACGACTGACATTGACGTGATAAATGTGTGAGTGACATGCTGGTGTTTATGGAAGTACAGAGCTGAGTCATTGCTCTGCTCCTCAGGAGAGCGTCAGCTTCCTGGAAGGTTCTTATCCACGGAGCTGAGGGAATGAACATATACAGAAGAGCATGGTTTTCTGAAAACTCCAAATACCCCGAAATTACCTTTTCTTCTTTCTAAAATTATTGTTTAATATCATATACATTATGGTGCTTTTTCCTAATTAAACTCACCCTTCTGGGGTTCGTGTGTGTTGAGGGTTTTTGTTGTTTTTTAGGGTTTTTTGTTTAAATATAGGTTTACTTCTTTGGTATTCCAGGCTGAGGAGTGAGATGTGGGTAAACTTTGTATCACTTAACTCTTTTTATCTCTGTTTACCTTCTGCTATATCAGTTATTTGGACATAAAATAGAAAGCAATCCGTCACCACAGCCTGCCCCTCACTCATGTCCCTTCCATCTCTGATTGCCAAAGGGAAAGTGAGGTAGAAATTAGGCAACGGTTATCTATTTCAGGCTGTTAGCTTACTCCATCCATCAGTAACATGGGCAACAGCAATAAATCTCAACGCAAGACAAGTGCAAGGGAAGATCAGCAACTCAGATCACAGTATTTCTTACTGGTTTTAATAGCACAGACTAGGTTGTAACTTCCTGAATCCAAAGATTCATCAAGATTTGGGATTTGTTCCTCCTAGTTTTACTCCCTTGTCATGGGAGCAAAACATGTATTCCTCCCAAATATCTGATGTAGCTCCCAAAATTTCAATGAAATATTTATTATAAATGAACTTCAATGATCCATGCTGATGAGAAGAATTACAATAAGAAGAAAGTATCTTAATCACCAAGTGATTCTTCTGTTTTCTGGGATTAAAACCCTAGCTATATGAGGTTTTATTAGGAAGTGTAATTTTTATAGACTTAGAAGCTTACTAATGCCTTTTACTATTCTTGTAATGAAATTATGGCCTATTCACCACTGTTGAATGTCTTGACATGCAAAAAGAAAAAACAGTTTCAAGCTCCTAAACCCTGAATTTCTGGAGTAGTTGCTAACTGGAAAGAGCTACATCCTTCATTCAAACTGAGAAAAATCAACAGAAAGAATATTGTGGAGGAGCATCACAAAGTTCAGTGCTAGCACTGTCCTACAGCACATGACACAGACTACAAAAAATGATATTATTTACTCACAAAACAGGAAAACTTCCTTGCCACACTGGTGGCTCTTAGGGATAATGGGAAAGTACTGTACTTTTGTTTATTCAGAAAGATAATCTGTGCACTCAGCAAGCTCAATTAAGGCTTGGATTGTTTGGTCTGTAAGAAAGGTGCCATTCAAACAAATTATTATCAGAAGTGATGAGATGACTTTTTTAATAATTGTAGTAGAGAGATGAAACCAGGTTTCTGCAGATCCTCAAGTCAATATTCCTGCAAAGAAAGAATACACATTCCTTAAGGAATATATTACAGGTAGTAAGCCGTGTACCTGATTTGCTCTTAATTAGGTTTTATTAATAAATTAAGATCATATTGTGCATATTTTGGGGCTTTTTCTTCACTGTAACCTTTGAACTTATTTCCGGGCTACAAACTGCATTATGTAGAAGTGGCTGAAAATAGGAAAATGATTTTGCAAAAAGAGATGAAGGACTTTCGATTTCTACATAAAGGAAAAACAGAGAGAGGAATAAACCCCAACAAATGCAAGTGATGCACAATATAATTACTGACCATCTGCTGACCAATACCCAGCCCATCCCCCAGCAGTGATCTGCCCTTCCAGGTAACTCCCCCCAGTTTATATACTGGGCAAGCCTCTTTGGCTAGTTTGGGTCAGGTGTCCTGTTCTCTGCTCCCTCCCGGCTTCTTGTGCCCCTCCTCACTGGCAGAGCATGAGACTGAACAGTCCTTGATTGAGGCAAGCACTACTTAGCAACAACCAAAACATCAGTGTGTTACCAGCACTGTTCTCAGACTGAAGCCAAAATTTCACAGCACTGCACCAGCTACTAGGAAGAAGATTAACTCTATCCCAGCTGAAACCAGGACAATGATGCTAGGGGGGATTCCTCCTACTGTTTTAACTTTGCTTTTCTCCTGCTACTCTACTTCTTTTGAACTTCCTTAATTTTTTTTAAAAGAGCAAAAATAACCCCCAAAGCTCAGAATTCTGAAATACATTCTGTTGTGTTGAATGTAAGGAAAAGATGAGAAATAAAACCCTTTCCAGGGCATTAAAAACAAACGAATACATTCCTGTTTAGAAAATATCTTAGAAGAAAATGTCTCAAATGTAGTTACACTAGACTGTATTGGATGAAACAGCATCTCTTTGCAGAAGAAAGAAAGTGGATCTACAGTGCTGAAGGCTCAAAACATTACCTTTGCTCACTACATTTCAAACTGTGATCCAGGCCAATTAAAGAAAATCTTCCTATTTGATAGTAGAGAGCTCTTTTGCATGTTGTAGGCAAGTAAGTGCCTATGGGAGAAAACTGGTGTAAATATCAAATTTTTTGCCTAAGAGTTTTCAGTTAAATATCTAACACAAACATAAGGAAAATTTTAAGTATGATTGGATAATTAGAGGACTGGGGCACCTCTCCTATGAAGACAGGCTGAGAAAGTTGGGCTTGTTCAGCCTGGAGAAGAGAAGGCTCTAGGAAGACCTTACCTAAAGGGGGACTACAGGAAATCTGGAAAGGGACTTTTTACAATGGCATGTAATAACAGAACAAGGAGAAATGGCTTTAAACAGGAAGAGGATATACTTAGATTAGATATTAGGAAGAAATTCTTCACTATGAGGGTGTTGAGGCACTGGCACAGGTTGCCCAGAGGAGCTGTGGCTGCCCCATCCCTGGCAGTGTTCAAGGCCAGGTTGGACAGGGCTTGGAGCAACCTGGTCTAGTGGAAGGTGTCCCTGACCATGGCAGGGGGGTTGGAATTGGGTGATCTCTAAGGTCCCTTCCAACCCAAACCATTCTGTGATTCTATCCTCACTTACTAAGGCACATAAAGCGTGGTTATTGACCTATTTCTGAAAAGTTTCATCACCTGTGTTTTAACTCCATAGGAGTTCAGAGATGCACATGATGAGTGAGTGAGTAGCACAGGATAAATGATTCACACCCATTTTCCTTGTTGTACCCTACATTTTACCTTTGGACACCCATTTGCTTATGCTGGTAAGAAGGGATTTCCATGGACAGGTCACAAATTACTCCAACTGCACATGACTTTGTATTTCAGTTCTTGTGCACTTGGTATCAATACCATAAAAAAATAAGGTGAGCTGGAAAGTAGTTATGATCTAATTCCAAGCCCTAATTGCTGTGGCTAAGCCTTTAATATCAGTGTCCTGTTTGCACTGGCTCTTAGTTATATACAGTAAGACACCAGCATTATTTTATTATGCAGACATATTGTACGTACTTTTACTATCAGTTCTGTGTCATAGGGTTATATTTTTGTACTGTAGAACATTCAGTCATTGGGGTTTTGCTGTCTGTATAAATTTCTGTGTAAACACTGATCTCAGTGGACACAGGTAACTTATTAAAATGACTAAGTATTGTGTGTCTGAGCCTGCATCAAAGCAAGAATGCACTCTACCCAGTTTTTTTCATACAGTGCCAGCCTTAAAATCAGCAGGCCAAATTATCTTTGTAAAGAAATGCCGTTCTACTGAAGTCAGTAAGGCCTCACCAGTTTGGGCCAGCATGCGATTTGGCTCAAATACCGGCACCTATTGTGAGAGTTTAGCTAATCTGAGTAAGTAAGGTTTTATACAAGATTCTTTGCTGGCTCAACATTTTAAGGTGAGAGACAGACACTGAAGCACTTGAATTAGACATTTTGTTTCTAGTCTATCTCCAACAAAGGATTAATCCCCTAGAGTTAGTATCATGGAGTAAACTCTTGAATTAAGAATACAGTTCTCTTCTGTAGAATTAAGAACTCATCCAGCCAGATCCAGCGGCAGATCTCATCTGTTCATATAATGAGCAGCAAGTTGCAGATTTTAAGAGTATAAGGAGCTGGTAGTGCACTTGTAGACTTTCTGCTCATATTTCAATGAGAAGAGGCATTACGATTGCCTCTTGCACGCTAATTTTCAGGGAGCATCAACCTTTTCTTTTGATAGAGAAATGTTACCTGTGTACAATGCATTCTCGTAGTAAGTGGTGTGCTGCACTGATGATGTCAGCAGTAATTGTTGGTAGAAGTATTTGTTTATGTCATTTTTGCAGTAACATTTCATGAACAATTATGGTTGTATGTAATTGCAGCTCCTTGACTACAACAATTAGTCTATGTCCCAGTCCCTGCTCTGACCCCACTGACAGAAGGAATAGCCTGGGGCTGCTGCATCTTATGCTAGTGATTCCCAACTATTTCATAGTGGAGGATCAGTGTCATTGGTAGGAATTTTTAATACTGAAATACTGAAAGGTCACAACTGAGATTCCGGCCTCATTGTGTGTGATAAAAGACATCTCCATGCCAGAGTTTAGAGTAAACAGAAAATTCAGGCAAAGGCTACAAAGCAGATCAGAGAGTCATATAGTCCATACTGATAAGCTGCTTAGTAGTTTAATTCAGAAGCCACATACCCCCAACTTCTGCATGTTAGTAGTCTCCCAACTGTATTGAGCAACTCTTCCTAAAAGCCAAGAGGAAAACAGAAGCTGTTCTGCATCTGCACCCCACAGGGAGACCCACCGAGACAAGGAAGATGCACTCAAAGGAAAGGATTCAGTCCTGGTGCTGGAAAGAAAGGCAGCACAACGAGAAGGGAGCTGGCTTTCCCAGTGTCACGCCAACTCAGAGCTTCTTTCCCTATTGGGAAACTTAGATAACAAATCAAAGGCAGAATCCAGTCCTGTCTCACAGGCAGGGCTGGTACCTCTGCCTAGCAAGATTGCCCAACATTTAGCATTACTAGTAATTCGATGGGAAAGTAATAAGCAATGTTTTGAGAAAAACAACTGACTACTGGCCACAGAAGTCATATGCAAATATGCTTGCAAGTTATTGCGAGCAGGTAATGTCAGGAGGCTGGCTTAAGACAGACATTTAGAAGTAAATTGTGCCCTCCATCACAATATTTTATCCCACCGATGTATGAAATTCAGATTGAAATCTGTAGGTGTTTGTGCATGCAGAAATTAGCCCAAAAGCACATTTTAAAGTCAGAGACTGTCTCTGATGGTGTTAGGCAAGAAAGACGAGACTTCTGGATCAGGTACCTCACGTATACTTTAAAAGAACTGTGCTGTAGCAACAGGATATCTTGTTTTAAATAATAAAGATAATGACAGAGTACAAGATTGTAGCCTCATCTGCTTTTCTTCTTTCCCTTGATTAACAATTATGGTAGGAAACAGGATCCTGGGACTGGTACCTGGATGTCTACTAAAATGGTTAGAAGATGCAAGCATCAAAACATTCTTAGCTGTAAAGTGATACACAACTTTGTCTGTCCTGTAAGCTAAATGTCTGACCTGTTACTGTGTTTCAGTATTAACCCATACCTATTGTAGGATGATTTGTTCTGACACAGCCGCTTCAGACACCCTACAGAATTTGCAACAGAATTTGGAATATAAAGAGAGTTTGCGTAGTTATCAACTCTAATCTGAAAACCAGAATTGACTGTAGGGACATTCCAAAACAAGAGAATTTGAAAACATCATCTCCACTACCACACATCTGCATTCACCACTTGTAATGAAAAGGTGGTTTGTTAGAATTGCACCATAAGGTACATAACACATTTATCTAAAATAAATTAATTGGTAGTATTTGTTAGTACATAATTAATATGGCTGAATCCTATATAAGGTAGTGGTGACTGTGTTAACTCCAGGTTCATTTCACTCCCCACTCCCTTTCTGTAGCAAACTTAAGCAACCTTTTGCAACTGGCAGAAGCCAGCATAGTGCTGGCTGGTGCTTCCTGGCCTATCGCAGTGATGCTTGATGCTTTATGCTGTTAGAGTAAGCAAAAATCACAGATGAGGATTAAAAGCAAACCTAGTAACTAAAATTAAAAGTGGTCCTGTCAGTAGGAGTTGTGATTTATAAAAACATAGAACGGCAGACTATAAGATCATGCAAAACTAATGTATCTTCAACTCCTGCATTGGAATTGTGTCGATGTATTAGAGAAGGGCATTGAGGATTCTCTTGTCTGATGGTGTTAGACATAGTTGTAGATAAGAGGCAAGTGAAATTAAGTATTTGAATTAATTTTGTTGGTAGAAATTATGTATATAAAAATGATACTTTTGGTATCACTTCACAGTGATGCTGCTAGGTTTCCTTTCAGGCAACCTGTATGCGCAGAGCTATCTGGCAGTCACTCTTAAGACTAATCCTGACTGATAAAATGTCTTTTTTCCTCAGGCCCTTTCATGTCAGATGTGGAGCATTTCTGGGACTGTACTAACACCTACCCCACCACTCCCTTGAAAGAGCTTCCCATTCTCTTTGCACATACCACTAATACCAGGTCTCTTTTTGATGCCAAGTTTTCACAGGAGTTTGAAAAGTTTTTAAGGAAATACATGTTTGTCTCTGCAGTGCTATAAACAGTTCACCTCCAAAACGATAACTCACATGTTTTTTTTTTGTTTTCCATCCCTCAAACTAACCTGTCCCACATCATCCTTCAAATGACAGACACATCCTGTATGTAAACTTATTAAGAGCAAGGAGAACTGATAGGAGGAAGCCAGGAGTAGCACAGTACCCCTCCATCTCCCAGGCAGAGCTCAGTACAAGTTGTCCTCTGACACCCAACCCACAAGCTTCTGCTTCCCATCCTCTTTCAGTAGGAAAGTCACTTATTGGGTCCATACTGTACCTTCAGGCCTGGGGGTAGCAATGCAAGCCATGTCTACCTGATGGGCCATTCCAAACACTTCTCAAAAAAAATTGAGACCACTTAAGTACCAATGATGCAACATTTCTGAAAATTAGCTCCCTCTGCTACTTGTTTTTTGCTTCCCAGAAGAGATGCTGTGTTTGAATCCAATTTGCAGTGAGTTCAAAATTTTCCTTTGCAGTCTGTCCAATTTTTTTTCCTCCCTTTCTTCCACTTTCCTTGCAGCGTAAAGTTTACATGCGAAGCATCTTAAAAATCCAGGAAATCCCAGTATTTTAAATCAAGGTTTGGCTACTGAAATGTTTGGATTTTATTTAAATAGTACTTACATGTGGCTCAGGATGTTGCTTTCAGCTTTCGGAGCCATTGGATAAGAATGCTCTTTGTAGGATAATGTTATGCTCACCCTCATGACACAGTTCAGATCAGGCCAGAAGTTGTCTGAAGAGAACAGTAACCTGTGGGCCTACATGAAACAAACAAACAAAAAAAAGAATAACACATTTGTGTCTATTTCAATACTTAAACCAGTTCCACAAACTTCAGCTTGAAACCCAAAGAATATCAGTGACTGACCAGATATGATAAATACTTGAGAAAATAAGGAAGTTAATCTCATTATCACCCTTTTCACCAAAGTGTCCCATTTACCTTTTTGATTCTGATCTATTTTGAACAAGAAGTGGAGTAGTGTGGCCAGAAACAACCCAGGAAAAAAAAAAGCTTCCGTACATTTCGCATTTCACCGTATAGTGATAAATAGTCAAATTTCTCATACTGACAAGTAACATTGTCAAATTGTTACTAAATATTTGGAGGTTTCCAGTGTTGATTTTATTTGCAGAATACTGTCTTCCTTGTTATAATGTTAATTACTGTTAATTACTTTTAATTCACCAGTTCTAGTGATGCAGTTAGCAGAATAAGAGTCAACAGTGATTAAATTGTAGCTCAGCTAAGAAATGAGATAGTCTTCATCATTCTGCAGTGGAACAACTGTTACCAAGGTCAATTCATCAGCATTGGTGTAGCTGTGAGTGAATTCATTTGCTTTTATTTCTAGAGAACATTTGCTACCAGCAACTATTTGGACTTCTCAACCAGATAACCTGTCCTATTTGTATGACACTTGTCTCTGTGGCCTATAAAGGTCGATAAAGCTGACACTTTGTGAATGACTAGACCCTCTCAGGTGGGGTTGGGATGTGAGGACAAACAAGGACATAGCAATATTCTGTCTTCACAGAATGTTTTCTCTGGCACCTCCATGGTTTGTTTCTATTTCTCCCCTCTCCCCAAAAGGGTGACAAGCACATTTATGCCTGCTTTTAAAAATCGTTTCCCTTCTTAGGCTGTACTTCGTGCAGACTGAGTTATCAGCAGCCTCCATTTCTTCAGAACTGAGGAGTAAGAACGAGCTATAATTAAAGACTTTACCCTCTCTTCCCTGCCCTGAAGGAACTGAGCTGTTGCCGGCAATTACAGGCAGTTGGCAGTTCCCTGGGATCACAATAACCAGGAACCAGTAAGCACACTCTGGTCCCATCTTCCTGCCCTACAAAACTTCTCTGCCATGGAACAGTCACAAACACTGCCCAGCTCTCTGTGCATTTGTTCTGGCCTCTGAATGCCTTCCAAGGAATGGTCTTCTTTTCCAAAAACCACACACTGGTTTGGGGCAGAATCCTAATGTAAGAACAGCAGTGAAAATTTTGTAATTCAAGTAACTCCTTGTAAATAATTTCAAAATCCTTTAGTGAAAACATACAAAGAGTATATGCATGGATGTTGTAGGCAGTACCAGAAAGGCACAGAAGCCAGGGCGTGTGTCTGCTGTTGCAGTTGAGAGTTACAGCATTTCAAACCTGTCTTCCTGCTTTGCATACTATTTAGTAATTTTATTTCTTTCGATGTGTGTGTGTAACAAACAGTGCTTTCTGATGACATTTCTATCATTGCAGTGACTGTTTTCATGGTTTACTTAGAAACCACACAGCATGTGATCGAATTGTGGCTGTTTTGCCTACAGGTTAACAAGTATAGATCCCCAGTATTGCATGCAAGGAACCTGGCATTACTTTTTACAGCACTGTCATTAACTTGTCTCGTCCTGTGCTGCTAGTACAAGGTGTTTTGCTTTGATTTACATGGACGGTTAGCAAGGGGTTTTTTCCCTGCTTGTAAATAATGGGCAGTACAAAACAGACCACGCAAAGCTGATGTATCAAAATGCATGAACTTTACAATCAGAGTAGTCTCATTTGTGTAAAATATTTTATAGGATTCCAGGCAACTATTAATCTATGGTACCTCACACAGGCCCTTTTGAAGCAATGAGTCAACTCAGTAAGCAATTTAGTTATTATTTTCCCTTTCTTCATTCACTACACATGCACATGCTTTCCCCTGCCTTCCTCTCTGTCCTCCTAATCCTTCAGCACTTGTTTGATTTTAAAAAGAATCCCTTGAGAATGTTGTTGCTTCCTCTGCAGCCTTTATATTTGCTCCTTTCCTGCTGCTTTTCCCTCAGGCCTGCCCCATCTTCACAGCAATCTCTTGGTTCGCTGTCTGGAGCATATTGCCCTCTAGCACTTGTACTCAGCACAAGTCACTCTGCAAGTCGTGGTTGGCTGTTGGCTACCTGAATGTAAGGAAGACAAACCAGAAAAAATCTCTAATAGGGAGCTGCACATAGTTCCGGAATACTAGTATGAACAGGAACTGGATTTTAAATACTTACTTGCCGCAGGTCCTGCACTTGGTAGAACTACTCAGATATAAGAGAAGTGAAAAAGATGCAGTTATTTTGGAGCATCCTGTGTAGTCTAGCGACACCTTCACAAACCTGGAGAATAAAGACAGAATCCCTGACAGTTAATGTATTCATTAACCTTCTGAAGGAAAAGATTACAGCACTGAAAGCCATTCATTTAGTTAATGTCCAGTACAATCTGTTACAGAATACAGTTTCTAATCTTGACCACTAGCTGTAAAATTGATACAGCCAATATGTACTGCAGCCTGGAACAGCCAGTTTCCACAGCCTGTAGCAGGTACTTCATGATCTGCTATGTGCCCTCCCATTAATTTATCAAAGCCACAGGAAGTTTTTGTCAAATTTCAAATGCTTACAGAAGTACCATAATCAAAATCTTCCCCAAAATTATAATAAAAATAAAATCCCACTAGTAGGAAAAGCGATTCTCAGCAATTCTGTATTGCATTTCATTGTCCATGAGATAATTCAACATAAATTTTAATACATGAATATTAACATTGTTTTTTAAAAAAATAAATCAAATTTTAGGCTGGACACTTGCAAATCTTCAGGCTGAGCTGTAGAATAGGATTTATCGATCTTTGCCATTACTAAATTTAGCTTCTTACAAGCAACTTTTAGAAACAGACTTTCCCTATCTGCAGACTTCTTTACATATATAACCGATACATTTTTTTGTGCAATAACTAGACAAATCGGCACATGCACCAATATGTACCCCTACAGCAGGCTCTGCTATGGCTGGTACTCATTCTCTCAATTTGTTTTCTACTGTGGGTGCTGCCGCCATTAAGCAGCTGGAGTGAAGCAGGAGAAAGGGGATTCGAGGCCACATTCCACCTTCTAGAATCTGATTCTGCACTCCATATGACTGAGACTATGGAAGAGGTGCTAGGACCAAAGAGCAAAATAGATAGTTGCAGAGTGAGTGAATTGGGGTTCAGCTACCAGAGATTACTTCAGGTTTGGGAAGCCTGCTTTTGCTTTGACTTGCTTCTCAGGCAAAATCTTCAGCCCCACTTTTGCTATATTTAGATGTCACTTCCCCTTTCATTGTTACATGTAATAAACCATTTATTCTCCAGAGAATCCAGGGAACATTTTAGGGGGGAAAAAAAAAAAAAAAAAAAAGATAAAATCTTCAACTGTACATCAAAGCCAAAATAAGAACCACAAACCATCTTTGAAAGGTTGGTGGGCCGGCACTGACCCCTTTCACGTTTCCTTGTCCAGGCAACATAACATTGCAAATGCATCTGATTTATTTTATTCTAGATAATCAATTTTCAGTATTCACAATTTAAAAATGTTAGAGGCAGGTAAAAGTGTGTCATGTCTGGCCAAATATACTTTTTAATTTTTATGTCTTTGAAGCTACACTCCATTGTCACTAAATAGCTTGAGCAGCATATGTAAAAATGAACTGCTTGCTGCATACTTCAGCTAATGGAATTGGGGTCCAATGTGAAATGTCATCTACAGCAACAGCTCCAGTGTTGCTCAGACAAGAGCTCCACGGCCAACTCTGAGCCCTTGTTATAACAATTGGCTGCATGAAAGTACAGCTTATTGGCTACTTTAAGGATCAGAGGTTGCAACTCAACTATTATTTCATTATGTCTATATTTTAAGAGCAACTTTACTGCTCAGTGTGTAACCAGGCCACATGGGTTTCTCATGTGCAAAAAGGAGTATCTAGGAATGGCCACAGGCACAAGGATGGCAAAGTAGTGCTACTTTTAAGACACAAAGGATTGACTCTTCCTATGGTTTTTGACGCCACAGTGCAGAGAAAAATAATCTACCTGTCCAGCTGAACCCACGACACTACCTTTCTGTATCTTCTTTTATTTAAAAATTGAACAAAGAGCTTTAATTTTATAGGAATTCTTTCCCTTGCTTTCTTGCCTTGCTTGAAGTATCATTGTCCAGGTTTTTCACTGGAGGAAAACACAAGCAGTTTGTTAGTGGACCACTGTCAGTTAAGAAATAATATGGTCTTCTAGGAAACAATACGTTCCTGTAGGAAACAGCTTCCAACTTGCTGTCTATTGATCAAATAGTTACATCTCAGGAATCTGAAAACAAACCCTTCATACCTAGCAGTGAGATTAAGGATGAAACTTTAGAAAAGATTGCCACAGTGACCCCTTGTGTGTTGGTATTGCCACAGATACATCCAAACTCATTAAACTAAAACTATACTGAAATTCTATTGAATTTGCTGCCTGATCCATACTAAGCAGTATTACTATTACATCTGATAGACTACCAAACTATCCAAGACCATTCCACCCCTCCTGTGACTGCAATAACTCACATTGCTGTGGCAGTCTTGGCGACAGGAGAATCCCTCTGGAAATTCCAATTAACAATTGACTTTAATTAATAAAAAACCTGTTATGCTTCCTATGCATCTGGTAATCCCTTTTTCTGGTGACACATGCATCACTCAGCTGAAGTTTCTCTCTCTCAGCCTGAAGGTGACTCCTGCACCTTGGAACATACCAGATCAATTTCAGACTTAATCTAGCCTAAATAACTGTATAAGACATACTGCTTATTCAGCTGCAGTGCTGCAGAATTGTATCCAATTAAAAACTACCACATCCCAATTGTGTGATGCTTTTGCAGGGATTTGACTAATTCTGCAGTTTACAGCATGTTGTTTTAATGTAACTCCCTTTCAACACAGCCAACAACTACAGATTCAACCGCAATGAAGAGGTGGAAGAAAGAACTTCTGGTTCTCCAGGGAAAGATGACAGGCATCTCAACCAGCTTTCCATAGTTTACACATTTCAGCATTTGGCACTGAACAGGTCTTTACACACATCAAGTCTCTCTCCCTGATCCTACTTACTCATTGTGCTGTACAGAACAGAGGAAGATCTGCAATGTCAAGTCACAAACCTTGGTGCATCCAGTTCAAACATTTCTTATTAGTTTCCTTGTGGCAGCATAAAAACATTTTCCTTCTGTTACAGAAGTCCTCCAAGCTCCTCTGCTATTGGGTAAAATTAGTAAGACAAATCTTAAGTGAAGAAAATTATCTTTATTTATTTATTTATTTATGTAAATTAGAAAAACAAATTGTTAGAACTTTGGTCAAATGGTTAATTCTGTACAATTTACAATAATATTTATATACAAAACTTATAATAAAATACAGTACATCACACTTTTCCTGAGTCACAGTGTGTTTCTCAGTTCTGTAAATCTTATTTTTTTCTTCTTTTTTTCTTTTAAAGTAATTAGATTCAAGAAGGAACTACTATCTTCAGTTTGACAGTGTTTAGTTTAGATAATATGGGTATTAAGAAATAATTCATCACACTATGTGTAGAAAATACTTTGCAGCCATTGCAATTTTGATATTAATTTTTCCATATTAAAATATGTTCCTTGATAAAAATGTTAATTAAATACTCCTTATTGTGAGTTTGTTGCACTTCATTTGACACAAGACAAGCTGACTTCAAATATGTCCATCTCTCACTGCAGAGATACATTAAGTTTAGGTGAGTTACATGTGTATATATCCGATCATTTAAAGATCGGGAAACATACATCCAGATAGAGCAGATGTCTGAATTGAGGCACAGTATATTAAAATTGCTGTCCTATCCTGGACAAGATATGTAAGCTTCAATTGCCTGGCTAGCCTAATACAAATTTAACACCAGTATACATCCTGAAAAGTGAGACTATGTCAAGCAGCAAGGCACCAAGCCTGCAAATACTTACATATGCATAGTAGTCTCATTGTGTAAAGCACTATAGAGTCCTCAGTGAAGAATCATTGTAGAGCTGTATTTAACAGCATTCATTAAATCTCAGCCAGCTCAAGAAGTTATTAGGATTAAAGCTATCAATATTACCTTTATTGAGTTGATTTTTTTTTTGAGATCAACAGTAATCTATTGTAAGGCTTATGAGGATATTTGATCTGTTTACTTAATGATGCAGTGGGTTAAATTAGTAATTAGGATAGATTACAACCTGCAAGTAAATTTAAGTCCCAGTTAGATTTAAAACCCAACCAGGGTAACTTATTTTTGACAAACATTTAAAACAAAATTCATTTTACTTACTGGCTAAGTGTGGGCTGCTCCTAAATATATCTATGGTAAAGTTCACTATAGTTTTTAATATAGGCATGTGCATTTCTGGTATTTTAGTCTAAAATAATCCAAAAATGCAGATTAGATGACCTCTGATAGATTTATTCATCATTTTTAGAGATGTTTAATAAGTCTTACACTAACTAACAAGAAAGTCATAGAGATATGCTTTCTCTTAAAAACTCTGTGACACTTCAGTGCAAACTGAAATATGAGATCAACTCATAGTGATCCTACTCTGATTAGAAATTAAAAGAGACACTTTTTGCTGTTGATACCAAAGTGCATAAAATGACAATATAAGACTTTAAAGAAAATTGGTCTTTAGCTGAATGCTTGAACTTTTCCCAGGATTCTTTGCATGTTTAGCAGTCTTCGCTTTGATGCTTTCTTGATTGCCTTTTACAGCTGACTCAAGCCTTGCTTTCATAGTTGGAGAAGCAGCCATTAGTTTTTTAAAAACTGACGAGTACTGTGGACCAATCTGCATCAGATTTTGCAAAGCAAACTCATGCAGACTTTTTGCTGAATTTGTAGCAGAAACCAGGGCATTTTCATCCAAAAGAAAGGAAATAAGGATGGGAAGAAGACCGGCCACCAAATGAGCACCTATAAACATTGAAAATATAACTTAAATATATACTTTTTAAAAACGGCTTCAAATTCTAACTGGTTTTTCTCTGAGTTAACATTTAACACAAACTACAAAATTGCAAACAGTTATTTGAATTGTACAGTAAAAGGAACCAACATTCTTGTTAGTAATTTTGTTAGCAATTAGTATTCAGGACTGGATTCCTAGAGGTTGTTTAGTTTTAATTTATTACTTGGGGCAACTTTCAGCATCTCTAATGTTTGGGATACTAGTAATGGAAGTAACTTACGGTGCTCTTCTTCAGCAGTGGCTGTAAGAGCTGTAACCACTTTTATTCCTTCCTGAATGACCTGAAGTTCAGCAGCATTTTCAGGTTTTGCTTTTTCTGTTTCCTGCAGTTTTCCCACAATGGATGGTGCTAAAGAACGAATATAAGGATATGACACAGTTTTGTTTGGGTGCTGAAAGATGGAGTGCAGCAGCTGGTAGCACTTACACTGTACCTAAAGGGAAAAATAAAATTTGCATTTACAAAGTGTTACATTTAAAAATGCATGTCAGAATGTTTTAAAACTCACAACTTGTCAGGTAAAGTTTTAGGGAGGGGGGAAAATACGCCTCAGCTTGAAAATTCACCAGGTTGCAAGCTGCTAATTCATAATACTTTATAGGAGCATTGTAACTTGCAGTCAAATTATTAAGAGAAACTAGATCATGCTTTCTGTTTCTTCCCACTGAGCCCTACATCTTCTTACAGTTTTGAGTTAAGGAAAAAACATTATTTCTGTGTGAAGATCATGTCTTGGTACCATTTTGAAAACAGACTCCTTTTCACAAAAATACAGCTGACTGCAGATAGGTGCTTTAAATGTAAGCGTTACCTCTGTCAAACTGTAGGCACAATTTTAGAACACTTCAAATGGTGCATTAGCTTGCATGTCACTGGAAGTCAATAGGACTGAAATACTAAGTTCCTACATAATTTCTGAAAGGCTCAGATACCTATATGCTTGGATAAAATTTGCAAATGCATACTACCATTTTCTTGCAGTCATATTTGGCATTCGTGGTTTCCTATCTATGGAAACCAACATTTATAATAGTAGATATGTATTAATTTTATAAACAAGTATTTTCCTACAGCTTTTTCTCAAGTAAAAGTGACTTTGTTTAAATTTTTGTTACTACATGAATATATACAGAGAAGATACAAGGAAACCAGTTTGATACAAGTAAACCAGTGAATTCTCACAGTCAAACATGAATCGAATGCATGTTATTTTCAGAACTGAACTTTCAGAGTGAGAAAGTCCCAGCTCCTACAAAAGCCACTTGTATTTGCAATGATAACAGACGGATTTTTTCCCCTTCTGATTATTTCATTTTTTAAGATGAAGAATAGTAATAGAAGAACTATGGAAGTACAATCTAAAGCAACTATTTAAAAACATTTATACTAGGTCAGAACAAAGCATTAATCTAGTTCAATATGCTGCCTCCAGCAGTGGCCAGGAGCTAATGCTTCTGGGACAGTAAAAGTTAGGTAGGGCACTCGCTCCAGCTCTTAAAGACCCACAGCTGAGAGATTTCCTGTGCAAAAGATAATACCTGTATGTCAAAGACAAACTAAACAAATAAAAGGTGCCTGAAAACTGCACAACTGTGTCATGTATTTATCTATATATAAAGTTCTGAGTCTGATATGCACTAAAAAAATTAAAACTCCATAAGAATACAGGAGTGTTTACAGAATGAAAAAAATGGTAAAACACACTGCTGGGCATGTTCCTGCTAACTTGTTCCAACTGTATTTTAAAATAATACAACAGATATAGGCAGGACAGAATTAACTGGAATCAACACACAGGACAAGTGGAACAACTGAATGTAAAATAAACCTAAAATTCATTTACTATGACATTTATATTCTTGTAACTTCACCAGTACTTACAACAGGATCTTTTGAGTCAAGTGTTATTTTAAACTTCTCAATGCAATGCATTTGAAGGCACTCAATGGTAGTAACTTCTGGACTGGTAGACATAATGAATACAGTAATAGCAGTAAGCAGGCTAACTTCATCACGTTCTTGGAGAAGCCCATCTACTAGCAATAAAGTAAGCAGTCTGTTAGATTTGCATTAAAAAGCAATTCTATGAATTCAAGTGTTACAAAGTGGTGGAATAGAAATATCAATGCCTACGTTTCTTTAGCATACTCTGATGCACTGATATGGACTTTTACTGCAATAAAAGCCAATGCCAAAAGCGGAATTCAGGGGTAGTTATATGCATATTCAGAAATAACAGCATATTCCTATTCCATTGTTCCTCTGTATAAAGCAAAACAGATATCTTTGAAGAGCATGTATGACAAATTAGGGTACAACCTATTCTGAGAATATAAAATTTGCATGAAGAACATATAATTCTTTTGCTGTATCTTAAAAAACCCAACATTATAAACAACAGTTCTGACAAGTTACAACTTGGAGATTAAACATAAGAAATGGTAAAAATACTAAAAACTTTGGCAGTTGAAGAAGTAGCACGCAGAAAAGTAACTTTATGATGAAAATATTTTTTCTCGAACCACTTTTTGAATACCCTTTGCTTCAATACAGACACTAGTTCTTTGCGGAGAACCTGCATGCAGTCAAGTTGTCTTTTGTGCTCAACTGTATGCTGAAGCCATAACTCCCGCTTGTTCCATCGTAGCTCATAGCTACATTGTGGCACTACGTAATTACAGGGGTAACCCTGCAAACACACATTTATACCCTTACAGATGATGATTTCTTATATGAACTGTAAGAACAAGACTGCACTATAGTTTGAACAGTACTTGGTAGCCACCTAATTCTCCTGTGACTAAGATGCTAGTCTTTTTTTAAGGAGTGCATGCATTTAATTTAAATAAAACCAAATGACCTTTCACCCAAACTTTTTTTTTTGTCTCATTTATAAACACACAAACCTCAAATTTGTGCTTACCCTGATCCCAACAGTCAAGCACTGTGACCAAAGCACTACGGAGAAGATCAGTCCAAGCAGTTCGACTCTTCTCTGCTCGAGCCATTGGAGAAGACAGGAGTCCTTTAAGAGCTTGTAGAGATGCAGCAACGGTCAAAGGTAACTGGCCGTCTTGCAATTTCACAGCAGTTTCTTTAAGTACTCCAATGATTAGGTACAAGATAGTAGGAAGAACTGAAATACTTCCTGTAAAACAAAGGAAAATAATTTCACATAAGTCTAAAAAATTCAGGTACCTTTTACATAAAAAAAAAAAAAAGTTTTCTTGGAATGTCTTTTGTATTTATGATTTATAATTTTTAATCACCTATGTGAATGGAGGCCCTGGTAATCTGAAGATATGAAATATCATGTGACTTACTATAGCAAACAGGGAGCCAGACTGCATAAATGAAGTTAAATCTTCTCCCCTTTTAAATTAGCATTGTATATCTTTTCCTTGATGATTTTATTATATGACGTGTAGAACTATGTCATGTTCAGAGAAAAAACAGAAAGATCAGAATCACTGAGGAGCAGAAGAGGAGAAGCTATGGAAGTATATAAAGCACTGTATAGGAGAAAAAAAAATTATGAGCATCTTGTATTTGCAAGACAATACAGTGAAGGAAATTAACAGGAGGCAATTTCAAAACTGGTAAGAGGAAATACTTCTCCTGCATGATGTGTCTTTAGCTGAGGTTGCCACTGCTCCAGGAAATCACTACAGTCAACAATTTAGTCAGATTAGTAAGAAGAGGATCAGACTAAAAATGTGCTAAAAATAATCCTAGAATTATGATAAAAAAACGTTTTTGGAAAAGAGGAGACGTAAGGAGAGAGGGAGATTGTCCCACAGTGTACTGAACAGATCATCTCTCCCTGAGAATCTGAAAGTCAATCTGTCAGAATAAGAGACTATATAAAAAAAAAAAAAAAAATCACTGGAGTAGCTTGGCATAGCAGTTTTGCATATTCTTATGTCTTTGAATCTGAAAGTAGTACAGAACTCTACGTGAATCTGAGACAATCTAGAAATCTGCACACTTACATAGTACTACTATCTTAAGTTCCAATTCATCAAAGCACAGAGTTGAGATATGGCTTAATATGCCTATGTCCTTGCCTAATTAGCAAACCTTCTTTTTAAAAGATTTTAATATGCTCTTGTTTGTGAGAGACCTGTTGAATAATGAGTGTCTCTGACATACGTGTAAATATTTTCTGAACCTGAGGACATCTACCTTCCATTTTTCAACAGCCAAGTCTCTGAAAACTGACTGCTGGAATTCAGTAGGAAATGCAGTTCACAAGCATAATTTATTTGAAAATTTTATTATGCATACATACGTACGTATGCATACACAGGTGCCTGAAGTAAGAGACAAGGTCTCACAGGACTCTAATTTCAGGGGAAAAAAAAGAAGATGCAATTCCATTTGGAGTTCTCTTTGATTATATGAGTTGACTTTTGGAGATGCTTCCTTATTCAACTGACTGTATAAGCAAGCTTAAGATCCTTATTTTAGTCACCTGACTCAAATGTTAAGTTCTCTAGGGTAAACATCCCATCTGGTCCCAAGCTGTTAGCTTGTGGAATAACCTGAACAGTTAAAGACAAAAAGAACAACAGAGACAAAAGAAAAATCACAGATTATTTCTCATACATGGTGGGATGGCTCCTATGACTGGAGTGTTGGAATGGAAGGTTACAGGCTCTTTAGAAAAGAAAGGCCTGGCAGGCGGGGAGGGGGAGTTGCTATTTATGTTAGGGATAGGCTGAAGAGTACGGAACTCTGTCTGGGGACAAGTGAGCAGTCTACAGAGAGTTTGTGTGTCAGGGTTAAAGGGAGAACAGCCATGGGAGACATTACTGTGGGGATCTATTACAGACCGCCTGATCAAGAGGAATCTGTGGATGAAGTGCTCTATAGGCAGATAGGAACAGCCTCACGCTCACAGGCTCTTGTTCTCATGGGGGACTTCAACCACCTTGACATCTGTTGGAGTGAAGGTACAGCCCAGCACAAGCAATCCAGGAGGTTCCTCGATTGTGTGGAAGACAACTTCCTTCTGCAAGTAATAGAGGAGCCGACAAAGAGAGGTGCCATGCTTGACCTCGTGCTTACCAACAGGGAAGGGCTGGTTGGAAATGTGACGCTCCAGGGCAGCCTTGGATGCAGTGACCACAAGATGGTCGAATTCGAGATCCTCAGGACAGTGAGAAGAGCGTGCAGCAAGCTCACTGCCCTGGACTTCAAAAGAGCAGACTTTGGCCTCTTCAGGAACCTGCTTAGTAAGGTTCCATGGGATATAGCCCTAGAGGGCAGGGGGACCCAAGACTGTTGGTTGTTATTCAAGGATCACCTGCTCCAAGCTCAGGAGTGTCGCATCCCAACTAGAAGGAAGGGCAGCAAGAGAGCCAGGAGACCTCCTTGGATGGATAAGGAGCTGCTCAGGAAAATTCAAAGGAAAAGAGAGGCTTATAGAAGGTGGAAGCAGGGACAGGCAGCCTGGGTAGAATACAGGGATGCTGTCCGGGAAGCTAGGGACCAGGTGAGGAAGGCTAAGGCCCAGTTAGAATTGAACTTGGCTAGGGATGTTAAGGATAATAGGAAGGGATTCTATAGGAACGTAGCGAGTAAAAGACAGACTAGGAACAATATAGGCCCCCTACGGAAGCTATTGGGAGAACTGGCTACCCGGGATTTGGAGAAGGCTGAGGTTCTTAATGACTTCTTTGCCTCGGTCTTCACTGGCAAAGGCTCTGACTGCACCACCTAAGTCTTGGAAGGCGAACACAGGGACTGTGAGAATGAAGACCCTAGGCCCCTGTAGGAGAGGATCTGCTTCGAGACCATCTTTAAAATCTTAAACATACACAAGTCTATGGGACCTGACGAAATCCACCCACGGGTCCTGAAGGAGCTGGCAAATGAAGTTGCTAAGCCACTGGCCATCATATTGGAAAAATCATGGCAGTCAGGTGAAGTTCCCGACGACTGGAAAAAGGGAAATATAACCCCCATTTTCAAGAAGGGGAAAATGAATGACCTGGGGAATTACAGACCAGTCAGTCTCACCTCTGTGCCTGGCAAAATCTTGGAGCAGATTCTCCTGGAAGGCATGCTAAGGCACATGAAAAACAAGGAGGTGGTTGGTGACAGCCAGCATGGCTTCACTAAGGGGAAATCCTGCCTGACCAATTTGGTGGACTTCTATGATGGGCCTATGAAACTGATGGACAGGGGCAGAGCAGTTGACATCATCTACCTGGACTTGTGCAAAGCCTTTGACACTGTCCCACATGACATCCTTGTCTCTAAATTGGAGAGACATCAATTTGATGGGTGGACCACTCGGTGGATAAAGAACTGGCTGGATGGCCGCAAGCAAAGAGTTGTGGTCAATGGCTCGATGTCCGGCTGGAGACCAGTAACGAGTGGTGTCCCTCAGGGATCGGTGTTGGGACCGGTCTTGTTCAACATCTTTGTCGGTGACATGGACAGTGGGATTGAGTGCGCCCTCAGCAAGTTTGCCAATGACACCAAGCTGTGTGGTTCGGTTGATACGCCGGAGGGAAGGGATGCCATCCAGAGGGACCTCGACACGCTTGTGAGGTGGGCTGATGCCAACCTGATGAATTTAAACCATGCCAAGTGCAAGGTCCTACAACTGGGTCGGAGCAATCCCAGGCACAGCTACAGGCTGGGCAGAGAAGAGATTCAGAGCAGCCCTGCAGAGAAGGACTTGGGGGTGTTGGTCGATGAAAAAATGAACATGAGCCAGCTTCAGTGTGTGCTCACAGCCCAGAAAGCCAACTGTATCCTGCGCTGCATCAAGAGGAGTGTGACCAGCAGGTCCAAGGAGGTGATCCTGCCCCTCTACACTGTTCTCGTGAGACCTCACTTGCAGTATTGTGTGCAGTTCTGGTGTCCTCAACATAAAAAGGACATGGAACTGTTGGAACAAGTCTGGAGGAGGGCCACGAGGATGATCAGGGGACTGGAGCACGTGGCGTGTGAAGACAGGCTGAGAAAGTTGGGGCTGTTCAGCGTGGAGAAGAGAAGGCTGCGTGGAGACCTCATAGCAGTCTTCCAGTATCTGAAGGGGGCCTACAAGGATGCTGGGGAGGGACTCTTCATCAGGGACTGTAGTGACAGGACAAGGGGTAACGGGTTCAAACTGAAACAGGGGAAGTTTAGATTGGATATAAGGAAGAAATTCTTTACTGAGAGGGTGGTGAGGCACTGGAATGGGTTGCCCAGGGAGGCTGTGAATGCTCCATCCTTGGCGGTGTTCAAGGCCAGGTTGGATGAGGCCTTGGGTGACATGTTTTAGTGTGGGGTGTTCCTGCCCATGGCAGGGGGGTTGGAACTAGATGATCTCAAGGTCCTTTCCAACCCTAACTATTCTACGATTCTATGATTCTATGATACAAGACAGTTGCCCTTAATTTAAGTGACACTAGGTTGTTTTGCTTTGAACTGATAAACAATGAGCTAAAGATGGAAACAGAAATCACGCCATCACCCTACAGTGGCACCAAGAACTGCCTACTATTCCATTTGGAATATGCTATCCCCTGAAGAAGACTCTTGTAACAGAGAACAAATTAAGAAACAATTTAAAAATTTCCAGGGCTTGTAAATACAAAAATTTGACTAAGGTGTAACACAGATACCTAAGGTGGGAACAGAGGAGTAGGGCAGAAATGGTTTGTAAGTGTGGCTGTACCAGTACTGAAAGATCATGCATATGAATATGATATTGAGGGATGTCAGGGGGGAACCACCTTGAACTTTGGAGTGAATCCAAAATGAATCATGGGTAAAAAAATCAATTAATCTGAAAAAATCAACCTTAATTCCTTAGAGTGGTTTCCTAATGTTCAAATGATGGTTCTTAGTGAAAGGTAACATGCTACATTTCCCTTTTAAATTTAATTTATGTCTGCATTATAAATTCCAGAAAAGGCAATTCAAGAAGAACCTAATCATGTAGCTATCATATACTTCCCCGAACAAAATGAATCTATTAATTGCACTGCTACATGTGGGAGGAAGAGAAAAACTACTCCTTTAATTGTTTCAGTTTTGTAACTTGTTTTGTAATCTGACAGTCAAAAAAATAATTATAACAGGAAATTGTCACAAGCAAATCAATACAACTTGCTGCCAGATTTATCCAGCTGAGAAAATTAGGTAATAATAAGGGGGCTCATAATAACCCAATATTCTTTCATTAATCTTTTCTTGTGATGAAACAGCATACCTTCAGGAGAGCAGATTGCAGGAACATCAGAGAGAATAACTAATGCTGCTGCTACCAGTCTACTTCCATCTTCTGAAAGTAACAGATGTTTTCCAGATTGAACTGCAGGGCTACAAGTTAATTTAGGGTTGAGCTGGGGAAGCTGTCTGACAAGAATACAAACACACAACTCCAGTGTTGCGAAGACTAATGATTTCCCAGGTACCAATCCTCCTGTGTCTTTGCCTTCTCCAAATTCTGGCAATGTTTCCTTTTCTGCAGCACCATCATCAACTAAAACAAAAAGAAATATAGCAGAAATCTGCAGGCTGTACCTTGTTTCCAAAAAGTTTACTTCTGAAGACTGTTTCATACCAAGTAATAATCTTGATACATATCTATGTGCATGTATATGTATTCAAAGTTCTACTGGAAAACATCCATTCTTCTGAATAAGCAAACTACGCACTGATTGTCAAAAGAAGAAAGTGTGTACAATAATTCAGATATACAATGTCCTGAGGCACCATGTCAACATGATGTCACCTGATATAAGTGTTTTGATTCTTCTCCCAGATTTCTTATTTTACAAAATGGAATGGTATTTTACTTTAGGAAGTTACAATCAGAGTAAATAGTGGAGTCTGGCTTGTAGCAGCTGTGTGTGCCACGTCTCTCCCTTACTCTACTGCAGGTGATCCCAGGTTTTCACTAGGACTTCTTCCTTGACACCACACAAGACTATCCCAACTTCAGTTTCTCCAATCTTCCTCTTCACTTCATGCCCTCTACTCAATACCAAAACCACCTGCTATCCATCATGCCACCCTGATTTCTTATGTCAGGCACCTAGACTGACCTAAGTAAACCAGGATTAGTCACCAATTGTGACACACTTCAAATTAAGATGTATCTTAGATTATCACCTCCAAGAATGCAGTTTTCCAAGAAAGAATTGCTTTAACCCTGATAATATGTATTCAACATCTCATACGTTACTGTACCTTCTGCACTTCTCCGCTTTTCCTTCACATGTTCCTGAGCTGCAAAAAGAATCAGTTGAACCACTTCAAGGGCAGCAAGCTGAATATCAGGTGATTCTCTGGTCAGTATCAGTCGATGCAAAACATTCAGCAGCTCTACACCCAACTCCTAAAGTAAGAACAATGCTTAATATGTTCCTATTTTATTGCAGGAATTTTAGAAACTTGTTAATACCCGTTAAAGCCAACAGTATTACTCTTGTTAATCTCACTAAGGAACACAGTATAATTGATGCAATCTCAGGAATTGGCATTTTCTTCATAATCTAGCTCTTAGCTCCCAGTAGCAGGAGTCCTGCTCAATTTTCCCAACAAAATAGTAATCACAGTAATTACAGATAAGGCACTTAAAACTACTAAAAAAGACCCCCAAGTAATCTTTATCTTATGGCTTTTAACTCATAAAGGTGGAGATACTACACTAACCCTGCTATAGTATATGCATTTCCTTCCTTGGAGAGAGCACCAATGGTCAGCAGAACTTGGGCATGTCCATGAGCTTTATCACTTTTGCCATGTTAGGAAATTGTATGGTACACAGAATGGTATAAAGCTTAACTTAAAGGGAAAAAAAAGGAATTTTGAAGTTAGTACTTCTTTTAGGATCACTGGTGTGTTGTGGGGGGGGTTTTTTTGGGTTGTTTTCATTGTTGGTGTTTAATACCACCAATTTTGTACAGTTTTCTTATCATCCTCCATATTTACAATAGATTTAATTAAACTGTCCCTTGACAGAAGGAAAAAGAGAACATTTTTTTCTGGAATTCTGTCTTTACCTGTCTCTCATCCTACTCATCTAATTACTCCTTCCTCATGAAATGTCCTCAAGTTCACTGCCCCTCACTGTCTTCTTACAGGTTCCATGTTGTGCTCTCTCCCTGTACAGCTTTGGATTTTGGTAAAGCATATAATTCACCTACTACTTATGTGTTGAAGATTCCTGCATATACAGTAGATAGTACAGATAACGTGCAAACTAAAATTATACCTTAATTTTGGGGTGTTTTCATCATTGAGACATTACCTGATCACCACCTATTTTTGACCTCGGCCATGGAACATCAAGGAGTGCCTGTAGGGCACGTAAGCAGGCAATAATGTTCTCCATTGCTGCATCTGATCGCGGAGAGCAGAGAAATTCCACACTAATTCCTGTAAACATGAGAAGAAAAAACCCGTATGTGTGTGAAATTTTGAGGGAATTTTGTCAATTGCTAGGTAACCCAACAGTAGGTTCAGCAGATACAGAAATAGCATTTGCATTTTATATTAAGTGAATTCATCTCCTGTTGCTAATATCTTGGAGCAAGAACTCTATTTCCTTCAAAACAATGAAAGAACTTCAGCTTCTGCACAGCAGAAGACATGATTCAAGCTGGCTATTAACATAAATAAGTAAAAATCCAGAGCAATTTCTAGGTAAGACACTGAACCCTAAGTCCAATGAATAGGTAGGCAATTAATAATGAAAGTATAGCAGAATATTTGCTTAGTCACTGATTTAGGTAATAGAAGGAAATAATGGAGAAAGTAATCATAGTTCACAAACTCAAAAGCAGAGGTTTTATCTTCCCATTTTATAATAACACTAAAGAATGCAGCTATCACAATTGGATCACCAGTAATAAATTACATGAAGCCTAAGCTTGCCAATCCTAGAGCAGATAAAAATAACCACTTTTTTTCCTCAGCTTTCAGGACTCTTCATATGACAATTCATGACACTGGAGATAAACTTCATGTAAACTGTGATCCATATTCTCATTCCAGTTGTACAGCTCTAATTCCAAAATGTGGAATGACTTGGCCAACTGACCAGCGTACACTAAAGAGCTGTGCAACAGAAAGTGTCCATGCTTTAAACTGCTTTCAGTTTCTCTCTAGGAAGTGAGAATAAGAAGTTGCACAAATAAGAATTGCACTCTAAGAAGTGCAATATGTTTGGAAGCAGAATAAACAGCCAGGTGTCTATGGCAAAGTATATGAAATTTGAAGCACTAATTCATTAGCTTAGGAAGCAGGGAAAATGAGCACCTTTTGCATCAGAGGTCCAACTTTTAACTGAGGGAACAATGGAGTTCAAAGGGAAACTGGCTTTGTGCAGGAAGACTGGGATGCAAAAGAAGCCATATGCATCTGGTTTATACAAACCCATTCCAAAAAAATTATTATGAAAGGATACAAAAGAGAGACCAAAGAGAGAAAAATACAACCAGAAATACCCAATTGTGTATACTTAGAGAACTGGGACTGTGTTCAACTGCCTGATAATCCTCTGCAGTAGCAGATGCTTAAACAGAGCTTTACATGAACTTAAAGAAAGACTTATTTACTGTGAGAGTTACTGAGCACCAGCACAGGTTGTCCAGAGAGGTTGCAAAGCCTGCATCCATGGAGATATTCAAAAGCCACCTGGACACAGTCCTGGGCAACTGTGCTTAGGTGGCCTGGCTTGAGCAGGAGTGTGTGGCAAAGATGACCTCCACAAGTCCCTTTCAACTTACACACTACTCTGTGATGCTAAACTACTTCAAGTGATGCTAAACCATACACTCTGTAACTATAGTGCCACAACTGTGATAAAATACACCCTTAAACTTGTATATTTATGAGCAGAAAGCACATTCTTAGAAGTCCAGTGCACTCACACTGAATGTTTTTTCTACCACATTTGAGAAAACATTCTACAGTTTTCTCACTAGTACTTTAAATTCTTCTGACTGGATATTTTTCTAAAAGATGCTATATTCAGTGATGCAGTTAAATTTGCATAATTAAATATTTATTTGCTAGTTTTATCTATTAAAATTACATTTGGGGTTACAGCATCTAGACAGATTTTGTACTCACTAACCCAAGATAAGATGAAATCTGTCAGTATTCACATCCTCAGGAGATTTCACCACGGGCCTGGTAGAAGAATCTTGACACATTGTAGTTGGGGTGACAGGTCTAGAGAGATTAGTAACACCTTCATCTGGATCAACAATGATGAAACCTGTGCTAGTAAGCCATAATGCTGTAGCATAAAGTATCAGTGCCCAGGAGTTGTAGTAATGAGGTCTGGCATTTTCAATTGTCTCTGCTGTATAAAATGTACCCCCTGTAAGAAGAAAAGTTAGAATTTTAAGGATGTAATTTATATTTATTTTATATTTTCTCATTCTTGTAAAGGGATTATTCTTTTCATTGAAATTATATTTATTGTATTTTATGTATAACTTTTTTTTTTAATGTTCAATACTAAAATTCAGCCTAAAGAGGGCACTTCTTTTATATTATTTGGATAGAATCCAAATGACCTTTTTCTTCTTTGAACCTTAAAATCACCCAACAAACAAGAACACCAAACAAACTACTACTCACATCAGTGAAATCTCTGTTCTCAAAACCAGTCTTTATCTTTAGACACGTATACAAGTATGCATATTCTCTATACAATTTGATCTTACTGTGAGCTTAACACAAGCTAGGGGATTAATGATGTGCATTTACAAGTAAAAACACAAATGATTTGCCTTCTTACCTTCAGCAGGTAGTTGTGATGCATATTCTGAAGGCAAAGTTAAGAGAGCGAAATCCTGAAGGGCAGCAAGCCAGAGCTTGCTTAGTGTTCCAAGATCTGCCTGTACTAAGTCCAGAAGTCCACTGCCTGAAGATGTAACATCTCTGTAGTTTTCTTCTGCAGAGTTTCCAATTTTGAAACAATGATTGTGTGCATCACTTTGATTTTTCTGCTTTTCAACTGCAACTATGTAAACCTGTTTACACATTTGGAGAAAGATTTACAAATATTAACACTTGGAAAACTACTGTGATATTAGCATGACTGCCTGTTGAACCAGCGTGAAGTTTCCTAGAATCTATTCCTGCTTCAAGTCCAGTAGGCATGGCTGAACAAGCACTTATTTTCTAAACTTTCTGAATCCACTGCCCCAGGTAATCTTGATGCAAAAGTCCCAATAAAGGAAAACTTGTTAAAATTCCTAAACATAGCTGCAATTGACTTCTCTGCATTTAAGAAATAATGTATTACTTGTTCAGCTTCAGCTTCCAAACATCAAACCCTGTTACAGTTACAGCTACAAGACTGAAGAACTCATTATCAAATAACACACCTACAGACATGATCCTGAAACCACAGTCAAATCATTCCTAAATCTTATTTTAACTGAAATGGCATATTGCACTTTGCAAACAACTTCTCAAACTATGTATTACCCTGTGTTAGCAGTACAGAATGAAGAGTAGAGTCTTTCATAATTTGCAAACTTTGGGTGTTACTATCAGTAGGTTAACTTCATGTGAGAAGATGCCTCTCTAGTTCTCGAAAAAGATGGGCTTCAGAACTTTTCAGACTAGCAACCCTCTTTAGTATCTCCAAAATGCCCCTGGAGAAAGGCTCTTCTTAACTAAAAGGAGACATAGGAGACCAGTTCAACTAATCTGAAGTTAGCTATTGTGAGTATCCATCTCCTACAACTATGATTTCTGTATCTTTTTTAAGTTTGCTAGGTGCAGTGGGTTTACCCAGGCCAGCAATTAAGCACCACCAACCCCATCTTCCACTTCTCCCCCACGACAGGATGGGGGGAACTCCTTTGAATTCTGGAAACAAGAAATAGGTAGGACCCTAAGTGAGAAGCAACTGCCTAGGGCTTAAGTGAAATACTCATAAACTACATGTCACGAAAGCTTATCTATAGTTGACTTTGTCATAGTTTCTCGTATCTGGGATCCAGTACAAAGTTATACAGAGTTAGTATAACTTAATACTTGTATTGATGTATAGCATAATACAACAGTTTACCTAGAAGTGCTTTTGTCAAGTTTACGAAGTTTGTGTACTATTTAGCAGTATCAAAGCAAAGCAAAGGACCAGCAGCTTGTATATAATGAAGCATGTAAGCAATTCCTGAAACCATTCTGTCTGAAAGGTTCTAACTCACCTACCAGATATCAAGACTATGATTAAAGAGCTGTTACACTAACCTCGGCCCAAGCCTTAAGCACAGCTAGTATCTCCATGGTTGAGGTGCTTTCATTATATTGTTGACTTTGTGCTTCTTTCCCAGCCTGCACTTTGAGCAAAGAGGATACAAGCAACTGGTGAACCCTTCGAAGGTCATTAAGATCACTTACTACACCACTTGCTATCCAAGCACTGCATACCTAGTGTTGCAAAACAGAAATAATGAGAAATAAGAGCCAAACACCACTCGACAGTCTTTTTTCAATCTGTAAAATTAGGAAAGACAGATTTAATGATTTAATTTCTATAGAGACACAGGCACTCTTGGATAATAATCAATGTTAAATGACAATATAGTTTAGTATACATGAGTAATGAAAACCAAAACCATTAGAGGAATGTCAAATAACAGCCAAGTACCAACTGCTAGTTTTAGAAAAGATTTTAAAGGGTATAAAATCTTTGAGTTGTTACAATATAGAGGTAACAGGGTGACATTTTGTGTACATTGAGGATTTGAGGCTAGATGATTTATTTCTTTCTTGTGTGGTGTATCAAGGAAAAACAAAATTTCAGAGGGTCTATTACCTAAGACTTCAGACTTTCAACACTTGCCTGGCATGCTTTTGCTGTGACATCAGGAGGTGTTTCAGGAGAAAAGGCAGGCCTAAGTGCTGCTCCAACCTGAGGAGAAGTTATACAAAATTTAAGGCATAGCAAACAACTAATTACTTTTCATAGAATCATAGAATAGTTAGGGTTGGAAAGGACCTTAAGATCATCTAGTTCCAACCCCCCTGCCATGGGCAGGAACACCCCACACTAAAACATGTCACCCAAGGCCTCATCCAACCTGGCCTTGAACACCGCCAAGGATAGAGCACTCACAACCTCCCTGGGCAACCCATTCCAGTGCCTCACCACCCTCTCAGTAAAGAATTTCTTCCTTATATCCAATCTAAACTTCCCCTGTTTCAGTTTGAACCCGTTACCCCTTGTCCTGTCACTACAGTCCCTGATGAAGAGTCCCTCCCCAGCATCCTTGTAGGCCCCCTTCAGATACTGGAAGGCTGCTGTGAGGTCTCCACGCAGCCTTCTCTTCTCCACGCTGAACAGCCCCAACTTTCTCAGCCTGTCTCCATACGGGAGGTGCTCCAATCCCCTGATCATCCTCGTGGCCCTCCTCTGGACTTGTTCCAACAGTTCCATGTCCTTTTTATGTTGAGGACACCAGAACTGCACACAGTACTCCAAGTGAGGTCTCACGAAAGCAGTGTAGAGGGGCAGGATCACCTCCTTCGACCTGCTGGTCACACTCCTGTTGATGCAGCCCAGGATATGGTTGGCTTTCTGGGCTGCAAGCACACACTGAAGCCGGCTCATGTTCATTTTTTCATCGACCAACACCCCCAAGTCCTTCTCTGCAGGGCTGCTCTGAATCTCTTCTCTGCCCAACCTGTAGCTGTGCCTGGGTTTGCTCCGACCCAGGTGGAGGACCTTGCACTTGGCATGGTTAAAATTCATCAGCTTGGCATCAGCCCACCTCACAAGCGTGTCGAGGTCCCTCTGGATGGCATCCCTTCCCTCCGGCGTATCAACCGAACCACACAGCTTGGTGTCATTGGCAAACTTGCTGAGGGCGCACTCAATCCCACTGTCCATGTCACCGACAAAGATGTTGAACAAGACCGGTCCCAACACCAATCCCTGAGGGACACCACTCGTTACCGGTCTCCAGCTGGACATCGAGCCATTGACCACAACTCTTTGCTTGCGGCCATCCAGCCAGTTCTTTATCCACCGAGTGGTCCACCCATCAAATTGATGTCTCTCCAATTTAGAGACAAGGCTTCGTTGCAGTTTTTCTTTATAAAGCATAGTTTCATTTTCATTTTTCTACAGACTGTTTCAATGAGGTTAAAGAGCAGGGAGAGAACTGCAGTCATACTTTCATTGTTCTGCTTACACTAAAGACATGGTTCTCTTCGAGAGGGGTCTTCAAAGTTGATTCTATTTTTTACACAGCATAAAACTGAAACAGCAACCTCTTCCTTCCTGAACTCTTGACTTGATGATCAGGCCTCAAGAGCAAAAGCAATGTTGAAAACCATGAAAGACTTGCAAGACACCTAATGAGTGATATTTCCTTGCTCAGAAAGGACACAGATAAGTGAAACAAGGGGAGAGTACAAACTTGAGTCACCTAATAAAGAACACACAAACATATACTTACCAGCTTGCAGAGATTTTACCTACTCTCACTGTTGAAAGCTATTTCACTAAAAGCTAATGAAAACTTCCCTTGCTGCTTTAGCTGATATCTGAACACTCAAGACTTAAGTCTGATGCTCTCTGAGGTGAAAGTACAAAGTGTAGTACAAGTACAAACACAAATTTCTGAAAGTAAGTGAAAAGACACTGCTTTAATGAAAAACAAACCAAAACAAAAAAAACCAAAGAAACTCTCTCTCCCCCCAAGAAAAGAAACTAGATATTTAACTGCTTCACATCTCTTCAACCTCTATGAAACAGTTAATGAGCAGATCTATGCATAGTATTAGCAGAAACACTTAAACGGTGGTGAAAGTTAAAAAAGAGAATTACTAGCACTACTTGTGACTTGCTTGACAGTTTGGGACAGCAAGGACAAATGGTGAATTTTTTTCCCTTGGTAGTTCCACACTAGATCAAAACACTTCTCTCCCACAAGGAAGTGCCATTAGAACAGAATTCTAATGGCAAAAGCAAGAACAAAGTGAGTTAGGATGTCTTTAGTTTCAGGAACCGTCAATTTCTGAGAGAAAATGATCTGACTTACTCCGTGCCTCCTAGAAATTGAAGAATGCGAGCCAGATGAGGCTTAACACAGCTGCCTGTCATATTTAGTGCAAGTGTGGTCTGGAATGCAAAATGATCAGGACATCTTTTCTGCAAGTCTCAACCAAGACTTAAATGTAATAGACCTTGTGAGTACAACCCTTTTTTTACCTCCTATAGCTTATTTACTGACCAAGGTCACATAGTGTGATCTCTGGTGTGCAAAGGCTGCTTACTTCAAAGCAAAGAAGCAAAGTTTCAAATGATAGTTGTTCCTAGTATTTTTTGCAATACTTCCACACTTTGAAAGCAATGCTTTCAAAAAAAACCAGAACAACTAGATGTTCTATTTTGTTTTTCCAGTATTCAAATAGTAAAGAAGGGAAAACACTGAAACCTGCAAAACTTTGAGGCTAAAACATCTATGCCAACAGAGAAGATGCTTTCTTAAGGAAGTTAAGTCTGAAGAAATCAATAATAGTTTCAGTAACAAGCTAACTGAAACCCAACTCTATCACCACATACTGCAAAAAGCAAATTTCTTTTAGTAATTAACCGTAACTCTAAACTTTTCTAAGTTACTAGCAATGGTGCTTACATTGGCTTGATATTGCTCCAGAATTACATGACCTGGAAACTCTGGTTCTGGTACAGCTGCAAACTTCCGAACAACAATTTGCAATGTCTGAAGCCCAGAAAGACGTAGTTGATCACTGTGATCTGTGGCAGCCATAAAAGCCATACGGATCAAGTCAGCTAAATGCAATACCAAAAAGTCATCTGAAGAGATAACAGAAATTAAAAAAGAAAATAGTTTTATTAAATTTAGATTTAGGCATAAGTCCTTCTTTTTAGACATCAGTCTTTTATAAGACTGCTCCCAACATTTTCAAAATGCTGATCTAGGCTCCTTTCCATTTGAATGTTAAAAAAAAAAAAACAACCAGACAACTAACCATAAATATTTTTTATGTATGAGGCAGATTTTCTAAAAAAAAAGAGTTTTGAGGAAAACACCTCCAGATAGAGAGGTACTGAAAACTGGCACTGTGTTTCTACTGGTAATGATGTAAATTATGGAAAGAAAAAAAAAAGAGTGGAGAGAGTGGAGTTTTTCAGTCATACTGCCAGATTCTGTGATGGTGTAGGCTGGTGCCAGCTATCACTTCTGATTGCCAAAGCTTATGCAGAAACAATGGCTTCCAATGCATAACCCATGGTACTATAACCAGGGAAGTGTATTTTGGAAAATAAAAATTGCTCTACACTTTAATAAATATAGGCTTCTAATCAGAGTAATTAAAGGTTTCAATGATCACAAACAACAAATTTTGGATGAATTTCATTAAGATGCAAACAGCTAACATTTATTTAAAGCATACTTCACCTTTGTGAAATTCTTTCAGTGCTTAACACGTACCTCTTGAATCACGTTGTTTTCTTTCCTGAGCCAAAGTTATGTCAAAATGTGCACTGCCTGCATTTTCACACTGGCTTATAATTTTACAGACACATTCTGCAGCAAAAACTCTAGTAGACCATCGTGGATTACTGAAAGGATGGAACCTCTCATCACTGTCAGATGTTAATATAGATGCATCATCCACTTTGGCGGTTTCCTCTTCCTGAGTGGTATCTATTGAAACTACTGTATTGAAATCTGTATTTAGGACAAAGGAGGAAAAATAAAAGAAGAAATGTAATATTCTGTGTTACTGTAACTGAAAACTACAGAAGGACTCATCTCTCTATGACCCTCTTCAACCTTGCTGCCCTAAAGTAAATGCTAGAATTAAAGATAAAATGTAAGAAAATATTCATTTGATATTATTTGCTGAAATACAAGAAATACCATGAAAGTGAATGAAGAACTTCAGTGAAAGAAATGAAAGAAATAAAAAACCCTTTTAAAATAAGTGTGGCACATTAGAAGCTAGTACCTTTCCAAACAAATACAAATCTAAATGCAAGTTCTCCTCCTGCGTTGAAGGTAAAAGAAGACACCCCTCCACCCTCCCCAGTATTCAACATAGTAATTGATTTTTTCTGCTCAGGAGTTTCACTGTGATATAGTATGTCTGCATGATTCCTGTTATTAATAGAAGAGAGGGGCTGAATATTTTTCTTGTAATTGCAGAGGACCCACAAGCCTAACTGTATCCTGCATTTTCATTTCTGATATAGAAATAAATTAAGACTATAAATCAGCAAGAATATGAACAGACAAGACATACTAAAATGTTTACAAAAACTTGTTCAATAGGCAAAAGCAATCAGAAGGGAGAAAGTCATATTCCTTCTGAAAGAACTAAGTTAAAGGGTCCAGTGTTTCATTAGGAAGGACAATGATACACTTCATAAATGTTAAGCATTCAAGAAACAAAAATACTTTCCCTCAATGTCATGCTGCTGGCCTTATTTTCATTGTGTTCTCAACTACAGTGTATTAGGACTTACCAGCTGAGGCAGCAAGAACATCTTTACAAAGCTTCAGCCAAAAAGAAAGCTTTTCAACTGCCATTGAAGTAAGCATATGAGTCAGAGTCTCTTTGATATCTTGGCACAATCTTTGATCCAATTCTTTGTCCAGCAAGCTGAGCAATGCCCCCTCCAGGCCTATTTCTCTGATGTTAACATCTGCTAAGAACAAAGTCTGTGAGCTGAATGCTGTGCATCACAAAACTGCAGTAATGACCATAGAAACCCGACTGAAGGTTGCATACCAGAGTATTTTGTGAACAAGTATCTAGTCCTGAAATACTTCTGAAATAACAGTATTAATTCCTTTCATACCATATCTAAACCATCTGAATACAAAACAAACTTTGAACTTCTCCAGAAATGTACTAACAAGAAGGAAAAAGTTACCCAGGGGTGGGGGGATCCTACTCTGAATTTCACAGCATTACCATCACCAGAGCATGTGAGCTTCTGAGAAGCATTATCTTTGGCCATCTCATTCTTCACACTTACTCATGAGGTGACTCTAAAACAATGTTTTAACTTGAAAAGGAAATTAAAATTTTTCTCCAACAAAGTTCAAAACCAGACACATGGAAATAATTTGTTAAATGAATATGTCCAATATTTATTTGTCCAATATGACCAATTTTAAAAAGCAGCTTTACAAAATCATTATAGCCTATTGTCACAGTTTAGCACCAGCTACTAAGAAGGAGAAAAATAACTGTTACAGCTGAATCCAGGAAACCTATCTTTTTTGAAAGTTTCCAAATCAGCCTGAATTGAAATTGAAAGTGAAATCATTTATTACCATCATCCTCGGATGAACTAGAGATCATTCTCAGGCCTTTTAGCAAAACACCCCAAAAAACTTTAGGAAATTTTCATACCCATAGCAAAATTTAAAACTCTTTATCAATGTTTCAAGATCTTTGATGTCAAAACTTCAATACATCACCTGGAGTAAAATCTTCTCTGTTCTCTTTCACTAATGCAACAGCATATTCTGATACCTCAGCAGCTTCTCTTTGCACAAGTTGACGTAAGCATGCTACCACTGCGCGTCTCAATAATAAGTATGAGCTACAAAGATTCACCTGAAATATGCAAGAAGAAACAGTAAGGTGGCTAACACATGTTTATAGTAATACCTCAGTAAGGCTAGTATTTTCAGAACAATTGCAGTTATGACAAATCTGTGAAGTCAGTAAGCATTTAATTGATGCTATTTTTGCTCAGCTATTTTTTTTCTTTTTTTTTTTTTTAATCCCAAATGAAAGGTTTTGCAACACCTGTAATCAATTTTAATGTATCAGTACTTTTAACATTTTCTCATCAAAGGTAACTTGTAAGACTGGTTTGGGTTCCCACCAGTAGGAAGTAGGAAGACACACATTAACTTCAGTGACAGCTAAATCATGGTCTCAAAGAACAACGAACTCTGTTCTTTGACTACAGGGTATATATAAGGAGCTTGAAAACTCAGTGCAAGAGAAAATTACTCTAATCATCCTAAAACGTAACTAGAGAAATGCCAACCTTTTGAGGTCCCTTTCAATCTCTAGCATACTGTGATACTGTGATAACCAAGGGTGAGACAGTTAATCAGGCATTAGTAAATCTGAACTCCCATGCATGAAATGAAGTTTATAGGAAAGGGCAAAAACAGCACTGCTGCAATTTCATCACAAAAAATATTATATACTCAGATTACATCAAAGTACATTTTAAAGGAGTGAGAGGAAGGGTGAGAGTTACTGGTGAATGTATCACACTGAGACAAGTCAGCTCTCCTGAGCAATTTCTGGAAAAAAATTTTATAGCATCACCATATTTTAACACCACCAGGCCCGTGTTTGTTCTTTATACTGAAAAACACATTATAACAGATTCACTTTTACAGGAACAAGGAAAAACCATGACATATCCAGGGTTTTTTTGTTTGTTTGGTTGTTTTTTTATTTTATTTTTATTTGCTGGCTTTCAATTTTCAGAATATTCTGAAAGAGATTCCAAAGACACAATGAACCAGCTGTGTGGCCAGGCAAGATAGCTACACCAATACCTATGCAGCTTCTTTTAAATTAAGATTAGGCTATCATAAAAAAATAATTCTCTACAACTTAGCAACTGTGCACCCTTAGCTGTTGCCATCCTTAAAATAGACAGAGCTGAGTGTCTGCTGCAGGGAAACCTTGCAGCAAGGTCATGCACTTCATTTGTCAGCAACAGGTTAATGTATGTTAGTCAAAATGACTAATATATATTAGTTAACATACAGTTAAAAAGAACAACTTAAGGAAAAAAAGTGGTAACAGAATTGCAGCTTTGTTACATTAACAAAACAAGCTTCATCTTTTGAATGCCTATGCATGCACATGAATCTACAATACTCAGAATTACATGTTTAATACACACAAAGATGCAATCTCTGCATAATTCTTCTAAAAGGAAAGAAATCTGACTCAATGAGTATGTCTGCAAGATACTTTAATTGAAACTTTAAAAACAAGTGAGTTTTTTAATGCAATATTTATGCAAGCACTCTATACATTCTACTTCAAGTTGGACATGCATAAATTCCGTGCTCATTTTTAATAGGGAAAAAACGGAGGATCCAGTTCAGGCTGCTGAGTAATGCAAGATGCACATTTTTCACCTGTCTCATTCTCTCTTCTAAGCAGGGGATAGGACTAAATAACAGACACAAAATGCAAGCATCACATACAAACTTAAATGAACAGTTCCCCTTCTGTGCTTAACATGTTAAAAATAAAATTATGTCTCACTAAACACATAAATGAAATGTATGCCTGGCATCTGCAGAAAGTTAGGAAGGGTCTGGTTAGGATGACAATCAAATGTCACTTGACATGCTAAAAGAAATTACATTAAAATGGTTAAAAGGAAAAGATAAAAGGTGAAATAAAAAACACCACGGCAAACTGCAAAAGTTTAGGATTAACAAGGCACAGGGACCTACCAACACAGAATTATCCAACAAGATTTCCTGCACAAAAACAAATGACAAACCAGTCATGACAAAACCAAAATATAGATATCACAGTGATACCAACCACACATGGAGACATATATTAAAATTCAGATTCTTACCTCAAACATAACAAACCCCTAGGTTACTTAGTTCATTTATCTTATATTTAACGTTGTACACACTTAAATTGCAAGCCAGCTGCCCCTAAAATTAATACTTAAACAGTACAAAGAGAATAGCAGAGCGTATTATGGACACTGTACACTTATTGTGTTTCAAAATACCTTTAATGTCTTCCAGCTGAAAACCGGTGTTCACTATATCGTAAGATTACACAGATAAGCTCTTCAGAAATCTGTGCTCACCTAAGTTAGCTTTAGAGCTAATGTTAGGCATGATTAAAAGTATATGATTTCTATTCTGCTGGAGCCAAGAATTCAACTTGCAGGATAAGCATTACTATTAGATGCAAAGCCCTATGAAAAAAGATCCAATGGACAAACAAGGAATACTTTCAGAAGGGACACTAGATAATGACAGGCACAAATACACAATTAAAACCAAAACCAAACGAGTCAAGTGAAGTTGTGTATCCACTGCCTGAGTCCTGTTCTGTAAGTGCTAGCATAGTCACAAATTCAACAGCCTAAATACTTCGGGGACCTGAACCATCTCATGCTCTAGTGGGTGTAAATACAGATGGAGGGGGAAGCCTGCAGCTGCTCACAGAAATCGCGTTGGCATGGCTAGTGCTACATTTATTTATAAAAGAAATGGGAGAAGAGAGAGAAGATGAGGGGGAAAAGGAAGAGAAAGAGAAAATACCTTTTAAAAATTCTGAAATAGACAAGTTTAAAGACACAGAAACCTTGAGGAGAAAGGGTGAAGACGGGATTTGGTTCAAATGTTACTAAAAAAGAAATTCTTTGCACATTTATTTTCAAGATTTTATGAGTAAGAATGCGTATTTCTATGGACAGAGGACGAAAAGATCACTTATCTGACCACAGATTCTTTGCTCTTGTCTTTTTCTGCCTTGAATAAACAATGCAATGGTGAATATCCAGTGTCTAGTGCCCAGCTTTTATACTTTACTTCCCCTTAAGACTTCCAAATGTGCTGCAAGGGAGCAGTCACACATTGCTCTCCACCTGCAGAAATTTAAACCCATGGAGAGTCCAATACTTTATCCTACTTCCCTCACAAGATGGTGACTTAGTAGGTGGAAACTACACAGAGGATTTACAAATGCAGAAGTCTGCTTGTGCAATGATCTTCTCACAGACCTGCAAAGCACACACTCAAACCTTCTTTGTTTATGACACTCTTATTAGAGATGTATTGACATTTACTGAATTGTCAGCATCAATTGGCAGTAGTTCTGTAACAAGTTCATGAAAATGAGAAGAATTCACCCATATAAGGCCACTGATTTTTTGGTGGAACTCCCCCATGAAGTTCACAATTGCTTCTGGGGTAGAGGTGAATATACACATTTAGAGAGACACATGAACACTCGAGCCATGAAACATGCTTCTTCTTAAATGAGTAATTTTATATTAAAAAGTCACTAAAGTCCTGTATGAAGTACTTTGAAACAATTTATAAAAACAATGAAAATCAGTAACATTGCATAGACAAATTTATCATGACATCCTCGTTATTATTAAGTACTTGCTATTAGTTAAGAGAGATCATACTGTATATAGAAGCAGATCGTATACGGACTTACATATGGTCCCAAATGCTAATACATCCTATGAGCAAGAAAGTGACTTATATGATGTTTTGTGATTTTATTGATGCAAGAAAAAAAGAGTGTTTTACCCAGAGAAGAGAAAATGGTATATCTTAAAAACCCCAAATGCTTCAAATGAATTCCAGTTATTCTGGAACCAGTATACCCATGCCTAACACAATGTGGTGCTGAAAGAGCTTGTCCTTCAATTTTTCCTGGCTCCACGACCATGTTTCTTGTCAAACATAACAAAGATAATGGAAGGAAAATATTAAAAAACCCAACCCTACCTTAATGTCTGTGGTTTTTTTGTTTCTCTCTGACTTACAGGGAGACTGGGTGATCTTATTAAAAAAAAAAAAAAAGGCAACAACAAAAAAAACAAGCATCCCATCCCCCCCCCAAACAAACACAACCCTAGCTATCCCCTGAAAACCCACCAAGGCTAACAGCTATCAGGAAATTACTTTTGCTTTCCCTACAGAACAAAGTGCTTCAGAGCAGCAGAGAGGAAAACTGGGGGGGGGGTGGGGGGGGCAAAACCAAACAAAAAGCAACCCCAGGAAACAACCTCCCTCACACCCTCTTTCTCAAACAGGGCTGAAAAAAAAACTTCTATTGATTTGTTCCAAGGACCTAGTTTGACTGTTACTTAAGTGTCAGAAATTTTTATACTGACTGCCAAGAAGTCAGCAGGCTGAAGCACTAGTGCTACAGAAATTACAAACCAGAGAAATCTACAGTTTTTCACCATTCTGGAAAAACAGACCCAAACAAAACAATTCTTTTTTTTTTTTTTAATCCTTCACCTAAGACAAAAAGCAGCAGAGGAAAAAAACTGACCAACATAAAATAGCTGGTAAAAATCCAGCACACAGTTGTCATGCATGGTATATCCTGCCAGAGAACTGGCCTTAGTAAGAGCAGCAGAATGCACCCGCAAGCACTTCAGAAGGCCAATATTTTTACAGAATGTGCTCATCTTGTAAAGGGGAAGCAGAAAGTGTGGAAAAAAATTAAAAACATAGAGGACACTTGCCTGCAGGAGGATATGGAACACTTCAGCCCTACACAATGATCAGTTTCTCTGGTTAAACAAGCATCGGTATTTTTTAATGTTTCTGAACAGAATGTCTTAAAATACAAGCATATAAACTAGTAAAGATATACTCACACACAGGCAGCTGACAAGGCTAGACAAGTTAACATGTCGAGGAGCAAACATGTGAAGCTGCTGAAGGCAAGAGATTGCTTGAGCCTGAACAAGGCAGTCAGGATTATCCTGCATCACCGCACAGCCCAGGAGGCAGGAAGTTCTTAAGGCTGAAACTGTAGTACTGCTGCCTATATTCAGAATTAAAAAAGGGTTTTGTTTTTTGTTTTTAAAACATCAACTTGTTTTTCAAAACATGATACCTGCCTTTTTCCCAAGCCACCCATAACTCTCATCCTTTTGAAGCATACCTTCTCTATTTGTGTTATACTCTGATACAAATGAGATTTCAGTGTCCAGCTATCTAAAAGTTGATTTAGATGAATATTTTAAATGTCTACATCATAACTAGGACACAGACTGGCTTCTAACTCTTGAAATATTAATACCTTCTGTTTCATGCTAAATGTATGAATTTTCAGCCCAAGGCAAGGCTTGGAGAACCAGTTCAAACATATGGAAAGACGTCAAAGAGAAATACTATTTTTGGAAAACTTGCAGTCATGTCATCTTGATTGCATAAACTCATGGCCTATGGAAATACTGTCTTACAATAAGAAAAAACACTTAGCATGCACTTATCTGTTAATAAAACTTGTATTACACATTCAAACAATATTTAGCAATTTTGTTGCTACACCAAACAAAGCTGACACTATTGCATGTTGTGTACCTTGTAACTCAGGGCCCAGCGTGGTGATAAGTGCATTTAAACAGCGACCAAGGCTTTGGTGGACTTCAGCGTAAGCAGGAGGCACAGTCAACAACAACATGAGAACAAGAGATAAGGTAGGTTCCACATGCACGTGATACAAGGGGCCAGCTAAATCTACTATCAGTGACAGAGAGTGTAGTGCCCATGCCTGTAAAATAAGAGAAGCAGTCATGTAATATCTATACAATAGAATAAATGTAAGATCTTTTAAAAATCTGATAGTTCAAAAGAAATTCAGTAAATAAGTGTAATAGAAGTTGCATGTCAACATACAGTTCTTCTCTGTGTAAAGATACTGCGGATAAAGCTTAAAAAAAATCTTTAACTGAGATTTAGGCAACAATATTGAATACACTCAATGTCTCTTAAAGTTTTTCTGACAGATAACAGTTTTAGCCATGGAGAAATAATGTGAATTAGTCTTCAAAATATCTTGCCTTATTCAAGGAAGTATACTTACCAAGTTCTACAACACTGAGGCTACAAATCTCTGTATTTTTACTACATAACCCTTCAACAAAAAATGCTAGAAGACAACCATTGTAGCAGAGACAAAAACTGGTATGAACAAAAAAACCCAGGTACTATCTAGCCAAGGTCAAGATACAGGTGAATGTGAAATTAACTCCTAAAACATCAGATATTGCTTTTGAAGCCAGCATATTTTAGCATTATCAGCCTCACTGATCATTAAATAAGAACCTCCCATATCTCATCATGATTCTTTCTTGGAAGGTGGATTTCAAGCAGGAGCTATGGTTTCCATTGCCTTTGCTGCTCCAGCCAACACCCGTAAGGTATGCCTAAAAGGTTGTGAAGTGTTATTCTTGCAATAAAAAACACTTATACTCCAGAATATAAATCAGTTAATTTGTAATATAACATTTTTAGGTAAGTGACAAGTACCTGTACATCAGGAGAAGTACTGTCCTGAGACAAAGTATAAAGGATTCCAACACATGCATTCAGGTGCTGAGTAGAACCTATTCCTCCTAGGTACCTATACAGACATCCCAGAGCCAAAGAATGACCTGTTCTTGATACCACATCCCTAGCAGATTTTAGCCTATTAATTATAAGGGAAAAAAACAGCTGTTAGTGTAATCACCAAGACTGAGACTACTAATCACATCTCCAAATAGAACTTCTAGTATATAATCAGCAAAATGTTTTATTAGACAGTGCTATATTGCTGAAAGTCTAAGTTCATTTATCATCTCTTATCTGAAGGAAGTACCGAAAATGTTTTAGATATGCTTAAATGGTGTGGCTAGAACAGCAGCCAATTTACCTTTATTTTAAAGTCTACATGCTTACTTAGACAATCTTCTTAAAGATCATCAAACCTGAAAGATGTAAACAGAAGTCAGGCAGTACTTTTCCCTGTTAATGTCTGAAGTGACATAAAGTCATGAAGGAAACCAGCTTCTAAAAATTATCATATTATGGGTCAGGTAGATTTCTCAAACATTTTTTATAAACTCAGCCACTAACTTACCACATTTTATGAACTTACTTGTCAAAACTGACTTGCGCTAATCCAGCAGTGAAGGCAGTATCTGAAACCACCTGTGCCAACCTGGCCAAACACTCTGCTGCAGCACATCTTAGGAGTGGATTATTGCTCTCCAAGGCACCCATTACCAAGGTCAGGGCAGTCCTTCTAACTTCTTCTGGACCTAAACTTCCCTTGCAGTTAGCCAAGTGCTAAAAATAGATATTAAATATATTTAACAGCAAGACAGTATAGTAATCAGAATATCTTTTTCTGGCAGTCATGCAAAAATTACAAGACCTGCAGAAGGAAGTTGATTTTCTTCCCCTTTTATCTAAGGATTTACTCTCTTTTTATTTCCTGGTTTGAGAATTAGAAGTCAAACTCCACATACATCATTGCAAACTTTAAAAGCCAGCTGGAGTGCATGGATTTTAATTTGCCTGGGGATGGATGAGGAACTGACTGAGATCTTGTGGGACAAGATTAAAAGGAGGGCAACGACAGGGGGCGGAGACTACCCAATCAGGAAGACCAACTGGATGAGGCCCCCTATAGACAGTTAGGTGCACTCTCATGTTCACAAGCCCTGGTGCTCATGAGGGACCTCAGCCACCCTGATACCTTCTGGAGGGACAACACAGCATGGCGTAAGTAGTCCAGGAGCTTCCTGGAATGTGTTGGTAACTTCCTTGTCTAAGTAACAGAGGAATTAACCAGAAGAGGGGCTATTCTGGACCTTGTCCTCAACAACCGGGAGGGACTGGTGGGAAATGTGAGGCTGGAGGGCAGCCTTGGCTGCAGTGACCGTGAAATGCTGGAGTTTGAGACAGTGAAGGTGGTGAGGAGGGCGACAGCAAGCTTGCTACCCTGCACTTCAGGAGAGCAGACTCTGGCCTCTTGAGAGATCTGCTTGGTGGAGTACCATGGGATAAAGCCCTGGATAGAAGAGGGACCCAAGAAAGCTGTTTAATATTCAAGGATTGCTTTCTCCAAGCTCAGGCGCAATGCATCCTGACAAAGAGGAAGTCAGGCTTGGATGCTTGCATGGATGAACGAGAAGCTCCTGTGAGGGTGGCAAGACACTGAAACAGGTTGCCCAGAGAAGCTGTGGATGCCCCATCCCTGGAAGTGCTCAAGGCCAGGTTGGACGGGGCTCTGAGCAACCTGGTCTACTGGAAGGTGTTCCTGCCCATGGCAGTGGGGTTGGAACTGAATGATCTTTAAGGTCCCTTCTAAACAAAACCATTCTATGAAAAAAAAGGAAAAATTAAACTGTGACTTTTCAGCACTTAAGAAAATTGTGACATCACAAACCAATATATAATCACAGAAAACAGGACTGATCTTCACCATGACTGATAATCAAAACAAGAAGTTCTGTGTAGAAACATTTGAACTGACAGATGCCATGTTTCAGACACAGAGACTGAAACAAAGGAGGTTTACCTTTAAGGAAGTAGAAAAGGCTGACACAACATTTAGTTGTACTATTTGCTGGCGTGATCCTTTTGTTTGCTTTATGGAATTCAACAACTGTTCTAATACCTGGAGCCTTAAAACCAGAGAAAAAAAAAACACAGAATCAAAAATTAAGAAAACAAGTCAAGCTTTTTTTATTTTAAAACATATAACAAAGCCTATATATTATAGAAACGGAGATGAAACAAATCTATTACCCTAACTTTTGAACATTTTCCTCAACTGGCATTCCTGTCTACCTCAAAGCATTTTTGTATTCTACATTAGGATAGGTAATCACTCTGTGAACGTGAACTTTTTGCCTTTGTTTCCTTATAACACATGCGTTCACAAATAATTGCTTTAGATCTAAGTAACATTAGACAGATGCTATTAAAAGCAACTGTGTATGGAAATGATACATTTTGACTTACAATTGAGAAAGGAGGAGGGAAAAGAAAAAGAAAAGGAAAATGCAGCAATTAGTTCAGGTCTTGAAAAACAGGTGAAGAAAACCAACCAGCAACATGGTGACAGCAGTGGCAGAAAGCCCAGAAAAACAGAAAAAAAAAATCCAAACCCCAACAAAAAAAAAGCAGTTGGTGAAGACAAAATAACGAAGTAAATGCAACTCAGAATAATATATGATAAAGCATGTGACAATTTTATTGGCAGGTATGCTCATATACAAACAGCTGCCTCAGGATTACACTGAATCCGAGCATTCCAAGCAGCCAAGACACCAAGCCTCAGGACTCACATGCTAAGCACCCGCCCTCGACATAAACAAAACATCACCATCTCTAACAATCATGATCCAAGGCTTAACTGCAGTTGGCTTTGAAAAGATAAAGCTGTTTAATTAAAAAGTAACTGATTTGCTCTAGTGTTGCATTCAAGAAGATTACGAGCAGCACACAGAATAAACAAAAGTATGCAAATATCTTGAGAAATTTCATGCCTCAGCAACCCACATGCTTATAAACGTGAAAAAAACCCGAAATGCCATGTGTGCAGTAGGAAGGTACATACACACAAACTCAGAAGTCTGTGATCCCTTTACAGCATTCTCGTACCTTAACAGAACTCTGTTAAGACACATACTCGTTTATTCCCATCCACTTTTTATAATGGAATAGGCAGTGTAAGGGTTAAATTTTACTGCAGCTTCTTACCTCTTTTGTCCCTCTTTGGTCTAAGGCAATTGTGTACTAAGCACTATAATAATCATGTAATATCTTTTAAAATGAACTCCAATTTTGATATGGCTATCGAAATAAAACATTGCTCTTGGCCAGCAGAATTTATTATAATGATAGTAATCTCTTGCTAGATATGCCTTTTAGTTATGAGTAACTTTAAGCAAAAAGTCTAATAATTTGTTAGTCTAAATTATATTATTCAGAAGGCTCACAGAATTGTTTTCGTCTGTGTTCAGTTTCAAACACTGTGACCATTTTAGCACCACCCAAATTCCCCAACAGTTACCACTTTACCTGTGGGATTCTGCTACATGGGAAAACGTAACTCCAAACAAACGTGTTGCTGCGCTGATAACAGACAATATGGGAGGTAGAGGTTTAGGTACTGAATCACCTTTTGCAACTTTCTCATAAATTGAGTAAGGGTCATACTCCAGGCTGCCACCAGCTATGCTGTTACCTAAAAGGAGCTGGAAGAAGGAATAAAGTGGTAGCCATTATTTTTGACCAAGTCAAAACCAGCACTGACCCAATAACTAAACTGTATGAACATACACCCCCATGATTATACTAGATCAAAAAGTACCTGCTCTTCAATAAATCGGTGGTCAGTCTCCTGCAGTAAGGGACCAAGTAAAAGGAGATCATTCTCATGACAAAGGGGTGGAAGCAAGAATGTCGAGGTATCAATCTGGCTATCTGGGACAGTCAAGTCAGTCACTAACTCTTTTAGAACAGTCCAGAAGCTTCCTTTAAAGGAAAAAAAGAACAAACACCAAAACAGTCAAAATTTACAGTTTATTACTTGCCACAAGCAGCTTTGGGAGCAACGTACTTATACTGCAATAGCAACATCCATCTAACAGTTTTCTTAAGTCTTCAAACAGTTGCTTGGAGAACACTCTTGCTACAGGGGAAACAACAAAGCACTAAGATAAGCAAAGCAAGCACATACAGCAATCTAGAAGTTGAAAAGCAGAGACTTTTACCTTCACAGAAGGCACAATGCCATAAAACCGCTAGCCCATTAAGTTAGTTACATTTACAATTAAAATAGAGGAAAAAGGCAGTTACAAGCACAGCCATATTTTCCTCCATTTGCTGAAAATTAATGCTGTGGAATGTATTACATAACCACAAAGTAATACTTGGACTTGGCAAGCAGAGGCAATTTCAAACATCCATAAGTCTGATAAATAACCAAAAGCTACAGAATGTACTCCCTTATTTCAGGAGTTTGTGAAAAGCAAAGCATGAGGAATTTACTGTAGGTTATATTATGATAATTTACACTGGTAGTTTAAGCTATCACATATTTTGGTGCATACTATTTCAAACAAGATTGTACATTATACATAAACAGCAATATTAGGCATTCTAAGTCAGACTACTTTAGGTTTTTAAAATAGCCCCTGCAGTGAGGGAACATTTCTAGCACTGAACTACATATGATGAGAAAGGTCTAGTTTACCTGTTCAGTAAAATATGTTGAAAAACACTGCAGAACTGATCTTGAATAATGCACACACAGTCTTTATGCAAATATTACATAAAAATTTACCTCCAGAGCACTATGATTGCAAAGTCAAGTCCTCATGAAATGGAGAATATTAGCATTAAGAGCAGGCTTAAGTCCACATATCAGTACTTTGCATTCAATTTTGTTGTTAGATGATAACACCATTACCCGTTTGTACTCACGTTGCTCCGAATTTGTCAACACGTGTGACAGCACAGTTATCAGCACCCCATGAGCAGAACCATTTGTATAGCTGGATCTGGTAGCTCTAATCAGCTCTTTTACCCTTCCTGAATCTTGCATACATCTGAGAAAGCTGATTTCCCTACTCCCAATTCCCTGTGCCCACCAGGCTCTATTCCTGCAAGCTTCTGTTGCTTTGCCTGCCTCCCTGACTAAATAGCAAGTATGTAATTTTCCCCAAAATGCTTACCTCAAATCTAAATGCAAAAGGCTAGCACTATAAAATATATTCCAAAATGCACAGATAAGTGCAAAAAGGACAGGAACAGAGCCTTTAAAAAACAATAATAATTAAACAATAACTAGAAACTGCTTTTTCCATTATTATAGATCACAATTAAAAAAAAAAAAAAGCCCTTCCTATGAAAACACTTTTCAAATAAAGGTTAATGGAGATACTCAGCAACTTTTAACCAAATTAACATTTTTTTTTTAGCCCCAGATGCTTGGCCATCCTCAACATGTCAAGTAATATTACTCCAGCATAAAGCAGTCCAAAGTACAGAGCCAGAATGCTGTTCCAGCATTCTAGCTATTCATCTCATCCTATGTAAAAAGAGAAGGGAATGCTTGTATTGAATTTTATGGTTTAGACAGTGAAACATAACAAGCACAAAAAGCTGAAGAATGAAAAGAATCCTAATGAGTTGCCTGACAAAACACGTTAATTTCAGGCCACAGAAAACATCAAATCTAACAATCAAAACGCAAACTATTGAAATTATTTGTGTGGAATTCTCAAATTGGACATTATAATGATTAAATTTTTTATATTAACAGGAAATAAATGTTTTGGTCTCAAAAACATGAGCACATTATAGTACAAAACTAATGACACATGAAAATTATCAAGAATATAAATCATCATCTTAGAAACAGAACTAACTTTTCCCAGCTTAACAAGTTCATACTTTGGATCAGCTAAATTGCAGTCTTAACCGTTCACACATGATGGAAGACAGGAACTAAAGCATGTTACATGTACTTCACTGATTTTCAAGTTAACCCAATACATTTTGCTCATATTTGTCATTGCTGAAATAATGCAAAACATCAGCTATTACTCATGTACACTCATAGTAAGCATACACAAAATTTTGCTGTTTGGGCAGATATCAACTTTTAGTGATGATAGAAAGCAGTAAAAGATCAGAGAGGCAGAAAGAGAGCAGGAAAGGACAAGCAGAGCTTAAACAAGTCCTGGTATCTCAGGCCTCAGAAATCTGAAGGTTTGAATCAAGAAAGAGGCTTGGAACTACAAATAAAGAATCTGCTTTCAACTGGGTATTTTCTTTCCTTCCCATTGTGCTGAAGAATACAAGTGTTGCACATTATTTGCAAACACTAAAAGCTTGTGTTGCAGCTCCTAGTACATGTCCCCATCACCGATTTACTCAAAAAGAGACAATTTGCAGGTTTCTAGCCCCTGGCTAACTACCCAGGTTGAAGAAAATGAAAAGGGAGGAAATAAAACCATGAGCTGGTGGAAGCTTCTTATTCAGTATGTCACTGAGCCATGCAAAATGTGCCGGACTGCAACACAGGAGTTCTCCTAAAATTCGTCTCAGTGAAAATGACTAAAATCAGATATTGAAAAAAGCATCTTTGGTTCCATAATCATAATGTTTTTTTAAAAAATCCAAGTATTTGCATTTATTTCACAGTTTCTGCATGAAGCTGTCATATGGGAAAGAACAGTATGTGTTTAAAGCTTTACCTTAAAAATTTTTTGCATTTTTAAATGATGCATACTTATATGTTAAAATATATAGCAGACTTTGAAAATAAGCTCTGCCAATATATTCTTTTCCATTCTTCCCCCACTCTCATACTGCTGTATTACAAACAGGTGGACAACTCTGAGGGTACATCTGTCACACTACTGGTTTGATTCTAAGGCTATTTACAAAGCTTTCAGCAGGGTGATCACTTATTATTTATCACAAACCTTGTAAATTTTTTATTTATTTATTGGTTCTAGAATGCAGAATCCTCAGCTAGGATGCTCACTCACACTGTCAGGTTTTGCAGATCACACTGTAAAACACTGTATATTTTTCAATGAAGTTAGGCCAAGAATGATGCCAGAGAGGGCCTCCTCATTAGGGACTGTAGGGATATGACAAGGGGCGATTGGTTTAAACTTAAAACAGAGGAAGTTCAGGTTAGATATAAGGAAGAAGTTCTTTACTGTGAGGGTGGGTGAGGCACTGGAACAGGCTTCCCAAAGAAGTGGTAAACGCTCCATCCCTGGCAGTGTTCAAGGGCAGGTAAGATGGAGTCTTGGGTGACATGGTCTAGTGTAAGGTGTCCCTGCCCATGGCAGGAGGGTTGGAACTAGATGATCTTAAGATCCTTTCAAACCCTAACTATTCTGTGACTAAATTATAAGAACCACCAAACCCACCCATACCCAAATATTTGTGTTCTATACAGCATCGCCCCTGTAATGAACAAAACAAGTAACTTGCTGTAAGGGATGGAGGTGTCATTTTCAGTTGTTAAAGCCCAAGTCACAAATATATACGCTATGCTTCAAGTGTTATTTACAGACTTCTAATGCAACAACAGCTTTAAGACAAAGGTCAGGGATTTATCCCTGCAAAGATTCACTTGGCAGTTGCCACTAGATGGAGCAGATTATTTCAGTAAGGATTCCCTCTATCATACAGAGGACACAGCCAATTCAGTGCCTGATTGCTTGATATTCTCTCTGCCCTGATGAAATACACTGTACTTCTCTTTACTATTGACAAAACCACCCTGGTTCCTTATTTGAGTCCACACAGTACTCCATGGCAAATATAAAGATGAAAAAGGTATTTAATGTTTTAGTTGAACTGTTAGGCCTGTCTAACTAGATTGCATAGTTATTGGATTAGATTTTAAATACTGCTAGCTATATTCTGCTACAGAAAGGTAAGTCTATTCCCAGATTTTGTTGGAAATTTTCTTTAAATACAATTTTTTTATTCACAATCTGCACAGAACAGACTAATATATCTGTAATATATTTGAAACAGTTAAATGAAATTCAGTGGACTATATACAATTAATTTAGGCTAAGATGACAGCTTTCTGATTTAGAATTCAATGGAAAGTAAAACAGGCATCAAAGAAAGTAAATTATTCAAATAGTTTAAAATCATAAGGTTGTCTGCATTCAAGTTCCGACTGAAAATAGGGCAAATGTCTGTATTTGTAATACGGGGGGAAGAAGATCACAAATACTAGCTTTTCAAAACCACAGTGACTTCACTACAATTTTATTACACTTAAACAGAGGGAATAAAATGTGTTTATTAGAAAAGGAACTAATTCTTGCTATCTGAATATATGTCAAACAAAAATTTGAAAATGAAACCATGGTATTTTAAATGCATTTCTCTTCATAAGGAAATACATACCTTCATAAGTCTTTGGAGGCAATACTGCTAGTAGTTCGTAAAGTTTATGTCTGTAAACTGTTGAAGGTGTTTTTAAAGAATTTCCATATGATTTATTTATTGAAGAAAGCCTTAAAATATAAAAAGCACATCAGTAACGTTAAGGCCTTTAAGCATTATTCAGCACCTCCGGTTTCATTTGTACCACCCTACTGAATACTTTTAAAATCTATACATACTGTAAGTACAGTTTTGATTTGCATTACCAATAGAAGAAGAAAACAATTTATTTCACATGCTCTGGCAGAATGTCTGTTCTCCATTCCCAGTCCTTATTTCTATTTAAAACTAGAAAAATAAACAAAGTTTTCTATTTAATTTTATTGTACCTAGGTTCGTTATAATTAACTTTTTTGTGGGAATAAGTCAGTTAAATTAGAGCCCAGATACATTACTACCTATTCTGCAGGCAAAAGTTTAAAACTATAAAACCCTTTCAGGCTTAACTCTGAATCTAAATATAAAAAATGCCTATGTCTAAAGCATTCTGCCCAAGCATATTCTTGAACTATTTTTTATTTTATAAAAAATGGCCATAAATAAACATAAATGTGTATGCTTGATTAAAAAAGCACAACAAAATCACTAGCTTAACAAAACCATGCTATAATTTTTTCCCTATTTTTTTTTTTTTTTTTACACAATACTGGAATCTGCAAACACATTATCATGACAGCTAAAGCCTTCAGCTGTACTGCTGAATTCCGTACTCTAACTTTTGTACCTTGGAAAGAAAGTTCTCCAGAAAGTGCACTAAATCAAATACAAGAAGATTACTCTGTAGCTTTTCAAAACCAGAATCTCATTTAGCAGTTTAATACAAACACTTACTGTGTCAATAAATCAACAGCACTTGGAAGAGGAGGAAGAAGCCTCTGAACAACTTCATCCGTAAGGAGACCAGCACAGTGTGAAACAAAGCTTTTGATAGCTAGAAAAGGAATTGGATTTTAACTTAGTGTGAGATATCTAGAAGAAAAAAAGTCACATTAGTGCAGTAATCACATTCTTACCTCACTAATCATTTAAAAGTAGAAGAAAACATGCATTTTTTTTTAATATTATGACCAATAATTAAAGAACGTGATAAAAATCTGAAATTAAAAAATTTATTTTTCTAGATGCAGTGTTTTGCTGTCTTCAGCTTGGACATTCATACCCTGACTTTTATTTGCTTCTGTAAATGCAAGTATTTTTTCCTTTTTATAATGAATTGAGTTATGGGATATAACACAACTTCACGATAATTGTAGGAAAAAAAAGGGGGAAGAATCATGATCAGATAATCTACTGCTTGCTTAGCTAGTTTTTATATTTAAAATTAGCTTAATTACTGTACTTTAAGAATTTAACAACTTACATGTACAAAGTACTTTTCATTATTTATGAAAATTGAACTGGAGTTAATTGTTTAGGCTACTTCCAAATGAAATTACTATTGAACTCCACACTTTCCTACAAATTTTAATAGTGAGAGGGGTTATCACTATGCTAGGGTTCACATTTCTGTAATGCAAAGGACCCTTTAGTACTCCAGAATGCATGACTGAAACACATTTGTGTTATATCTAAAGATCACTGGAGTCATCTCTTGGAAACCCAAATTCACAGCATTTCATGATGAAAAATTGCAACCCACCAGACAGCAGCCAAATACATAGCACTCTTTAATGGCTGAGAATTGCAACTTCCTTATTGTAATTTTCACCTGAGTCTTCCCACTCTTACAAATGTGTTTGACTGACTCACCAATTCTACTTTGCTTACAGTAAGTTACCTATTAGGAACAGAACTGCTATTTAGCAAATATAACAGACTGTATAAAAAGCAGAACATCCCCTGGTTTGGATCTTCATTCATTACTATGATAGATAGGCTAAACAAGAGAAGAGAATCAACCTTCCTTTCCAAGCAGATATCATTTACTGCTTGGAAATCAACTGATTAGAAGAGCAAGAGGAAAAAAAAACCAGCTTGGGTTTTGTTTCTGGTTTTTTGTGTTTACAAAAATGAAACATACATATATATAAGTAAATATATATATATATGTACATATATACACACACAAGCTGGGGAGTTAATAAATCCTTTACCATCCAGTGAAGAAAATCAATATGAAGTATCGTTGTTCTTTCAGAAGGAAAAAAAACCAAACAGCCCAACTATAAATATGCAGGGAAAGACACAGTAAATCCTGCTTACCACAAAGAGCACCAGCACGACCTTCCAGTGTTACTTGCCAGGTAAATGAATCTCCTCGTGTCTTCTCTGTTTCTAGGTCTTTAGGAGATGATGGAAAGATGCACTTCCACAGTAACAGCATTCGTGGCAGATGGTGTTGGACAACTGCAGGACCTGTAAATGTTGACAGTTATCATGCCAATGTAAGGTGTAATAAAATTTTATTTTCTCATTGGTTCTTTCTCCTATATTCACAAAATCTTCATAACAGTGAGCAAAATTTCTGCTATTTTCCCAGCCTTCTCATATATAATTTCTCAAATGTTTACTGCCTTGGTACTCTATTTTCATACATAACTACATACCCACTGACACATTTATTAGAATGCCACAAAGCTGACCAAAACATCTGTTTTACTAAACACAGACCCTCTGTATCACCAGCATAAGAGATGTAATAAGCAATAGTGATGTTCAGAAAAGCAAACATTTCTTATAGGTCAATGCACAAGGTGTGTTTTCCCAAATTTAAGAAAAAAACTGGGAGCTGTTGGGCAAAAGTAATAGCTGAAAATATGAAAGATGCTTTAAAAATGTGAACAAAATGGATAAAATACATTCATCATTAGTAATTTAGTGATCACAGTCAATAATCTGACCACTAGTAAATATCAGAAAGTTCTATAAGATTTAAATGACTGACAAGAGGGAAATACAAATTATTAGCTCATTTTGCATTGGAATAGATGTTAAAAAATATTAGTGTAATTCTTCATGACCACAGTGGCATTTGGTTAGATTGATTTTGAAATTTATTGTCTACATTTCATTAATATCGCGCCCACTCACTCACTGTTTTTCAGACTTTGCTCCCAATGAACTAATAGCAAATTTAAAAGAAATAACACTTCTATTTAGAAAGATTTTCTAAATATTTTGATCAATATTTTTGGGGGGTTTTAAAGTACTATTTTGCAGTGGTAAATTAAATGAAACATCAAAAGAATTAAAGTCAGAGACAAAACACAGAACAGCTTGATATAATTTAAGAAAAACTGTAGAAAGCTACTACCTAATGTCATGAGGGCAGCTATCAACAGCCATCCAGCCTGTGTTCGCTGCAGTGAAATGCGACTGTTCTGAGAAGCAGAACACAACAAATCCTCTGCTACTGTCATGATTACCTTCAAAGTTAAAGACAAAAACAGAGCATAAGCATGTTAGTAACTACCATACATAATTTCAATACTATTTGCTGTGATACTTAATTCTATTTCAGTGCCTGAAAACTGAATGCTATCTTTCTCTCATACTCTGGCAATAAACTCAGGCTCATGAAGTTGCAATGACTGACTTCAGTACTAGTCTAGAATGGCTTCAAAAGTTTTGTGAGGTACTGGATGAGTTACCTTGCTGCTTTGTCCCCTTTCTTTTATCAGTAGTACAGTGACAGGTGATAGTTCTCGCAGAACTGCATTGCAAGTATAGAAGCATTCTGATATTTTATGTCACTATGTAGAAAAAGGATAGCATGAGACATGAATTACAGCTCAGAAGCAGCTGTGAGAGGGGTAACAATCTTTTTCTCCTTATTTTAGAATAAGGTCTATCATTATCTCTGTCAGTATTTTAATCAATAAACGGTTTGACTAAACAAACAAGTTATAATAGTATAGTTAAAAATTAATCCTATCTTAGCTTCTCTGCAATAATTGCACATGCCTACTATTATGTGCTACATGCAAGGTGATAATCTGCACTCATACTAAAGCACAAACTACCTAGAGTTTACAAGGAAGAACACGCACTGTGTCTATGGACAATTATGGCTACAAATGCTCAAAACATTCTGCAACTGGTTTGCTTCAATCATGTTTCTCTTACACCAAAAAGTATTTCTTATATTTTGCATTATGTCTGGTCACCATACCAAACTGCTTATAAATTAGTATTACAAGTAAGAAGAGTGATTATCAATATCATTAAAAGTCTCAGTATAGACAACATCCTTCTATCATTTTTTTTACACATTATAACTTATTTGGACAGTATAGACAACATCCTTCTAAAATTTATTTTCACACTTATAAAATGTGTCATGAAAGTTTGCACATGAAAGTTTCCTTTATGAAAGTTTGAAATTTGTTCACTTTCAAACCTCAATATTCTGAAAATGTTAGTTTTCCCAGTTCCATAACGCTATCAGGTGGCTGCAAATGAAGAAATCTATTTATATAGATTCCTGACAGTTAAAATACTTAAGTCTAAAGCAGTACCCTTGTTAAATTATACCACTGAAAATCACTAACAGCTTAGTATACTTAAATTACCTGTAAGACAAACATCCTAGAAAGGATTACATTTAATGATTTATGGCAACTTTTCTATGTAGTAGGATAAATGTCTCATTTTTGAAGGATTTTTTTGAACTGTAAGCACTAGTACAGAATGCTAAGTACACACAAACTCACTAATTATTTTGTTTTCCTCAATAGGTTCCGCCTGCAACTCTAACCACTCTCTCAAAGGAAAATACATTAATATAACACAGCTTCTGTCCAGTATTTCACAGACATACAGTCTGTTCGGTATTTCACTATTGTCTACGTTTGATATTTCCTTTTCAAAACTGCTCTATTTAACACTGGTCTCTTTCAGCTCCCCAGAAGAGGAGCTAGCCTGGAATCTGGCAGTGTTCCTAGGAGAGAGTGGGAAAGGGCTTTTGTCGACTCCTCTGTTCTCCTTCCCTGCCAGTTTAGCTCAGAATAGTGTTTCTCCCACACTTTTCTGTGCCCTCCCATACCTCCTCCTGACCCTATTTCATCCTATTATTTTCATCTAACAGAAATCTTTGTTAACAATTAACTTTCTCTGTTAAATAGAAACTTTAGTTCTGCTTATTTAGGTGTATAGTATTTGAATGGCACTTCTATATAACTGGGCAAATGATATTAATTTTGTTCTCTCCCCATGGTCTTTCAGCAATCATAAGAAAAAAAATTTGAAAGCTAAGAAAAACAAGCTTTTCAGGTGGTGGTTTCTTTTTTTTTTCTAACATTTATAAATTGTTTCATCAGCAGCTGGGTCTTTAAATGTGGAGAACTGTAGCTAGCAATGTCTATTAAGGAGTGGCATGGAACTGTTAGTACTCAACAACAGCTAAAGGGTGGTTTGGAATCACTGCAAGTCACTACAAGGGACATTACTCCAAATGTACTAAAGTATTCCTTTCATCTTACAGAGTTGTAATAATAAACAACTTCACAATCCTTGAATGAAAGTGTGCCACTTCTTCTCTAATGTCCACTTGCTCCAGAAAAGGTATTTTCAGAACTGAGAACGTGTCTACATTATGCAGAGAATTAGCATGTATTGCTGACATTTATGTTGCGTTGTGGTGTTCCAACTGTGAGTATAACTCCATGGATGAAGTTCTCATTGAGATGGAAACAGCTTCTCCTGGTCTGTAATTCTACATCTGCATATCCCTAAAACTTTAGAGCACAGTATGTCCTATCTGTGCTAGCGGAGAGACTGTATCTTGGAGAGGCTGCAAGTTAAACTATGTTAATGCAAGAAACTGGTCGCTGTTATCTTCTGTAAAATGAAATGAAAGCATGTATCTGTTCGACATGATTAAAGATTTCTTTGGACTTGACCAAAGATTTTCAAGATAACACATAATTGCTGTTATTGGTGTAAGCATTGACTAAACTGTACACTGGAGAGTCACTAATAGGCCTGAGAAATATTAATTTGGCTTAATCTGTGGTTGAATGAGTTTCCTTCTAGGAAACTTGTTTCCAACATCACAGCATGCAACAGTCCCTGTATACACGTTTAATCGTGTTTTTAAATATAAACGATCTTTTCCTTTGGCAAAGTCTACTCCAAACTAGCCTTTTATCACCACTAACACTGCTTAAATGACAGCTTTCTAATTCAAGCCAACATCAAACTGGGCCAGAATTGCAGAACGTTTGATCTTGCTGTAAATAATTTAGTTTGAAGTTCTGAAAAATGTAACTCTACTGAGTAAATGTCTTCTCCAGATAAACCTTTTCTTAGGCTGTTCAATATCAGTCCTTACAGCTCCACAGAACTGATCTCTGTTCCAAAACAACAAACCTCTCCTCCAGCAAACTTCCTCATTAGAAAAACATAACAGTATGAGTGGTCATCAGTGACATTTCCTGATAAATTCAAAATCCTGACAAATGTGAGAAAAACACTTGCTTAGTTGACTTATGGTATGCTTCAAAATTACCTTCTCGAGGAAATAAAGTATCTCGTTAGTATACTGGGTTATGTCATAAAGAATACATGCAAATAGTACTGTAAAAAAATAAAAAACTGCCAGTACGTAAAGTATTCAGATCATACCTTCCCTTTTCCATGTGGAATTCCTAAAGGACAGTGTTTTACTGCACCCAGCAAAGCAGCAACAGCAAAACTGTAGCCAGTTACTGCTTCTGGGGAGGATTTCAATGTAGTAAGACGTTCAATGCAACGATCCAACAATAGGGACACATAGGAAGGCAATGCTACTGCAACACAGCGTAAACACCAAGCTGCTGTGAGTCTAACTGAAATGCTGGGATGAAGAATGACAGAAATTACTGCTTCCAGAACTCCTGAAAAATAAAATGCATTAACATACTTAAGAAACATGCAAGCAGATTGTGAAACAAGCAAAAATGTATACAAAGGGCTGCTGAACACACCACTATCCAGTGTCTGTACTTCTCTTTAAAAAGCCCTGTGGATTTTTATTGGGAAATATTTCTTATCAAATTGAAATAGCCAAATACTTTTCAAAAAAGTTACCCTGAAAAGTATCAACATGAAGAAAACCTAACATGTTACACAGTTATCCACAAACATGCATAGAATCTGTAAGTATAACCAAGGAAGCAGATGCCCGCTTGAACACATCCAGAATAAATGCAGCTAAATAAAGGCAGATGAAGACACACAGCTCAAATGAACAGATTTACTGTAAACATTAAGAAGGGTTGGACTTCAAATACAACCATCAACAGAGTTAAATTTTACATGGATTTTTTTGTTTGTTTGTTTTAAATTAATGTACTATTGCAGGTCAGAGAAGATACAGAACTCCTTGGACAATACCTGAAGATTTCGTACAGCATGAAAGCTTACCAACCCCTTTCTTGTTCTGTTTTTGTGTCTTTTTTTGTGGGGTTGGTTTGTTGTTTTTTGTGGCTTTGTTAGTTATGCGGAAGAAAACACAAAAGGATAGAACTACTAAGGAGGTCCAGGTGAGAAGACTGCACACCGAAAGAAATGTTGTGATGGTCAATGCCACACAAAGGAACCTAGCAGATTTGAAAATATTGACTGTCTAGCCATAAGAAATCAGAGAAGATCATGGTGAATAAATGAATGTATTTTGTACTCTGGTTCACAAAATAATTCAGGGGTTGTACCTGTACTGGAGTCTTGTAGTAATGGTGCTGCTGTAGTTCCCAAGCCATGGATGAGACTTCCAAGTTCCTGAAGTGCACACACAAGCACATGCTGACTTGCTGTTACATCTGTTGTACTAATTTTTGTTTCCAAGTTACTGTCATTCACTGCACCATCTGATAACACAACATAGGAAGATCCCCATGAAATCATTGCCAGAATGAAACAAACAGATCAGAACAAAGATTTTGCTCTTGTAAGTTGTTTATATTGCCAAACGAGCATTTATCATTACCATTATTATTATTGACCAAACCATTCTCATAAAGGTTTACCTTCACTGAGACAAGCACATTTCTATTACTCCCATGGATAGTGTGGTAACATCTTTGAGGGCAGGTGAGAAGCTGAAATGAAAACTACCAAATTGCTTATTTTTAAGTGATAGGGAACAACAGCCATTAAGGAGCACGCTATTCTCAGCCTCACTGAAGTGACTTGAAGAGATTATGCTTTCATTTAACTTGCCACTTACTACATAGTGGGACAAAAAAGAAGGAGTGAAATAGTGCAAGTAAGCAAGCGAGAAGGTGGGGTGGTGGGGAATATAAAGGGAGGGAAAAATCTGGAGGTTTTTTCATCTTTTGAGACACAAATAATTATGTCAGTTGAGATATTTAACATTTAGATATTTAAATGGGATACAATAAGCAGTTGTATACCAGGGGATGACTGGTTATGCCCAGCATTCTCTTTCTTTTCCCCTCTGGTGGGAGATGAGCAGCTTTTTTTGGCAGCTGTATACAAGACTTTATCATGCGAGAGAGGTTTTCTCCAGGAGAAATGCTCATTTTGTCAATCAGGAACAAATGCTTCTTTTTTGAACCATCAGCAGCGTCAGCTGCTCTGAACAAGGCAGCAGAATCTGGCTAGACATACATCAGCTTACAATACTGTCTGTATGTTATTACTGCATGTATTTATTACTTTATTTGTAATTGGTTAAAATGATATCACCAGGGAAGAGTGCTACAAGAGACGTGTACTCTTATGATGTGTACTCGTGTGAGTATACACACACAAACAAATAATCAGCTTAAGCTAAAAAAAAAGCAGTCCATTAAAAGCCCTCTACATTATTATGGTAATAAATCAGTACTATATATTCTATTTCTGCAGTCTCTGGATTAGGAAATTAGACAATTACTTAAAAAGGAGAAACAGAGGTCCAAATAGATAATCTTGTTAGACCCATACCCACAACTTTCTTCAGTTTCCAGATGGCCTGACAAATCTCCTTGGCAGCTGCAATTTGAGCTTTTTCCCCAAGAAGGCCTCCTACTGTAGCTCGAAGGATAAATGAAACACAGCGGCGACAGCCGATAACATCCATCTGACTCTGAATAGCTTTAGGGTGAGACTGAGACACAAGATATAGAGTATGCAAAAGGAAGGCAGGGAAGTTCCTTTCAAGCCATTGTGCTCCTAATGTAGAGACAAATACCACATATGCCTGGAAGAAGTTTGAAAAGAAAATATTTTAGAGCAATATCAGCAAGAATGCCACTACCAACTATACTGCATACATTTATTTTTTTAATCTCTGCATATTGCCACAACTAAAACATCACTAAACTGAGATTACTTATACATTTACACAACCACAAATCCCATACATTCTCACCCTCAGGTAGCTGCAAATTTTGTTTTAATCTATTTAAATTATGTAAATTACTATCAAAACTGTACTAGCAATATTGTAGCTTGCTTTTACTGTAAGTTAATTCAAGCTGCTTGCCCATGTTATTTTATCCTAGAGTGTGAGAAATGGCAGTTTACCCTGCACAGGCACTTGTTATGTAAAACATTGTGTTTGGTCCCACTGAATAACAGCTTCCAGCTATTTAACATTCTGCACGTGGAACCCAAATTTAATGTATGAATGCATTTTAAGAACTACTATGTTACAAAACTATAACCCATAACCCTGAGAGAATTTTGTTATTATAGGCTTTGAATTAGGGAATATTTGCCGCCCCCAAGCACTGCTCTTCATGTCAATGAATTTGTTTGCCTTGCAGTGGAGGTACCATAAAAAGACTACATTTGTCACAACAAAGACAAAGAACTCAGAGTCACTTTACAAATCTAATCACAAGACCATTTATTTTGCCACATAATACGCTCCCTTACAAACGCTTTCCATGTGCACGTCTTGGATTTTTTAAATGGACAGATGTGTTACCATCAAGAAAAGGGAATATAAAAAAAGAGAATAGGAAAATGAATGCACAAAATTCCTCATAAGAAAGTCCACAACTTGTACCCATATCAACAAACTTCTATATTTGCCTTATATATACTTTGTCTCATGTCTAATATTAACAACAAAATTATTCTCATAAAAGAAAGTGAAGTACTACAAATGGAGAAATCTATTATTAGATCCTGTTAGCATCTAATAGCTTGACAAATACTACTTAGACTTCGTAAAGTACCAGTACATTACCCTTGTTTCACAGATCTGAAAACTGAGGAATTTAACAGAATAAATAAGACTTGCGAAGGGTCATACTGCCATGGCTACATTTACAACTATATCTTGAACCTGGCTTTGTCGCGAATAAACATAAATTCTTCTTCCATATATATGAAGTAAACTTCAGTGGTTTTCTTATTTTTTAATTTATAATAAGCTGCAATTCACATTGTAATTAATACATTTTACAACTGCGAGTGTTTTCTACTCACAGGCACTGACATATGCACAATTTCTCAAGTTTTCCTTAAAGAAACGGTGCACTATTTTAACTAGTTCTGGTAGAGTTAGAGTGTACTGTCTAGCACGGGTACTATTGTGTTAACATAGAAATGCATGAAAAAGGAGACAACCTCCAAAAAGCAGTACAAATAGTCAAACCAGTGAACTATCTACTCCTGGAAAACTAATAAAATCACCATGTATACAGAACACCCCAGGAGTCTGGCATGCATTTTCTAGGCAAATAGCTGTCAAGGTATTATTGTTCCCCAGCTTTTCTGTCTCTCTGACAGAAGTTAATGCTTCCACTCAGCATGATCTGAGCATGGGAGACAATTTGTGAGCACCTTCTAGCTGTTTCAGAGCAAAGTCTGGCAGCTTCTATCAGTAACTGAGGCTAATTTACAGATTTTTTTTGCACTGCAGAAGTTGAAGTGAACTGAAAAAGCCCTTTCTTTTACTGGAAAAGGGGACGTATCAAATAGCTGTGGGGACTGTAATATATTAAAATACTACAGCTGTTTGATATGTAAATGTCCATCATGACCTTTAGCCTTGATCCAGAGGTTTAACGTTTTAATATCTAGGTCTTACCATGTAAATGTTGTTTAAAATACTATTTCCAGAAATAAAGTCAATCTGATCTTATCTGAAAAATTTATCCTGTTTTTACCAGCATGCACTATATGGCCTGACTCCACTCCTGCTCTGTTAACAAGATTCCACCCTCTAACTGATCATCCAGGAATACAGCAAAGCAGATATTTGGGGTCTTCCCCACTAAATTCTGTTTCCCTTAGTTTTCATGCACTTACTCATAGCAAAACCATTCTCTCAGAACAGGACTGGGAATGTCCCTATATAGAAGGAAACTATTCCCTACGTAACTTCTCTCTTTCACTTTTAGACATAAGGTATTCAGTTTTAAATTAAATATTTGAAGAAAGTCCTTATTTATATCACTTGAAATTCAGATCACATGCAGCTTTCAGAAGTAATACATATTTAATTTTGAAAAATGCAAACTGTCAGGTAAACAATAAGCAACAACAGAAGTTTTTTTATTCTAGCATAACTCAAGATGTAAATCCTGAAAGTACATACATTTCATCATGGATACAAAAAAGGATGAAATAAGAGATACATGGAGAGCAAAGCAGCTATAGGAATTTTTAGCAAAAAATCATAACAACGTAATCCAAACCTGAGTGACTCCAACTCTAACATCTCTGCTGACTGAACTAGTCCCTTTCAACATGTCGCCACTGGCTCGTAGAAATCCACAACTTCCACGCAGAAATCCAGTTCCCAGTAGCTCCATCACTTCTTCCAAAGAGATTCTGCGGAAGTTATGCCTGGTGGATGCTAAGAATAGATGGAAATCTTTAGAGGAACAGCTCTGTACAGCTAGTTACATTTTTGAAGAAAAGTTTCAACTCTAGCTGTTTTAGAAAAAAAAACAACTTGCACAAGTTCAGTACCAAATCCAAATGCTGCTTGAGCATAATTTCACAATAGAAATGAAGACATTCTCGGACTCAGTGTTCCAGCAAACCCACACATTTTTTCAAGTTTTTCTGATTCAACTATCTTTAAATAGTTTAGGCCATCACCTAATATGTCTACATACATTTACCCTTCCATCTAAATGCCCTTTGGAAAAAAGGTCAGTATGGCCTATTCCTACCACCAAAGGTTCACAAAAGCCCTAACTTATTCCAGTGTACCATCAAAGACAACCCTCTATTCCAAAACAGATTACCTTTCTGCTGCGCTTACCAAGACAAGGACACAGCTACAAGTTCTCTCAGAAACAAAAGTATCTCACTTTAGTATTAAATTAGCCCTACAAAAGAATGAGAATAATAGGATACGTTTATGACCTTCTAGGAAAACTATTTATCGTTATTTCCTATTCTGTTGTTTTATTTCTTGTCAGAAAGTTCATTTGAAATACATGCTGGGGCATGTGAGTGCAAACAGCATGACAACTGCACACTGTGCAAACTAAGTGGCCTAAAATTTTCAGTGCATTTTTCATTCTCTTCCAAGTATTGAAATGGGAAAATGAGAGGATTTGAAATAATCATGTCCAAAGAAAACCCCAAAACCCAAACAAGTATCAGCAGGTTATTGAATACAATACAGAAACTTCAGAACTACACACTTCTTTATGCACTGCTTCCTCCAACTCTTCCGAAGCCTCTTCTAGCCCCACCTAGCTTATGTCTCACTTAGCTTTCTCTTCTTTTTAACTAAAAATAACTAAAATAAAAAAGCCAACCAAACAGTTGACAAGCTTCTTATTTAACCTTATCTTAGCACTTCAAACTTTGTAAGCAATGTAGCCGCATTTCTGAAGAAAAGTACTGAGTCCATAAAGAGGCCCAGTATTTTTATTTTTTTTTTTTACTTTATTGGGAAAAGATAAATACTGATTTTTTCTGCAACATAATAATTCTCTCCAAAAGATTCTTAGAAAAATACTTTAGAAATCAAGACTTCAGAGTCTTTAATGAAAATCCAGAGTCTCAAGAATTCTGAAACGCAGGAGCAAGTCTAGAGGAGGGCCACAGGAATGATCAGGGGGCTGGATCACCTCCCATATGAAGACAGGATGAGAAAGTTGGGGCTGTTCAGCCTGGAGAAGAGAAGGCTGCGTGGAGGCTTCATAGCAGCCTTCCAGTATCTGAAGGGGGCCTACAAGGATGCTGGAGAGAGACTCTTCTTTAGGGACTGTAGTGATAGGACAAGGGGTAACGCATTTAAACTTAAACAGAGGAAGTTTAGGTTAGATATAAGGAAGAAATTCTTTACTGTGATGGTGGTGAGGCACTGGAATGGGTTGCCTGAAGAAGTGGTAAATGCTCCATCCCTGGCAATGTTCAAAGGCAGGTCAGATGGAGTCTTGGGTGACATGGTCTAGTCTTGGTTTAGTGTGAGATGTCCCTGCCCATGGCAGGCAGGTTAGAACTAGATGATCTTAAGGTCCTTTCTAACCCTAACTATTCTGTGTTGCTATGATTTTAAGTTGGGCTTAAAGGCACGTAATGTTGTCATTTGCTGCTTATTGCACTGAAGGTCTTCTCTGATGCCATTAAAAGCAGAACACTCTGAATCATACTTATAACAAGATGCAGGGTATTTTGCTTAGATTATAGTTAGATATTTAGCTTTGGGCTCCTAAGATTGGACTAGAAACACCCACTCTGAATGACACTGAAGACTGGAGTTGTTAACTTTGTACCAAGATGCTTCAACTAGATCAAGTACTGTCTGTCAGCAGAAATTTATGTGGCCTGTTAAGCGAACAAAAGTACACGCTCATTTCTGCTTCTTATCACATTTGTATTGCTACACAATCCAGATGTGGAAATTGATGATTGTGGAAAAACAGCCTGAAGATATCCTTAACTCTTTAGTCTAACAAAGAGACAGTCTCTCAAGCCTTATTGTTTTCTAAGCTGTTTAATGCAATCCTGCCTTTAAATTCTTGAGGCTACTAATTCCTTTCCATACAATAAAAATCTTACAACAGAGAAAAAGTTTTACCAATTGTTTTTCCTTGTTTATTATAAATGCTTATATACATTAACACAACCAAAACCACAACACTTCACAAGAAAAATGTTACAAAACAGACCAAACCAGAGAGATGACCAGCCAGATGAAGCTTACATTGTGATTTTACTTCAGGCTTCAATAGAACTCGAGAGTTTCTTATCATCTAACAGATTTTTACAGATGAAGAATCAGCAGAGCACAAACTTTACCTGTTGTCTGTTTAGATGTTAGAGCTCTAGCCAATACTGTGCCTAGAAGTTTTGAAACTGCTAATCGTACATCATAATTGGAACCTTCAAAGGATTTAAAACACAAGGTCACAACACTATCCAGGTCTGTACTCCACATAAATACTGCTTCATTCTGAAGTTCAAGAAGACACTAAACAAAAAAGGGAAATAAAAATGTTTTGACATGGAAAAGCACTCAGTAAAAGTTTTAGTTTGCTACAAAATACACAAAGTTCTCCATATCAAAAGAAGCATGTTGCTACATACTAAAAAAACTTGATTTTTTGCTGCCAATGCAATCTCAAAGAAATAAAGATAAGTAAACAATGTATTCACTGCTGTGCTTGTAATCCATTAAACCAGAATTTTATTTAGGGATCTCACTTGATAAAAAACACAATTAAAGCACTTTACCTTTGCAGCAGCACAGCGGACTGCCATGGATCGATCTGTCAAACAGGATCGAGCAGCTTTGTAAATATCTCTATGACAGGGGATAGCAGCAGCTCCTAAGCCATTTAATATATTTTGCAAACTAAGCATGATCTCATAACGACCTTGAGACTGAAAAATTAAAAAAAGAAATGTTAAAGTTCTGTAACCTAAGCTCCTTGGAAATATAAAATGGCAGCTACTGAAATAAGTAAACAAAGATTTGGGTCTTTCAAGCTTTTGGAGATCTGTTTACGCTGAAGTGAGTTAAAGCAGGTAACTTGCTCTATAACTCTATAAGCAAGTGAAAACAGTAATTCTTTTTTCTACTTGAAAGTACTCACTAGCACTCAAAACATGAAGTACAAGCTGGAGCAAAGATCTTCTTACTAATAAGGCAATTAGATTTTCTAGTTTATCAAGTTCTTTCATGAAATCAGATTGAGAAGAGCTATGATCCATCCTTTTATAGTCATAACCTATTAGCTCTCCAGTAATTCTTTCGAATTTAGACACTGATTTTTATCCTATGACTTTCCACAATTCTTTCATACTTTGATATCATGCACTTTCTCATATTCATTGGTCCAGCTACCAACAGTACACATCCTATTATTTTTCTAATCATTTTTTAAACATGCTGTTCCAATACCTCTGCATTCTTCATTGCTTTAAGCACATTCCCAACGGTGTCAGTAAAACTGTTTCCCAAAATTCTTCCCAATTTTTTGTATAAATAGCCCAAGCATACCACCGCAGCACTAAAACAAAAGCAAATCCAAAGATGCGTGAAAATGGATGCAGTAATAGATGAAAGGGGTTAGGACAACTAACGTAATCAGTGGGCAAACAACAAAATAACAAAACAGAATGTCCCAAAAATGTTAAGTGAATTATCAAAAGGAAAAGAAAAAGAAAAAAAAAAAAGGTCTGTGTGTGGCACATGGTATAGGAGAAATGCAGATACAAGGGTTGGAAAAACAATTTGGACAATATAAGAATTCAGGTAATATAATCTTCCAAGAAATTTTATTATAGGAATACAATTTGCATATCCACCTTTAAATCTTAACATTAATTTCTATCTAAGAAATTGAGCATGCCCTGTATCATACAGCCTATGGCATTGTGCTATGGCAGATGCTGCTAGAAGTAGCCAGGGACGGGTTTATTTATTACTCGATGGTCAATAGTAGGCTGTAAATGGTCTAGCAATTAAAATTCTGGCATTTATGTATAACAATATGCAATAAGGAAACACCTTGAAGGAAATAAAACCATAAGCTCATGTCCTTTTCGCTACACACAATTCTGAATTTAGTTTCCAACTGACAACTGGACTCTATGCTCACTGCCATATCCTTTAGCAAAAGCAAAAATTACTAAATATTGAGCAAATAAAGAAAGAGCTGCTTAATTAAAGAGTATTTTCCTTTTAATAATTAAGGAAAACCCTTGGCTTTTGTATTGACAGATCTAAAACTAAACCAATTAATTTTATTCATATAAGGAAAAAAGAAATTGTATCTTTAATCAGCTTCCAGCTCTTTGACCAGATTTTCTTAAACATGCAGTGACACTGCTCAGCACCTCATTCAACAAAGCAACACTTTACTTATTCCACACCTGAATTCAGGTTTCACATAAAGAATTTTAAAACCACATACTGAACACATTCTTGATTAGAAAAATGCATTTATTATTAACAGTAATTCCCTAAATGACAAAGCAAAGAAAAAAAAAAAACAAACAAAACAAAACTGGCATTCTTTATCTCTTATCATACCAAAATCCTATTTTCACTAAAGCAACATTTTTCATAATTACTTTTATCCAACTCAGTATACACCAACAAGTTTAGATTTTAATACTGCTCATGGTGTGGCTGGGCATAAAATTATAAATGTTGCTAGTAAATTGATCATCTGATGGTCACAGATACTCTGCTTAACAAGCCTTAAAACTAAATAATGTATATTTAACATCATAATCCAAATAAGGACTATTTAACAAGCATCTACAGAAAAAAACCAAAAACCAAATCATAACTACCTTATTACATCATGGTATAACCTGCAAACACTCTTACATGGTTGGCTGTTCTGACCTGCTTAAGTGTTCTATGAAAAAGTTAGTCAGTGTTGAACAGTGATTTCTAGCAACAAAGTGGCAACATTTGTTGATGAGTAACATATAAGCAACTAAAGATGAGAATCCAACTACTTCCACGTATCAATATTTAAGTTCCTATAAAAGTTAAAAGCATAGGACTTTAGGAAGCTCTTCTTATTGCCTTCTAGAATTTTACCATGCCTATAGTTGTCCATTTGCTTTTCCCCACAAATGCTTCTTCACTATGTCCAAACTATATTAACTATTGAGTCACTTCATCTGTCAAGTAACAAGTAACAGCCACAAGTTTCTAAGGAAGCTTGTAAATTTAGTTTTTTGCAGGGAAAAGCTTCCCTGTGTTTTTCCCTCCCTGACTGCATAGCCCCATTTTGACATACAACTCCCTATATGAAGATACATTTGTTTTCTTTCAAATATTGCCTTAGCAATTGTACTTGGAGAGGTACTAACAAAAATGCAGACCTAAAATACTTAAACATGTGGCAGAACACCACTGATATCAGCTATTAAAGTCTGCTGACCAGCCAAATGCTTTCAAAATGCTTATGATTTGAAAGCAACCCTAGCAGACATTTTAAAAAACTTTGTAATTTGAAGAAAAGTAAGAAGCTGTACCCACTCTATACAATCTGTTTAACTGATCTGGTATGTCATTCACATCACACTCAATTTTAGTAGATAAGCACCTATCTAAGGTTCTGTTTAAAATGCTTGCCTAAAACATTTAAGTTTTCCAGTTACGCAAAAAAAGAAAAATTACAATTTATGGGATAAGAGAACAATTCACTATAAACTGTATTTAAAGGAATTTTCAGGTGAATCAACACATTGTGAACAATGACAGCTGAGTGTTGCTACCAGACAACATGGGCATGTATGCTGAATAAGGACAGATGGCAAACAAAGACAACACTTCAGTCATGATTTAAAAAAATGAAAAGAAGGAAAAAAAGCAGTCTTTCTTCACTGATCACCAAGTATTCACACTTGCCACCCAAGATGAAAGGTCTTACTCAATAAAGAGTTCTGATCATTCTTCTATAGCCTGTTGTCTCAGTCAGTATTATAAGAAATCCCATTTCCAAACTTTTTAAAGCAAACCATATTTTACCGCTACCCTTTCCTCCACTTTCTCTCTTATTTCCTCTCCTCACTACTGCTTACATACCCAACAGGATTCTGAACACTACTACCTCTTTCTCTCACAGTTACTTCGCTGCCTTCTAACTCTGGGTATCTGCCATTTCTGTCTGTCTGTCTGCCATTTCTGCCTTGCTGCCCATGGACTCCATCATCCCTTCTTGCTATGCTGACAACATCCCACTTCCTCCAGTGTGGCATCTTGCAGCCAAAGCAATGAAGACTGGCAGAGTTCTGTTCCACACAACAACTCACCTATAATGTTATTGAAACTCACTGCTGAGGAGCTGGAAGTAGCAGTAATTCATTTTGCAAGACTAAGACCTTCTATAGCAACCTTATTCTTAACTCATAAGACTGCACAAGAGGTCAGTTGGAACAAGAGGGAACCAAAAAAACATTGTGGTACTGTAAAATACAGCTGACTCCTTGCAAAAATCTACTTTCAGGAACCTTCACTTGGGTTGTCACAAAGAGAATTATCATGTGAAGCAAAGGAGGAAGGCAGATTCTACTCTGCTTTGTAAACTGTATAATTAATGCACAATGATGTTTTACTATCTCTACCTTTATTTTCAGTTTTTTTCACTATAGTAAAAGATGTGCATTGTTTCAGGAATAAAGGTTATTCATAATGTTTTGCACCTTTAGATTCGGTTTCACATCCTGCAGTATGAGCACACATTTCTCTGTTCTGTTGGCTATGCTTTAAGCATTTAGTTACAAACATTTCAGACGTTTCTAACTATATCCACTTTCCCAGCTGGATTAAGAGATGTGCTCTATAACTATTTTGTACCTGGAGTTATGCTTGTTCATTTCATTGCTCTTCCTAGCACTATTACTACCTTCTCTGTGTTTTTCAAACAGCTGCCCTTGTAACAGTGTTAGCCGTTGCTGGTATTCTCTCCGGTCTGATTTTCAGTTGTCTGGCTGGACATCACCAGCTGTCTTGTTCATTTTTGGTTCCTGATGCACACATACAGTATCTGAAACTATTATGTTCTTTATGTATCCTCTGGCAGTGAACTCAGATGCATTATGGCAGGTAAAGATTTTTTTTCTTTAACTAATATTAATTAAGTTACATTTGAAAAGCTTTCTTCACCTTTTTTCAAATAATCGGTGCTTGTTTGATGTCCTGTAAAGCATGGTTTATTCAATATGACAATACATATTGCAGGCTGGTTCTGTCCCTTCACTGAACAAAAACATAAAGCATAAACTGGCCTCAGTTTACTCTATTACCTTAAAGCACACTATGGTCATTATAGCCCTGAGTGACAACATTGAGTTTAGCATTCCTACACTCCTAAATAAATTAATTTAGCTTAGCTTTCAAATCACTCAAGGCATTTATTTCCAGTGGTTCCAGTAAATAATAGCTAGTTAGGTATGTCAAATTTTGTTCTAACATATACAACCTGCACTGACTCCCATCAGCCACCAAACTGCCTCTGTTTAAAGCTTGAAAACTAATGTGATTTTAAAGTGTTTGAGTGTAATTGATTTCATGGTATATTTATATAAATCATAACAAGAAACTTCTAAATAAGGAAGAAAAATATATTTTAAGCTTATTAAACTTTCAAGGGCAATTTACATTGTAAGGTATTTACCTGAATTTCATCCCCCCAAACATGCAGCTGAACTTCTTACTCAGAACTTCCCAGTAAAGACACAGAAAGGAATATATAAAATGCTACCAAAGTACTTAATCACTCATAATGCTACCCCAAAGGCACCATATACTAAATGATTAAAATAAAATTGGTTTAATATCTAGAGAGAAGGAAGCAATTTGAATTTGCCTTCAGATTAAGTCAGTTTCTCTTCTGTAACAGTCAAGTCTAAAAATTTTAGAGATGTAATACCAACGAAAAAATTACTTTTCACAGCTGTGCAACACCCACAAGAATGATTCTAACCAGGGACGCTCCCAAATTCTACATGCAATATGACACAAAGCTCTACGGGACAGCGGGAAGAAATAAGGGAGCACACCCTCTCCTTCATTAACTTCTCACCATGTAAATCTGTCTCTCTTGCTATTACTGGATTTGAAGTTTGGGGTTAAAACAAATACTTACAGTTTTGTAGGCAGATAACTTGGTGAATCATCTTTACTCCGAATGAGTTCATTGCATTTGTCAATTGTTTGGTAAACAGAAAAAGTGTCTCCAGTGCTATAAAGTACAGCTAAATTCTTGGCAACAAGCCGTCTGGTAGGAGGTCCTGGTGAATTGTTTAATAAAGAAGTCAATTGCTCAACTAGTTTCTTCTGATTTTCCCTTATATCAGCCTGGAAATAAAGATCGGTAACCAGTTAAACTTCAGTTGAATTTAAAAGTTAAAGACAATTAATGCTGATTATCTTTATTTTTCATTATTAGAATTCTGATATTACATTCTTAGTTAAAAATGAACATTTTATTGCACTTTTCTACTTAGAGAAAAGCCACCTCAAATATGTGAATACTTTATTATTCTTTAAAAACAAACCAAACAACAAAAAACCCCAACATTTTTCAGAGCATAATTCTTTCTAGTAGCATTTCAAGTGTATTTTCACCATGGCATTTGTATAATTATGTCTTGCTAAAACAAAACTGTGTTTTCTTGCTTCTTTTATGCTTGTTTTAAAATAAAACAATTCCTAGAAATAATAGCAATTTAAATAGTAAAAGAACTTTAGCAGAGTTTCAAGAAGTTGAGCATTAGAAAGAACTTCCCTTAAAACTATCATCTACTTTAGTCTTATAGAATTTTTTAAAATTTTTTTTAAGAAAAAAAAAGCATCTGGCACTGTATTTCATTTGCATATTTTAACACAAAGAACATAACTCTTACATAGTATTATCTAGGTTGCTCTACTGCTACATATCCACATGTCCTACTTAATATGCACTGAACAGTGAACCAAAGTTGGCTGGAAACATATTTTATCATTTGACTAGGAAAATAAAAAAATAAGAGAAAAATATTACATTCTTGCTTGCTAGAGAACTACGAAACAATTGTGCCATGCTAGGTGGAAGCATGACTTCCATTCTTTATCATGAAGTTGGAAAATCTTGCAGTAATTATCTGAATTAAGAGAAAGAAAAAAAATCCTTTCACTGGACAAGTGGCTCTGTCATCTGAAAGGCTGTGACCAAAAACTTGTAATATTTAGAAAGCTGCAGCTAACACAGAACATACTTTCATTGCATGTACATGAAAAATATGAAGCAAATTATACCCAATAAAGGTCTTTGCTTTAAAACAAAATAACAAAAATAACAGAGAGAAATAACTATAATGTGCTTTTCTTCTCAAGTCTCATTATACTTACTCTGCTAGTCACTGGTAAAAGTTTTTCCAAAAACTGTAACCATTCAAAAATGAACTCTGCTTTTTGAAATTCACCGAGCTGGTTACATGCTTCTTCATTAAGCAGTAAACTGTGAGCTAACTCCATTCCTTGAAATTTTCCTCAAATCTCTCCTCAAACACTGTGGAATAAAAAACCCCAACAAACTGCCACAACTTGCTAACCAGTCAAGTTTGCTTCCTCATTAATATCTGGTGACTGAAGCAGAAATTTGAACACCTAAACAGAAAAACAAAGAAACAAACAAAAATCACCAGAGAGTCAATAATCATATTATATTCAGGGTTGGCTTATTAAAACTAAATTTTCGAAGAAAAACATACAAAAAATATAAAATTACACTACTTTTATTCAGGTAGCTTTAGTAATAATGGTTTTGGAAATGAGATAATGGTATTAATGTAATATGTCAATTAAAAAATATACTTCAGAATATATCAGAGGAGTTCCCACTGAACTATTATTCTTTCTTCTTTTTTTTTTTTTTCTTTTTGCATAAAACGAGGTTTTCTAATACTCAATCATGAATATACCTGAAAGTAATGACCAACAGGCCCCAAACATAATTACTTTTACTCTCTAGAACTAAAGGCAGCAACGGCAATAACCTATAGCTAACAAACTCCTGTTAATTATACTCATAAATATAAATGCTAATATATTATTCTATTACTTTATGTATTCTCAATGCCAAACAGAGCATAAAGAAAAAGTAGAATTTCATTGCTGAAAAAACCTCTAACACTATCTTTAAGAAAAAACACACCAAAAAACAAACCAACAAACAATAAACCAAACACAATCTGAAAAATTAATGTTTCAAAACCTCAAAGTTCAAAAGAAGTTATGTTTAGTCTGAGAGACAGAAGTAACACATAACTATTTTGGAAATTATATTGTCAATAAGCATAACTAGAAGCAAACTAAGGTAAAAAATTCTTCTAATGGTAACTTTCTCCCCCACGCTATTTATGTACCATAGAGCCTCAAGCTACAAAATACAGTATTCTGTAGGCTTCACAAACAAAAATAGTCAAGGAGACTTCGGTAAAATGTCAACCATATTTTCAACTCCCAATAAATTCTCCTTTCCAGAGGTCACCGAGACTGCTGAACATGTATTTCTTTTTTTTTTTTTACAGTAACAATATTATAGTGTAAAACGATCAACAAGCAGTAAATGGGCAATACAAAGCAATGGTAAATTATTCAGTACTTGGATTGACATCAAATGCACAGCAGAAGGTTACTTTTACTACTTTCTACACATTTGAATGTAAAATTTACTCATAAAGGAAATTACGCACATCTAATTTACTATCATGAATTGTCACTTCAAATTTACCTGAAATACCACACAGCCTGACAAGGCACCACATTACAAAATGACAAGCAGAGATACATACACATAGCTCATTATACCTATATATAATTTTATCTGCCTAGGTACATAGACATCCAAAATTTATCACTTATCTCACTCTTAGAAAACTCATTGAATGTAACTCTAGCCTCACTTTTTTTGCAACATCCAAAAAAAGAGTAGAATTATGTATTTCACTGAATATTTGAATAGAGTTTCATCACTGTTCAGTATGGAAATTACATACTGAGCAGTACATACTGATGTACAGGTCACAAGCACTTCTTTTCCCCTCACCCAAAGCCTGTCCCAACATCTAATATCTCTAATTACCTACTGCTACAGCAGCTGATCCAATTTACATACCCAGCTATGGATTACAATTCTCAGTTGTTTTCCCCAACTTGAAAAGATCACGGATTGTTGCCACACACTAGCACTGAACTTACCTAGCAGGTGATTTCTCATCATTGTAAAAACTGTCTCTTCTGCTCCAGATTCTTGGACAATGGATGTCAAGAACTTGACTTTCTAGAAAAAGAATTCACAAAAAGATCAACTTGAGGAAAGCACATGAGATTAAAGTGTCTGTGCTACAGAAAAGAATTCCAAAGTCTTGAAATATTCACCATTTTTATTAAGCAACAGCTCACCAAAAAGACACTAGACTGGAGCTCCATCATATTATTATCTTTTTAAATGTTACATTAAAATTGGGCAGACCCACCACATTTACCATGCAATTTGGTTCATTTCAGTAATGAAACCACTATTTCTGTTTTATTAATTCAGTTTAATTCTAAACAAGCAAACAAAAAAAAAAAGCTCAAACAGCATAATGCCATAGTTATTTTCTAGAAAGCTTATTTCAGTGCTATCATAAAACCTACATTACTTCAATGCATCTAAAAAAGCACCGGTGCAAAATATTCATTATATTAGTAAGGAATGCTATCATAAATGACCATATCCTTATTATCAAGTCATAAACAATGTCACAGCATTCATGTCAAAATCAATCACCAGGAGAGCTGGCAAAGGTGACTCAACTGTTTGAAAAATTCACGCATAATACCATGGATACAACAAAATATGATGATTATCAATCCATTCTCCTAGCTCCCATATACAATCTTAATATTAGAATCAATGGGCAAAACCATTTCCTTTTAAACCTCATTCAACCTGAATTTAGTCTGGCAGGGCATGAAATTCAGGTTGTGTGCCACTGTAAAAGTAGTCTCTTTTTGACCAGTCTCAAAAAGACTGAAGTTGAAAACAAATCAAAAGTACATGTCGATTTAAAAATAATCAAAACTTTCAGCTTGGTGAACCAGTGTTCAGCCTGGTGAAGAGAAGGCTAAAGAGGACCTAACAGCAGCCTTCACAATGGAAGGCTACCAAGAAGATGAAGCCAGGTTATTTACTGAGGTGGATGGGAGGAAATAATACAACCAATGACATAAATTAAAACAAGAAAGGTTCCAATTTGATAGAAGAAAAAATATTTTTCACTGTAAGGATTATCAGTCACTGGGACAGGTGCTGAGAGGTTACAGAAATAAAAGGTTATAGAAACCCTTTGAGGTTTCTAAGACTCCACAGGACAAGGCCCTAAATTACGTCATCTGAAGTTATTATTGTAACTTGTTTCTAAATGAGATACTCCTACTGCATAAGTAGTAAAAATAACCTAGATTTATTTTTTTTTTAGTCTAAATTAAAAAGAAAGATGTTATGGTATAGTTGCTGATCTTTATAGTGAACACCTGCTAACATGGCTACCATTTCATGAAAAAAGGACCATCAGTTCTGAATTAAGGAGATTGTTAATTATGCAAGATTTAGTTTTGTAGAAACTGAGAACTGCCCATGCAGCAAAAAAAACCCCACAGACCTGATCTTTCCAGTGCTGGTCAACAAGCATGGTTATATGAAGCATATGAAGCAGTGGATTCTCCACCCTACCCAAAAAACCTTATCCCAAATGCTTACTGAGACTTCCTTTAATGAGCTGTAAGCCTGCATACCAGGGATACTTATGAAGCTTCAAAAATAATAACAAAAAAGGGCACAGGCATACAAACTTGTGAGACGAAAGGTAAGAATGTAGGGAGTCAGGTTTTTACTGCAGCATACTGGTTTTGCAGTTAAGAGTGGAGAACAGTACAAAAGGCACAGCAGTTACACAGCTATGCAAAGCAGCACACAAGCACAGAATGTGGGGAAGAGCTGCATTTGATTAATATTAAATATATCCTTGTTACGTACACAAGATGTTACTAGGCAATTTCTAAGTGCAGAAGGAAACATCAAACCTAAACACATCCTGTGCAGACATGGATGCAACTCTGCTCTAATTAGAGCCATGACATAATTAGAAGAACGGCATAGCCATGTCACAGGCTAGGCAAGCACGATGGAAGACTGAATGTTACACCAGCCACGGGTATTAAATTTTACTGAACATCATCACAGACTACCGAACTGATGCAAGAACAACCTAAGCATGTTTAAAAATGTGAATAACTTGACAGTCCCCTTCACCTGGTGTTATAATTTTGATGCTTCTCAATCTGAAAAACAGATCTGGAAAAATAAATGTGGAATTCGATTGAACAAAACACACATTACACCATCAATAAAATAAAAAAGCATACAAGGCTGATAAAAATGTCTTCATTTTCTAGCTACTGTGACGCAGCATGCTTTTGGGTTGGTTTTAATATAACCAAAGTAATTAGAAGACTTACTTTCCTATCAGTGCTACAAGAGCAGATCTATCAAAAAAATCCCTCTTTTTTCCTATGAGGTAAGTCTATTTTATACTGACACTATGCTAAAAAACTGTCTCAAAGATTTATTGAACAAGGCAGAAGTTGTTCCTACTTGTTACTGATGAAGAATTTCTCATCTGCTGACTGCCAATTTGGCCAGCAGAACTGTTCAAGACCGACCAGAAAAGAACTCAGAAAAACTCTCAGAACAAGCACTAGATGTAATGCTGCCGTGTATATTGGAAGGAATACAGGATGAATTAAGCATTAAAAGGCAACAGCAATTGAGTTTCTAAAGTTCCTGACAAAACACAAAGCAAAAAAGAGGGACTTAGTCATCTTTAAAAAAAAAAGGTGACTGAACCAGAGTAAGACAGATCTGAATAGCTGCCTTCAGCAACTGGCTTTAAAATGTGAGAACCAACAGGACACCAATGACAAAGTTTTAACAGAACAAAAGACACCAAAAAAATCTATTATGTGTATCAAGTTTGCTCTGAGATATGTAATCTTCTCAGGCTTTAAAAGCTGAGGGAAAGAATTCACTGACTGTTGTATTTCTTTCCATTGAAAGTCCAAGACAAAAATTAATACACAACAAACTAAAAGCTATGAGCAATTGTGGCAACTTCATGAATTTTACACTCCCTCTTCCTTCCACCCCATGGCATATTTTCTCTCTTCATTTAAAAAAAAAAATAAAAAATAAAAAAAAAAAGGAGAAAATAAAAGTAATCTGCAATACAGCACACTCCTAACTGATCTCTCGCTAAGAAAAATAAGCCCTTAAATTATGACTCATTATTTCAAGGCAGATCAGCAAGAGTAATGGAAACTAACACATAGACCAAGTATGTACTTACAAATTTATTTTAGTTTAAGTTTTCTCATATTTGATCTCTTGTTACAGAAGTTGTCTCTTTAACTGGAACGAGTCATGCTCAAACAGAAATCAGATAAACCTCAGCTCTCTGAGTGTGATACTCATATAAGGATCTAGTATACCATCTAAATGAGGATCTATACTATGTAGCAAAGAAAATAAAGTGCTGTTTAACTTACATTAATAATTGTTATTCATATTTTTCTAACAAGTATTAAAATATCTCTGCATGAAATCTGATATAAAGTTTAAAAATAAAAAGCCTATGGATTCAGTTTTGTACCAAAGAGTAGTCTAGCAAAGAAGGACATTATTCTTGTAAGAAACTATAACTTACTCCTTGCCAGTAATGAATGAGTAACTGGTAACAGTAATGATATAAGATTTAAAAATTACCAGCAATAACTACCAGTGTTTTCATAACAGCTACCATTGGGCTGACTATGCAATCAATGCCATAACCATCCCACTGCTGAAAAACAGAGATGAGGAATGCTCATTAGCCTCAAGTTGTCCTTCACTGCACTGCAGTGGTATTTTAACTGACTCCAAATTCATGCTTTTTTTCCTCAGAAAGCAAGACGACTTATCATCTATCTAACAAGTGAACCAATACATTTAAGAGAAAGCCCTTCCAGCCTGACATGTTTAGTTCTAGTCATTAACAGTTCAGATCAATGTTACTCCTGCAGCACTGTTTTAAAAGTTTAATGGGATGATCGTTGCCCTTGCATCTGAGCTGACTGCACAGCAAGAGGATCGATGCTGTAGCCTATGTTAAGCCCTTGCACATACCTGTTTAGAGTGTCTCCCAAAAACAAACAGAACTCCCACCCAGCTCCCTGGGGCTTACTTCTGACAAGAGAAACTGAGTATCATGCTCTTTTTGCCAGCTGGCCTGAAAAAAACACCTTAAAACATCAGCCAAGCTCCTCTACTAATGAATGCAACAGACCAAAATCCAATAGTTACAGTGTGTTGTTTATGCTAGTAGGAAAACATAAGGAGGCACAGAGGTCTGGAGAAGGCAAAAGGTGCGGCATCAAACTCCTAGCAACTTCAAGCAAGACACCAGCTTGCCCAGGGAATGAAAGACTGAGTTATCTTCAGCAGTAATCTAGCTAGAATTTACAGCACACCAAAACAATCTCATTTAAATAGACTACAATTATGGACTCTCAATAATAAAAAAGAACTAAAATTCCAGCTCAGATGAGCTTGGAGTTTAGACACTAGAAAGACATTGAAGTGGGACTACTCAGCAACTAAAAAAGGTATTTATTACTCAAAAGACAAGGCAGCCTTTGTTTAATTATTGACTTCTACAAACTGTTACAAACTAACACAGAAGCACAGTCTGCCTCAAAATCTTCAGAACTGGAAGGCAAACCTAAATAAAAGTGTCAGCTTTAGTGCATCAGTACTCCAATATCGCTTGTGTGGCAGGATCCTCAGCATTCAGACAGCTTGAGCCTTTTCTCAGAAGCCTTAAATTTCTCACTCTGCAGAGCCACACAGGCAATGGCAGGTAACTGGCAGTCCTGACATAACACTGACACCCCTCTGTGCACATTTTATGTTCAGCAGTGTTAATCACTCTTGACTTCTCATTCAGCTAAAAAAAGCTGAGAATTTCATGTGCCCTTTCATTGCTTTCTTGTATGCAGTTTCAAAGAAAACACACAGGCAAATTTATGGCATTTCAGCACCAAGACAAGGAAGGCTGAGGGCGGAGAAGAACACCAGGCATTTTGCAGTGTTACGGTATATTGGCCAGCAGTGGGGAAATTTGAAGACAAACACGGAGAAGATGGAACTAAACAGTGATGTTCGACAGCAATTTTCAGGAACAGGCCACAACAGAAGCTCATCACAAGATCATGACCCTGAGCACATGGCAAAAATAATTCCAGGCCATGGAGGAGAAGGCCCAAAATGTTAAGACTTTTAACTCAAGCAGAACCATAACTCTTAGTATCAGATTCTAAGTGCACTAGCAAGTGAAAAACCATCAGACAGTAAATCTCACCGTTGAGTACTCATATTTTACAGCATATTCTGTATTACGAAGGGATTCAGCTCCACTCACAGCTATTTTCCTTTTCAAATAAAAATACGTGCACACTTGCATCATATGCTTATCCCAGACAGCAAAAAGTAATGAAGAATCTGTTTGACTGAGAGCAACAAAAAATACCAGATTATTACACAACCATCCATTTCCTCTAACTACTGCTGAAGATTTCAGGCTAGGACAACTTCCACTTACATATTTTTGCATGAAATTATCCAGCTTAGAAATATGATTCTGAAATCATAGGTGTTGAAACAAGACCCCTTTCTTTCACACTTTCGCTTAACAGTGTTCTGCATGAAGAAATTTGGCCCAGGAAAATTATGTATCTATTCTATCATTGACAATTTCGTAGCACTTATGCAGGTACTTGTTAAAGATGCAACCCAAGCGCATCTTCATATATTACACCTATGCAGGTTTTGCCATGCTCAAGCAGCATTTCATACTGTGCAAAAGAACAAATATCACACAGCTCAACCAGAATTCTTATTAGTTCCTCAGATACTTTTCATCTGTGTTGCAAAAAAAAAAAAAAAAAAAATAGGGCTGTCTGTATTTTGATGTTCTGTGAACAATGATGCTTATACAAAGTACTTGTTTACTCCCACAGGAATCATTGCAAACGACTGGTTTTCCTAGCAAAATGCTTATCAAGTATGACTGATTTCTAAGATGCAGAAGAATCACCCTGTATCTGAAGAAGCAATAAAACTTAAAGGAAAACAAAGATCTAAGTAAAATCCATCAGAATCCTTGTTCTGGGCTTGCTCATTTTAAAAATATTCACACAAAGAATGTGACCACCCACAACCCTCATCCATAGTGGTGACTCTGATAGGAGCTACAACACAATATACATTTGCTGAAGTGTGAAAGAAATGACAGAACAATGTCTTCTAGGAATGCCGAATGATTTCTGTGAAGTTTTGAGGACAAAGCTTGACAGAATTAAGAGAAAAAATACCCTCCAAAAAAGCATCTGGAAATGCAGTAGCTGTTTTAGCAACGCAATGCATTCAAGACATTTTTAAAAACTGATTTTGGAAGACATTCATTCATCACGTTAACAAGTACATATACTTTGCTTTCATGTTTCATATCATCACTTTAATCATTATGTCCACGTGAGAAGAACTATTCCAGGAAACAAAGAAACAGCTACATTCAGTTATTGAGAAATATAAACCAGCCATTTCCTGAGCTCCACAGCAGACACTACTGACACACTTTGTCCCCTCTAGCACCCACAAATCTTGAATATTAGTTAGGTTCATTTCTGAAAGTTTCAGTCAAAACATAAACTTGGCTCCATTACAGGGACCTCAGAACATTATTTTATTTACAGGCAAACTTGCAAGCTCCATATAAACTAAAGCTTCTAATAGTTAGAAAACCAGTATTGTATCTGGAAGTCTGATCCTGACAAAGTGAGTTTAAAAGATTTTTCTCTTTTTTGACAAAAAATCTGACTAACTAAACTTTAAAATGCAATAACTACCTTCAGTCTGAATAAAAATGCACAGAATGCTTTGGGTTTATTCTTTGCAGGTTTCAAAGCTGGTGCAAAACCAAGGCAAGTGAATAAAACTCACAGAAGCACAAACATCCACCTAAATCCTAACAATAATTTCAATATTTGCCTGAACATAGCTTTTATTCCCAAGAATGTTGTAAACATTATTGTTTATGTAATATAGACAAAATATTTCAAAATTAGTATAAAGATGAGGGGTGGGGGTGCCACAATGACAGGGGTTTCAGGAAATTAAATTCTTTGTTAAAAAATTAATATTCCTTACAGCAGCTGATATATATGCATACAGATAATCCAAAGTGTAGGTTGATCATAGCTATCAATTTTCTGTTAAGGTAAACTCTGAATCCAGTCCAGTTTTGGTTTTAATTAAACCAAATTTTTTTCTGAATATATCTAAATCCCAGAAAAGTGTACTTATTTTTTGCTGAAAATCATTATAGCTACCATAGTACTAGCTTAACCAGTACTGAGACTAAACTTCAACTGCACCGAAACACACCAACACGGAAACTGAGCAGCAGAAGCCCTTACAGGTGCAGACCCCACAGGAGACTCGTCTGGCTGATCAGAGATCAGTATCCGAGCAGAAATCACTGACACACCTGTGATGGTTGATTCTCTAGATATTTTAAATGGCTGTGCCCCAAAGAAACCTCCAAAACAGCTCGAAAATGTAAGTGCATTGAGATTTCATGCTTTTTTTGATTTGCAATGTAGATGTTAACACACTTCATGGCTTCTTCAAGGTTCTGCTTACTTAAAAACAGTAAAAAACTGCAATGGTAAAAACTGAATAGAACAAATACCCCACAATCTGACAATGTTTTTGTGAGAAGGTGTCTCCAAACCCCTGTCTCATTAGGATGCTCTGAATTTTAAAACAGAGCATCCTGCATTGATGAACGAGTTCCTGACGTGTTGGGATATAACGTCACAAACCGGTCAGTAACTCAGATATTTTACTGACAATAAAATCAATCTTCTGTTCAAGAATCAAGCAAAAGTTTTCAATATATCACTAGACTTAATGTAACATTAAACTGGTTTCCTCACTTCCCCCACTGCCTTTTCATTGTGTCAAAACATTAGGAAAAGGAAGAGAAACCCTAACTCCATTCAGCACAAAACCAGAAGTAATTTATCTCCTGGGTCTCAATTGTTATTCCATACATGAGTTGAGAATATTACATATGATGGAGCAAAACACAGAACATACAATAGAAATTGACTGTTTCTGAAGACAGGGAAAATATTTCTGGCATGTGAAACTAAAATAAAAGTTTAGCACAATTCATGGCCATAAATATAAACATTTAATCTTATTGAATCAAACCCCAAAGTTAAAGAAACATTACAAATAACGAACCCAAACTTCCAGAATTATCAGATTTCATTACAGAAGCACAAAGATGAACTTGCCTTAACTTTAGCTGCCTTCCTCCTCTCGTATCACCTCCCGCCCATATCCCAATAAAATTCACTTTGATTTTAACTAAGCGTACGACATCGGTTATTCTTTTCCTCATTCCAAAACGTCAACTAATGCAACTTTACAGCTTTTACATCCCGGTACAAAGTTTTTTACCAGCTATATAGTGCAGCCTTGCTCATTGCCCTATGTGGACAGCCAGGAGCTCAAACTGCAAGAGCCTGCAGAGACGTTCTGCCTACCAGAATGACCAGCACTGCTACTCTTCCCCTAGAATATTCTTAATTTCCAAGATCTGTAGGAAAATATGAAACCAGATCCTAAAGCCATGCAACCTCACTGCAAGTGAAAGCCAAATCCGTCCCTGCAGTCCCAGCATCTGTATCGAGCCGTTCCCAGCAGACACCCACCCTCGCCTACCCCGCACCCCGCTCCTGCTTACCCCAAACCTGGGGGCACGGTCACTCTCCCGCCCCTCTCCTTGACATGCAGCCGGGGCCGGACTGAGGTAGCCCGGGAACCTCCGGCTTTTAGAGCCGGCTCGTTTGCCTCACCCACCCGCCCGCCCTGCCGGCTCCGGGGGTGATCGAGCACTTTTCAGGCGCAGGCCTTGGGCAGCCCCTCAGCGAGGTCCCCTCGGCCCTTCTGCCGCCTTCACACAACTGTTAACTCCGCGCTAGCTCTCCCGCCCCGCTGCTGTAGGGTCATCCCTAAAGCCCGCTCCCCCGGCCAGCTTCATGTCCCCCTCCAGGCCTTCGCGCTCTCGGCGGCTCCCCGCGCCCCTTCCTTCATCCCTTTCCTCATCCCCTCAGGCGCCCGCTCCCCGCCTGCCCCGGCGGCTAGGAGGCAGGACTGGCGGCCTCCATCCCACTCCTCCCCTCCCTGGTACCTAGCCGGGGCGACTCGACTCGGCTCGGCTCGGCTCAGCCCCCCACAAGCCTCCCGTGTCGCTGCGGGGCTCAGCTCCGTCCGTCCACCCGCTCTCCTCCGGCGCGGGGGCCTGCGCCCGAGCCGCCGCCACTGCCGCCCGCCGGCGGTGGAGGGCGGAGGGCGCCGCCGCCGCTCAGGGCTGTGCAATCGGGCCCGGAGCCATCGAGCGCCCGCGGTGGCCGGCGGGGGGCTAGGCGCTCCGGAGGGCGGGAGCGGCCCCGGCAGCGGGGAGCCCCGCGGTGGGGGAAGGGGGGGAAGGCTGGCTGCAGCCGCAACGCCGGGCGAAGTGCCTGAGGGACTGGAGTCACGGGCACGGGAGTCGCTCCGTGGCCGGGAACAAGCTCGTACCGCTAGCTGCGGCAGCGCGAAGCGGCATGGACAGGAGGTCTCGCTCTGCCACCGAAAGCAACGACAAAACTCCTCTTGGTGACGTTTTTTAAGGTAGCTGAGCTGGCGCTGTAGGGATTTGTACCTGGCTCTGATCAGAGCCTGGCATGAACCCCTGATTTTCACTTCACCTCCCAGGCGCCCACTGTACTTTCTGGAGAGGCGCCACCAGCACTACAGCAGCGGTAACGGAAACACCGCGGTTACATTCTTAACCATGTGTAAAACCCGGCACTGGAAAAAGTTACAGTTGGATTTCATCTGTATGTGCACTGAAACCAAACCAAGATGGGATCCCAAGTCAAGGAGTCGTTCTGCATCTTACCCACAAGGTCAGACATGGGCTTCTTCTGGATTTTCACCTGGTTTCTTCTACCACACAGGTGCTCCAACTGAAAGATGTTGCTTCGTCATTGGGAATGACTTCCTCCCTTCGAAATTTTCATAAGCAAATTCACTGCTCATGAGGAAATTTATGTTGGGGGGTGTGGTTTTTTCCTGAATTCCATCATCAGAATTCAAGTTCTGTCTTAATAATAGGAAAAATATGTCTCTCAACAATCTTTTAGTTTAAAAATAAACAATATTCCTATTGTAGTTTGGTAGATGTAGCCCAGCCCAGCTCAGCCACATCTGGATTGGTTTTGCATCCTACCGACTACCTAGCAAAGCAAACTGGAAGACATGCATCAAGTGTGGTTTCTGATGGCAGCAAGTTAGTTTGGTGGGATTGAGATGTTCTAATTCTGCAACCTTAGCTGCTGCTATGAAGTTGATGAGGAAATAATGCCTTATGGTATTAAAGACTGGCTTTGACTTAGATAACAAATATTAAAGATGATCTTTTGTCTGCTTATTCCTACAATGTGACATTGATTACACCTCAGAGTGGAAAAACTAAGATTTCTCTCCACAAACTGGGTTCTCTGGGGCTATCTTCTTAAAGCCATGCAAACATTCATGGTGAGGAAATAATGCCTGCGACACATAGACATAGGAGCTGAAATCCTGTCTAACCCTTGCATAGGCTTGTAAATTCATCGCCAAATAGGTTCAATATGTAAAGTTTACATACAGTGTGATCCTCCATGAACATCTGTATTCAGTTGTGTAGATGATCCTACTGAGGAATATCTCAAACAGCACATGCGAGCAGCCGCATTACATCCTGCTGTAGCAGCCAAGAGCCCCAGACTGCACTGCCGTATATGGACACTAGTTTCATTTCGTACTGTACCGCCTGTGATAAAGAAACGCAAGCATTGATGCAATGGCCTTTTACAAAAACAAGAATCTGCCAACGGATGTGATAATGAATAATACATAAACGCGTCATACCTGCAGCAGGAAAGTATTTCCATAGTACATTTCACAGAAATCAACTCTACAAACTCCTCCTGGTGTAAAGGTGTTAACCTCTGGTATCGAAAATAACATACACCCCCAGGAAAGAGTTATTTACTCAGTTAACCTCATTTTGATTAGAAAATGAGTTGCTGCTTCTTGGCCTAAAGCAGTCTGCCATTCAACTGGTGAGAAAGGTCAACTGAACAATTTATATTCAAAGACTGTTGGTCTTATGACGTTTTCCATAATGAACTCCACAAAAACAAAGGTTGCTCTATCTGACAGGCCTGAGGTAATAGAAAGACCTGGTAATATTTGTGCAGATTGATCATGTTTAGCTCAAAAAGCAATAAACAAAACCAAAGCTAGATTTTTTTTTTTTTTTAAGATTATTGCTGTTATTAGTGATATTATGCCTATTATTCACTCTGTTGTGGTAATATGCACAGACCCACTCAGCATTATGAGATACCACTCAAGATTAGTATCTCATAACGCCGAATGTTACGTGAGCAGAGAGCAAAACAAAACATCGCTTATTAAGAATAAAGATTTCTTGTTTTTTCCCCCAAGAATGCTGTCACCCAGCCCCAGTATACATGATATCAGCTGCAAGTAATGCTGTGTTAATGGTAAAGTGATACAAATCAGTTGGTATAACAAGGGACACTGATACAGGATGCTCCTATCATCTCTGTGTATATTGGCTTTAGGGTTGCTTTGTGCCAGCAATGCTTACATGAGGGTAAGAATCTGTGTTTATTGGATTTATAGCTAACCTTGATTGATTATTTAGTATGATTTTTTTCCCTACATTGGTCAACAGTGTTAACTATGCACTGCTTCAAATTAAGATCTACTTCAGCAGCCATGCACACCATTTTTGTCTTTCCCCTTTTCAATCTGAGATAAAAAACATTGTTAAGCAAGTTTATAGTATTCTGCTCTAAACCAGACAAAAATAGGACAATTAAATGTATTCAGCATGTATTAATTCAATTTCCTCTTTTCTGATTAGTCCTGACTGAGCTTCAATAGCAAATTACTTAATAAAATAAGCAACTGGCAAATAATTGCAATGCACAAACTTGCTGATTAGTCTTCTCATTAGTTAAGTCTATTTTGGTAAAGTGGGTTGACTGATTTAGAGCATGAGTCAGTTCTGTCATACAAATTCCAGTCATAGTAGAATATCCATACAGTCACCTACGAATCTGAGCTAAACATTTTCTTTCTTACAGCTTTATAATCCTCAGTGACTCTAGAGGAAGAGAAAAGAATGTATTCCTTTGAATTCAGGGGGACTGCCTATGCATGAGTAAGAATCACAGAACTAGGGGCCTGATTTAAAGCAAATGAAACCTCGCCAAGTAATTACACAACAAACAAAACCTAATTCTGTAATATCTTAAAATCAGTAAGAAGGAATGTCTTTAGATTAATTATACAATTAAACATTTAATTTTACGCAATTACATTATACAGTCAATATACCTATTTAAGTACAGAGTCAGACTATTAAGGTCTGATTCTGCAAATACACCATCAGCAACAGGCAACTTACATTTGGTTTTAATCTAAGTAAGGTTATTAATCTGACTATAAGCATTCTAACATGCTCATTTCTAGAACTGCTGCAGCCTTAGCACCCATGGCTGTCCATCAGTGCTCCCTCAGTTGAGAGAGTAAGCATGGGTTTCTAATCCCAAAAATTAAACATTCAAATCCCTGGAGTAGTTACCTTCTGGAGTTATGTTGTCTGTCCTAGGTTTTGCAAAGCCTTAGTTACAAATCTTTGTTACACATTGAATATCAAAATAATACATGGTTTTATTTCATGCTTAAATACTGCTAGACTTCTTTTTATTGCCAACACAGTTGCTTTTTGTACTATCACAAAATACAAGGCCTGAATTCCTGCCAAGCAATTACACAGTCCTGCTGTTATTTTTAATTCTAAAATGTAAATAAAGGTATTATGCAGGCCTAGATAATGTTAGATACAGCTACCAAAATGGAAGCAGGAAATAAGAAAGGGAAATGAGTCCTATCAAAACCACAACACAATAATCCCAAACAGCTCAAAGTATGAATAAATGATCAATCTTCAGCAGTAAAATTTAATAATACAGGGTTTTTTTAATTTTAAAATTAAATACCTGAAGAATCCTGGATAAAGTATTCTGACAAGAATTAGCTGCACATTAATGAGACCTAGAGATAGATTGCTACCTGCATATTAAGGCCTCCCAAGAACCTTTTGCTTTTACTGTTTATCTAAAACCATTGCAATCTCTTCTCTAAGGGAGCACATCTAAATAGCCGTAACCTCCTTGCACATTTTTAATGCATACTGACATAATAGGGCATCTAGTGCGGCACTTACACAGGTAGATACAACTGAAGTCAATAGAAAGCAATCTTAAATTCAGATGAACAAGATACATAAATATATATGAACTAGAACAGTGTGACAGGAATACCATTTATTTGCTTTTCCATGCTCTCTGGGTCATTCCTATTTATAAATAGCATGGGGTGTTATTTGTAGTGATACCACACTGTTCCCGAGGTACCCACAGTGCCCTGTGGACATTACCTCAAGTCACATTTGTGAGGCAGAGGCTAAAGTAGAAGGTAGTGAAAGGCAAACTCCTATAGCTCAACAAAGATGAAGAGAGGTGAGAATGTATTGCCTTCCGAAGCTAAAAGAAGAGCAGAGGTGGTTTTTGCCATTAGGAAAAGAAAAAAAAAGAAGTGGTTTTAAACTTATTCTCCTCCTGTTTTCATGCTTTCTTTGTCTCACAGATGGAAAAAGTGGAGCAGAAAATTGCTTCGCCCAAAGCCACACACTGGCAGTAATTGAACTAGTGGACAGCAACAGCATTGGTTTAAATGGGAAATGTGCAATACATTTATACTATTCAGGCTATTCTAACTGCTATTCTTTTCTCTTGTCCACATATATAATTTACTTTTCAACTGTAGTTGCACAGCACTGCTGGTAGCAGAATCTTGTAGGAACTCCCAAATTTTATTTCAAGGAACTTCAAGAAAAGAAGAAGTAATATGAGATACCAAGCTCACTAAATTCTTAAGGGATTCTCAAATTTTGGGTGCTGTTCTCCTAAGAAAGAGAATGAGGAGGCAGCTCTGACTTCTGTTCTCATCCAGCAGATGTGACTCTGATTTATAAAGTAGCTGTGGATCTCACAGAGTTCAGCCTCACTGTGCTGTGCAGTACACCAAACATAGTGATAGTCATTGTTTTGCTCAATGTACAGCCTTAAGTAATGGCACACTGGAAAAAAAACTGAATACCCATTTATTAGATGAGAACTGAGGTGCAAAGAAGTTAAGAAATTAAGCCAGTCACAGAGGTGTTTGGTGATAGACCTCAGATAATGCCTGTGGATTTCCGGAGACCTCCATAGCATACTGCCACTCCAGAAGAGAAACAGAGTGTGTTTGAAGGAGACGATGTAGCAAAGTACAGACTATGAGAAACTAAAAGCAGAAAATGATGGAAACCTAAAGAATTCATACCTCCTTCTCCAAAGAGGCTGTTTTTACACCAGAGGTTCACTTGAGGAGGATCATACTTTTAATCCTGTGAGAGACTGATCTGAAATCAGACTCCACTGTCCATTGTCTCAAAGATTGGTCTGAGAAGCTGAGATGGGACTCCATCATCCACTGCCTGAGGAATGAGTGGGAAAGAGCTGAGGTAATACCTTTCCATTGTCTCAAGAATTGGCATGAGGAATTGAAACTGGACTCCACTGACCATTGTCTCAGAGATGGGTGGGAGGAGTTGAGATAAGGCTCTTCCATCCATTGCCAGGGAGAAGAGTGGGAGGAGCTGAATTGGGAATCCACCATCCATTGCCTGAGGGATGAATGAGAAAGAGCTGACAAGACTCTTCTATCCATTACCTCGAGGACTGCTGTGAGGAATTGCTGTTCATTATCCCAAGAATTGCTGCAGACACCCGTGTGTGTGCAGACACCTGCAGTTGGCTGCAAGAGCAGAAAAACTGGTCCACCAGCACAGGAATATAAAAAGAGGAGAAAAACATCACCAAAATGGGTGCCTTCAAGGGGACTCCAGAAGGACACCTCCACGAGGACACCCACCGCCGACGGACTCTGCTCCAATACTACGAGACTATGAACCCTGACGAACTCCCACCACCAACGACGATGACAACGGATCCCAGGGACACCGCCAGATCCACAGTGGTGACTATCTCTCTCTCTCTCTGCACCCCAAATTCTTGCTTCATTTTCTACCTTTTTCCAATCTGTCCTATCGCTATCCCCTTTATTACAGTAACATCCGTTTTTTACAACTGTCTTTTTGTAATTTGTAATAAACAAACTGTCTGATTACGGTACTTGACCTCGTTTGTGTCTTAATTTCACTCTTGGGATCATGAACTGAATCAGGGTCTGGCACTGGGTTTTTTCTCTAATCGGACTCTGACAAATCAAAACAGATGGCTCGCTAATATCCAGCAGCCCATCACGCAGGTGCCATCTCAACATGGGGAAGCAACTGTCTTTAGGAGCTGTTTTGTACAAAATCTTGTTATGGGCGAAAAGAAACCCACCTTACGTGTAAAGTCACAAAAAAAATAAATAAATTAAAAAAAGATCTGATTATTGCAGAAAAATAAAGAAAAGAAAAATAAAGCAATTGTATAGAAAGTCTCAGCAATACTACAGTTAATGTTGTTATGCATGCACTATCTAGTACCTACCCCTTCTCCTGGTGTCTTGCCTATCCTTTCACCTCCCTATGGCTTCCATCTGATGGAGCGAACATAGTGGATCATCAGCATCCAGAGTCCTGTGCCTGCAAGAGTATGATGTTAATGTTCATGATATCCTTTTTTTTCCTCTCTTGGAAATAGCTTTCACTTGGAGCTATTTTTAAATGTTTCCTAATGAAGTTATACACCTTCCTTTTTCACTAGTCTGCAACTATGTGTTTTATTTATCTTAAATACTTACTTTCTTTTCTTTTCACCCCTAAAGCTAGCTTTGTCCAGCTCCAGGTCCGTATTTCTTTAACTGACCACTGGAAAGTTGTTTATAGCCTCAGAGTCTCCACCACCAGCCTGTGCCTCATCTCCTACTGTCTCATGCCTATATTCCACAGTGTCTTCACTGCTCAAGGTTGCTGCTGTCATAACAAGCCTTCACTTCTGTGCATTGTAATGTTGTTAGTCATAAATATATCATCCTACACAGAATAACTACTTATTATTAATATCTGTATAAAACCTGCGGTTACACAATACAAAGCAAAAGTAAACTAAATTAGCCGTAGACTCCTGTCGTTAGAAAAAAATGATGTTACAGCTAAATCAAGTAAAACCAAAGCCACAGGAAGATCACAGAAAGTTCAGGCAAAGCACATGTGATAAGCCTCCATCTCTAGGTCTTGTAAACTCAGGACAAAGCCTGTGAACTGTTACTAGCAATGGCAATACGGCTGCACCATTGTTACCGGTATTACTGGGCTACCTGCTATTACCTTCCAAGTATGGATTAATATTGGTATGTTGCACATTGTACATAGAAACAGAGATAAATATTTCCACAAAGGGCATGGGAAGGAAGCGGAAATGCTGACTAGAAAACAAGCTATTGCACCTGAACTCATTAGTTTTATGAGCACAGTCCATAGTTCACACACTCTCAGCATAGACACACTGGGTGTGTACACTACAAACAAGGTCACAAAATCCCCAATACAACAATTCTGTGTGAGAGTGGAATTGGGGGCCACACTAGAATAGCATATTGATGACTCCTGATTTTATAGCTTACTTCAACAAAGTGGGGAATAATAAGCATCTTCCAATAGATATTCTGTAAGTATAGCACAGGATACTTATTTGAGCTTTTGTCTCGTCACAGAGTAGCAGCTATTAAAGCACTGTCAGGCCATCTGCTTAAAGCACATATTTATGGCAGAAAGCAATGAGCATTTGGCTTTGAAAAAATAATTTTAATCAATTTTTTCATCAGTATGGTCCATCACATTATTCAGAAATAGCTTCTTTCAGTAAATGGGTTGTGAATCAATAGTAGATATAAATAAAGCAGTACAAAGGGCACATCATTCAACAAGCTGCCAATCGTTGGAGCAGAAGACGACAGAAATCAGTATTCCAAGATGGATACACAAATAACTCAGAAACAGGAAGATACATACACAAAGATGCCACCTTTTTACAGAAACTCCAGAGTTCTGTCTTGTGTCAAGAACCACTGAATTATACATACGTTTGTATGTTTTACAGGAGAGATCAGTACAAGATGGAGTTTGAGCTGAAGTCTGTTTTTCACTAACCACTTTCAAGCTCATCCCGCTTGCAGGGTTCTTGAAATACAGAGACTAAATTGCCAGGCTGCCAAAGATCTTTCTCGAGCCAGGGAAGAAAAACCCAAACAAAACCCAAAACCTTGCAGACTTTGTATTATATCTCAAAGGATCAATTCTTGAGATATACTGACTACCCACAATTCCTGTAAGGTGAAAAGTGGTGTTACTCAGCACTTTTTAAGATTTAGCCTCCAACAGAAAGAGGAATAAAAAGAGTTTTTTCAAGCACAGGGATCATACTGATTTGTATTAGTTATTCACATCAGGACAATCTTATTTAGATGTTGCTAGTAAGAGCTTAGAACATGATTCATATTGTGTCTATCACAACTGTTAATTGTTAATTAATATGTCATCTGGGACCTAGCTAATATTTTCAGGCCATTTGTGTGAACAGTTGTTTTCAACTGTGAGAGTGCTAGTTGCCAGGAATTCAGTATCCTTAGGTATTTCATAATTATTAAACATACATTCTGTTAATCTGAAAAATCTTACTTCTCTCATCAAAACTATGAGCTCTGCATCTGTTAAGAAGTGCGATTCTCAAGGCACAGTTTCAGCCTGCAGATTACACATCCAGTCATGGTTTAAAAAAACCCAAACAACAAAGATAAGGACAGAATATTTTTAACTACTGACCTGCAGTTAAGATTGCACAAGCTGTCATGCTCGCTAACCATGAGGTTTTACATATTTTCCAAAGTATTTATTATTGAAATGGGAATTCTGCATAACTACTGCAAAGCACAGAATTGTCTAATTTCACTTTGAACCCTTCTACATTACTGACCTCACAAAACATTGTGCTGTAGTAAAAGAGAAACTTGACTCACAGGATAAGTGCACTTCAATTAGCTTTGAATTTGCCACATTTTAACGTAGCTGTTCCGTTCTTACTGCCTCACAAGACAGAATTTCCCATTATATCTTCTTAACACCATCTGTTAGTGATGGTTATGACAGTACTGCATAGTGGGTCAGCCGGGAATGGCGCCCCAAATGTGCAAACACTGCATATAAAAGAAATATAAGCTACTCTCTGCCTGGCAGATTCAACAGACAAAAAGCTGGAAGGAAGCAATAGGAGCAGAGGGAACAACAAGGCGGCAGCATACATCATGCCATTTTTATTTTTGTTTCCATGTGAGTATTTCAGGCCTTTTCCTGAGGCTCTGTTATGAAAGAATTGAGTAGACAAGATGACCAAGGTAACGAAGACACAGACCAAACTATAGCAAGCAGCCTATGAAAACACATCAGAGGAGATTTCAGAGTGCAGGCTTCAAGAAAGCAATTCAGTGGTACTGCCTTGACTTCAGTTTCTAGAGACACCTCACTTTTTCTTCTTTGTATAGCCCACGTTCAGTGCTTAAATGTCCCACCCCTAAACACTCTGGATGAGGGGAATGGACTTTCTTATTTAATACCTACTCTCTAATAGGCTAAAAATCCAGCGAATTTGTGCTTTCAATATAGTTGCTAGCTAGGAAGTGTTGCTATTTCACAGATAGGAAACAGAAAGGCAAAAATTGTCTGATGAAGGAAATCTGGGAACAGGTAAGTACATCTACAGCATTCTTTTATTTTTTTAATCTATAAACTGCGCATCCTCAAGTGTACTTTACAATAGCTAATACACGTAAAACTTTTGTCATTATTCTGTAGTGAGAAATGTATGCATTACCCTATTTTTGTTAATAAAGCCTTCCAAACTATCCAGCTTTACTGGATCAATATTACCAATTATTTTGACCACACTTCAGATGAATATGGGCATAAAACAAATAACTCATCGTCACAAATCAGTCTTAAGCATCTATTTAATGAGACTGGCAACACCAGTACCAGATGAGTGTAAGCCTTTCTTACACTGTATCTCCCAAATCATTTAAGTACATTAATGCTTAAAGATTATAGATATTAAAAAAAAAAAAAAGAAGACAACATTTGCCAGCCAGTACTGTATCCAGGATATAATTTATTTCTTTCAAAATTCAATCAGATGAGTGTAAGGTCCATTTGTATCCAGTTTTAACACCTGCCTGTTTCCATATGTGCCGTGCTTGACGTGAACACCTGCCTCTGCACACCTGGTGCTGGCAGACAGTTCTTTTTCACACAAAGTCACAAACCGAGAATAAAGTTCCAGACCTTTTTCTTTTTCAATATTTGCATGGTACTGCATCTTCTTTCCCTTCAGTTTACCGCCTAGAGTAGCTTGTGGTATGATTAGCACATCGCCTGGTAAATCAAGAACAGAAACGTACTCGCCGCTTTCATTTTCACTTAATTTAACACTCAACAGCATATTGACTGCAAAAAAAAATAAAGTAAGAGTTAGTGTAAATGAACCAAATTAAAGAGCACCTAATAAAACATCATAAACAAGATATAACAAATATCGTAATGTGTGACAAATTACTAGAGTAACAGGAACTGCTTATTAATGAAATGAAACATAGTCGGTAAACACTATCAACCAGCTAAGATGTCTGAGTATTGTGAAGAATGTCAAGGATATTTATATTAATATAATATGACTAAAGACTTGTATTTTGGTTGTCTGAAATCCTGAAGTTGATTCTAGTTGGACACTCCCAGAGGAACGCAGGATCCAATTAGTGATCCTAATTTAACTACCCGATACTCAAATAGGCAACATTTGCTCAACACTACACACTGTAGGAGATAACACTATCTTCAGTGCACTTTGGAGAAGTTTCTGCCTGAGGGTCTTTTCATACTGCTTGCAGTAGTTCGCAGCAGGACCCAGCACTGATCTGGGCTGAAGCCACAGCTCTGCAGTTTGGTCTCAGGTGAAGTGAGTGTCCTTCAGCACTCCACTGTGAGACAAACGGGTAACAGCTTGTCTTTTGAGAGAAGAAATGGGCAGGAAGGTCAAAGATGCAATTTGGTCCATAAGCCAGAATATATAAACTTGCAAACAAAATTGATGCATTTACTAACATTATATTTTCCAATGTATATACGTTTGTATAAGAAATCAAATCATTCCCCAAAAACTTCCTCCAACTCCGTAAAAGCTAGGAGGATACCAGTCATGCCTCCAAACCCATAAAAGTTTAATGTTGTTGGAACCAAGAAGAGCTGAGTTGTGATTCAGGAAGCAAAACCAGTCATTTAAACAGTTTCAAAATATATTTAGGAAAAAATATTTTATAAGACAGACACTTAAGGAGGATAGCTGTAGATGAACATCCTAATAGGAAACAACTTTTTCTGGCCTGTTTCAGCTACCAGGCAGCTGAAAAGGTCATTATTCTCAAGTAAAGTAACAACACTCTCATGAAACCCTCACAAGCACAAAAGCAATTTTCATATCACAGTTTTAAATACACCCAAAGATTTCACCTTAGTTTAGCATCACAGAAAGACTATGCCCTCTAAGACCAAGACCCCAGCAGCTGCTCTCAGCATTTTTAATGGCATCTGTGCTGTTGCACAGGCTGTCTGCACTGCCAGGTCTTTCTGCTGGTCCCAGTCAGTAACCCAAAATAGACTATTGCTTGACCTTTTGAAAAACCACTAATATCATACAGTCACAGAAAAGGGGCACTTTTATCTGGAATACATAGCATCATGGAATTTCCCAGGTGATGCAGTGCTACTGATGGAGGAAAGGAGGGAGAGGAATTAAATAAAAGTAAAGAAGAAAACAAAACCAACCAACTAACCAAAACTTCAAGCTGAAACAGTGGGTGAAGACAGAAATCGCTACCATTTGATCTTATCCACAGCATCTTCTCTGCTTTGATGCAAATGTTAAAGTGCATGCGGAGAAGAGGGAAAGAACTGCAGATATTGCTGTTATCACTTCTATATAACCAGAAAACTGCACTTAAAATTCTAACTGTATACAATATCATTGGAAGGAGATGGGAAGGACACTGTTTAGTTATCCATCCAACTCCCTCTACTGGCTATAATTTTAAATATCCTGCACCTACAGTGAGATCAGTGTTAAAATACTTCTCAAATCAAGCCATGAATTATTTAAAAACAGTTTTCTCTAAACTGGGATCTGTCCTGGACTGAACCTGCTACCTGATACATGTAATATGTCAAACAGCAGGTGCCACACTTTCTTTGCTAGAATGTTATCATCATGGGAATTGACTTTCTAAATGACAGGTTGATCATGAGCAGATGGACAGAGTGAGAAGTACGGACAACTGTCAAAAGAAACAAGACCAAGCAAGCCATTCTTTCAGCCAGGTGATTGATTTGGAATGATGCTATCTGATGGCTTTTTGACTTCTTGTCCAAATGGTTGCTGCCTTCTCTGCCTCTACTGCTCTTCTTTTTCAACAACGTAAGAATTGATAAGGATTATATCATACCAATTTTTGGAACAAGATTCTCATCAGCACCTTTGAAGAAGCATATGTAGATAACAAGCCCCCTCTGGATCTACGAAAGATTACAGAAAACTATGTCAATGTTTCTCATTGTCCAACATGCACACTTATCATTGAAACTAGTATCAAAAATAGCAAAACTGCACAAGAAAAGCTTCTGAGAGCAGTTTTAGTTATCTAGTATAACTTCAGACATCAAGTTTATGCACCACACTGTGGAAGCTTATGAGATATATGCTGATTATCTGCACAATGCTTCTACATACAATTAAGCCAATTTATTAGCTCCATGTAAAGCCAAATTTAGTTGGAATATACAATGGACAGTATTAACATAGACAAGGTAACAAGATGAATTACAGTACTTAAATCCAGCAAAGGAAATAATTTAAGCTTTTTCCTATCAAATATAAAATAATTCCCAGTGTGAATTACAAGTTTATTTCCTATCATGAAACATGACAAACACCACAGGACTTGCCAGTGAACTGAACTATATTTCGATGTCAGAAGTAATCTAGTACAGGATAATTCTGAACAAGACATTGAGTCTGTTAATTAAAGATTGAGACATGATGACCAACTTAAATCTGATGACCAACAACTGAAGTTGTTCAGAATATTATTTAACGGTGGGTGAAATATTTTTGGTGAAATTGGACCTTTCCCCTGATTTGTATAAAGTACATGCTACTTCTGTAGCAGTCGGAGGGACTACTTGTAAGAAATATTGATTTGAGGGAAGAATTAGGTCTGTACTGAGGAGAAAGCACAAGGAAATTCTTGTGTAGCTTTCCCACTTTCTTGGTTAGTTCACAAGGACTACGTGCAACAACCTCTGCTTTATTAAGACAAACTGACAGGCTTTGCAGCCAACAGCAATTATGTCTCATGCACAGGTATACCTGAATGGTTTAACTTCTTCAGGACAAAAAAAGAAAGGCATACAATATCCACAGGCATATAGCATCTAAAGAAATGCTCAGCACTGCTTTGCCAAGAATGAGTATCTTTATGTTTTTGTTAGAAGAAAGATAAATGTCAGCTTATGAAATGCCACCTAAGAGATGCTAAGTAGGTTGGGGCAGGAAGGAGTCACTAATATAGCCATTATCAAAGCAAAAGGATAAGAAATGTGGACAGTTTCTAAAGAATACCTTTATTATTTTTCTTCTCTTTTCTTTATTTTTCCTTTCCCCTTTTCTTTAAAAGATAAAGGTTTTAGGTGAAAAAAGCTCAGCTATACACATGAGATTTTACCCCTTTGTTATTGCAGAGATTAAACAAAATGCTCAAGGCAATGACTGAGAAGAGCTATGTCCTCTCAACTATTTTTCTGGTAACTAACTTCTGGAAAAAAGAGACTGCTCTTTGTAGCCAAAACGTCACATGCTGAGAACTTCCAAAAGCTTTAAATGGCTCCCTTCAAAACTCATTTTGACCTCTGCACAATATTATACATGTTCCCAAATGACTGCCATATTTCATAAACATTGTAAGAAATTTGATGGCCTGAACCTCAAATGACATTTCAAACCATCTGTTCGAATAAAGGAGAGAAATGCAGGCTGCCAAATGTGAAATATCCTACATGCTTAGCTAAATATTCATTCAACAAACAGACAAGCATCAGGGGATTAATAGAGAATAACAAGGTACGTATACCTACTAATAAAAATATTGGTGATAAAATAGGCCAAGCACATTTACACTGCATATACCTGACACTGAATTAGAAGTAAGTGACTCCATTTAATAGCATACATCACAGAGAATCATTCTACTTGAGAATTGTGACTGGTTTTTGCAGTGTCACAGACAGAAGTAACAATATTCTGCAAGCAGTTCATGAAAAAAGACAAAAAGGTAAAGAAAGTGACACCTGCAAGTCCTAAGACCAGACAGCTAAAGAGTAAGTAAAAACAGTCATAATTTTTCCAGCCTCCATCATAATTTGATGCCTGGTTTTGGATATACTTTTTATCACAAGATGAGACATAATATTAAGGGGAATCAAGGGACAGGAGGTCAGATGGAAAAAAAAATAATTCAGAGACAAAGATGCTAGAGAATGTTTCTATTTGTATTGCATGCTTACGATTTTCTACAACACTTTTCAACCATGTTATAGTTGAAAATTATTCAGCTATTTGTATGTTGAAAGTTATAGCTTCAACTATAGCTGAAAACTGTGTGAACACACATGCAAACATGTTTCTACCTCTTATTATGTCTTACTTTTTTGTTCTTTAGTTTTTTTAATTGAATAGGAGATGTAAAATTGAAAACAATTTCAAGAGCTAACCTTGTAATAATAATGCATGTCAATCCTCTGATATTGTATCAGTGTTTCAGATGCCCTAACACTAGTGCTTGTTGCCAGTGTAAGGAATGGGAATGTATAAACCTTTTGAACCAAAGCAAAAACATTGTCTTTGCTGGAGGTCCTCTGTAACCTGTCAAAAGTCTAGCTGACTGCTCTTCACACCTATATTTAACCCAGGAAAAATTAAGCAAAATAGCACAAATAAGAAAGTCATAAATCCAACATGCTGATGTGCAAAGAGCTGCTGCAAGGAACTTACGTAGTGACGGGCAGGTGCTTGGCCAGGAAAACTGTGCTTTGTGTGGATTTACTGTAACCAGTAAAATGCCTACATAAATAAACCAGCAAAGCAAGTTACTTTGCAACACTAGCATTTATTATACAACTGTCCTAAGTAATCATCAGACCAGACAACCTGCATCATGAAGGGATGAAGTACCCAGTCCCTGAAGCCACACAGCCAGCCTTAGCAATGCTGCCACCAAACACTGCTTTTTAGCTTTTACAGGAAAAACAAACAGCTAACTCTTCCCTCACTCTCCTTACTAAATATATCCATCTGAATTTTGCATGATTTCATTAGCAAACCCCAAATATATTCTGCAAAACTACTCTTTTTTTCCTCCCACCCCAGGAAAATGTAATGTAACTGATACTGGAAACTGTGACTCTGTAATCCTTAGGAAGCCAGTTTGTGAAACTAAATATAAAGTATTCTTTGACATTTCCATTTCATGTTCAGGTTTGCTACCCTGTGAGAAGATTTCTTCTTATTTCATACATCCAGCTGCAGCAAAGAGAGATTACATCATTTTCCGCAGGTCACGAAACAAGTCTGTGCCTGGTACCTTGCACTTCTTTTTGCTGTCTTAACCAGAAAACAAATCAAGGGAAGGAAGATAAGGGAAAAACAGTTTCCACTGCGTAAAGTGTCGGCACTTACACTTTTTAGCTGAATATTCATTTTACATTTCTTTTCTCCCATAGCTGTGAAATACACCAAATCTCACCTTTTTTCTCTCCTGCCTTTAAAAGGAGAATTCCCCTTATGGTCTTATGGATCCACCTGCCTCTTCTGAACAAGGACAGAAATGTTTTAAGAACAATGTGAAAGTCAAACAGTGGAAACACCTAGACCAACCTTCTTTTTTTACATCTCTTCAGATTTGTTGAATGAACTCATAAGCTCCTCAAACTCACTAGAATTTTTACTTCTTAAATGTGACTATATTTAGCCCCTTCTAGTTGTAGCAGACTTTAAAAAAGATAAAAAAAAAAAAAACACCAAAAAAAAGCCAAGGGGTAAACATTTGACACCTTCATAGATGAGTTATTCTAGTGCAGGTAACCCATAAATAATAGTGACAACTACAGCACGACAGTGCATCCCAAAGGGCAGCCTTCATGCTCTGGTAAACAGCCCTGGTCTGTATGCACAGCGCATAGCAGGGAGTCTGCAGACCCACCTACCTCTCCGAACAGAAGACTATGGGAGGAAAAGAGGGAAATTATGATGTTTCCCTCTAGCTGTGTGGAGATCTGTCCTAAATTTAACTTTTGGTTAGTGGTCTAGAAAAAAAAAATAAATTACAACTACTGCTGCCACAGCCCTATTGCTGTACCTGGCCTTTCTTCTCCACATGTACACTACCACACAAAGTACACGGCTGAGCCCATCAGCCAAGTTTGCAGTGCGTTTGTGAAATGTGTTTATGAAAGGGCAGATAATGGCAACGAAGGAACAAGGTTAGAGGGGAAGGAGGTGTTTTGTGCTGGGGCAGCTGTGCTCTTCTGGAGGATGCAAACTGGAGCATAGGGGAAGAATGAGGAATAGCAATGAGAAACCTCTGAGCACTGACCCCAGCCTCATGTGCTGCTTGTTGCTTCACTGAAGGGATCGACTGTAAACTCTGATGGTAACAAGGGGTTTAAGAGAGGGGTCTGCAGTGGAAACTAGGAAGGGAATAGGAGGGGTGTCTGAAGTGAAGCTTAGCCTGGAAAAGGAGGAGGGCTTTTTCTTCAAATGCCTAAATATTTGTGAGTTGTTGGTTTGGGTTTTTTTTTCAATATTCCCCAAGTCAAGTCTGTTTTGCCAGTGCCAGTAACGGGTAACTGATTTCCCTAAATTATACTCTGAGTCGATCGTCTTCTTCTTTTCGCTCCTCTCCCGCCCTTCCGGCTGGGGCAAGGCGCTCAGCTGCTGGCAGTGGCCAGCTGGCCACCGAGGCTGTTTCCAGCACAACCGGCTCGCTGAGAGCGAAGAGACAGTTTTGAAGGCAGGCACAGACAGCAGACCAGCCCCGACCGGGATCTCCTGAAACTCCACAAGCTTGTCCACCGCTGTCACCGACTCGATCGCGCTAAGGGGAGGATGGAACCTCGCTCCCGCAGTCGCCATCGAGTACCGTCCCCACAGCCTGCGCACTGCGGCCTCGGCCAGAGCCTCCTGCCTCCATCCATGCGCTCGTCGTGCAGCCGACGGAGCGCCTTCCTGCCACCCGCCTTGGCCCAGCGCAGCCACGAGCCGCCGCCGTTCCCCCCCCTCCTCCAAGGGTAAAGGGACGGCGCGGACGTTACCTCCACCCATTCGGCCTCGGCGCCGTGTTCGGGCGGCTTCACCTGCAGCCGGGCGGACGTGCACTGTTGGAGCAAGGCCCGCGCCAGCGCTGGCTGCGGCACGGCCGCCATAACGATCCCAGCTCGGCCTGTGGAAGGCGGGGGCAGGCCTGCGCGGTGCTCGACCTCGTAGCTGCCGGCGGGATCCGCGTAACGCTTTTCCAGCACCGCAGGCCGTGCCGCGCTGAGCCGTACGGTGGGGCTGGGAGCCACGTCCCCGGGAGCCTACCGTCGGGGGGGGTGTGTGTGGGGGCACCGATGGGCTCTGCAGGAGGCAGCGACTTCACGCTGCAGATATTTAAAAGCAGTTTATGTGACACGCAAGCGGTGAAAAAAGGCCTTGCTGGAAATGTTAGAGAAAACCAGCAAATACCTTTTGCAGAAGGTAAAACAGGGCTTGTGGTCTGTCGGTGGCTTCTAAGGAGGGGCAGGCAGCAAGGATACAAGCTTTGGAATAGAATAAGCAAAGTATCTCTACAGCTCAATTTACCTGTGTCTTACAGCTACCGGGAAGGGGGTGTGTGTGTGTGTGGGGGGTGTCTCGACGAGAAATGGAAAATCTGCTTGTTTTGTGGTGGGGAAACGTTATGTGCTTCGGGTAAGAGTCATGTGTAGTTTCTGCATGAAAAAAATAAAGCTATTAATCTGAATGTTGTCACTTGCTTCTTTATAAACAAGTAACGTTTGTGTTTCAGGTGACCGAGATGAACCCATCAAGTTGGAGAGTTTCTCTTCAGTAATGCTGCTTTGGAGTAGAGGGAGCAGAAAATAATGTACTGAAAAGGGAGCTGGAGAGGGAGGGATCAAAATAATGAAAAAAAGAGTAGTTTTGAAGTGAAATCCCAATGCTAACGGGAAAAGTTAAAGTATTGCAAGTACTTCTTCTGTTACCTGTCAGGTTTTTGGCTACATACCCTGATAGTCATTGGACAGTTCCAAAATTAGACGAGTGCCTTCCTCCCAGCCATGAAATCTGACAGATGCAATTTTTTAATAACACGGGCTTCAGAAAGTCAGGATACAGGGATGCAGAATTCAGTGCCTCTCTCTGAATTAATTTTAAGACTGAAGATTTTATTTTCACAACTGTGTTCAATTAAAAAAAAAAAAAAAAAGTTAATACTTCTCACTGTGGGTGAGAAGCCAAATTTTGTTACCTGGCCTCCATCACACAGTAAGATTACTGAAGATGATTACTGCACAGGAAGAGGAAATACGTAGTCGTGAATAGCTAGTGTTACACCTCGGCATGTATTTGGCTTCTCTCTGTTATTTAAAAATAACATTCTCTCTTGCATGAGTGTTCAGTGATGTTGCTCTTCCCAAAGCAAACCTTTATAGAAGACGAGGAGATCACACTAAGTGGTTAGTACATAAACTAGCTAATTTTTGTTAGCTGCAGGGTATTGTTAAGTATGAGCTGGTTTTATTTAAACTCAGCTAATTTTATTTAAAATACCTTCTGTTCACTTACTCTAAAGCTGTATCCCCAGACTCATTAGGAAGAGTGTAATGTTGTAGCAATCCATTTAAAATGAGTTTTTTCTCCATATGTATTTGTGATATAAGTTGATTGTTAAAGCAAATGGATTATACTACAATCTGAGTAAATTTTGTAACCAGATTATAGAGGGATAGTAATACACACGGATGTTGATCGTTCTTTGCTGCAGTACCATTATTTACACCAGGATTTGATGAAGAACATTTATTTATGCACAAGTTTCAACACAGATGTGTGTGAAACAGCGTATAGAAAAATGAGTATGACGTTTATTTTTGGATTCTTGGTGGAATTATATTTTCTTTGGGAAGACAAATGAATTTTCTTGTATGCATCTTGAATTTCTTGAATCTTTTTGGTTCATAGTTAGGTTAAGAGCCTGTCTTTGTATTCCAAAGTATGACAGTAAATTTGTTGGTTACATTTTAGACAAAAATTTAGATTTCACTGGTTTTTCACAAACCTCCTGACACCTAAAGAATATATCAATGCATAAATTATATTGATATTTTTATCAGTTATTTATGCAAATAGTTTTTTCTACATTTCGGATTTGACAGCTGTCCCAGAATATTTCTTTTATCCTCTCTACTTGTTGTCATTGGGCAGAGAGGAGGTATTTTGAGAATGATATTCAGAAGACATTTCACGTTACTTTCACATCAGTTCTCTTTCGGAAGGGCAGATGGCAGTGTGAACCACTTCTCACAGATTTCAGTGGACATGTGTTTTTTCCTTCCCCTTTGTGTGACTGGTCATGCATATTTCATCTACATTTAATGGAACGAATCTTTTTGTGAAGGGGGGGCTGGGTGCTGGGAGCTTTGCCTCTGTGTACTTGGGTTTCTCCTGTTTTATCAGATGAGGAAATGCTAGAGGTCTTTCAGTACCAAAACGATCTCAAGTGGTCTTGAATTTTTCCCTAGGGATGATTTTTAATTTTTTTTTTTTTTTTGTTAGTATTAAGTTGCAGTTGCATACTTTTTGGCAGGGGCAGTAGCTGACTGGAACTTCGAATGGACAAGATGCATTTTCGATGCAATTCCTTTGTGGTGTCTGAAACCATGATCAAAGGTCTTTGAAGCAGCTATCACATCAACAGTGTCATCTGTTTTAAAGAGAAACCATACAAAGCTGCAGTGGCACTTGGATAGCAAAGATAGATTCAAAATAGGTTGCTGGTAAGGTTATATCTTGGTAGAACAACCACTTGTGGGACAGACATACCAAAAGTACATTTTTTAATTTGCCCATGCTGAACAGATCAGTCCCTCGAAGAAAGACTGTAGATACGTGGTATCTTTTTTTTTCAAGATGTTAAAACTGCCACAAGACAGCTCAGAATGACAGTGTGTTTTGTTTATGAAGTGATGTTTACCATCTTACATCCTGAACTGAGTGAAGTCCTTTGCTTTCTGTTGGATAACTTTTTCTTCTCTTTTGCTCCCAGATTACATATTTTGCTTGTTTCTTAGCTATGTAGCCTAACATGCTATCTGGCTCTTCATTTTTGGTGATTTTTATTTTTTTGTAGCCTGTTTCTCCATCTAGTTCAAGACCCAATTAAGCTTTCTTCTTTCTACAGCCTCAGAATTGCTAGCTGAAATGCTGATTAGCTGGAAGAGAGAAAATACTGCTGAACAGTGATGTGGATGTAGAGAGGGTTTAGGTGGTCGTCTTAGAATCATTTTATTGTCTAAGTAGCAGACTTTTAGACACATTACGATGACTGTATTTAGTACTGACTTCCTTCTTATTCAAGGTGCTGTCTAGACATTAAGGTCAGGAGCATGTCTGCCTCCCAGCCATCATCCTCCTTTCTCCAGAGGTATTTGAAAATAAGGAAGACAGAGAGAGAGGGTATGAAGAATTTCCCTAGTGCAAGTCAAGCAGCAGAAATAAGATGGAATAGCAGTCTTGTCAATCAAAATCCACAAGTATTGCACAATGCCTGTGTAAGGCTACCAGAAATTGCTTTCAGAGAAGACATGGGGTGAGGACTGTCAGCAATCTAGCCCTCCAGAGACTCCCAGATCTGTTTAGCCTTCAAAAGAAACATTGGGGGCAGATGACTGAGAGGAAGAGATGGCATTGTGATTTTTATCTTTCTGGTTTGCCCTATATCCCTGAGGAAGGTTGTGACCTCTTCAGCCCTGGTTTTGTAGCTTCAGTTGGCACACCTCTTTAGCTCTTCCAGTAGAGCCAACTTGCTGTCCCCAGGAATGTCTCAATTGTTTCCAGTGAAGGCTGGTATTGCTGTTGTGGAATAGTAATCCTGTGATTTAAGCAGCTGATTTTATGCATGTTTAAAGTATGCAGCGAAAATTAAATACATTAGTAAAAATAGTGTTTTGTTTAGTCCTTCATACTGTTACAAAAACAGCTATTGAAATGTTAGAGTAATCAAAAGTTAATTAAATTTCTGAATAGAGTAACAGTGTGAAAGCTATGTTGGGTACCATTACAGCTTTTCTAAGTGAGAAGCAGAAATTTGACTGTTGAGGGGGGAGGAAGGTAGCCAGATAAAGACACACAACCTGTTTGCTTACCATATTGTCTGAAGGAACTAAGCACACTATTAATGATGGTTTCTTTCTCTACAGGTGTTGGGCATGTTCATTTGCCTGTGATGTTTAACTACTATAATTTTCCCCTGCTTGGGTGTCTCTCATACCAAACCTTTGTCTGCATGATTGAAAGACATTAATATTAAAAGGACTTCTGGATCCTGCTCCAAAGAAATCAACAAAGCAGTGGGAATAGCCTACCTACTGTATGTACCTTAGGGTATAATTGTAACACCAGGCACTGATTAGAAGCAATACAGTGTTTTTTTACAGAACCGAGCTACTCTAGTAAGCTTTGGTCCTGAACCTTTCTGAACCTTATGGTCACAGGGCCTGGCGTAAGCAGCGAGGAGCTGAGTCTGCAGCTGAACAGGCTGTTTGCCAGCCCTGAGCAAGCTTGGTATGCTCAGCCAGCCAGCTTTGGTCAGTGAATCTCAGCTTCAGGTTCTTGTTCTCCATATGGAACTGCTGACCATACATCTGCGCAGAGCCTGGCATTGGTCTGGCTGTATGGTAGGTGGCAGTTCTGCTTTGCTTCAAGCCACTAAGCTAACTCACACCTGGCTGTTCTAAATGGGTGGTGCAAACTGGGTTCCTCCTAATCGAGGAGGTATTTATACTGAACTCTTGCAGAGGCCCTGCAGAATACAGATCCTACATTCTTTGTGCCCTATCCTCACAGCTGGTTTGGTGAAGGGCCAAAGTGACTCCACCAAGTGTTTGTGCTGTGCTTCACAGCTCCTGGATCGTTGTGCCTGTTATGCTGTATACTGCCCTCTGCTTTTGCCGTGTAAAGCAATTCAGATCTGTTCTCCTCCCCAGGTATTGATGCATCACTGCTCTCTGCACTTCATAAACACTTTTGCAATAGTAATTAATGCTACAGAGGTGGGGTTTTGTTAGGTTGTTTTGTTTGTTTGTTTCATTTTCAGTGAGAAATTTTGATGACAATGTGAGGACATTACTGTAGGCAAAAATGTATCAATATCTTCTAGGAGCTGGAACTTGATTTTCTATGTTTTCAATAGATTTCATATGTAAAATTATCAGGTATAAAACCTCATTTTATTATTAAAAATGTACATGGATTGGGATGTGGCTTTTTCTGCTCCTTTCACAATAGAATGAAAGGTCATTTATTATTCTCTGTGTACCTGGAGGACTCCTTGCCTGCAGTTACAGTTGAGTATGTAGGCATAATCAGGCTGCATGTAATTTCTTTGCCTTCATGTGGATGACTTTCAAAATACAACTTGCTACAGCTTCAGGCCAAAAGCTTTCTCCTTGACCCAGAGCTCCTATCATTTTTTTCCCCTCAGGCATACTTATCCTTAGCTAGTCAGGAAAGTGTGCACACAAATGATAGGTCATTAGAAAATTCTGTGAATGGCAAACCTCTGAAGTCATCCCAAGTGCTATTTGCCGTGCATCATGATGAAACTGGGTAAGTTTGAGGAGGCACTAATTATATGCTTGGTCTGTCATTTATCAGTTGTTGGAGCTGTTGTTCTTAGAAAATGGCAGCCTCTTTCGTGGCACAGTTCAAGATTGCCAGAGCTCAATGAGCCAAGCAGGGTTGACAGGTTTTGGCATTTTATTCCCTTCAACGTAAGAACATCCCATTACAACACAAATGGGTATCTTGCTTTGCTGTAGCACTGCATCATATACAGATACAGTAATGTTGATCTGTGGGCTTTCCTTAAAATTGTATTTTGGGAACTAATTCCCCTTAGAACAAATAGCAACTGTAGGACTTGCATTTACTATCACCCTTGATGGTTTGTTTCATTTAATACAATAGTGAGTATATAATCCTTTCGTGATTTTAACCAACATAAATAGAAGGTGATCTTGTTTCCCCTCAGGTCTTGTGAGAAAAAAGCAGATGTTTAATGCAGTGAGCTAAATAATAGAAGATTGTAAATTCTGATGAATATTCATGGATTCAAATAAGATAATGGACCATGTGTCAAGAAATAATGTGGCTTCCTGCTATGATTTCCAGTGTGGCATAACATGTTTCACAGAGCTTCCAGTTTCAAGAATTGCTTTTTAATACCGAGTTTTCACACTTTATTAAAACGCAGATTTTTTTTCATGCATGCTTCTGAACTCATTTGGGATGAAATCATTACTTTATTACAGAAGCACTGCAATGATAAAAGGAGATTTTTCACATAATCTCTCAGTGTTTCTTTGTTGGTTTTTTTTTTTTTTAAACTGCCAAAGGGTCAGAATTTCTTTCTTTTACAATAGATGCTAAATAGCTGCTACAGAGTGGAAGTAAAATATTTTATCTTTAATATTTGATGTTCTAACAGAATAGGAAAACGGTGTTTGGTGTAACTTCTTCTTAAAGAGCTTTTTATTTCACAGATAATTCTTGGAACTGTTAGAGGCTTACATTTTTATGAATAACTGGGTAAAACAATTACTTTGTAATGTGGAATATTTTAATATCAATTACACGTATTTGATCTTTCCCTGGATACTCTGTTGTCCATAGGACAAAAAACCAATTGCATCTTCATAGTGACAATCTGAGTGAGGGCCACATCCAAATGAAAGAACCCTGTCATTTTGGTGCCCACAAATATGAGGTGTTTTAGCTCCTGATACAGAAAACACAAATCTAACTAATGCACTCTGCAGCTTAGAGAATTACTCAGTTTACCTTCATGTGCATTTTCTACATCTGTAGATTCTACTCTACATCTGTACTAGGAAGTTAATTAATTGCAGGAAATATTCTTTGGACACTGTGACTCATCTTTACTTTTGACAGTTCTTGGTGTGTTTTTGGCTAGGGCTCATTCACTAACAAAAAAATTCCAGTCCTGGTTCAGCAGTTAATATGGGCCAGAGGGCACTGTCAAGAAGTGGGTTGCACAACACAACCCTGCTTTGCAAATCTCCTTTCTCTAATGACTTCCATGAATCCTAAGTGTGAGCTAATAAGCTAAGGGCTCAATTCAACAATCAGTTACTGTCAAAACAATTTTCTGTTTTCTCTGAATAGTCCCCATTATTTCCTCTAATAGTTACATTTCCTCATGTCAAAATTTGATTAAATCAGTATTTTAAAAGGTACAGTGCAATCCTTTAGTGGCAGTAATTAGGTGAATGAAAATTGCATTTATTTCTGTGATAGAGTTGGGTTTTAGACATTAGTTCCAAAATCCATAATGCAAAAGCTTTCATGGAATACACCCAAGTGTATTGGTGCCCTTCTGAAATACCTTGCCCTGCTGGTGTACTGGTATTTATGAGATAAGTATTAAATGGCCATGAAGCAAAACTGAACTTGTTTGGAATAAACCACATTTTTAAAATTATTATTAACATCAGAAACACTAAAAGTTATTGTAATGTCTCCATCAGCCTCATTGGCCAAATAAGATTCATTTGCTATACAGAAATTATTTAGGCTTAAGGTTCTGATGTTAACAAAAATGCTTCCTCTAAAGCATAAAGAGAAAAAATGAATGAAAAGCACAATTAAAATTATTTGATAAACTGAAATTGTGACTAAATGCCTTTATGACTAAGACCAGTGCTGTCAAATGGTTTACTGAAGCTTTTAGGCCAGTGAACATAATTTTTTATCCTGTATTTGTACAATCTCTAATATAATAGGAGTCTTTCTGCCCCAGGAATCTTATCATTGCGATTTAACTCCATTGCTGAAAAAAAAAAAAAAAAAAAAAAAAAAGAAAGAAAATGGAAAGGAGAAAGAAAGAAAGACAGACTAGAAACAGAGTTTCAAGTTGACAAGCAGGTATTCTTTATTGCGCCGCCGGGAGACACGGGGGATAGCTCCTCCTAACATGTACCCGTATTGCTATACATGACGTTCTTATATAGTCACTGGGCACACATACATATTCCTGAGGCTACACATGAATTACATACTTTTCCAGAAAGTTTCTCACATGCATACAAAAATGTGATGGTGGTCTTTAAGGGTCGTTTACTTCTCCCAACAATCTTCATAACTTCTGGCAATCTTTGAAGCACCAACTTAATTAACATTACAGACATAGCAATCATCCTGTCCTTCTACTTATCAGTTAGTTTAACTGTGCCCACCCTGGATATCTGCTAGTCCCAGATACTCCCCATCCCCAGGTCCTGTTTTTCTATTCTACTTTTCTTACACTTTTTGTACTAAGGTCCTAAGGACCTAAAACTATGTCAACTGCCTTCAAGCGCCGCAGTTATTTTCCATTACAAAGCCATCAAACTTAACCTTACTTAGAACTGATTACATTTTGTGCCTCCTTGTCTCAGGCCAAATTTACTTTGCAACAAGTGGTCATAAGTGCCTCAGTATCAGTGATGTTGGCCTTGGTATCTAAACCTAGCAGGAAAAAGACATAGTTTGTCAGCCCCACAGCAGAATGATATTCTGGCAAGAGCCATGAGAGCAACTCTGGCTTGGTCTCCTGCCAAAGGGAGAAGGTGGCAGCCATCCTGAGGCACACTAATGAGCCCAAGGCTCAGAAATGAGGGCAGAGCAGCAAGGCTCTAGGTTCTAGCAGCTGCTAGGTAAGAGCACAAGAAGTCACAGAGGATTGCCATTTTTTTCAAACTAGGCTTAGCTTTAAAAAAGCTTGGGAACAACGGCTCCATTTTAAGTAGCATGGAAAAATGGAAACGTGATGATCCCAGATGCCCTCCTTGCTTACAGCAGTCTGAGGCTCAGATAGAAGCAGAGTTGTCTAATTTTTAAGAGGCAATCATAGTGAGTTCTCCTGGCTTTCCCCAGAAGTGCCGCAACTTCCGTAACTCTTTAGGGCATTGTATCTTATTTTACTATATAACAATATATAGAAGATTATATCATAACTTAATGATAGAATCATCTATATTTCTTACTTACAGCTTACTCAGACCAATACTTTCAAACGTGAAAATTAATTTAAATAGGAAGCCAAAAGCAATTACGAGAAGTGTATAATTCATGAAACTGTCTTTATAATTAAAGAGATGATGGAGTACATCTCAAATTCTAATTTATGTATTCTACTGTTAACAATCAAGGTATTTTGAAAATGCCTTGCTTTATTGCTGAACAAATTTAAATTTCTTTCTAATGGCCAAATTCTACTTTTCATATTTGCATTCAATACAACCTACTGCCATATTAGCTCTCCTATTACTAACGAACCAGGCTGAAAGGAATTATTTTAGAACTAAAAACACTGAGAATTGTTCTTTCTTAGTAAGTTTTGGAAAGCTCCTTCAGCGTACTTTTCATAAAATCAATTTTATTTTGTGCTGGATCAGCTTTACAAAAAAACAATCCCACAAAAACATTCATGAGGTTTGTTCCAGTCATTGTTAGAACTATTCTCAGAACCAAAGAGTATACAATGGAACTTTTTTTGCCATTTTCTTTTCTTTGCATAGACTTTGAAGTACGGATATCTTAACTGTATGCCTACCAGTGATCCTGCTGTACTGATTTTATTTCTATGAAATCAACAGTATTTTGCACTTTAACACTGCCTTCAACTGTGCAAGGTAGGAAAACCACATTACACAATTTTCTTGCACTACAGGAGGTAACATGATTTCCTGAGGCAATGAAAACAAGGCCCTTGAGGCAGATCTAGATCATAGTTTCAAAATGAAGTGTCTCATTGGTTTTCAGGATTCTTCTGCATTTTGGTTTGGCAGTAGGGTAGATTATTGGAAAACGATTTGACATCTTCAGGTATCTGTTAGCTATTCAAACTATGCTCACGTTGGTGCAACAAAAATGAGAGTTTGAATAAGAATCACTTAAAGGATAGCAGAATTATTTATTTTTAAAATTGCAATTTTTGTGTGGTAGCTGAGCATTGGAAAAAGCCTTTGAAAATGGTATTTTTTAGCAAAACGCTAATAACACAGGTTAAAAAAATAACATTTGAAATAGTAAAAATTCTGGTCACTGTGAAATAGAGGAAATGTTTATTGTAATAACGCTTTAAACCAATGTAAAATCCTCTGACCCATTACCTATTACAACAGATACCAACAAAAGACACTTATCTACACTGTATTTTACCTTTGAAAACTAATGGGCTGAAACTGCCAAGATCTGAATTACTTCTATAGTAACACTTACATGAATAAGGACTATTCATGGAATTGTCACGAGCAAATCATGTCAAACCGATCTAATTTCCTTCCACTCTGTGGTTACGAGCTTTGTAGGTGGAAGAGAAGCAGTAGATGATTTTTTGTATCTTTAAAGCTTGAAATAAATCTCACACAAGAACAGAAACATGGCTTTGATGAAACTTCCAAGGAGTGGGTGTAAAATGGCTGGAAAACCAAAACTATAACCAGAACAATTATCAGTGCTTCAGTATTAGTATTAAAAAAACCCAACAAAGAAAACCAAACAAGAAAACAAATCAGGTGGCATCTGTCCCAGCTACAGGTCTCTTTGTTCTTTTAATTAATGTCCCAAATGATGAAATTGTATGTATTTATTTGCAGAGAGCAAACACATAAAGGACCAAGTTCTTGGCCACCCATTGTGTGGATGAAGAAGAGAATTCAGAAGACACCGACCAGCTGAAGGAGTGCCACAGCGAAAACGGGAACGAGAGCCAGCGGGGACAAGTGCAACATTGTGAGGAATAACCCCTAACCACTTCGTAATACGTATGGTCACCCGGTATTTTCCCCTTGGGCCCAGTTTTCTTACAGACAGCGGCAGAGAGCTGCTTTCTTGTGCTGCGGCTGTTTTACAGTGCCACCGCTCAGCACTCTATTCGGGAAGGCGCTGGTCTCCATTGAGGCTCGCAACCGCAGCCGTTCTCTCACCACAAAACCCTCCACCTCCAGCACGGTCTCCTCGATCCCAGAGCCTGATGGGTCCGCTAACAGAAGCCCGGCCAGGCTTAAGGGGCGGGCCGACGCGCGGCGACACGGCGCCATCTCAGCGCGCCGGGGCGGGCCGGCGGCGGGTATGGGGGCTTCCGCTTGGCGCTGGGCACTGCGGGCTGCCAGCTTCCCTTTCAGCGGCGGGAGGACTCCAGCGACGCCGCGGCGTCACTCAGGCCGCGGACCCGCCGTTTGCACCGCTCAGTTTGCCGACTCCGTGGTGAGTGAAGCGTGAGCTCTGCGCCGTGCGCCGGGCTCGCCCTGGGGCGGAAGGGGAGCGGGATGGCCCTGCCTGCCGGTCGTGAAGGGTCGGGCTGTCCGTGGGTTTGAGGGGGATTCCCGGGGGCCCAGGAGGCAGGAGGACATTGCGGCCCAGATCCGCTCGAGGTGCCCTGTCGTGCTGTGCCGCGGCGCAGGCGGTTCAGCAGCTGCTCCGTGCTGTGGGGGTACGGCCGCTGCAGCGTTAGTGGCGCGGGGCGGTCTTCGGCTGAAATGGCGGGACGGAGCAGGGGAACGCGAGTCCGTCTGGTTTTTGCCTGGACCCGGGTCAGTTCTGTGGAGTCGCGCGCCACCTGTGGTGGTGGTAGAACTGGGCCTCCGGGTAGCGGGTGGGATGCTGCCAGTATCGGTGCAGACTCCTGTCGTGCGGAGTGCCCGCAGGGTGCAGAAGAGCTGTCGTGGACCTCTTCCGAAATAACGGCTCGGGGGGACTTGAAGCAGCGAACCGGCACTCGCACAGATGCCTCTGCCACGGCTTAGGAGGGACAGCTTTCTGGAGAGCTGCCTTGGCTCCGTCGGCGGCTCAGCACCCAGTGCTTCGCTGTCTTCGTTTTTAGATCTGAGAGTCGTGCTTGAAGCAACTGTAACGTAAAAGGACAGCTAGGTCTAGCCTGTTTTTTAAAGATTCCAACTTTTTAAGTGGTGCTTTGGTTTATTTTAACACAAGCCATTTTTGTTTGTTTGTTTATTTGTTTATTACTTGTGTTAAGATCATATTTAACTGTTTGTCTAAAGAAAATGCCCGCTGGGGTGATTTTTAAGCAGGCCCCATTCCGGCCAGCCTGCCTGTGAAACAGGCTGCATTTAGGAGAAACTACGTGGTTTTGGACCCGCAGTGAAAATTTCTTAGCGTGCAGGTGGGTTCTTCCCTGTCAGCTTTCTCAGCGAGAACTGCAGGGTGGTGCATTTGTATTCCCTTGGTTTCTGGTTTTGTTAGTCCTCAGGCTCCAGGGATGAGGCTCTAAGGGACAAACGTGCCCGGATCCTGTCACGCGGGCTGCCGAAACAGAAGCCCATAGAAGGAGTGAAGCAGGTGGTGGTCTTGGCTTCTGGAAAAGGGGGAGTTGGAAAATCAACAGCAGCAGGTAAGATTTGTTTGTTTACTTCGAACATTCTGGAATATTTGGGTACTTGTCAATTACCTTGGAATTGAGTCCCACTGACACAGCCGTTCACCTCTGTTAAGTCCCATTGCAGCCATTGAGAATCTCTCTGGGTACCAAGGTATTGGCTTTAAATGAGATGCAAATTGAGCAGACAGTTTTGAAGCAGTATCTTCCTAAGAGTGCAGTGCTGTCCCAGGACAGCTTGCTTTCTTAAGTGATGTAAGCTCAGGTGGAGGGTATCATATGCTGATGCAGTGATACTGTTCCTTCTTCCCTAGCAATGTAGGTGTGCCTGTAGAGTGCTCTTCTGTGCTATGTTGGCAAAGTCATGTGCTCTGTAGGGGATACTGATATTTAGAAGGTTTAAAAATCGAGTCTCTGTCCAATTATCTCAACTACTTCTGTACGCATTTCATAAACAAAAGGTGAAGCAGTGGTTATAAGTCACACAAACTGATCAAAGCCTTGTGAAGCACCTTTAACTCCTCTCTCAGCCCCACCATTAGGTGCTGAATCAATTTTTCTATAACTGTGCAGTTCCTAGGTGGTAGAGCAAGGTAGTACACGGGTTACCAGAACTTCAGAAATTTACTTGAATTTAAAGATGACGTTGAAGGTAAACGTGTTTGAAAAGATCTTTGTAAAGTGTTAGAAATTTGTGTAAAAAGCTCTTCCTTAGCATCTAGATCGGAAAAGAGTCATTCTTTAGTTGAATGTTATCTCAATTTGCTGTGATAAACACATTGATATAGCTATTATTTCTCATTTTTTGGTTTGTACTTCAGCCATGCTTTAAAAGGACTGTCTGAAAAAGGAAAAAAATACTAGAACAGCAAACATCCATAGTAAGAGTAACTGTACTTAAAAAAAAACAAAGCGGAAATTATTTCTTTCTGTACATAGGATAGACATATATACTGTCCTAGTCATAGGATACATGTAGCTGAACAAAACCATGCAAAACAGTCAAGACTTGCATTTCTTAATAATGTACCTTTTTGTTGATGGTTATAATTAATATGCTGGTTGTTTCAGGTTACTGAAAATACCAAATATCTGCTTATAAACCAACAATTTACAAAATGAATGTAGTTTGAAAAGTAAATTCAGATTATCCTCCTTGTGTCTGCAAGAAAATGTGCTAATTTAAGTTCTGCTAACTGGCATCTGCATGTAATTTGTGCATATCTGTAATTTGTACATGAAGTATGATGCATGTCATTAATAATCCTTTGAGCTGGGAGTTCGTAACAATGCATTTAAAAATGAAAAATCGAGGTTCGACAAGCATTAAATAAGAGTGTTGAAATGTAAATGAAGCATTCAGATGTTGCTGTTTTGGACAGCCTTTTGTTACGGAGCATATTCATTTGTAATATTGAGAACAAGTCTAGATTCCTGTTTATTAAAATGAGAATATATATCATGGTTTGAATGAGCAGCTGAAGATCAAATCACTCATTAGCAAAAAGTATTGCATGGCATCATTGCTGAAGGATGTACTTAGAATGATGTTCTTCGTAATGGAGGGTTGTGGGAAACATGTTTGGTGACAACTCTGCTGACTCATTTCAAGAGCAGGACTTGAAAGGAGGGACAGGTGCACCTCTAATTCCTAAATCATCACAGAAAATATAATCAGTCTTATTTTCTGCATCTCTCAGAAGGACTGTCAAGACTCTTCATATTCTTTCCTTCAGTGCATTTATGTTTATATTTCAGTTGCTCTAGGTCTCCATTTCAGGACAGGTGGGTATGCATTCTGGTCAGGTTTGTCAGGGCCATTCTTCAACCTGATGAGTGACTATTGCATTTAGCTTTCATATTGTATTCTCTGTTGCTTCTAGCATTTTTGGGTTTTCTGAAATCAATGTAGTCAATTATTAAAAGAATATTTAATGCATGTTTAAAAATTTTGGTTGATTTTTTGTTGCTTTTTGTTTGCCTAATGTGTTAGTATGTTTGTTCCCTGTATCTTTCCTGTGAAGTTTCTGTTGTATTTATTCCATCTGGCCAAATGTTGGTGGGGTTTTTTTGTTTGTTTTATTTTTGTTTGCTTATTGTTTATGTTCCCCCAGCAGTATTAACTGTATTTTATTTATTTATTCTTTCTCTTTCATGTTTTTATTCTGCATGTAGGGTGTGCTCATACTGAAACTCACTTTTTCAAGGTAAATGCTCAAATCCACCTGTTCGCCTGACCAACCCAGACACAAGTCCAGGCTTTGGCGAAGGTGCTGATACTGTTAGTTCATTCTTTTCCAGGACTGATGTCATGTTTCTTTGATTCTGTGCTTTCCTTACTTGTTAAAAAAAAAAAAGATACTCTGTTTCTAAAATCCACTTACAATAAGATGTAAGTATTGAAAGTTATCTTTCAGAGAGTTCGTCTTAGTTATAGGTATCTTACTGATGATGCAGATTAACCATGTCACAGATGTAGACACACGTTCAGCAGCCTCTGTACATGTCTGATTATGGGCCAAGAAGTTTTATTTGTACTGTTAGTTCAGTGTTCTGAGAATTCAACTGTGCTATTCCTAGGCTGGTTTGGATTTTGAAGTTACAAAGTCCAAAATGAAAAAAAAAAACCGTTCTCAGACTTGTACTGATTTCAGGACATCTCCTTGTGCATCATTTTTCATACTGGTTGGCTGGCTTAGCATGGATGGAGATACCCTGCCGACTGTTCTTGGAGATTGCTGTGAAGTTTTAAAAAATAATTTAAAAAAAAAAAAAAGGTTATATTGAACTTCAGGAATGTATCTGCTCTGCTTTTCTGGACTCCTGGTTATGGAAACTTACTTGTTAGGGCCAACATAGAATCATAGAATAGCTAGGGTTGGAAAGGACCTTAAGATCATCTAGTTCCAACCCTCCTGCCATGGGCAGGGACACCTCACACTAAACAGTGTCAGCCAAGGCTTTGTCCAACCTGGCCTTGAACACTGCCAGGGATGAAGCATTCACAACCTCCCTGGGCAACCCATTCCAGTGCCTCAGCAGCCTTACAGTAAAGAACTTCTTCCTATATCCAATCTAAACTTCCCCTGTTGAAGTTTGAACCCGTTACCCCTTGTCCTGTCACTACAGTCCCTGATGAACAGTCCCTCCCCAGCATCCTTGTAGGCCCCCTTCAGATACTGGAAGGCTGCTATGAGGTCTCCACGCAGCCTTCTCTTCTCCAGGCTGAACAGCCCCAACTTTCTCAGTCTGTCTTCATACGGGAGGTGCTCCAGTCCACTGATCATCCTCGTGGCCCTCCTCTGGACTTGTCCCAACAGTTCCATGTCCTTTTTATGTTGAGGACACCAGAACTGCACACAGTACTCCAAGTGAGGTCTCACGAGAGCAGAGTAGAGAGTCAGGATCACCTCCTTCGACCTGCTGGTCACGCTCCTTTTGATGCAGCCCAGGATACGGTTGGCTTTCTGGGCTGCGAGCCCACACTGAAGCCGACTCATGTTCATTTTCTCATCGACCAACACCCCCAAGTCCTTCTCTGCAGGGCTGCTCTGAATCTCTTCTCTGCCCAACCTGTAGCCGTGCCTGGGATTGCTCCGACCCAGGTGGAGGACCTTGCACTTGTCATGGTTAAACTTCGTAAGGTTGGCATCAGCTCACCTCATAAGCGTGTCAAGGTCAGGTTAGGTCCTATATTGTGTCTCTGCACCCTCTTGGAACTGGTGGTAATACAAAGACAACAGAGTGCAAGAATCAGGTGGGATTTAACAGAGAAGATGAGGTGTCCAGCTAGATATCAAGCTAAAAACCTCAGGTTTTCCCACTAAATTATTACTGCTGTGTCCCATCTTTCCCTTTGATAATCAAATATCTTTTATTGACGAAGTATTGTGGATCGTACTTTAATTTTCACCCATGGTAATTTTGTAGGAAGACGATGGATGCAGAAAGTGGTTTTAAGACAGTGTGTGGAACAGCTTGCTTCCTTTGTGCCCCTTCAGACATAAGCTGCAGTTGATTTATTTTTTTTCTTTTTTTATTTATTACTGTTTTGTTGTTTTTTCTTGTTATCTGTGATTTGTAGATTGGTCTCCAAGTTTCAGAGGATTAATTTTCCACTGATCAATTCAGGGAATGGTTAATCAAACATCTGTTTAAATAGCAAGCTGAAGAATAAAATCTATATGCTTTCTCAGCTTAGGAGTAAACAGAGGCTGTGTGCCTCTTAGGGAGATTTTCTTTGTTCATCTTCTCACCATTTTGTTTAAAGGAACTTATCTTTCTCAATACCAGGTTTTTTAAGGTGGAATCTGGGTCCCTAGCTTGTTCTCAGCACCTTCATACTTTTCCACAGAACAAGGCTGACTCAGTTTGCCTTTCTTAAAAGGTTCTGTGGGCTGATACACAGCAATGTGTAAAGAAAAGAAAAGATGTTACCTAAGAAAGAAGTGTGTGTCTGGTGGTGTATTTTCTGTTGTGTTTTGTGGTTTGTTTGTTTTTTTTTTTTTTTTCCCCTTCTTTTAAAACATGTTACTGCTTGGATTAACACAATTACTGTTTTATTATGCTGAAGCTTAATAAGATGTTTTCCAATATAATTGAAGCTCCTGAGCAATTAAAAGATAGCATTTTTTATGTGTGTTTTTTAGTTATGGGAGTTAAGTATTGATGGAAATGTAAAAGCTGTAAGCAAACTCACAGTCTTTTTACTTGCTTCACCCTGCTTTTCTGTTTCTTTAGTTGTTACAGATGCTCTCAGGATAAATGAGATTTTGTTTTCTGACATAAAAATCAAGTGAAAAGCATTACACATTATTCCAGAAAATATCCGTGTTTAATATGCCATAAGAAATCAAAAAAAGGGGTATGATCATGTCTCTGGTCATTGTACTTTGATAGTGTAGATCAATACTTACCTAATTTCTAGTTCTAAGAAAGTTCACTAGAGGTGGTGGTGAGGGTTACTGTTGGTAGGGTTATTTTATAGTGTCCACTTTTCAAAAGTCGAGTGGGTACCTCAGAATTTTGTTTCCTAATGTTATCCTTTGGCAAAATACTTAGATTGTATTTTTATTTTTCAGTGTACTCTAGAAACTCAGAATTTGCAAATTGTTGCAGATGAGCTTGAGTATGTTAGCCTGTTAGCAAACATGGAGTGAGATGGGGGTGCTGCTGCCACTTAAACTAGCAATATTGTAGAGGTGCAACCAGCTAAGAGCCAAGATGATGAATGCAATGATTAAGTATGTATCTTGTTTTTTATCTTGTTAGTGGTGATAACATTGATAGCAATGGTAATACTTAAGAATTAAATTTTCTTGCGCCTAATTATTTTTTTTCCTCCTTCTTGCAGTAAATATAGCCCTCGCCCTAGCAGCAAATGATCCGGTAGGTGAACATCTAATTAATGTGAAACAAGCATGTGTGTCATAATTAAAATGGTTACTGCTGGCGGCAGTCGCATGCATTAAGTATTTACTCTGACAGTTAATTTCTTTACATGTTTTTCATGGACCTTTGAGTTTATTTGTTTTTATTTTATCAGTACCATGAATGACTTAGTAGCTCTCATCCTTCATCTGGGTTTGTGTGTCCTTTCCCTTGTGTATCTCTTAAGTTCAACTGCAGTTCTGCAAGGCTGTGTAGGCATAGTAGAGGATGTTTGTGCAGGTTGGACACACATAATAAATAATTAAACTCTATCACTTCAGAGCACTAAGTTGAAAAAAATATGAGTAAGTGCTGGATGGTATCCAAAACATTTTTTACAGCTGTAAAGATTCACTTTTTCTGGAGAAATTAATGTGTAAATAAACTTTATAAATAAACAGCTGAGAGGGAAAAGAGCTGTGTATCTTCCCTAGAGCTTGGAAATACATTATTTGAGTGACAAAATATTGTTGGCCAGTTTGGTATTGTTCAAACTGTTATTTGGACTATAAATGGACAGTGGGAATCATTCAAGTATAAAACCAGCAGCTCTTTGTTCTGTCCACCCACTGCTGTAAACTGGGAGTAGTGCCATTTTGTACGTTTATTGCCACAGAGGTAAACTTGGAAGCAAGCTTCACTTTCTGTGTAAGGGTGTAGTATATAATGCATATTTTGTACTTGTAAAGCATTAATTAAATAGAAAGTATCCTCAGGTACTTTAAAGGTAGCATCTTTTCTTGCAAAAGATGAGTAAAAGAAAACAGGTAGAGGGAGTGAGGTTTATATGAGATCTGCACACTTGCTCTAGGAATTTTATAATAGGTTTAAAAAAAAGTCCATAAACTCAGACATACTTGATAAGGGAGTGTTTAAAGCTGTTATATGAAATATGTACTGTTTGTAATAGCATCTGATCTTGATATTTCACAGTTTTTAATTCTGTGTTTTAAATAGGCTGCTGGAGTAATTTGATTTCAGAGAAAAATCTATCATCTCGAAAAGCAAAGCTGCTTGAATGGTTCCTTCTAATTAACTTTAAAACATGGCATTTGCTGTAATACTTTTACAGAATGAATGTGATCCTGCAATGTGATCTGTATTGTGTCAGGGTCATTGAGTAGTTCCACGGAAACCATGTCAACTAATTGCACATAACTTTCTGTACCAGTTTAATTGTTTTTAGAATTGTGCCTGATACTTTTCAAACATCCAGTTTTGTGCATTGTTCATGTTTAGATAAAGCATCTCTCAGTAATTCTGACATACGCAAGTTTTGGGATTCTGCCCTTTGTTAGGAGTCAAGTATCTGTCTTTAAACATAATAATGTGATACACTGCTTCAGTAGCCCATTGAAACACTTGTAAAGCACACAAATAAGAGAGACCATAGTCTAGAATGAGTGAAGAGGTTGTTGCTGGAGTTATTTGGAAAATCAGGGACTGAGAAATAATTTTAAATTAAATTGAGCCAGTGAAGTTAAATAAACACAGAATAAGCTAGTAATTTCTGATGTTATGATTATGTAGTGGTATGAAATTGGAGGCCAGCATCTGGAGGATGTTAATCAGTGAAGAGCAGCTGAAATTGATGACATAGCTGTGACTTGCATACGCTGATGGTCACAAGCTGGCAAGCTGCTGCCTTGGTGCAATTGTACATTGTATAGTTAGAGAATACAAAATTCAGGTGGATTGAATAAGCTTAACTCTATGTTTGTTCATGCATTGATATATATATATATATAAAAACATAATGATGACATACATCATATTTATGTTTAATCTTTGGGCTTCAATTTGCTGGTGTGTTTATTTGCATACTCCCATTGATTTCAGCTCACAAGTTTTGTGAGTCAAGGTTATGAAAGTAGTATCTTGGGGCCTTGGTCCAGGCTGGGATTGTCCAGTGCTCTTGAGTTGTAGTTGTAATATTTTGTTTTGTTGTGGTGAAATAAATAAAGTGGTTGTTTTCCAGAGTCCATTGGTGCCTTCTGCTGAAGTTTATAGTGAATTTCGTTGATCTCAGATATGCAGCAATGGACCTCTTAATTTTGCTTTTAATAACTACTGATTGTGCATCAGCTTCATGTGGTTTTCCTTCCCTTCGTTGTTATTGTAAGTTCACCTCCCTTCTGAGGAAGCAGTAATATTGCTGTTAGTTGATTAGAGCATCAGGAGCCTCCTGCAGCTTCATTACAGTCCTTATGTCTCTTATAAGGCAAATACAGATTTATAGAAACCGTTTCTTGATGTACTGCTTAAAGGAGGAATGAAAGGGCTTATGAAGAAAGGTGGGTCACCATGACAATACAGATCTGTGCTTCCTTCATTAGATATAGTCTCTTCCTGTTACAAGTTCAGTGTTTGTAACTAGATTTTCAAACCAAGTAGTATACCAGAGCTAAATGACTTTAAAATAATGTTGTCTTCTGATCTTTCAAGTGTTCTTTTCCTAAGATTACAGGTCACAGGCTATTGAGAACAATGTTTTCTAGTGAGGGATATCTGAGGAATATGTTTTCAGAGGAGATTGGATTAGAATAGATTCTTGTTGCTTTCAGCAGCATCTGTGACATCGTATTGTTGTTTGATAATGTCATAAGAAAGAAGATTAACAGTCAAAGCATAAGGAATATTTTGTCCTCTTGATAAAGGAAAGCTTCTTTCCATCGTCTCTTAAAAGTCTACTTAATATAGTTAAAAAACCAAAACCCCACTGTTTATGTAGATAGTTTTTTTTTTTTTTCCCCCACTTTTTTTCATGTGAAAGCTTTTCCAGCTATACAGATTGTTTGAAATATTAAGGCATCGACAGAGCCTTGGACATTGTCATTGGCATACAGTGTTGTTGGCAGAGCTGTGAGTAGAATTCAGGAGTTCAAGACTTGCATGCTGGTGCTCAGTCTGTTTGGCATATTTTTGCCTCATGGTTACAGAATAAATAAGACAGGATTTCATTTAGATGCCTAGATACCACGTCCAAGACAAAGTAGGTTTTTGGGAGAGTTTTGTTTTGGTTTGTTTTTTTGGGTTTTTTTTGTGCAGTGCCAGGGAAGCAAGCCTGCATTAGAGGGCAATGTCTTATCCCTTTATGGAATATTAGGGTTTTGGTACCCTGGGTTACCTGTTGTAGCTGGATTAAGAAAGAATTGTGTAAGCTCTTGGGCCTGTACCAAAATCTATAAATCTATACAGTGTTCTTTTTGTGTTAACTTAAAATTTTGCCCTTGTGTCCTATTTTTAATTGCTTGCGTAGTTTGACAGCTGATTCTTCTCATTCTTTTGATGCACTAGCAGCTCCCCTAGGAGCACTTGGGAAGAATTTTTGGGTTTCATGCCAGGACGATTCATATTCAGACTAGAATGACTGTTTATGAAAGTTGCCTGGCCAGAGACAATTTATTATAGTAGAAACAAGTTGAATTAATAGATGGCAGCAATAATAGGATAGAGATTGCTTGTTTATGAACAGAGTATTTTAGTGAGCAAACACCAGCTGTGCATGACTAAGGATGGCAAAAATCCAGTTGGGAGGCTGCATGCTTGTGCTGTCACTGTTAGGCAAGCTCCCCAGTCAGATTTCCTTTGACTCTCCTTTTCTTTCCAGGAAGATTTACATTTTTCCCTATCGGATGAAATGGTTTTTACGTTGCAAAGGACAGAGGAGCAAGTAACACCATAAGGAAAAAATTAGCATGTAGGCGTAAGCAAGTGACTTCTGCTTGCAGTAGTGGGGGACGTGGTTAAATGCATCATTTCTAACTATTCCAGCCTAACTCTTTGTCAGGGGATTACTAGGTCAAGCTGACGAGGACCAACATTTGAAATACAAAATTTGAAATACACGTGTGAGTTATCTTAGGGAGTGGCCTTTGTTTTCTCAAGCAAACCCACTGGTTGCTGAGCAACGTAGTATTTCAAATGGAAGATCATCCATGTTTGCGTCCGCGTGCAGGCGGTCAGGGCAGGCTGGCAGCAGGGGGAGTGCGGGAGGCCGAGCAGGGTCCTTCTGCCCTGGCGTTTCGTTTAACCTCCGGTACTGAAAGGCCAAACGCATTGTCTTGTGATGTAAATAAAGCTGGAGAAAGTTGATGATTAGCTACATAAAAAACACTTATTCAAACAATATCACAGTCAAAATGTCACAACGCAGGGTTTGTCTTTATTTTCGAAGCAGGAAACTCGTGTGTATATCAACCTACTATGTGCTTACATGGTTAAGAGGTTTCTCACTAATGCATAGTAGGTTATAGCATAGACATTATGTAGTTGTGAGCAGAGTCTTCGTGTAAATTCACTGTTGTGGTAATAAAATCAGTTTTAATTATTTCAAACTGCATATTTAATCAAACAACACACATTAATTTTGAAGCTACTCAAAATCCACTCAGCCTATTTTCCTTACATTCCAGCTTTTTTCAAATATTTAGTTCTTGCAATTAAACTGTTTGTATACAGGATAATACTGAATTGCTGCATTAATAGGTAATGTATATACATTTTTTTCTGGTAAGGAAAAAAAATCCATATGGGGGGAACAAACAAGTCTAGAAGAATTTAGGCAATAATGGGCTCCTTCACTGAATAATTGTAGAATGAAGGCAAGTTCTGACCTGTTTTGTCCTTCTCCTGTGCAGCTTTCCTAATTATTAGGGTTTGATTTCTTAACCTTTGTTGCTTAGTGAATCAGAAGACTTTAATTGCTATAGATAAGGTATGCATGCTTGTTACTTAATGCTAAAAAGTGTCAATAAAGCTGGAGATGCCAGTTAGAATTGATTTGGGTTATTTTGCAATGACAGGTCAGCTTCTAGATCAGCTGAGAAAATGAGAGAAGAAAGCTTGAAAAATCTTACTGTTTTCCAAGTAAAAAATGAGTAAAATTTAAAATATTTTTAAACACAGGCGACTAAAAAAGTAAAAAAAAAAATAATTCTCAAATTAAGCATACATTCATTTGAATAAAATAAAACATTTTTGAAGCATTGCATGTAGGTACCTGCAATCCTGAGTCAGTATTACCTGCATCCTGAGTCTTCAAGTCATTGAAAGCCTAGTTCAGATGTCAGAGATTGATGTGAAGGGTGGAGCAAGTTTACAATGATTTTGCATGCTGTGAAAGCGGTGAGGCATCTTGTTCAGATGTGGTAATGTTTGGGATTCTGTTTTGCATTTTGGTAATTTATTTGTAAAATTGTGCTGTCTGTTATTTTTCAATAGGAAGAAGAGATGGCTCTGGGGAGACTTTAAAGTAGCCTCCTAGTAACTAAAGGGGGCTGACAAGAAATCCAGAGAGGGACTTTTTACAAGGGCATGTAGGGATAGGACAAGGGGCAAGAGCTTCATGCTGAAAGAGGGTGGATATAGATTAAATATTAGGAAGAAATTCTTCCCTGTGAGAGTGGTGAGGCACTTGAACAGGTTGCCCAGACAAGTTGTGGATGCCCCTGATTTGAGCAGCCTGGTATAGTGTAAGGTGTCCCTGCCTTGGCAGGGGGTTGGAACTAGATACTCTTGAAGGGCCCTTCCAACCCAAACTATTCTATGATTCTGTGAGACATAATGTGCAAGAAGGCCAAAAGAGGTTGAATTCCTGGTGTCTGATTATTCAGAAAACTGACTAGGAGTTACTGCAGCCTTTTGTGGAAAAAGTGCCAGAGAAGTTCTGTAGCTGGCAGAAAATTAGATGATCTTCATATGAAGGAAAAAGGCTTTCAAACCAGTGGAAGAGTGAGTGTTTAAAACAAGTCTACATTTCTAGCATACAGACTTAGGAAACTGCAGAGGTACTTTATTGGCTTTAATCCAATTTACAGCTAGGCACTTAAATAGCGTGCAGTTGAAAGAGTTAGAGAATTAGGGATTAAAAGATGGGTATTCAGTGTGTCAGTATGTCAAACGAGGAACCTAGAGCCTATCCTGATTTTAAGTTCTCTTTTGTCCTGTGTGTTGCTGCTTGCAGTTTGGGATTAGCTCTAAGTCTATAATGAAATTAAAAGGGTAAATTGAGAGTCCTGGTGATGGATTAAGATCACCAGCTTTAAAAATAACTGGCACTTTCATTTATCAAAGCTGTTTTTTCTGTCTTCAGAATGGGCTGCAGGTGCTAAATCCTGGGAGCACTTCTAGTGTAGGGAATCCTTCACCATATGGAATGATATGTCATTAACCTGTGCCTTTACCCCCCTCCAGGATGAACACCAGGGAATTCTGGAAGTCTGCAGAGTTTATTTCAAAGTAAAATATCCAATAATGTCCAGTGGGGATACATATGCCCTAACAAGTATTTAAAAAAATTAGTAAAATAAGTAAAAATAAGTAAAATAAGTAAATTAATGCTGTCAAAGAGTCTCTGGATGTTTAGCACTAACGTAGACTATGTTAAGTAACCACTATTTATAGTAGCTTTTTTGTGAACTATTTTTTTTCTGTTTCTTTTTTTTTTTCTTCTTTCTATGTTGGCATAAAGTCTTTTGTCAGCCTTGTTCCTCAATAAAGCATTTGGCAACTTGGAAGAAATCAATGAATGTCACCAGATTCTCCCCTGAACACAGTATTGTGTGTGGGGAGGTCCTCTGTGATATATGAATGGAACTGGTTGCGTTTGGTTGAAAAACCTGTTACTGGAAAACGTAATTGATTTCATAGTTAGTATTACCTGAAAGACAAAAAGGGGAACCTGCATAAAGAAGGTATATTAGAGAGACCAAACAACTCTTAAGTGTTTGCTGATATAGTTAACAGGAGGAAGGATATGGATAATTTTGTCATTAGTGTGGGCCTGTGTCATCTGTACAAGGACCAGGTGTAGTAAAACTCCTCTGCCTAAGAATACAACCAATAGCAATTAAATAATTTTGAATCTGCATAAGGAAAAGCAAAGGAGGCAAAATTTACTGGGTTTTTTTTTTTTTTTTTTTTTAATAAGACCTCTCTCTGCCAGTGTAGAGGGACTGTGTCTGATAGGGTCTTCAATAACTTAATTTTAATTATCTCCCCAAAAGATTTTATTACAGTTAAGTTCAGCGCTTGAAAATCATTAATTCTGGTTATAAATATCTTGCACATCTCTGTCGCTCACAAGGCAGTGGCCAAGTTCAGAGGCTAAACTGAACTTTAATTATGTTGAGAATTTTGCAAGGGAAGTTAAAGGAAAGGATTTTTTTTAGTGAGGTTATCTATGACTGTGATTTGTACAATGCACAAAACGAAGCTGTAGGATTCCCATCTTTAAGGGATTTATGCAAGAATATCTTCTTTATCTATTGATGAAGCATTTGTTTTTCTTGTAAATACAGCATCTGTACCTAGTGACTGAAAACTGTAGGTGAGAGAAGTTTCTAAACTGGAATGAAAACTTTGCTGTGTTTGTACTGGGATAAGAAATGTGGTGATTATATAAATGTATCTTATGCTGAATATTTGTCAGAAATGTTTAGAGAGGTCTAATGGGGCAAATCAGTATCTTGTTGAGAAAATTAATGGTAATGAAGTAAAAAGGATGATATGGTTGATAATATAAAAGCAGAAGATGAAGAGGAGTTATACTTCTTATACAGGATAAAGGACCATGGTAATTTATTTTTTTTTGTGGTCTTGTGCTCACCAGTGGTCAGATGAGACCATGACAGCTAGCACCAACACAGCAGGAGGAGAAATCCTAGCAGTAGTTTAGCCTGGGGGGGCAGAGAGCATTTAGCTAGAGAGAGGGGAAGCCTTAAAAGGATTGATAAGAAGGCAGATATGAACATCAGTGAGGGTTTAAGTATACTTTTTGCTGAACAGACCAAGAGAGTGCCAAGAGAGTGTTAGTACTATATTTATTTCCAGTTTTGTGTTCTCTCTGCCTGATGGAGTATCGCTAAGAATCTTACTTTATATGAAGGGGTTGATAATCCTGCATGTGTTAGTTTAGTGTATGAAAAACATACAGTAGCTTACAGTAATGTGAAAGTATTTAATTAAAGCATGTGGGAATGGTTACATTATCAGTTTAAGCTGTTCAGAACTTGCAATAAGGCAACTAAAATACAGGTCTCTAGAAAGTATTTTCCAAGTGTAGTAAACTTGAAGATTGATTCAAAGATTTTTCCACAGCTGGGCAGGTGGAGGGAAAAAGGCAAATGTTAACTTAAGCTGTTTTGAACTTGGTTATAGCTATGCCAGCTGGAAAGATGGAATGCTGTTTATGTAATAGCACAGGATAGAAATATTTTTATAAGGTGAAAATGCAGTCATTAGAAGATGGTGGAGTTGTTGCACCTGAATCCTTTTCCTGCAAAATGCTGAGGATGGCTGTAGCAGTGGTGTGTGCTGTGCCCTAAAAAACACTTGAAAGCAGGGGACTTAGACTTGCTGGGATGTGCATTGAGTGCCGTATTTCTGTCTACCTAACACTAGTATTACTTAAGAAAAAAAAGCAATTCAGCATCAGTATGAGATGTATATGTATATCAAAATAATGTCAGAGGACATCAGAGGAATCCTAGAGCTTTTTTTCCCCCGGTTTTTTTTTCAGTTGCCTTTTTGCTCCTGCTTGTGATCCCCTGTAATCTGTTCCTTCTGTCCAGATGTTTTCTAGCTTGTCTGATGTTATGCATGTTTTTCAGGGTTTGATTCAATACAGCATTATTTTGAAAGAAGTACAGATTTATACAAGGTGTGGGTTATATGGGTGAAAACACTATTAACATTTAATTGGGTTTTTTAATTATTGTAACTCATACATCTGAATTAAACATTACTCAGAATGTGAAGTATCTGGTGTTGGTAATTCTGCTTAACAGTTTCATGTGGTAGCATCCAGGTGTGTGAAAATTATTTTGTCTCTTGGGGTTCTAAACCATTATAAATGCTGGAAGAGATCATCTGGACTGTGCTGAGCCTGTTTTAAAAGATCCCTTGGTAGCTGCCATTAATGCTTTTCTAAGATAATTAAACCTTGAGTAAAGGGTTGTTACTGCTATTCTAGGGATGCTTACATACTGCAAATGGAGGGATAGCTGGGAGAATCAAAACTGAAAACCTTAGCTTATTGGGCTGATGCTTTCTGCATAAGCTGCTATTTTTAGGCAATATGAACTCTTTCGACTTAACACGTTCAATTGCTTAGTGAAGTAAAAAACATACCTGAGGCTATCTTTAGTGAGGCTCTGCCAGTGATTTAAAGAATTTTCAAAAGACTTTTCTCCTATAATCCTGTAGAAAGCACCATGCTTACAGGAGCACTTTTGCTTTCATTAACATGAGTTGTAGAAACTGGAGAATCTATTATTTTTCCATTTGAAGACAACTGTTTTATTGAACGACATCCACAAACAAAAGCAATGCATCTGGGAAATGGACATCTTCCTGAATTTTGAGGAAGTGAGTAAAATTTTTTTCTTTTTTTTTTCTTTTTTTGAAAAAACAGATTTATTGTATGAGCTTGAAACAAAGATCAGCTTTTTAGTTTGAAGTAGTAACTGAATTTGAAAACTCCTCCTTGGTAATTGAGGGATATTTTTCTCCAGTGTGCCTGCATTATTCTTAATTTCAGGAAATTTGGTATGCTTGCAGATACATTCCTGCTGACTCTTAGGAATAAGTGGTCTGTAGTGGTAAAGATCTGATTATGCCCAGAAGGTCACAAAGTCAATCTAATTAATCTAGTTTATCCTAAATCTTCAGTTCCTTCAGGCTGAAAACAAAACTGTAGTGAGTTGTAAGATCACTGTGGTTAGTCAGTGGGTAGTCATGATCCTTGCTGTGGGGGGAAACCCTCAAAAAATTGAGGGAAACTATGTCAGTCAGGTTTAAAACACCATGTAGGTTTTTCTGCAAATATTTACTTTTATTTGAGAAGAAATTATGTGGTACAGCCCCTAGATGATGTTTTGATGGGTTTGATTAGCTGCTGGTACAGATAAAGGGATTGAGTCATGAATCTTTCTGATCTGTTAAAATATGCATTTTGTGCAAGAACAAAGAAGCTCTAATACTGTTGTTGGTGTCTTTGAAATCTAACACAAAAATGGGTCTTTTCAATCTTTTTGAAATTGCAGTTTTCATACAGTAGGCAAAAAATAGAATAATGTGTCGGAGCAACTCCTGAACATTTTGTAATAGTTTTAATAAGGTTATACAAAGAAAGTATTGTTAAAAAAATCTAAATTAATTCATATAATTACACATGCTTTGCTCTCTTCTATAAAAAAGTATTTTGAGTAATTGAACCCAAATTTGGTTGATTTTTGTAGTAAAAACTTATTTTTGAAAGTACATAGCTTATATATGGTAATGCAGTTTTTACTTCTCGGTTGTAAAATTTAAGATGCATTTGGCTTATATTAGGTAAATTTAACACTTTAAATTGTTCAGCTGTTAAGGATTTCTTCATGGTTCAGTATCAACAGAGTGAAAAAAAGAGAACAAGGAAAAAAAAAAGAAGAAAGCAACCACCACATAAAACTCTCCAAACTTGAATTATTATGTATGTTGTAGTAAAAAGGGCCAGTCCTGCTTCTGGGGTATCTAGGCTTCTATGAGTTGGTTTCGGTATCTTATTTAAAATTCAGAATTATTCAGAAGTGGTGGCCTGAATACCTGGGGTTTTAATCCAGGTGCATTTCTGTTAACAAACAAACAAACAACAAAAAAACCCGCCAAACCCAACCAACTAAACCCAAACCAAACAAACCCAGACCCCCCAACAAACAAACAACCCCCCCAAAAAAGACAAAAAACGACCCCAAAACAAAGCCAAACCCCAAACCAAAAAAACCCCAACAAGAAAACCCAAACTGATTGTGATGCCACAGAATATACTTCATGTTCGGAAATCCTGTTCAAAGGTAGAGATGCTGCGTACTTGCATTAAAAACCTTGCTTATACCTTTCTTCTGACCAAAAAAGTGATAGTTATCACTGAGCGTTTATCTTTCACTCCATCCTTCCTATCAATACGGTGATAACAGAATGGCTTAATTTATGATACCACATTACAAAAACATCATCCAGAAAATGAAGCTCACATTTTGAAACACTAACAGTGAAAGTCTGATTTTGCGTTGCTGGAAAAGCTCCCATTGCTGCCTTAACCTTTCAAACAAGCCCTTAAACATACTTGCTTGCAATTTTGCAAAATGATGAATACAGTTAGCTTTTTATATAGAGAAACTTGATGTTCAGCGCTTTAAAGGGCTTGCTCTTTACTACTTAATTTGCGTAATTCGGTAATTGGTAGTGTCTTGCCATCTGTAGGAAAAACAGTTGAGTTTCCACAAAGTATGTATATATATCTCTATAAAAAAGCACATAGGAATCAATCCTGTAAGTCTAGACTACGTAGTTGAAATGTACCATATGTAGTTGAATAAACCCATTTTTAGCATTCTTTTGTGCTAATGCATTTGATTAAAATGTTATGCCTGCTTAATTGGCTTCACAGACTTACATTTCAGTATTTTTAAGATGTCTGCAAATGTCCGCAAATGTTTACGCAGACCACTTCAACAGAAGATAAAAATATGGGTTTTCCCTCTTGTGGTCACTAATATAACTCAAATTGCATTAATTCAAATATATTTACAAGCAAAATTTGTTTTTATTTTTCAATAAAATATGATACATTTTAAAAAATATTTCTGCATAAATTTGCATAGAATATAGAGAACATCGCTTACGATGTTTTAATATGAAGGCTGTGGTCTACTTTGTAAGTAAGAAAATGTGCAAGTGAGGATTCTGTGTGTTGTGAATTGATTTTCTGAAGATGTCTGGCTCAGTTTCTAGAGACATTGTTATATTTCATGCTTCAGTTGCATTTCAGAGTGAAAAGAAACAGTGATATGTCTAAAATCACGATAATATTTTTATTTGTATGGGCAGTTTTTACATTTTGCTTAACTAGTAATTCATAAAAGAACACACGTTTTGACAAATACTTTTATTTGTTCTTTACACAGGCAAAAGAAGTTGGTTTGCTTGATGCAGACATATATGGACCTTCAATTCCAAAGATGATGAACTTAAAAGGAAACCCGGAATTATCACCAAGTAAGTGGAAGTAATTTTTTTTTCTTACTGTCTTCTTTGTACATGGATGAGCATGGTGTGGCACAGAGGGAATGCAAACAGAACATAAAGACTTACTGTATTTGTTTTATTTTTAGTAATGAGGTTGCTTTCAAAGCTAACTTGTACAACTAGGAGTAATATTCAGTAGTTGTTTTTTTTTGGGGGGTGGGTGTATTTTTGTTTTTTTATGTTGGGCCACAAGCTCTGGGAGTTTTGTGGATTATTACTGGAGAAACTGTCAAATTGAGTATTTTCTAGATTTCTAGATTTAAGTACCTGGCTTACAAATACGGGCTTTATTAAATTAATTTCTAAGAGAGGAGAATACTTGGTTTTATTTTTTGAGTTTCTGTTTTGAAGTCAAAGGCTAATTATGTTGTGAATAAATAAATAAACGAATCCTCTCATGTATCATCAGTAGAGTTTGACTCCCTGATACAAACTGAAGTATTGTATTTTCTTGTACTTTGGCCCCATTGAAGGTGTATGTCATACAGGCCATGTTTTCCTGTAACAGATTTTTTTGCAAAGAATTTTTCATTTGAAGTGCATTATGCAAGATGAACACAAAAGGGATTATGTTGTGGTATTCTTCATATTTCTCCTTTTTTAATGTGACCTTGATTTTTAACTTTCCAAAGGAGATAGGTAAAAATTCGATTCTCCACTTATTTTTTGCCTGTCTGAAAAATTGATTAGATAAATTTGAACTTCTTACACATTCTGCTGTGCTTTTTGTCAATCCGTCCAAAATTTAAATCCATATCATGAGCCGCAAATGAGCAAGTTCCCCAGTCTGTTTTGTATGATCATACAAATTAACTTGCTAGGGATGCAAGAACTGAAGAGTATCTTCAGTCGGGTATTAGGGCAGCTCAATTTTGTTTGTACATGAATTTCAGTTACTAGATATTTTGGGTATATAGGTGAGAATTCACCATAAGCTTTTGTCTCAACGTGTTTCAAGTGTTAAAAATACACAGTTCAATGTAATGAAAAGAAATCGGAGGATTTCCCTGAATTTAAATTGGTGCTGTTTACTTCTAAGCACTAATATTTTGATCACTAAGATGTATTCTCTCTACTTCTATGTGGAATGTACAAGCAAATATTACCACGATTTAAGAACATTCCTTATTTTTTAACTGACAGAAGATGAATATGTGTATTTCACATCTGAACACATTAGTCTACTGAGGAACTCATGTAGTAATTCAGTATGAATGATAACAGGATAGAATTTGAATTTCAGGAATTCTGTTCACTTCTCTGTGTGCTTTTAACTCTTGAGTTGCTGAAGCTGTAGGGTAACAACAATGACAGTGCTGACAAAGTAGCTGACATGATTTCATTGTGAAAGTAGGAATTTGGAGGGCCCGGAAGGCTTTAATTGTGAGCTTCCAGGGTTCTTTTTAATGAGTGGCAGATAGGATAAGCTTGCAAGGAGGTGGTCCATCATGGGAGGGGGTGTTTGTGTGTGTATGTGTATATATATGTGTGTATATATACATGTGTAGATACAAAAATATGCATGACCCTTGTATGTTGATATAATGAGGTTTAGTGTTATTTTCTGATTTCTTGCTACATTTTCAAGAATAAAACATAAACTCAGAATAAATAGTTTTGTACAGAGATTGAGCAAAGCCAGGCAGTTCAGTGTTGAAGGTGTGCATTAAAAACGTATACATAAGTCAATTAAAACCTTTTTTTCCCAATAGCATAGCAATCAAAAATTGTGTTTAAACTCTATTGCTGTGTTCATTGTGAGGCCTGGATTTGTAAATTAAACTGTAGAGTAATCCTTTCAGGTTCTGAACACTCTTGCACTCTTTGACTTCTAGTTCTTTTCTCACACGTAGCAGCTGAAAAGGGATTAGGGATGTCCAGTGCTATACAGAATAAATCCATGGAGCAATTATTAGTTCTGGATAGGAATTATTATAGTTATGCTATAATTTAAGTTTTCAAAATGAATTAGGAGTTCTTAGTGAGGGGAGAGTGTATAAATGTAAGACACTCCATTAATTTAGTTTTGCAAACTGTAGTACATTGAAAAGTCTGTTAACATTTAATAGGGTGTCATTCAAAATACTATAACTGGTCAGAGTTAATGGTTATTTTAATTAATACTATAAATGGTCAGAGAAGTGCTGTTTAATAAGTTCACAACTGAATTTAATTAGCTAATGGAGGATTATCTAACTATGGGATAAATATTAATATCAGCTACAATATAGACACAAAGCAATGCTTTTAATGCAAGTAGCAAAAGCATTACTTTTATTCTTACCCCAAATAATTTACTTAAAGGCTGTTTTCTGGCTTAGTGAACTGCATAATTTATTTATTTTCATTTTTTTTTAATCTGCCATTTAAACTAGCTGCCAGAGAGTAAAAGTTATTGTACTGCCGAGAAGACATTGCCATTTTGCCAGATAAACATAATGTTTATTTGCTTAATTTAAATGATGATGAAGGTTATGGCGCGCTTTTTTTACTTTATGACAGTTGAGTGCTCTCTTAATATTTCAAACCTTTGTTGCCTTTTTATGATGTCCTCAGTGTCTTTTTTTATTTCTTAATAAAATAGTATATTCGAAGGATCAGTAGTGGGCATCTGTGTTCCAAATTTGGAATGGAAAGTAATTTCTGAGAGAAAGCTAGCAGTAGTTGTGGCTGCCTCATTAAGTCTGATAATACTGCAGGGGCTATAGAAACTAAATTCCTGATAAAACACCAAAGTCAGAAATGGACATGTGCATTTTTTCACTGGGACACATTTGCATGTCTGCTAATCTTTAGACTGTGATTGCTGAATCTTGTAGCAGAAAGTAATAATTTAAAATAGCATCTGTTGAAAACTGCTTAAAGATGTCTGCTGAAAATATCAAGGGATTGTAGTGCAGCCATTTGTGGGTTATAAATAGAAAATTTTGAGTGGACTACTTAAACAGAGAAAATACAACACAGGTAGGGTAGTTATTGAGGTAGCCATGCAGAAGTTTCTTGATCTAACATACTGCTTTAATTTTAGAAGTACAGCTTGTATTCTGAAAGAACATTGTCTTTGTCATGCTTTACCAGCAGAACTCTATCATGATTAGTTTAAAGAACACCAAAATTTGATTATTTCAAAAAGTCATATTGCTATTGCCATTACCTCTGGATTTGAGAACAAATGATTTTTCGATTGTGTTTAGTCTAATGATATACTTTACTCTATTTGGAAGAAGTCTGAACTGAAACTGTATGTTTTACTTTTGGTGAGGCCTTAAGCCAGTTAATCAGGGAGACTGGAGTAGTCCCATGTCTTACATGTGACAAAATAATGATTCAGAAAGTTATAATTAGTTGTGGTTTATATTTTGGAAGCTCTTTCATATATGATGAGGTTGTTCAAAATGTGAAGAATACTGAAGTGTTAAATACTTTATTCTGGACCTGATTATTGCCCTCAAGCTTGTAACAATTAACCTCAAGCTTGATTAATTCAGCTATTGTTGAATTAACTTGTGGAAAAAATTGTTGATGTTGGGAGGGAAAGGAGATGGAGGATACTGAACTCTACAAGGAATTATTTATAGGCATGTTATATTTATATGCAGTTGTTAGCTGCTGTTTAAAAAAAAAACAAACCTAAGGACAGTAAATTTATTAAAATTTAATTCTTCATTATGCATGAATTCATACTTACAATTACCAAAAAGTAAGGCAGAAAAGTGTAAGATGAGAAATGTAGTGCAGTAATTAAAGTCTCTTACTGAGAGCAGTCTTTTTTGGATAAATGGCAAATCAAATTTTACTAAATGCTATTGCAGTATAAATTACTGAAACACTGTAACCTGAAAAAAATACATTTCAAGTACTTGAAAGTGGAAGTGTATTACTCTTTGTGGTGTTAATCCTGGAGTGCAGTAATTATAAATGTTTTAATTTGCATTATGGCTACCAGATTATTCATTACCTCATGAAGTTTACTCTTAAGAGATACGAACTGTTTGCCTGGTCCAACTTTTATACAAATTGGAATTAAATTGCAAAATGCTTTTCTTACAGTGACATGATGGATAGACATTTCATTGTATATACATGAATGATAGAAATTATTCTTTTTTGTTTGTATATTGAACACATTTACCTTTATGCTTATTTCAGAGGAATAAACGTTTCCATCCCTCTCTTGTGGTAAAAGTAAAATTCAAGAACTGTATCTAATTATGAATTTTCACAGTATTTTTGCCTAGCAATTTCACTTCCATGTTTTTGGGTTTTTTTTCTGCAAGTTTCTTGCTGTATTTTCCCTCTTTTGTTCTCCTTCTCTACAGTACGATGGAGTGGCTTTTCAGAATAAAGAAATAAAGTGGAATACATCAAAAATAGAAAAAAAAATGTATTTCAGTCCTTTCCCTATATTGACCGATAGCTAAAAGTGACGGAGTTTAAAAGTTAGCATTGGTTTCCTTAGCTTTAGTTGGTGGTCATAATTTTGTAAAGTACCTAGAACTCCACTTTGCAAGGGGTGAAATTGGAATAAAATCACAGAAGGATGCAGGGGGGAGTTCATGCGAAGTGCAAAAGGGAATATTTAATATACCCAGAAACACTTTTTTTTTAAGTGGAGAATCGACAAGTTTACTGTAGTTTACATCTGTGTTGTCAGTGTCCGGGTGTGCTTTGAAAGCAGTCTAAGTCCCTTGTTAGCTGGAATATTTTTTGAAGTTAGATCTTGAACTGAAGGTAATATGTAGGGAATGCCTGCCCCGGGGATTCCTGCTTCTGCCTGTTTTGCTTTACTGTTGTCTGTGACACTATTACGTGGCTGACCTGGGTAGTCCCCCTCTCACAGGAGCCAGTCAGTGCTTCAGACACCATGAGCCTTCCCAGAGGTTTTGCATGTCAGGACAAAAGCCTTGAACTGAATGTTATATTCTATTTATAACAGGGATGTTGTCCGGGAAGCTAGGGACCAGGTTAGGAAAGCTAAGGCCCAGTTAGAATTCAACTTTGCTAGGGATGTTAAAGATAGCAGGAAGGGATTCTATAGGTACATAGGGAATAAAAGACAGACTAGGGACAGCATAGGCCCCCTCCGGAAGATATTGGGGAGAACTGGCTACCCGGGATTTGGAGAAGGCTGAGGTTCTTAATGACTTCTTTGCCTCAGTCTTCACTGGCAAAGGCTCTGACTGCACCACCCAAGTCTTGGAAGGCGGACGCAGGGACTGTGAGAATGAAGACCCTAGGCCCACTGTACGAGAGGATCTGGTTTGAGACCATCTTAAAAACCTAAATGTACACAAGTCCATGGGACCTGACGAAATCCATCTGCAAGTCCTGAAGGAGCTGGCAAATGAAGTTGCTAAGCCACTGGCCATCATATTTGAAAAATGATGGCAGTCAGGTGAAGTTCCCGATGACTGGAAAAATGGAAATATAACCCCCATTTTCAAGAAGGGGAAAATGGATGATCCGGGGAATTACAGACCAGTCAGTCTCACCTCTGTGCCTGGCAAAATCTTGGAGCAGGTTCTCCTGGAAGGCATGCTAAGGCACATGAAAAACAAGGAGGTGGCTGGTGACAGCCAGCATGGCTTCACTAAGGGGAAATCTTGCCTGACCAATTTGGTGGCCTTCTATGATGGGGCTACGAAACTGATGAACAGGGACAGAGCAGTTGACGTCATCTATCTGGACTTGTGCAAAGCCTTTGACACTGTCCCACATGACATCCTTGTCTCTAAATTGGAGGGACATCCATTTGATGGGTGGACCACTTGGTGGATAAAGAACTGGCTGGATGGCTGCAAGCAAAAGAGTTGTGGTCAATGGCTCCATGTCCAGCTGGAGACCAGTAACGAGTGGTGTCCCTCAGGGATTGGTGTTGGGACCGGTCTTGTTCAACATCTTTGTCAGTGACATGGACAGTGGGATTGAGTGCGCCCTCAGCAAGTTTGCCAATGACACCAAGCTGTGTGGTTCGGTTGATTCGCTGGAGAGAAGGGATGCCATCCAGAGGGACCTTGGCATGCTTGTGAGGTGGGCTGATGCCAACCTTACGAAGTTTAACCATGCCAAGTGCAAGGTCCTACACCTGGGTTGGAGCAATCCCAGGCACGGCTACAGGTTGGGCAGAGAAGAGATTCAGAGCAGCCCTGCAGAGAAGGACTTGGGGGTGTCAATCAGTGAGAAAATGAACATGATCTGGCTTCAGTGTGTGCTCGCAGCCCAGAAAGCCAACCGTATCCTGGGCTGCATCAAGAGAAGCGTGACCAGCAGGTCAAAGTAGGTGATCCTGCCCCTCTGCTCTGCTCCTGTGAGACCTCACTTGGAGTATTGTGTGCAGTTCTGGTGTCCTCAACATAAAAAGGACATGGAACTGTTGGAAGAAGTCCAGAGGAGGGCCACGAGGATGATCAGGGGACTGGAGCACCTCCCGTATGAAGAGAGGCTGAGAAAGTTGGGACTGTTCAGCGTGGAGAAGAGAAGGTTGCATGGAGACCTCATAGCAGCCTCCCAGTATCTGTGAGGGGGGCTATACGGATGCTGGGGATGGACTCTTCATCAGGGATTGTAGTGACAGGACAAGGCGTAATGGGTTCAATCTTAAACAGGGGAAGTTTAGATTGGATCTAAGGAAGAAATTCTTTACTGTGAGAGTGGTGAGGCACTGGAATGGGTTGCCCAGGGAGGTTGTGAGTGCTCCATCCCTGGCGGTGTTCAGGGCCAGGTTGGATGAGGCCTTGGGTGGCATGCTTTAGTGTGAGGTGTTCCTGCCCACGGCATGGGGGTTGGAAGTAGATGATCTTAAGGTCCTTTCCAACCCTAACTATTCTATGATTCTATTTCATTATTCATGGGTGTAATGAACTAAAAGAACACACCCAAATTAATCTAATAAAGCTTTTGATCCAGTATAAACAATCTTTTTTGGCTCTGTGGTTTATTTTAGCAGTTGTAAGGAAGATGTGATGAGAGTTAATGGAGAGATACTTAAAACTAGTCCTGTATTAGTCTTCTAAACCTACCAAATCAGCAGTGCTTCAAAATGTAACAAAGATATGACTAAATCACTGTGCTGTTTACTTATGTCAGACTTGCTTTTGAAGTAGAGTATTCCAGCAAGCAATTAGTTCTTTTGCTTTTAGATAGGACTGATGAAGTTGGATCTGCAAAGCAATTCTGTTAATGAAAAAGCTTTTACAGAGCTTTCTTTCCTCTGCAGTCTATTAGGAGGATAAAAAGTGGAAAACCTACTTATATAATGGGATTGGTAGGCTGACTAAATATGAGAAGCAAATCTTTTGGGAAAAGCTATGTTTCTTTATGCATTTGTTTCTTTAAGTTGAACTGTGAGCACTGAATAATGCTCCTTGAGTCTCATTTGCTTTGGTTTAAGTGTTTGTGATGTCTTTGTGGTTAGATAACACTGTTAGTGCAGGGTGTAATGGGAAATCACAGCCTGCCTTGTGTGGAGCTCTTCAAGCTTAAAATACAAATTGCAGTATTTCTAGGGCAATCCTGCAAATAAACTTATAACACAGTGTGAAATCAAGCTTGAAGTCTCAATTAGTTTGTCACGTGCCATAGAATATTCTGGGCTCCTGGCATAAGCAGTTAAAGATTTAAAATCTGTGACTCTGACTAACCTTATGGTGACAGCATCCTTTCTCTGACATAGGCTGGTTTCTCTGTGTTTTATTGTGGGATACTCTGGGGTCCTGTTGCTATTTGTCCTCCTCCCCTCCAGTGCAGTTCTTTTCTCTTTACCACACTGTGGGTGAAATTCATTTGCCTTTGCTTAAGAAACTAGTGCTGCTTTAAACACAGTGGAGCATGGTGTCTGGCATTTAGCTGTTCCTTCCAGAGGTATGGCTCTCCCCATGCTCTGTGTCAAATCTGCTAGCCCTGTATAAATCTCAGCTCCCTAAGGCATCTAGGGTGGGTGGAGACATCTGTATTTATGCAAGTAGGACTCAACTCTTTATTACTCTTCCTGTGTCCCTGTCCTTCCTTCTTCCTTCCCTCCTTACTTTCTTCTCTTCCTCCCCCACTTCTTTCCTTCTCCCATCCTTCCCTTCTTTCCTTCCCTCCCTCATAGATGGAAACCCTATATAGTCTGAAGTCTTTATGTCCTTGACTGGAACCTAGATCCTCCCGTTACAGAACGTTGATATTAAGAGGTGACTTTCAAAATATACAGCACATAAGTTCCTTATACTTCTACACAGCGACAGCCATAGGAGAATTACTGCTTACTGTGATTAGCAGAAGGTGCTGTGTAAGTTGCTAGTCCTAACTCAGTGTAGTCACTGCAGCATGAAATTGTACACAATTAAAAACTAGATGATACAAAAATTTTTGAGATTCTACAAGTGACCATGCTGAAAATCTGTTTAGGCTTGTCTGTATGTATGGCACTTTAATTGAGTTTGCCCCAGATAATCTTGTTAAACATATAAACAATATTCTGCTATGTCTCTCTATGAATGCTTAGTGGCTGTGTGTTTTGTTGTGCCATACATCATCTGCATTTCAGGTAGTGAGATACCACTGAGATGCGAGGAGGTGCAAAATACAGATTTGTCATGAAAAACCTCAGCTAATGATGAACTGTGCAAACAGCAGCAGAACCTTTAACTTTTGTATAAATTATGAAGAAGTATCAACTTGCACAAATTTTGATAAATGTATGCAGGGGAGTTACAGTATGGATTTTATTTAAATAACATAGCATGAAAGATGAAGGAGTACTTAAACTTATGAGCTATTCAGAAATACGTTTTTAAAACTGCTACTTTAATGCTTAAATGTGAGATGCTAAAATGTCACTAATACCCAAATCTCCCAATAGCATGTAGTGTAACTTTCTACAGCTTTTTCTGTTGCAAACTGTTTGTGCCTCAGTCTGCTTCTTAAAATTTTAATTCTTTCAGGTATATTTGGGAGTTTCAAGGGAAAATACATCCACCTAAATGTCTAGATCTAGACGTTTATCAGGTGTGCATTATATGCTTTCCAACATTGAAGATGCTCTAAGTGGAGCTGTGGCTCAGAGCATCAGACCTTGGGAGAACAGGTCTCTAAATCCACAGTATTCTTGAATAGCCTAGAGCAAGTTTCACAGCCCAGGTCTTGATTGCCTCATCTGTTACATGAGATAATAATTCTGCATCTCAAAAGCATGTTTTTAGAGAAAAATATTCATTTTGAGTGCATGAATGTTACAGAATCAGGACTTGCATGAAACTTAAGGATCAGGAAACAGGCTCATTCAGACCATAGCCCGGAGCTTACAGTGGTGTCTGCACTGGCAAACACTTCTGCATTGGTAGTGTGGTTGGAAACATTTGGAAATCTGCACGCAAAGGTCAGTAGGATACTTTTAACTGGAAAATCACACAATTGTTCTACTTTTTTATAGATTTAGCTATTGATGTCTGATCATAGAAAAACTTAAAAGCACCACTTTCTTGCTCAATAACCAAAATCCAGTTAGGATAGACAGGTGACTATTGAGATTTATTGAAGACAAATAGTAAGATAATCAGTTACCATTCTAAGAAGTCTCTGATATTGTTATAGTGCTAAGTTCCAAAAATAGCTGAGTGCAATAGGAAATGTTTAACAGGGAAGAGAAACCTGAGCTTCTAGTGTTCTTATCTCCTGTTTGCATATATTTTTTGCCTTTGACATGGTAAAAATCCCCAACCTACCCCTTTTTTCAGACACTTGAAAACTCTGAGCAACCCCTCTGCATTAGTGCTCACTCAGTCAGTGAGCTCAAAATAGATTTGCTAGGATGTTGCATGATCCACTCTGGTCGTATTTAATAGTTATCTTTTGCTTTTATTAAATAGCATGATGCCTGCTAGGAAAGTGTAGTATCAACATCGCGATTTTCTGCAGTAATGATCTTTTACTTACCTGATGAGTTAAGACTATATGTAAGATTTTGCTTGCTGTATCAGTCAGTAAGCCTTCTCTGAAAACTAAGCCAAGAATTGAAATGTCTCCTTGTGGTTTAAACCCTGGTGCGCAGCTGAGCACTATGCAGCCACTTGCTCACTCCCCCATAGCAGGATGGGGAGACGATTGGAAAGATAAAAGTGTAAAAATTTGCGGGTTGAGATAATGAGTTTAATAGGTAAAGCAAAAGCTGCATACAAGCAAAGGAAAACAAAACAAGGAATTAATTTCCTTCTTACTATAGGCAGGCAGGTATCAGCTATCTCCAGGAAAGCAGGGCTCCATCACATGTAACTGTTACTTGGGAAGGCAAACATCATCACTCTGAACATCCCCCAGTTACTTCTTGTTCCCTCAGCTTTATATGCTGAGCATGACACCATGTGGTATGGGATACCCCTTTGGTCAGCTGGGGTCAGATGTTCTGGCTGTGTCCCCTCCCAATTCCTTTTGCACCCTCAGCCTACTCCTGGTGGGGTGGTGTGAGGAACAGACTCTGTGTAAGTACTGCTCAGCAATAACTAAAATATCTCAGTGATGATATGTTATCATCATAAACCCAAAGCACAGCACCATGCAAGCTACTGTGAAGAAATTGAACTCTTATCAAAGCCAAAACCATATAAATACAGCTCTGTACCTATTTTCTGTGCTGCACTAACATATGACCACTGCTGAATGTCTGTGTTGGGGTTTCAAGAGAAGAAGAATGGAGTAACTCAGTTACCTTGTCAGCTTAGTCTGTAAAGCTTTATTTTTTTCTAGTAAAAAGAAGTTAAACCCCATGTACAAAAAAAAAAAAAGAAACCAACGCCCCCCCTGCAAAAAAAAAACCCACCGCAAAAAAGCAAACCACCAAAAAGAAAATCAAAATGCGTATCCATCCTAATGACTTCAACATCATTCTTCCTCATGTGAGTAACAGTCCAGCCTTCAGACCAGTCCTAGTACTCTTTTAATTGACAGTCTGCTGTAATGCTGTCATGAATTTGCACATGCCTGACTTCTCTAGTGCCCTACTTGTATTCTACCAGAAAAGGCATGTTATTGATATTTCATTGGTTCTGTATCGATCTTATTGATCTGATTTTGTATGTTTAGAGGAATCATGGCACCCTTTTATTTAGGGCCACCAAGCTTACTGAAAGGTTGTAAACAAGAATTTTGATCTCTTGGCGTAGGTGGCATAGTACTGCCATGTGTTGTGATTTTAAGATACGTGTTTTGTTGTATTTTGTATTTTTGGAGGTTTATGGCAGGCATCTGATAGCAGAGAAGGAAGTATTTACTCTGGAAGCAATGGGAATTAGAGATGTTACTGAGATCTCATTAAGCTAAATCTTCTTTATATGTTATGTTTTAGATAATCTTCACAAGACCCAGAGCAAAGGAGGAGGAATGCCTGTTGCTTTTGATGAGACAAAGGTGATTACCAGAGCTCACTGAAGCACTTTAGATTTGAGATAGTCTTAAGAATGCTTTTTAGCAGTAGGCAGACGGTGGGGTGTTCTGCAGTGTTTCGTATTACTTTGAAACTGTGCGGAATATTATAGCCATAATATACAGCAGGTTGCGAATTGTTCTTGTCCATTGTGTAAATTTGATTAAATCTTGCTGCTCAGAGCAGTTTATAGCCCTTGTTGTTAACCAAAGACAATAAGATCCAGTTTTCATGAAATTAAACTGCCGCTGAGAAATTAACAGTGCACGTTTCGACAACAGGGGCCCCCTTGGTTATTCTGTATGTCAGTATTTGCGTACTCACAGCAACTTTTTTATTTTACTCATTGAGGTGAAGGTGAGGGTGACCTCTGAAGGTGTGTCTGTTCTGTGAGATTAGTATGTCTACCTAAGCTCTCTACAGAGGAAACTGTCCATGCAGGCAGTGGCTGTTCAGATGCTAGTCTCTAGATATTTGACTAATGTACTGTAGAGCACTTGGATTGAACTGAGAAGTTAGCATTTGGGTGAACTTTCTCAGAATGAATACATCTTTTCCATACTTCTCACCCTCCGGTTCCTGGTCCTCATGTGCTGAATGTTCAAGGATTGCCCCCCCCCCCCCCCCCAATTTATTTTCTTTTGTTATTTCTTAAAATCTTTCCTATTTGACTGCAAGAATGAAGCAGTCCTTAAACCTGCAGTTACATAGAATCATAGAATAGTTAGGGTTGGAAAGGACCTTAAGATCATCTACTTCCAACCCCCATGCCGGGGGCAGGGACACCATGCCACCCAAGGCCTCATCCAACCTGGCCTTGAACACCGCCAGGGATGGAGCATTCACAACCTCCCTGGGCAACCCATTCCAGTGCCTCACTACCCTCTCAGTAAAGAATTTCTTCCTTATATCCAATCTAAACTTCCCCTGTTTAAGTTTGTACCCGTTACCCCTTGTCCTGTCACTACAGTCCCTTACGAATAGTCCCTCCCCAGCATCCGTATAGCCCCCCTCACAGATACTGGGAGGCTGCTATGAGGTCTCCATGCAACCTTCTCTTCTCCACGCTGAACAGTCCCAACTTTCTCAGCCTCTCTTCATACGGGAGGTGCTCCAGTCCCCTGATCATCCTTGTGGCCCTCCTCTGGACTTGTTCCGACAGTTCCATGTCCTTTTTATGTTGAGGACACCAGAACTGCACACAATACTCCAAGTGAGGTCTCACGAGAGCAGAGTAGAGGGGCAGGATCACCTACTTTGACCTGCTGGTCATGCTCCTTTTGGTGCAGCCCAGGATACGGTTGGCTTTCTGGGCTGCGAGCACACACTGAAGCCAGCTCATGTTCATTTTCTCACTGATTGACACCCCCAAGTCCTTCTCTGCAGGGCTGCTCTGAATCTCTTCTCTGCCCAACCTGTAGCCGTGCCTGGGATTGCTCCAACCCAGGTGTAGGACCTTGCACTTGGCATGGTTAAGCTTCATCAGGTTGGCATCAGCCCACCTCACAAGCGTGTCGAGGTCCCTCTGGATGGCATCCCTTCCCTCCAGCGTTATCAACCGAACCACACAGCTTGGTGTCATCGGCAAACTTGCTGAGGGCGCACTCAATCCCACTGTCCATGTCACTGACAAAGATGTTGAACAAGACCGGTCCCAACACCAATCCCTGAGGGACACCACTCGTTACTAGTCTCCAGCTGGACATGGAGCCATTGACTACAACTCTTTGCGTGCAGCCATCCAGCTTTAACAACATATATTGTTGCAGGACCTTTTTTATCCCTGTTTTCAAAACCTTCTCATAGGTAAATGTGTAGTCATTTTTCTCAAATCTTAGTATTGTAACTTGTGGCGGTACATACACTGTTTGCAAGGACAGCAAAGCAGTGCTAGAGATGGCTCTAGGCTGAAGTTCAGATGTCATTAGACTCTTCATAACAAAGGTATCTTACTGCAGGGGGGAGAAGTGAGGCACTGATTCCTAGAAATGAGGTTAGACAGTATAATGACACCAGAATAAGCCGTGACTAAAGACTGGAGAGCTGAACAAGTAGAGAAAAGTTGTGTTAACACTGGTGCAGTACAACAGTCCAAGCCCATCTCTTTTTCAGTGGCAGTTCCATATTCATTCCTGAGTGCAGTAGTCATACAAGTGATTTGTTTAGCTTCCTATTTTACTCTTTTTGATTTGTAAACCAAAACGTTCCATTTATTTTCATCCATATTTCTACAAAATTGCAGGGCTTGAATGTCCGCTTACTTGATTGCTTGAAAGCTTTCATCTGTAGAGTTTAGCTCTTTAATTTGCGTGCTCTTTGGTTATTTTGCTTGAATTTGTAGTTCAGATTTGAATGGCCTGTATTATATTCACATTGTTTTTATTTTACTATCCATATATATTTTACTTTGGGTCCATCAAAAGCTTCTGTCAAAATATGTATTAAATATGTTTTTTATTGGTTAAAGTAGTCTTTCATTTTTATGCTGGTTCTTGTCTGTGCATGCTCTTAAAATAAACCAACTAGACCAAGTAAAATTCCTCTTGTTCTTTTGTGTGTGTGCCCGTGTGCCATTTTGAGGTAAGATATGGATTTGGATGGCAGAGACTCCATCCTGAGTTCTTGGCTTTTGAGAGGTTTTGTTTTGAATGCACTCATGTTTGTTTACTTTCTGCTTGCCTGCCCCTTTGCCAGCAGAACAATGACCGTATTTCTCTCCCGTTTGTTTTCTTGACACTGGAAGGCATTGGAATATGGAGCACGACAAGGGCATTACCTCTGTAATGTTCAAATATGCATCTTTTGTTCCTACAGAAAATTTGGAAGTCTTGCAGACTTGTGCCAGTCTGAAGACATCCGGGACTTCTTACCCAGAGCTGTTGACAGCATGTATTTTATGGGTGGCTTTATTTGGGACCTCTACTCTGGGGTTCCAAGCAGACTGAATACCAGGAGAATAATTCCCTAAAACACTGGTGTGTTAATGGGAAAATCCTCTGATTCATGACATTAGTGAATAACATCTTAAAAAGGAGTTAAAATCCCATCATGTTACAGGACTTTGATATTGTTCTGATATAAATGACTCAGCATTTTGTGAAGTGTTGCAGAAGTAGAAGGCTGCCTAATAGGGGATTTGTGCCTCACAGCATGGGGATTTCATACAAATAAATGAGGTTGGTTTCGAGAGTGACAGCACAAAGTGATATTAGATTATGGGCAAATGCACTGTTATTCTGGCAAAAGATGAATTGTGTCAGTAAAAACAGAGAAAAAGTGGGGCCATGTTCTTGGATAGAATAGATAAATGTATGCATATATTGAAGGGATGAGGGGGAAAAATAGATGAATGCTTTTAACCAAGAGGGAAAACTGGCCTTAAAACAAAACAACAACAACAACAAAAAAAAGTGTAAGCTTATTTCTTTAAAAAAAAAAAAAAGAAGAAAAAAAAAGAACAAAACCCAAAAGCAACTCCCACGCCCAAAAAACCTTGTTTGCTTCTGTTTTAGAAAATCTAATGAGGCCCCTTAAGAACTATGGAATCGCATGGTGAGCATATGTTTTAATTTAAATTAAGCTTCTTTACAGATGTACTTGGTGGTATTGTGCTGGAAAGCTTAAGTTTTTGCTTTGCTGTTTCAGCATGTCTATGGGCTTCTTGATAGAAGAGACTTCCCCCGTTGTGTGGAGGGGGCTCATGGTAATGTCAGCTGTTGAAAAATTGTTGAGACAGGTAAGGACTTAGGGTACATACTGATGTTTCAAATTGTTTATTTTAAGATGCATTTAACTGATACATCGGTGTCAATCGCATTATTTAATATATAAGCAGTGAGCATGTTTGTATCTTGGTCATCTTAAATTCTGAAGAATTTAATCTGAGCTTCAGGTAAGAGGAAAAGTTGAAATTTTTTGCATTTGCATTTTTCCTTCAAACAGAACTGTTGTTCCATGCATTTTATGAGTGAAGCATCCTAATTTGCCTTCCTTCTCATTCCTTTTTATGTTTCTTTATACAATTGTTAATAAAGAAAAAAGAAGGCATTTTGAGGTTGCCTGAGGATTTGAATGTATAGGTATCTATGCATGACTACAGCTGTATTTGCTTATGTGCTTGTTAATTCACCAGTGCTAAGAATTCTTGGATGGTGTTTGGCATATGACAGGTACATGATGAAAATCATTAGATACCATCTCTGTGTAATGGAAATAGATTGTTAGTTAATAAATTTCCTGGCATATGGAAGCGGGGTGGCTTTTTTATTTCTTGACAGATTCTTCCCCCCTTTCACCCCCCTTTTTTATTGTGAATAGATCTGTGAAGTGCTAATGAGACAAACAACTGAAAAAATGCATTAGGGTTGCATGTTTAGACTTTGAAGTGACCCAGATTGGTCACAGCTTAACATCTATTCCAGGGATTTAATGTATACAGCTTGGAGATCACTGGCTTTCTGTATGTCTTCTGTAAATGCCTCCAAATCTTGTACGCCCTTAATGACAGCAAAAAAGAAGATACTTTTTTTTTTAACTCCCTAGCCTTTTTCCATTTTTACTGAATTCTCCTCTAACACAGATTTTAGAATAGTGTGCTCATTGCCCTAGTCAGAAAAGACATGTGTTTCCAAAATTGCAGGAATAATGTATTTTTCTAGATTTGTCCTTATTTGTCTTTATTTTAAAAATAAGGGGTATCCATGCCAATAGCTGTGGAAGGGTGTTCTAATCTCTTTGTGTGTTGCATTGCCTTGGCCAGGCTCACAGAGACTTGAGCCTATAACCTCGAAGGTAGAGCTAAAGTTAGCACCTGCTGTATTGGCATACTCCATCCTGGGAGACTGAAGACTGGCAGGGACCTCCACTGCTGTTGCTTCAGTCAGTAGTATCCCCAGATGGGAAGCATGTGCCAGCATCCTTGTGGAGGGTCCGGATGATGCCATGTAATGAGCTCATTGCTCCCTAGCAACCGGTGAAGCAAGTTACATGCTGGCTGATCATGCTGTAGGAATGAGACAGAGTCCATTAATGCTTGGGGCATCAGTTATTTCCCTGGCAGTGGAACATGAATTCTGAAAGAGGAAGGCTTTACAGCTAAATTCTTTTCTTCCCACAAGTATTTTGCTTCTGAATGATAACCAGGGTAGTTTTAAATCTCTGCTGGAAAAGGTTTATTCCATCTCCTCCTTTGAAGAAAGAAGCTCACAGATCAAGGGAGAACCAGCAGGTTCTATGTAATGTACAGGTGGTTTCCAGACTACCACATGCTAATCTCCCTTCTGACATAGTTATTCATCAGTCTCAAGAAGAGCTTAACTGTGGAACCAATAGTCTAATAGCCTTGGACACCTAAACAAGAGAGGACGGCAGCATGCAATGATGTTTTTAAAGATACTGTAATTCCATTTTATGTTAGAAATTTTTTGTCATCTGTTGGGGGCTTTGAAATATTTCCTTGTTTTCTCTTTCTCTGCTCTGGTTGGTCTTGGCTATTATTACCTTTTGTTTGAGAGCATAAGGTTGCTTGCAAGAGTAAAATACTTCTGTTCGTATTTAACTTCCTAAATGCCTGTTCTTGAGAAATAGCTGCACTACCTCTATAGCTACCTCTAAACCATCTAAGTTAGCTCCCTAATCTAGATATATAGTATAAGTGTATGGAGTTTGTGTGCCTTCAGACAAGCTGAGAAAATACTAAGTTCTTAAAATAATCAGGTCAGACAGATAGAAAACACAGAGGTTCCCAGACTTCTGCATGAAAAACACTACTGGTATTTCCAATGGTGTTAGATGGTAGAGGGTTTTTAGTTTGTTTTAATTGCATCAAGACTATGCATTCAGTCTGTGATGCTTGTTTGTATGCTTATTTGTTTTTTTTCTGTATGAACAAATCTGTTTTCCAGAGTTTTATCATGCTTCAGATACTCCAATAAAGCATTGAAGGGCCTAGTTTCCAAATTCATTAATGAGGACTTGTTAGCTCATTGTTAATTCCTAATCAGTCTGTGCCTATATGAGTGCTTGCTTCTCTTTCACTTGCAACTTATTTAAATTTCTGGAATTCTTACTTTGGAAAATACTTTTGTTAAATATATACATTATGTGCTTTCTTAAATACGTACTGCATGTAACATCCCTATTTGTAATAGGTGTCTGTTTGTCCTTCTCTGGTTTTACTTCTTTGGCAGATGAATGTCTTTTCAGCTCAGTCCAGAGTCCAGCCTCGTACTTGGCTCTTTTCACTTCTACTTGCATATGGCCAGGTTACATTACTTTTTTAGATAAAACACCACCTTTTAATTCCAGGCTCTCCTTTTGCCGCTTCTCTCTAGTCTGAGAAGCTACCTTTGCCCTTGTGTATTGCATTGTGTCAGACTGGTAGGTAGCAGGCAATAAATAACATTGAACACCAAAATATTGCTTAGTGTTTCTCTTGTAATCCATGTCTTGTGAGCAAGGACAGTGTCCTGAGTTCAGCAGTAGCAGTCATTTTACTCCTTTTTAGTAGCTGGTGCAGTGCTGTGTTTTTGACTTTCGGCCTGGGAACAGCGCTGATAATACTGATGTTTTTAGTTGCTGCTCAGTAATGTTTATTCTGACCAAGGACTTTGTGAGTCTCATGCTCTGCCAGGGAGGAGGGGAAGCCGGGAGGAAGCAGAGACAGGACACCTGACCCAAACTAGCCAAAGAGGTATTCCATACCACAGCATGTTATGCCCACTACATAAACTGGGGGCAGTTACCCGGAAGGGTGAGGTCACTTCTCGGCTTGGGCTGGGTATTGGTCGGCGGATGGTGAGTGGTTGTATTCTCTTCCCTTGTTATTTCTCTTATCATTATTATTATTGGTGGCAGCAGTAGTGATTTGTGTTATACCTTAGTTACTGGGCTGTTCTTATCTCAACCCATGGGAGTTACATTCTTTCGATTCTCCTCCCCATCCCTTCGGGAGCAGGGGGAAGAAGTGAGGGGGGAGTGAGCGAACAGCTGTATGGTTCTGAGTTACTGATTGGACTTAAACCATGACAGTTCTTTTTGGCACCCAACATGGCACGAAGGGTTGAGATAATGACTGATCTGACTAGAGTGTGTCTAATGGTATTTGTGATAAGCATTCATTGTTTCAGTTTAATAGTCACTTGTCACAATGCTGATTTATTGGCTGTCAAAGTTGTTCCTCTTGATCTCACAGTTTCAGCATGTTGTACCTTACTTTCCGCCAGTATTTGCTGTGTTAGTGTTTTTCAAGTGTGGGGCTTGGGCTAAGGTTCTTGTCTCATTGTACTTTATGGTAATGACTTGTAATACAATAGAATCATTGATCACGAAACTGATCTGGCTTATGTTCCCAGTGTGGTCACCACCTTTATACTTTGGGAGGTATATAATAGAAGTGTTTAGCAATTACACATCTATTTTCTCCTTCTCGGGTGGTCAACCCGTGAGGGAGACATTCCATTACACTGAGGTGTGTTGTCACCCTGGCCATACCAGAGAGGGACAAATCATGGCAACATGCTGGGACTTGGCCTATGCTTACAGAACCCTGTTCAACACTATCCAGCACCTTCAAAAGGAAAAAAATGTCCCTTGATCTGAGGGCAAAGCAACAGCGCAGCTACTCCAGCTCCAAGCACAGCAGCTACACCACTCCCAGCAACAAGTACAGCAGCTACCCAAACCCCGACAGACAGTTTTCTGGAACATGATATTTTCCTTAAAAAAGGAAATGTAACTTATAATACAAAATAGAGTTAGCAGTTTAGTATACTGTTTTACATATATATTGGTGTATGTTTATCAAATCAGTATATAGATGCAAATACATAGTGTATTAATTCTATAATGTATCCTACTTTTATTGAAAGTTTTGCTCTATAGAAAAGAAGTTAGGGGATGATGATAGTTATTGAAAGAAAAAGAATATATAAGGAAATGATTTTTCACCTGTAGCGAAAGTAAATTAAAAACAGTAGTGGAACATTTGATTCTATACAAACATATTCATAACTCTTTCAGTTACATATATCTCTATCTTACAAGCCTTGAAATTATCCAAAATTTTGTTGTGGCTGTGAAGTGACTTCTTTGTTCACATACTTAGATGTTATGTAGGCCTGTTTACACATCAGGGTAATCTTTTTCTCTTATCTGGGTTTTAATCTTCCCATTTGCCACATTTATCTTAATGTAAAAATTTTTTCACCTCTGCTAACACCTCCTTTGAATCTTGCTTGCATGTAGATGAGATAGTAGAGAATATATTTTTGTTTACTTGAGTGTTTTAAAAGGTACTTCTTTTCTTTGAAGATATTGTTAAAGTCCAGGTAAGGAAGTTTTGATAGTTCTCTAGTGTCATCTGTTGCACTAGGCTTTTTCTATTCAGTTTTAACTTGGCAAACACTTCAGAAGCTGCCTACTCTTGTATAGTCCCATTTAGCACTTGTTCCTTTACACTGTGTGTATCTTGACTCACTGCTATGGTACTCGTTTCTGGGTAAACAAGCTACCTCAAAAGGCATCATCTTGGTGTATGTGATGTGGGAGTGACTTCTGACAAGCCTTTAGACTAAGTATAGTAATGATATGACTTTTTTGAGAGTTACCTAAAACCTGTACTTGAACAGCAATTTATCTGAAAAGCTCTGTTGAAAGAAGTATCAAGTAGGCAGTGAAGAACCTTAGAAATATGAAGATTATTTAAAAAAAAAAAAAGGCAAGCAAAATAATTTGCTGGTTTAAACTGCTTTTGCAACGAGGATTTTAAATGGCCATTGCTACTGTTCTGTACAGCCTGTATGGTAAGTTTTCTAGCACCATTCTCATTTCTGTCTGAGGACATCTTGACAGTTCAGTGGCAAAGGAGCAATTAGAAGGGTGCAGCCCCAAACCTGAACTGATCCAGGAACAGTGTGACTGGCTGCTTTGCATCCTGGAGTATACTATGGCAATTGTTCTGCCACAAGGTTGAGGTAGGGGATGAGGCACTTTATAATACAGATGGAGGGAGTTTCTTGTTTAGGCAGTAATCAGTAAAACTTTTAATACAAAGGATAGTAAGTGTTGGTTTCTCTGATCTTGAATTCTGTCTTCTGTGTGTGTTATCAAGTTGAAATACCAGCAGAGAAGGAAAAAAAATCAGTATGCAGTGGACAAGTCTGCTTTTCTATTAAAAAAACCCAGGTAAAATACAAGTGCATATTTCAGCATGTAGTAGTATTCTCCATGTGTCTTTGTCACATCAATAGATAAAGTTGTATCATTATTAGAGGCAAGCATTACCTATGCATGGATTCTAGGTGTCAGCAGTTCTGTTAAGTGCAGTCTTCTTGGAACTAGCCCAAAAATCCACTCTTTTCAAGGTAGGGATCTCTGGTTGATTAAAGTCCTTAACAGGATTTCTTACCCCGAATATGACATTTCAACCTATGTTTTTGTAGGCTAGTCAGATCATACATGGAAAGACTCTTGTATTTCTTCCTTATCATGCTTCTCTAGAGCATCAAGAACATTTTGTGCATTGGCAGCATCTCTGGTATAGTATGGTGTCCTGTGTTCAGCAGTAGCAGTCATTTTTCCTCCTTCTTAGTAGCTGTTGCAGCACTGTGTTTTTGACTTTCAGCCTGTGAACAGAGCTGATAACACCGATGTTTAGACTGACCAAGGACTTTGTGAGTCTCATGCTCTGCCAGGGAGGAGGAGAAGGTGGGAGGAAGCAGGGACAGGACACCTGACCCAAACTAGCCAAAGAGGTATTCCATACCACAGCACGTCATGCCCAGGATGTAGAACGGAGAGTTCCCGGAAGGGCTAGAATGCTGCGGGGTGGGGGTGAGGTACCGGTTGGTGAGCGATTGTATTCTCTTCCTTGTTATTTCCTTTATCATTATTATTGTTGGTAGCAGTAGTGGTTTGTGTTATACCTTAGTTATTAAACTGTTCTTATCTCAACCCGTGGGAGTTGCATTCTTTCGATTCTCCTCCCCATCCCTCCAGAAGCGGAGGGAAGAAAGGTGTGGGGGGGAAGTAGACTGCGTGGTTCTGATTTATGGCCGGGGCTTAAACCACGACATATGGCTATAAAGTAGAGTCTCAGCACTATTAAGTGTATTGCGACCTCTAAAGGTTCCTTAGATGTACCTGACAAGGATGAGCACATTTTTCCGGAAAGATGACAAAGCTTTTCCTGGAGTGGCTCAATTCTAGTGAGTCCCTAAAATACTCTTCTTATTATCTAACTGCAGTTCCTCCATCTCTTTCTTGCTGCTGCTTGTAGCACCACTTTTTAAATGAAAGCTATGTATTGAAAGAAAACTGAAACAAAGTTTCAGTGGTAGGGGTATTATACAAAGAAAGGAATACAGGGAAGTTAGAAAGTAAGTTATATAAACCTTTCAATGTAGAGCAGTTGCACATGTGCAGAAGGAAATGAGGCCTTGCACTTTGAAGTATGGACGGGCTTTATCTCCTGTAGATTCATGTTGAAAACCATAAATTCAGCAGAAGAATGATGAATATTATTTTATTAGCTCAAACCAAAGCTGAGTAAGACTGTAGTCTGAAGATCCAGTCTTGTCCTTTAAAAAGACTTTTAACTCAATTTATGTGATTGTTACAGTTTGTTCTGGGTTCAGCAGTAGCAGTCATTTTTTCTCCTTCTTAGTAGCTGGTGCATCACTGTGTTTTTGACTTTCGGCCTGGGAACAGAGCTGGTAACACTGATGTTTGGTCTGACCAAGGACTTTGTGAGTCTCATGCTCTGCCAGGGAGGAGGGGAAGCTGGGAGGAAGCAGGGACAGGACACCTGACCCAAACTAGCCAGAGAGGTATTCCATACCATAGCACATCATGCCCGGGATGTAACTGGGAGTTACCTGGAAGGGTACTCTCTGCTTGGTCAGGCTTGTTTCAGCGGGTGGTATTGTATTCTCTTCCCTTGTTATTTCCCTTATCATTATTATTATTGGTGGCAGCAGTAGTGATTTGTGTTATACCTGAGTTACTGGACTGTTCTTATCTCAACCCGTGGGAGTTACATTCTTTCGATTCTCCTCCCCATCCCTTCGGGAGCAGGGGGGTGGGGGAGTAGAAACTGCATGGCTGACTTGCTGACAGGGCTTAAACCACAACACTGTTGTATGTAATTTTGAATGTTTAGCTAGAGATGGAGATTTTGTATGCTACTTTCCTTCTGAAGCTGTCCTCTACCAAGAGAACAATTGTTTTGAAACTAGCAGTTGCCAGAGGTAATGGTGGTGGTATTTATGTAGTAGATTGTGTATGTGTGAATGTATATGTATGTACTCAAAACTTTTTTGTAATGTAATTTTCTGACGTTTAGTTATCATATGTAGGTAGTTGTAGAGTTTCATGTGTTACTGAGAATAGGAAAGATGCGGACAGATAGATAAATTTTCTTTGAAATATTCAGCAGACTGTAGCTTGTGAGGTTTGGGATATTTCAAGAACCTCTGTTAAAAAGCTGCCATAAAAGCAACAGTGGAGTGAATTGAACAATAAAAAATATTATTTAAAGATTTGGGGTTAGATTAACTTGGAAACACTAGTAGTATTTAATTCTTAGAGGAGAAAGACTATGGAGGCTATATTGTTGTAGATTTTTGATCATTGCCTGAAGTGGCCCATCTCTATTGAAGAGATTATAGCTGTTCAGTATTATTTTTGTTTGACATACATTAGTTAGTAAATTATTTTGTGTAGTTGCTACTGTTTGAAGAATGTTTATGTGGTTATCGGTGTTCTCCTTTCCAGCATTTTAATTGGAGAGGTTGCATATGCGGATTTAGGGACAATTTTTCTTTAAATGTGGTTTATTTTAGGTATATAATAATGCTGCACTTGGGAAGACAAGAAAAATACATAAGGTACTGAGAGCAAACATGTTTATACCTCGTAAAATAGCTACCATGCCACCACTGACTGTTTACTGTGCATGTTTTATGCAGCAGAATGTTCTGTATATGGTGTCTGTAGACATCAATCCAACCTCATTTATCATGTGTGTTTATAACATGCTGTGTTAAATCTCACAAATTCTTCAGCATATAAATTTTCACAGTTTTTGTACTGTCTTGTTTGCCTCTGTGTATAAATAGATTTCTTACAAACAGAACAATGGAGAAACTAGGGGAAAACATTACAAATTAGAAGGAATGATGAGCATTTGATTTGGAAGCAATACATGACAAGAACATTGTCAGTAAGGTAGTTAGGTACTACCTGCTGAGCCATCTGCCTGATTGATTAGTATCATTGTCCTTCAGCTTCTGTTTGTGCCCACATACTGTCTTTTGCCTTACATTTTGGGAACTCTGGCAATTTCATTATGTGTTTATTCAGTGTCTAGCACTGTAGTGAGTTACCACTTGATGAACAAAAATACAAAGACTAGCATTTCCAACTTCCAAGTAAATATAAACATGTTTCTCTGATACTTTTTCATCTTTATGAAATTACTGTATTTCTTTTTTTGCTATTGAGCATAATGTATTTTCATAGAAGGTTAAAAGGAGATAAGAACTGCCGTCTTCAACTACCTAATGGGTAGGTACAGAGAAGATGAAGGTAGATGCTTCCTGAATGTGCGGTTGGTTGGTTGTTTCGTTACAGTGAAAACAATCACACATCTGAACAGGTTGCACAGAGATTCTAGAATCTGTCTCTTGGAAGATATTCAGAATTCAGCTGGGCAAGACTTTGAGTAGCGTGCTCAAAGCAGCAAGATGGACAGACAACCTCTTGGGGTCCCTTCAAACCTAAGTTATTCTGTGAATGTGGGATTAGTTTTAAAATTGGCATTCCACTGCTTATTTGACTGTTGGTGTATAACTCCATTAAAGCCTACAGCTCAAAGAGGAGAAAATGGTTCTGCCTTTCACAGGGAATACTGGTTAGAGCATTCAGTCAAAACCTACACTGAAATACAGGTGTCTCTCTGAATGCCCTAATCATTCAGCTGGACAGTCATACTAGCTCATCTCTCTTGCTCAAATTAATGTATAATTATGTCTTGCAATCAGATGAGCAAGTTTCAGCGTAATGACTGAGAGCATCCTTTTCTCAGTAGCATTTCCAGTTATTTGGCCGGTCTCTTTAGACTTTAAAGATGCTGTTTAGATCCCTGTTTCGCTGTTTAGATGCTGGTTAGATATAAAAGTCAAACCCAAATAAGCCTTATCTCTTGAATGAACATCCTTAATATGAACTATGAAATAAAAAATAATAAATACATTTTTCCTCTTGTTTTGAGTGAAATACCTTTAAATCTCTAGAAGAGGTTTAAAATATGGGGATTCTAGTCTTGTATGCATTAAAGTGCTCTCAGGCGTCTCAGGCATCTTAGAATTGAGTAGCAGTGCCACTAAGAAAATTGTGCTGGAGACTTATGGGAGTTTTTGCTTTAGCTTTAACAGTTTTCCGCCTAGGATGCAGAACCTTTATGAAACAATCTGAGACATCTGACCCTCCTCTGTAATGCATGGAGAGACACAGGTTGATTTTTTTGTTGGTTTTTTTTTTTTTTTTTTTAACCCTGCTATCAGTGTTAGCCTTGAGTATTTTACAGTCTAAGTTGGACAAAGAAAAATTCAAAGATCGCAGCAAAAGACATAGAATCATAGAATAGTCAGGGTTGGAAAGGATTTTAAGATCATCTAGTTCCAACCCCCCTGCCATGGGCAGGGACACCTCACACTAAACCATGTCACCCAAGGCCTCATCCAGCCTGGCCTTGAACACCGCCAAAGATGGAGCATTCACAATTTCCCTGGGCAACCCATTCCAGTGCCTCATCACCCTCTCAGTAAAGAATTTCTTCCTTATATCCAATCTAAACTTCCCCTGTTTAAGTTTTAACCTGTTACCCCTTGTCCTGTCGCTACAGTCTATCTCCAGCATCCTTGTAGACCCCCTTCAGATACTGGAAGGCTGCTCTGAGGTCTCCACGCAGCCTTCTCTTCTCTAGGCTGAACAGCCCCAACTTTCTCAGCCTCTCTTCATACGGGAGGTGCTCCAGTTCCCTGATCATCCTCGTGGCCCTCCTCTGGACTTGTTCCAACAGTTCCATGTCCTTTTTATGTTGAGGACACCAGAACTGCACACAATACTCCAAGTGAGATCTCACGAGAGCAGAGCAGAGGGGCAGGATCACCTCCTTGGACCTGCTGGTCACGCTCCTCTTGATGCAGCCCAGGATACAGTTGGCTTTCTGGGCTGCGAGCACACACTGAAGCCGGCTCATGTTCGTTTTCTCATCGACCAACACTCCCCAGTCCTTCTCTGCAGGGCTGCTCTGAATCTCTTCTCTGCCCAACCTGTAGCCGTGCCTGGGATTGCTCTGACCCAGGTGTAGGACCTTGCACTTGGCATGGTTAAACTTCATCAGGTTGGCATCAGCCCACCTCACAAGCGTGTCGAGGTCCCTCTGGATGGCATCCCTTCCCTCCAGCGTTATCAACCGAACAACACAGCTTGGTGTCATCTTCAAGTAGGATGTTACAAGTGTAGAATAAATCTTGTATGTCCAGATTTTTTTGGAAGAAAGGCAAGCAGGGATGAGTTCAGAAACAGACTCTGGACACATGGATTTGAAGGCTAGTGTGTTTTGAACTAAACTACAGTACTGGTGGTACGTAATTTCAAATTCAGACTATAGTTGACACCTAATGCCACTCTTCTGTGGTTTTTTTTTCCTCTTTCTTTCCCCACTAACAAAGGAGTCTGTTTTTTTCTGACTGCTGTAGGTTAGATGCAAAAAGGGTCATGGGTATTGCTGTGCTGAACATTGCAGTTCCTAAGAGATAGATGCCCTGTGTGCAAGAACGGAAAGTCAAACTAAAGCCTAGGCGTACCTGGGTTGGTGGGAATACATCACTTGTCATTCCCAATAGTACTGTTTACCTTCATACACTTTGGCAGTGTCATGGGAGAATTAAGCGCAAGCCTTGGATTTTAAGGGTAGTGAAAACTGCTTATCCTTTGGATGCAGGACTTGAGCAAATTCATGTAAAGTTCCAGTTTTGCTGTGTTTCATCACTTGCATAGTAAATGTCATTGGGGGCTTGCTCAAAGATTAAAATATTATTGGTGTGGACAAAACCCCTGTGTCTTATCAGTATAAAATCAGTGAGAGAGTGTATTGGTGGATGAGAGGGAGCAGTGAAATGGGATTTAGCAGAGAATGACACGTACTTACTGGGTTAGGAGGAAGATGACAATAACAAGTTGATGGCTCTGATTTTTGTGCAGCTATATTTTGAATGAACTGAAAGGATAACCAGAATAGTAATAGTGAGTCAATGATGGAAATTATTCTTATTGTAAATGTAAAGAGCAAGTTAAGAAAAAGCACTGCAGTGAAGCCAGATGATTTTTTTTTTAATTATTACTATTTTTGAGTCTGGAATTTATTTTTAACACTTTTTGGTTTAGGAAGGGCACTCTGTCCAGAGATGACCATTGAAGGCATTTAACTTGCATTATGGCAGTGAATTTTCAAGACAGGAGAGGAGTGAGATGCTGCAGTGGGAAATTGTAGCAAACATGAATAGCTCTTAGTATTTTTATTTTATTTTTTTCAAACTTTATCATCTTTTACCTTTTAAAACATGTTAAAGAGTCTGTGCACACTACTCTGTTTATTAACAGAGCAGATGTACTTCAAGTGTATAAACTAAAATCAGATTAATAGTGTTTTCCTCTTCCTATATTTTATATTTTGGCAGTATAATCCATTTGAGAATTTTTGTTAATTTCAGAATTGACTTGTGTTTCACAATATTCATGTATTTATCTGCAAGTAATTGGGGAATCGAGGCAGATAGTCTGTAGCAGGATATTTACAGTTTATGTTTCACAGAGCTAAACAAAGCTGTGCTTATATTATAAACTACAAAGACATGCTTTGCAGCCCATAATTCTAAAATGCAGTAGTCTTACCAGGTGCTGCTACAATGAAATATCTGCCAAGTTTTCAGCAATTAAAATATATTTATTCTATTTATTTATAGCCTGTGATGTGCATAGAAATTGTTAGTTCAGGCTAACATCTGCTATTTTACAGTTGGGAGGGGGGGGGTTGAACCATCACTGTTCTTCAGAACAGTAAGAGCAGTTGCATCTTTAGGGAGTTGGGATGCTTTTCTGTTTTAATTTTTGTGATCCAAAGTACAGAAATGAAAAAATCCATACATTTCATCCCCATACATAAGGTCATTGAGATTATGTATTTGTTCTATTTGGAAATAGGTAATGCTGTTGAGATGTTTTCAAAAAAAGGAGCAACAAATAGTGGTCAAACTGCAGTGCTAAGACTGCACTTTGGTTTGCTGCTAAGACTGAATCTTCAGCTGGCAGACAGTAAATAGTAGCTATGAATGCTTGTGAGATTTTTTTTCCTTAAATGTTTAATAAGCTTTCATTTAAAGCAAGAAAGGTCAATTGGCATCCCTCATTGCGGAAATTAAAGAAACTTGTTTCAAGGACAAGCTAAACGGATGACCCACTTGTACCTTATGAAAGAATTTAGTTTGTTTCATTTTTAGTTTCTTTTGTTTCATTTATTTTGCTAATACTAAAGAACAAATAAACTAATTTCTTCTCATCCAGAACCCACTGAAATAAATGGAAATCTTGACTAATTTCTCCATGATGCTTGAGTTGTGATATTGATGTTTAGGAAAGCCTGTTACAGGAATTTGTATAATCATCACTAATTTACTCAAATGCTAATAACCACCTTGAAAGGTCCTGTCTGTCCAGAGAGAACTGCCTTAACCAGTCCTAATCAGTATGTACATATGGCACTTCCTGGACATGAGAAGCTTAACATAGATCCAAAGATGCACTACAGCCAAAAGTGCGAGAGATGACAGAAAGCTCCTTATTTCCACCCCTCTGCCCCCCAGTTTAACTGGAGTTAAGAGTGTTCGTACTATCACCTATCTACCTGACTGCTCTGTATGTTGTGGGGTGGGTATGACTGAATGAATATAGGCTTGATTCTTTCTTTTTGTTTCCAACTGAAGCTGCAAAACCTGTTCTATTGTCTTTCTTCCTTTAATGAAGGAAGCAGAATCTGTATGGATCCCTGTTGCTTTATTGGCTAACATTAGCAGCTGATATGAAAAGGGATTATAGTCTCTGAAAGCAATTGACAATCACAGAAGAAGTGTTGGGAAAGCCAGAAGAAAACAAAAACATTAGCCAACAAGTTACTGCTGAACTGGCAGCGTTTGCGGTAAATGTACTTTAGCTGTCTTTGAGGATTAAAAAAAAGGCAGGAAGAAAAAAAGGCAAACCTAGCACATAGTGAGAATGTATTTACAGCAAACATTTCTTGGCCTGGTTCCTCAGCTGTCATGGTTATGACTGTGCAGCTACTGCTGCTGTGGGAACAGGCTGTGAGAGTGTTTTCTTTGCTCTGCTTCCAGTAGTCTCATCTCTCACACAGATCACACAGGTATGCATGTATCTGCCCTCCTTTGCATAAAACAAAACAAAGGCAAAACATGCAACTGTTTTGTTGGGTTTGTTGACTAGACAGGAAGAAACCGAAGAGAGCTTGTGGTGTCTCAGAATGGCTGCACTGGGGCTAGAACAGAATTTTGTTTTCTTTTTTCCTTTTTTTTTTTTTTTTTCTTTTCTTTTTTGTTTCTTTTTTCTTTCCCTTGAGCTTTTAAAGGAAACTGTTGTGAGGTTTGAGGTTTCTTGGCAGCAAAGTTCAGAAGTTTGTACCTAAATGCATCCAGCTTCGTTTTTGGAAAGAGGTGGTGATTTAAGCATGTTCTGAAGTGGTTGCTAAACAGGAATACCAGCGGTAGATGAACTAGGAAAAGAAGGTGCCACTATTTGTTCTCTTTCCTAAATGAAGCTTCCAAAAAATAGTAGTCACCTAATGCTGGTGTTCTACTTTCTCTGTTCTTCTTTGCTAATAAGAGCATCTGTTCTTTCTTTCTACTGCTGTACGTTAGATGCAAAAAAGGCCATGGGTGTTACTGTGCTGAATGTGGCAATGCCTAAGAGGTAGGTGCCGTGCCTGCCTGCAGGCAGGGGATGGAAGGTTAAACTAAAGCCTAGGCTAAAGCCACTGCATACCTGAAACGGGAATACATCGCTTGTCATTCCCAGTGGTACTGAGAGGTCACTTCAGGTAATTTGGACTCTTCGGCAGTGCCATAGCAGGATAGCTGCAGTATCTTTGAGTTTGGAAGTTTAAAGCTTGGTGTGGAGTAAGTGGAAATTAATGTTGTAAGTCAAAGGTGGTAGGTTCACTGGCTGGAAATGAACAATACCAAAGATCTTGAGCAAGAGGGCTCTTCAGAAAAGCCTATGGGATATGTCTCACTCTCTGTCTCTGTCCTGGATTTCAGCACCTAATTGTAGCCTGTATTGGACAGCTCTGTGTAGCAGAGATTTAGAACCAAAGTCTAGTATCTTCTGTTAGGTGCCAAGACCTTTCTTTGGTTTAACTTGACGGGCTTATTCTGTGTTTATAATAACAACCTGGCAAGTTTCCATAGCCATTCAGCCAGGATTTGGTAGCTGCAAGCTCGGTTTAGGATTTAAGCTGTATTTCCTTCTAACCGGGAGAGTACCGTGAAATCACATACAGCAGTTAAAACCTTCTGCTCTACAGCTAGGCATGCAAGATTCCTGGGGCCAGAACTAGACATCTGAAGGTGGAGCATGAGCAGTGCTATGCAGGAAATTCAGTTAATCTGAAGTTTCATCCTTCCAGGTGAATCCCCTGGCTTTATATAGGGTCCTGGTTGCTTCTGTGGCTTTTGCATTCTTGGTTGTGCAGTGACCCAGTTAAATACCACCTGCCTGAGAAATTGAAACACCCATCTTCCAATTCACAGAGTGTCTCTTGTATGTCTAATTATGATATTAAGCAGCTGCAGTTTTAAGAGCAGAACCACAAGCTTTTAATTTCATTTAATAGCTGCAAGTGCTCAGCTTTGTATTGGATTCTGTGTTATTACTGGTAGGTGCAGTTAGAGCATGCCTGCTAGATTTGGCCTGTAAGACTTGCTCCTTTCTCACAAATATGTATGTAATTAATGGATCCCAAGTGGGCTTCTGGTCCAAACTTGGTGCTTAATGGAGATTTTAGTATTTCCCTTCCTGAGTAGTCAAGATCTTTGGGAGAATTTTTAGGGTTTCTTCTGAATGTGTAGGTGGAGCTCAGTAAAGCTGCTTTTTTAGGTTTGTTGTGTTTTGTTGTTGTTGTTGTTGGTTTTATTATTATTATTATTTTTATTTTCCTTCATTTCTCACCATTTCTTTTTCATCTTTTTGCCCAAAACAAAAGTGGAATCTCCCTAACCCGAACACTGATATTATTATTTAGCATTGCACACTAATTGTACTTAATAAATATGCTAGAAATATAACTATATAAACAGCTTTTAAAACTTAATATTGAATTAACATGTGTTTAAACTGATTTCACAGAGTTTGTTCTTTTGAATAATCCAGGCTGCGTTCTGGAAGCTGACAGACTGATTGTCTACTCACGCCATCCTTCCATATCTCTTTTCCTCCCAGAAAATAACTGCAGATATCCAAGAATAGCAGCAGCTTTTGTACTAGTATTCTTTGTAGAAAGTGATTATTTCTCACATACCAAGTGATTGACACAAACATAAAGTAATTGTGCTTAAGGTACCAGAGATTTATGTGGCTTGTTCCTCCGCCTTTCCCCCCAAGGAAAGGAGCTCCCGCTTTTCGATACTATTTATGAAGCTGCAGTAGATGTTTCTCCTCTTACAGTGTTTTGCTTCATCAGCAGAATCTTCTAAAAGAAGGAATATGTTCTCCCAGCAGAATAATGCCTTTGGAATACGGCTTTTTTTATTGTGCATCTAAAGTGGGTGCTAAGTGTAAACAGTTGTGTTTGGCTTGTTTTTTTTTTCCCTGAAAAAAAAGCTTTAAGTAAGAACTGGAACTAAATAAAAATCTAGGAAGCAAATGAAGATATGAAGACTGTCCCTTGCTTGGCAGCAATCACTGAATGCCCCTGAAACACATAGTATTAGCACCTTCAGCAAATCATTTACGTAGGGTTAGATTACAAGTAGCACTTTTAATTTATTATTGCATATTCATAACTGAGGGCACTGATGAATGCAAAAGCCTGGTTCTGTGGGCACAGCAATTATTTTGGCCATCTATATGTGATGCTTACACAGATTATCGGTTGTCTAATTCATAGTAAATGCTCTACTCTAGGAATAAGACATTCAGCACATCTTTAAACCATGGGAATGCTGTGTATGCAACTGAAAAATGTGTGCAATTTTAAAATTGTATTTATTTTAATTTTCACATCTTGTCTGTGTCTTTAATGCTGTTTCTGTGTTCCACTCTTTGTAAGGACTCTTTGTAAGTTACTCCTTTCTGACCTAAAGGCAGTTCTTTTACCCGAGAAGGTATACTGGCTTTTCACAGTCTTAGTCTCATGGTCAAGAATCCCAGCAAATTAGTGATCTGCTCTGCTGGCTCTAGCACATACTCTCGCGTTCCTTTTTCACACTCTCTCATCATCTTGGATCATCCTGTGGAATTGAAAGGTTCTGTATTTTGTGCAGCTTTATTATGGCTTCTTGTTGTGAATATTGATTGTTGTGCTCCAGGGTAATTCAAGCAGACTCTCCAATTCAGGTTTCATTAGCAAGGGTAGACTGTTTTCAGTTCAGTGGCTGGGGAGGATATGCTTTTGAATTTTAAGTATGGAAAGCTTGTAAGGATATATTTTTGTCCATATGTGTGAAAACCAGGTTATTTTTAAAAAAATAAAATAACATTTTATTAATGTTTCACCTCAAGGCTACTTTGAAATCTGATAACATCTCACCAGGCAAAACCCCAAGCCTTATATTGAGATTTACTGTCTTTTGGCCTCTATTCAGCGGTCTCCATCTAATTGATTCTATTCCAGTTTTTATATTGCATGATTTATAGCAATATTGAGGGTTTTCTTCAGCAGCATTTTAAGTGGCTTGAATAACGTCTATCATGTTATTTTCTTCTGTAGTCGTTTTACTGAAGACCCTAGACTGGCCTCTAGAAGTTCCCTTTTGTGTACAAAAAAAGCGTTGCACATTATTATACTGAAGAAATAATTTTCTGACCTTCTTAATCTAAGTTTAAGCACTAATTTAAAATCAGTGTGTCTATGATGGGCATAATTGATGCCTATATTAGTCTGTTCGTACCCTAATAAGGAATTTACTTATTATCTTATTATACTGGAATATGAACTGATGCTTAAGGAAGTTAAATAACTTGTGAAGAGAAATAGGAATATTGCTTTCAATTGTATAGCTTAAGTGTTCACATTTTAACACCATTACAGAAATACAGCGTGAAAATACATACGAGTGGGCTTAATAAGCTTCTCCCTTTTGATATTTGTTGTCAACATTTGTAGTATTTCCTTCTGTTATTATTGTAGGAAAAATCTGAATCAGACAGCACATATAAATTGGGTCCTGATAATACTTCCTTAAAAATGCGTTGTTGGGTTTGATAGCTAAACAGTGGTTTTGCCCTTCTGTGCATTAGTAGGGAGAGCTCAAAGAGAATTTACAGTTTAGATGATGTGCTTAACATAGCTGCATCATCCTGGTGATCAGTTGAATTAGATGATCTGATGCTAGCCTACTTTCTTCTGATTCATTTACCTTTATATTATTTTACTTTTGTGCCTAATTTTATTGCTAAAAGACATAAGAATGGGAACTTGCCTCATTTCATATTTGTTTTCCAGGTGTCAGATGAACTATAGACAGCTCTGTATCATAGAACAAGAAAAAAAAGATGGTGTATTTCTGAAGAATTATTTCTGCAAATATGTAGTGCAGAATGTTTGTGGTTCAAGGACAGAGAGCAGCAAATCAAAGATTAGTCTCAAGACTGACTGCATAATTGAAGTTTGCTTCTCCAACTGTCATCTTTTAAAGAATAACTGCTTTGAATCCCTGAGAAATGGGAATCTCAGCTCATCAATGCTTCTTGTAGTAACAACTTGAATGTAGTGGAAGTCTTTCATATGCAATAGTGCTGATAACGGTCTTCAGCAGTTGTGTAGGGAATTGCACAGAACTATTCCTTTCCAGTCATTCCCAGAGAATGTCCCCTGACTCCTGCAGACATGTCAGGCTGCTGGACAGCCATATCCTATCTTCTCTTTGGGATGTCATAACATTGAATGAGCTTTCTGAAGGTGAGTAGAAGCCCAGTGTTGAGTGCCTTTCCCCCGTCTGCTGGAATGCCCCATAAGAGAATAACCTCTTTATTGTTGGCTTCTGGGAGTTGTTTAGTTTTGCAGGTTATATAAATGAAGGTAATGGAAACTTCAGGCTACTGTGTTTGCTTCAAGTTCTTCATATTATTAAAAGCCATCAGGGAGGAGTAGGAGTCCAGTTTCTGTTTCTGGTTGTGTAATTGAACAGGACCCTGGCTTTCTTCCTAGGCAGTTATTTCTAAAAGCTACTTTTAGCCTATATTGAGAAAGAATAGGAAAATCCCCTTCTCTTTATGGAAACCTTTGGAGCAAATTGTACTTCACCTCAATTTCTCTCTGAACTTGGCAAATCAAGCTTCTCAGAAATACCTTCGAGGGAATTTGAACCATTGCAGTGCATCTGTTTTTCATGGTTAGATGCAAGGCTTTGAGATTGCTTAAGCATCAGAGAACAAGTCAAAGGGGCAGACATCTTTGTTCTGAAACCATTGTTTTAGGCTGTATTCAGAAAGAAGAGTTATATTAAGCACCGTGGAATACCATGCTGTGGTGTGAATATCTATTTCACTACCAGAGAGAAAGTTTTGTAGGGAATGAAAATCTTCTGGTTTATGTATGGGGAATGTCTCATTTATCAAATATTTGTGAAAATAACTGAAAATATTTTTAAATTAAAATGCCATACTTCGTTATGCTAGTCCTAAATTATCTGTTTTCTTACATCATGAAACTACTTATTTTTTCCCGATACCTATGGATGCTTAAGCAGAATATTTTAGTAATTTTTCAAGGAAATATTCTAAAATATTTATCTTCTACTAACATATAAATATATGTAAACAGTTCTATACATATTCATTTAACAACAGCATTTCTTACCTTTATTTTGTTCTGCTGTTTGCATGTATTAAATCATTTGTATACACAACAAAGTAGTTAGGAGGAGTGGGGATCTGGCAGGAATAGGCCTTAAGCTGCCTGCAATGTAGCACTTGGTACTTTTCTGATACTGGTGTTCACAGACTAGCTAATGGCTGCCAAGTCTGCACCTGCAGTGCTGCTTGATTGAAACTCTGCATGTATTCCTCTTAATAAGAACAAATAAATAATGTATTCTGTTATTTACCAAACACCAGGATTACTTCAAAACCGCAAGTAGAAATTCCTCTTCTGTGCTAATATTCTGTCGTTTCTGCCTCGTGTACAGTGGATGTTCAGGCTTCATTCGTCAACAGAAATGCCCTCTGTACCTCTGTGCTCTCCTTCAGGTTTAACTTGCTATTTGGAACCCTTACTCAGTGAATATCTGGTATTTTGATTATGAATTGTCACATAAACAGAGTGATTGATTAAAGTAATTTACATGGAAGCATTTGTGGTGTTTCTGAACAAGGGAAAATACACAGAAGCACATGGCACTTAATTACATTGCTTAACAATAAATGTCAAGTTAAACCTTTTTAAAAAAAGATGAATGCTATACTTAAGGAAAGTGCAATTGCATTTCCATGGTTTAAAATGTTGTAGACACTGTATATGTTTAAGGGGCAAAGATACTAATGCTTTTGTACATGCAAAGGTGCTGACAGATTTCAGATGCTGTAAGCCAGGCTTTTGTAGCCGCTGTCTGCTTGTTGCTTGCAAAGGGAACTGTTTACTGTAATGTGCTGTTAATCTGAGCTCATTTACTTGTAGGCACCCACATTTGCATACAGACACACTTCTCAGAACTGATTGAGAACATGAGGACTAGTGGTTCTGATTTGGTAAATTGTTGCATATAAACAGGATTTGCATTCAAATTGGTGTTTTATATCACTGCCTGATTATATGTCCCGTTGTAATATTATTGAATGGATGGCAATAGTAGGTTTCAAAAAGCCACTCCTCTGATTGTATGTTCCAGTTCAAAATTTAATTAAAAATGTCTTTCCCCCCTTCTTTTTCTCCTTTGCTGAAATTTTGTAAAACACCTAGAATTTCTTCTCTCATTAAGTGTGTACACTTCTACAACAAATAAATGTACCTTCCAATTACATTCAGTAACTTGTTTAATAAAAGACTGCCATGCTGCTTCTGTGTTATTTAAGAACTCCATAGTGTTCATCATCATCTTCTTGCAGAACAGAAGAGAATAAGAGGAAGTCTACAGAGAGAAATCGGATGAGGTGCAGAGTTGGCTGAGCAAATCCGTATCTTGAGGACACTGCTCGCTACTGGGCAAAAACACTAGTTCAGTCTTTTCAGCAATTATAGCTGTGTCATGGTGGTGCAGCTCTCCAATTTCACCTCGACTTACAAATGAAAAGGAAGAGGGTAAAATTGTGAGGATAACTGACTCCAACCAAAATAAAAAGCAAGGTTAGTTCTAATAAGGAGTGGTTTTCCAGTCTAGTTTTGCTAACTGATTTCCACCAGTTCAGTGCCACAGCAGTTACAGAACACAGAGTGGTGTGCAGAGGCATCTGCACTGTTGCCTTTTCTGAACTTGTGTGACAAAGCCTGTCTTCCTCCTGCAGTGCATAGCAGCAGCACATCCTCTCCACTGGTGCTGGGATGGTGTAGCTTCTCCATTTTTCTGTGCTAGATTTAAAAGCATTATAATGGAGCACAGCTAATTTGATAAAGACTCCTCATTTCTTTTTTTTTTCTTTTTCATTCCATGAATTTGAACAAAATATATGATGGTTTCAATGCCATAAATTAAATAAAGCGTTATAATTTAATTGCTTTGTTAAGAGTATTTTTCCTGTTGCCTAGCAATGAGATTTACCATGAGATTCACCATGTGCTTAAGATTCCATTATTAATTTCTGTTTTCAGAGGTTTATAACTTTAATAAGAATCATTACTCATAGGGCAATCCAGAAAGTGCATGTTAAAAGTTATTTTTGTTCTTGTAGGATCACTTACTAAGGAAGCTTGAGGCAGGAAGTTCTGGTGCCCACTGATTTCTGTACCCATTCTTCCATTCTTCTACATGTGGTAAAATTTCAAAGTCACTTCTTGAGCAACAGTTGTTTCGTGAAGCAGTAAAGCTATTTATGCACATGCTCTTTTACTTTAAAATTTCTACATGGAGACATTTTTACCAAGGCAGCTACCTCAGCTTAGACAAGCAGCAGCTGCTTTGTGCTTCCCCACAAAGCTGAACATCTGAGAAAGGCTTTGAGCACTGGTGTTCAAGGTCTTCTCCATTAGTGTTCCACATGGTAGTGGGGTACAGCTAGATGTTTTCTTCAGGGAACTGTAATGCTTTCTAGGTAGGAGGATCACATGGAGCTTGGTGCAGGAGGCTAGTGCTGGAAGAAGTTGGAGGAGCAGAATCTCTTGTAACAGTGAAAGGTTATAGGACAGGACCAGAAAGTCCCCTTGTTCCACGAAGGAGCTAGCTTAAACTTAGGGCCAGCAAGTGTGTGCAAAACCAGACAGCTTTTAACTATGGGAAAAAAAACCCAGTGTACTTACTTTTTTTTATACAAATTACCTCTAATAAGGGTTGGACTTGGTTTGTCTTGTACTACTCCCATGAGGCAGTGCTGTACCTGAAAGAACATGAATTTTTTGCTTATGGAGCAAAGGTCTGAAAACTAAAAAAAAAGGAGAATGTGATTACTGGACTTGTAAATTTGGATTTAACAAATGATGCCAGGAGCAGCCTTTATAAAGAGATAGGGTGAAAAAGGTATTTTGAGTTAATACTCTTAAAAAAGTAAACTTCTCTATACCGTAGTGTTTCAAAATGGCTGTGATTATTATGAAAGATTCGATTTTGCATATTGAGATTTATGTGATTATTTATAGAGGATCTGTGTGTTTAATTGTGAATCTTTAAGGAACTTGTCTCATGTTTTATAAACTACTTTTTAATACCTATCATTTCAGTTTATCACCTTTATAATGGTTAATTTTTAATTAAGAAATGCAGAAATTTAAAGTTGATGCCTTCAAGTGACCAAAGTGACTTTCATGGGAAAAGAAGGCATTCACCAGCACTGGCATTTATCTTGCTTTATAACTAAGCAAAATTAGCAAAGAAAAACAAAGTAAAAACCAGATTTTTTTTGTAGATAAACTGTCTTCTCTACCCTATGTGTACATTTTTGCACATATATGTAATCTTTATTTGGGTTTTCTGGGTCTTAATATGATTATGAATGCCAGTTACTTTTAGAAATCTTCTAGGTATGTGTTATTTTTTGTTGACAAAATGCAGATAATATAAAATAACATAGTATAAATAATACAGATCAATATTAAAAATTAAAAAGCGCAGTGTTTGCTGTGGTTAACATAAGTAGCATTTCCTGTTTAGCAAGACTGTCTTTGGCACCATTTAGTGCTCCTGCAGCCTTTGTATAAAAAATGAGAAGGAGGAGGTGTGCCTGAGAGTCCCTAATTTAGATGTCTGAAGTTCGAGTTTGCAACTAACCTTCCCCGTCCCCCTTCTCCCTTAAGTGCTCTGAAATCTTCCACCTTCATCAGTCTGCCTTGAAAAATTTGATTTCTTACTGGAGTGCTGCACTGGGTTTGTGGTCTGGATTTCACATTGCTTGTGCTTCCTCAGAAGATCATCTGTACAGGAACTGAATGAAAATGAATTAGTGTTCCCCTGGTAGGGTCTAACACTTCAGGACAGCACCTGGGGAACTGAAAAAATGTCAGTTGTTTTTGCTGTTAAAATGACACTGAGAGAATGTGTAAAATAAAAGAGAAAGTAAAATTCTCTTTTGTATTGTCCTGTATTAAAGCAGATCATACCGTTGTATCTTATATATCAGAAACATACTGCATTTGAACATACCCATTTGTGGGTCTTTATTTTTAATGTGGTTATGATTTTCCAAAAATTCTATAGTGCAGAGACAAAAGACCTAGTATATCTTGGCTTTGTATTATACAGAGTAGGCCTAGGACCATTTCTGTTCTCATGAAGAGAACATTTCATTGCAGTACACAGTGCTCTAAAGAGTTATTTGGCTCTCCTGGAAATCTGTCCTAGTAAAGAAGGGAAAGAGTCATGGCATTCTCATGCCTAATTGTCCTGGGTTCAGCAGTAGCAGTCATTTTTTCTCCTTCTTAGTAGCTGTTGCAGCACTGTGTTTTTGACTTTCGGCCTGGGAACAGAGCTGATAACACTGATGTTTAGACTGACCAAGGACTTTGTGAGTCTCATGCTCTGCCAGGGAGGAGGAGAAGCTGGGAGGAAGCAGGGACAGGACACCTGACCCAAACTAGCCAAAGAGGTATTCCATACCACAGCACGTCATGCCAGGGGATGTAACTGGGAGCTACCCGGAAGGGCACGTCCTCTTTTCTGTCGGGCTCTTTTCCGGCGGGTGGTATCGTATTCTCTGCCATTGTTATTTCTCTTATCATTATTATTATTGGTGGCAGCAGTACTGATCTGTGTTATACCTCAGTTACTGGACTGTTTTTATCTCAACCCGTGGGTGTTACATTCTTTCGATTTTCCTCCCCATCCCTCTGGGGGGGTGGTGGGGGAAGTAGACTGCGTGGTTCTAATTTACAGCTGGGGCTTAAACCACGACACTAATACCTTTACCCTAATCTTTAATGGTCATTCTCGTGCCTAGCAACCAGTAAACTTTTTTTATTGTGTGATCTGATGTATGTTGCAAGTGTGACTAAAAGGGCATCTTTTGGGGTGTCCTTGGTTCATTTGTCTTTTGCATTACAGGAAACAGGACTGCAATAAAACATAAAGTGCCTTAAGTAAAAGCATTTCAAACCTCCAGTATACATTTTTATTGTTGTCTTCTAGGTTGACTGGGGTCAACTGGACTATTTAGTAATTGACATGCCACCTGGGACTGGAGATGTACAGCTGTCAGTCTCACAGAATATTCCAGTTGCAGGTATGTGTTTTGTTTGACTGTTTCAGAGATTTGAAGTTATTCAGTCTGGTAGCTTTAGGAAGAACTTATTTTAAAATGCTGTTCAAAAATACTTTTAATTGTTTTGCTAACACACTAAGAAACTGTTTTGTCAGTTGTGTGGTGATGAAAAATGCTATCAATGTTTTTTAACATGTTAGCATTTATGACTGTGTTACGTTTGTTTTAAACTAACTTGCAAAAAGTTTGAGAAATATGGGAATACTCTTGATGGAAAGGCAGTCATGCCAAATACTGGCAAGGTTTGTAGTAGATGATTTTTTTGTCTGTATCTGCTGCATAGTAAAGCTAATAAAGCAGTTTGTCTTCATGATTGCTTTTTAATTGGAAGCTGACGGTGGTGTTAATGCACACCTTTTATTCAGATAAGCTATGCAGCACTCTAATACACTAGTGCATTCTTTTTCTTCTTGTGTTCTTCTACTTTTTGTAGGAGATTTAAACTTCTTAATCTTGAGCTATGTAGGCTCTAATCTCATTGATTTCAGCAGGAGTCAGAATACTACTTCTGAAAGAATGCTGAGTGTCTCATGAGATGTAATGGTTTATTACCTGTCTGACATACTTCAACAGAAGCAGTTGGCAATAGCCAACATAATCAGTGCTAGGAACTCAGTGGTAAAAGAGACAAAACAATCCTTACAGTTCCAGGAGTAATTCAGTAATTGCTGTGGCTCTTCACCAGGAGTATAGTGCAGTTCTGGAACATGTTACCCAAAACGTACATGAGATCTCCATCCTTGACAGCTGTCAAGATTGTACTAGGCAAAGCCCTGGCGGGCCCTGTCTAGTGTATCCTGTACATGACCTTCAGAAGCCTTTTCTAAGCAGCAATTCTGTGATTCTGAGTTATTAAGGAATCAGTGGGACAGTTTGCTCCTCTTTCTGGTGATAACATGTAAATATGTTGGTACAAACCCAAAGTGGTATCATCTTCAACTGCTCTTACTCTTTTCTGATTGCAGACTAGATCATGTGCACAGGCAAGCTCTTGTTCCCCCTGACACTCCTTTCTTTCTGCACTTTGATGGCAGTAATGGATGGGTTTAAGTCACTAAATATTACATTTGTCAAACTATTTAACTTGCATGTAGAACTCTTGCCAGGTTGCCTGGTAAGTTTAGTGAATAAGGAGTTGTGCATCTCTAAAAGTTAATAGGATAGGATAGAAGAGTTAGCTATGGGTATAGATAGAAAGACTGGTAGGCATTATAGACATGCCCATATATAAATGGACTAGAGCTAATGGAATTTAGGATGCACATCCCGGTTTCACAGCAAAACCATCACCACTGTTACAGCACAGTGAAGTCCAGGGGAATGAAAGGAGCCCTCAACACAGTCATGTTTCAGCTGCAGTCATACATGATAACCACAGTTACTTATTTATCTACAAGCCAAAACTTCTGACAAATTGTTAAACTTAGTGCTAAGGCCATCTGAACATCTTAAGCCATAAGAACATCTGATCTTCCATGATCAGATGTTCAGAAAAACTTCACACTCGAGTTTTATATGTTAAAAAATTTAAGGCACCTGCTAACTCAACCATAACCCTATTGCCCCAAAATTGTTAACAGCCATGGAAGGTTCTCTCTGCTGTCTGTGGTCGTGTTGCATGGTGGAAGGGAGCAGATCAGAGCTGTGATGAAAGATTTAATGATTTTTTTTTTCCCATAAGAAGTAGAAGTGGAAGCTTCTGGTGCCTTAGTTTATCTGTGACCTGGAGCATATGACGTAAAGCAGACCATGATTCATGGATTTTCTACATTTTTATGCGAGTATGCACTTTTACAGCTTCCTAACTGAAAACAGGATTTTGATTTGAATTTTGAAATGGCTTCACATTGATACCACAGTTGCTCAGTCAGCTTATGACTTCATCAGTCCTAACTCCATAACGTTAGGAATGGTAGTAGCACTTTACATTTGTCTTTCACATTAATTGGTTTTGTTGAGCATGTTGAGGTCAACTCTTGCAATTTTAAAAAAGCCAAAAGTGTATTGTGCTTTTGATGAAGACAAACACAGCAGACAAGGCCTGATAACATTTGTAATTCCCTGTATTCTTACTGGCTCAATGAATTTTAGTGACTTACAAAGAATTTTCTCTGTTGTGCATTATGGGTGTCAGTGGAAGAGCTTCTTTTTGTGTGATAGAGCTTGAACTGTGCTTTCTTTTATTCTTGTTACCTGGTTTCTGTCTCTTTGACAGTTGATAACCTTGTTTAGCATGTTTTTATTTTCTTCACCTTGTTCCTTTCAGGGCTGTGGAAGACAGTTTTACAAATCTCCATGATGATGTCTTTGGAGCAGTCTGCAGAATTCTGCTGGTTTTGTGGGCTCCACCTTCATTTGCAATTCATGTTTCTAAGCTGTGTGTTCTCTTTTTTTTACAGAAAATATTTGGTGTTTTGCCATTCTGTTCCCTCTCCAGTTTTCTTGTTCTTTCTTTATCCTTTGATATTAGTGGCATAATTTATTTCTTTCTCCTCCTAGACAGCATGTGCATTTTAGTTACATATTATTTAGAAGTGCATTATCTAGTTTGCATGAAAGTTGTACTTTGATTTGCATGCATGCATATGTGAGATACAGTATTTGCATTATGGTTTCTTCATTATTTATCTGTGGCTTCCTAGGGATAGACAGTATAGAAGATTTTTATTCTGCCTCTAAATAAATTTACAAAACCTGCACACGTGTTTTTGCCGGCCACTTAATGATTTTTCTGTGAGTGTGAGAAAGAACACTGGTAAAGATGTTTTTTGGGAGGGGACAGCTTCCCTGATCGGGCATGAAAAACTGCAGTATTGCAGTATCTGACATTAAGAGAAGTACAGAGAAGATGTGTGAAATGCCATTGAGTTTTAATTTTAGAGGACTTTTATCCTGCATCACAGGTACCCCAACTTTCTTGAGTCAGAAAGAGATTAGAGCAATAACTAATGGGTAAAAGCAAACAACAAAATATGTTTCCAACCTAGTTGATTGTATAATTCTATGTCTTATAATTCTGGTTGTCTTTAAAGCGAATATCAGTCTTGCTGGAGTGACAGTTTTGTGTGGGTACTTTTCCTTCTTTAAAAGAAAATGAAAAAGGAAACTACTGAGACTTCCATTTTTTATTGTATTATTTTTAGTCACCTCACAAGGAGATGCATCTTATTTAGTATATTATTCTTTAATCATCTGTAGCTTTTCTCATGTTGCAGTCATTCCTCAACAAACTAGTAAGTGAGAAATTATATAGTAGCTTGAAAATGTGATATATATTTCTGCTCAATAACCATCACTTCTCTCTTCAGATGCTAGTCTGCTTTCCAGATAGAAATCCACAGTCAATCTGGAGAAAAAGGCTTTGTTTATGGTCTGTTGCTTCTTCGTTAGTATTTAGTTCCGTTTCTTCACTTCTACTTTGTTCTTCTGTTTCATCTTTAGCATAAGATGTGTAGAAGTAGGGTCTTTGTCATGTATTGAACATGCATGCTTGGGAAAGTTGAAGTGTCCTTAGATGTTTTTCAGCTGTTAAAGCACAGGGGGTTTCAGATGATGTTATGATGTTTGATATCAAGATACAGTGTGAACTACAGATACTATGAAGAGTAAGGCTTGTGATTCTTTTGCATTACCTAGTTGCTAAATTCAGAAATCTAAGTGTGTGTATTTGTTCGATTAGGTAAAGGAACCATAAATCAAATTAATAAAATTTGAGGTGGAGGGTTAGCCTCCTAAAGATCTGGGGAGAAATTTATCATTTTCTCCCTTTAGAATTTGAAGGCTGTGGGCAGCTGTAAGGGCATCTCTGTTGAGAGACAGTCTTAGAGCCTTGCACAAGTGTTTATTCTTCATAGGAAGGCTGCACTGTGGGGCCTGACTGTTAAATATATTAGACTGTGTACTGCCCCTTCTTTATTAATGTTGAAGTGAAGGCTACATTAGTGAAGCATGACAGCTTGACAGCTCTAGAGACTGACACTGTCTCAATTGACAGAACCAGCTCCAGGTTAATACTGGAATTATTTCATTTGCTAAACTTTGTCATACCGCTCTTTTCTTTGGATATCAAGATGCCATGGCATCAACTATTAGAAATATACACCTGTCTAGTGGGACTGAGCAGACTGAGACAACCAGATAATTTCACATCTTATCGAACAATCTCTTAATAATTACAGCAGCAGGCATTGGCCTGAACTGTGTTTATACAGGAGATCTAAAGGTAAAAGGCTTTGTGTTTTATTTCAGTGTCTTAATTTTCCTGCCTTTTGGAAATAACTCTTTTTTTCCCCACAAAACATGTATTATTATAGCCTAATAATAATAAGCTCTAAAAAGTCTTTTAATAAGAATCAGAAAAGAATTTCTTCAAGATAGTGAAGTGAAAGGAATGTGAATGCTAGTTTATGTTTCTCTAAAGTTCTATAAAAGTGGAGGCACTGCCATTGCTAGTTATACAGGGAATGACTTTTCATCATGTTTTAGAATGGAGTCACCCATCTTTCACCAGTATGTGGATCTTAATTATCTCCTGAATGTCTTTTGCAGGTAAGGCTGAAATATTTGCCGAAGCAGTTTTTGTTACTTCAAATACGAGTTTTCAAAGAATTGTAATTGAAAGGGTTTCTTTTGATGGCAGTGTTCTGACAGATAGGTTTAAATGAAAACGAAAAGCGTATTTTTCTCTTTACTGATTAAGTATTGAAAGTCTGACTTCTATTCAGACATCTACATTGAAGAGGAAAGAGTAGAAGGATGCCACCAACTTGAAGACACTTGGCATTTTAAACTCTGAATGAAATGTGACATACCAAACTGGTGAACCAAACGATTTACTCATATTTATGTCAGTGTCACACAGACCAGGGTGTAGGCTTGTGCACAACTGTGTGGGGCTTAGGACAACTGGATCCTGCCTTAACATAAAATAATGTATAAGAACAGGAAATTCCAGGTGATGATTAGACTGTAATTCATAAATAAGCATTAAAAACAACAAAAAAGAGAATTTCAAATAAGATTTTTTAAAACTAAAATGATGATGGATGTGTTATAAAATTATGCAGGAATTATCATGGTAAAAAAAGATGTGATTAGTGAGATAAAGGTGTCTTTATAATCCCCCAGAATTGCAAGCTGAGTAGGTACAGTGCCATTCTCATCTTTTCTGAAGAGAAATGATCAAAAAAACCCAAATCCAATGCTGCAGTACAAGTTGTGTGTAGCACACAGTTAAAAGATTAGAGGTGTATCTGCATTCTGTCATTGCTCTTTGTGTAAGTGTCTGTTTGCCCCTTGTTGAATATTTCCTACTTTGATGCAAATCACAGTTGCAAGGCATCTGATCTTCTTTCCCTTTAGTTTAACAATCACATACAATGTTTCTCTCCATTTCTGAGCTTGCTTGCTTCTTTTGTGGAAGAGGTGCATAATTAGTTTCTACAGTAAATTTTTGAAGATATTTTATGGAAGTCATCTGGGTAATAGTAGATTTTACTTGATCTATTTTTGAATGGCAAATATTTGTAATACCAGACTTTCATGTAGATTTACTCTTTCTTTTGTGCTCTATTTTGATATTTTAAATAACTGCAGGAAAGTAAGGGCCATAGGTTTAAGATAGATTGAAAAGCAAAAAAAAACCCAAAAATCTTAGTCACACCATGGGGATTTTGAAACAGTTCTTTGTATTAATGCAAATATAATTTGTATGCTGAAATAGTTTTGCTTCTGTTGTCAGGAAAAATGTAGCTGACGAATGGAAATTATCCTCATGGTTATCTTAGCTTTGGACACTCCTGGTACTTCGTTATGAAGTGTCAGACTCGGTAGACTCTGTAAACTCAATTTCAAGACCAAAATACAGTATGAATTTACACGTCAATGCCTCACACTGAGTATAAATTTAAATTTGAGTATTGGCTCATGGAGATTGATTTAAGACACACTGCCTGTCCAAGCTGAAGTTGCAGTATATTATGTGCAGGTTCTTTATATTTTATCATTCCTAAAAACCAGTTTTCAGGTATTGGGTAAAAAAAGCTGTGAAGTTTAGAGGCTTTGAAAACTGAGGTTCTGCGAGGTATGGCAACAGTGGCTAAAGGTATGTTAAGTACTAGATTAGCTGCAGTTGCCTTGTGGGTTTTTTACACCAATTATTCTGAATAGGAGGAATAAATGAGCATAGTGTTCAGCTGACAATTGCAAAAGATGAGAGAAATCCATACCACATTCTCTCCTCTAGCTATTTATTATGAGATAATAAATGTTTAAATCTGCCTCTTACTACCCCCATCTCTGGGGTGGGGTGGGGGGGTGGGGGGGAGGTGAATTGAATGTAGTCTTTTTCCTGTAGTAGCATCACTCTCACTCAGTTCTCCTCTTTACATTAGGACCTTTCATTTTAAAAAAATGTATTCATCGAAAGAGACTGTTTGGACTTTGCCTAGCACAATGCTCATTATAATCTGGACATGATTGGCAAATGCCCTTGAAAGCAGGAGGTGGAATGGAGTAGAGTGGAAAAATGCTAATTCAGATTAGCCAAGGAAAAGTATAAAGTGGCAGCATGTCTGTGAGGGAGTAACTTTTTATTTTATGCCTATACTTTGCAAATAATGCTTGTTCACAGATGTTATTACAAATGTTTTCAGTGTTTTCACTTTGCTAAATAAATATTGCGTCGTAAATTGTATTAGTGTGACATTTTAACATAGCGACAGTTATCTTTCCACATCTTTCTCCATGTGATCTAGTGGGAAATGGATGTTATAATACTTACTGATCAGTTAGATGAGGGCAGTTTAACTTCAGGATGACAGCTTTATTCAGCTTGTGATATTCCTTAGCTCAGTGGTTTCACCGACAGTTCCTCTTGCCAGAAGGAAGAAGCTTGCTCTAAGATTTATGTCCTCTTTTCATGTGGGCAAAGCGGTAGTGTCCCAGTCTCTAATTAACCACTAGTTCGTGGGCAGAAGAGGATGTGTGGCTGTTGGAAGCATACAGTATCTGAGCAGTTGTTCAAAGACTCCTCCAACAAGGAGGTAGCAAGAGGCTGGAGGTGTAACACAGCCAGGATCCTGCCTCTGGGACAGTTCTGAGCTGGGAATGTGTCTCATACCTTAAGGGAAGATCACACTAGTGGTTCTTCTAAGCTCAAAAGCTAAAGGAACTTCTTTACAAGGTTTATCCAAGGAGATGGACAATTTTTAAATGTTAATGTATCTGTCATCATCACTAGCTGCAATCGTAGCAAAGACAGAAATCTTTGTTATTGCAAGATCTTTTTCAACATCTTCAAGTGCAAGCTGTATCTGTAATTGCACGCACATTTTACATATGAGGTAACAAGAAATGTAGCAGAAGGTGACAGGGACTCTGAAGAGATCCACAATAGGAAGATTCAGATCCACCAGGCTATTATTGAAAGTCTTGGCTGGAAGTTTAAAATGGATTTTATGGAAAAGGTAGCAAAAGTTGTAAAAAATCCATGAGTGGTGTGGTCTCAGGCCATCCACAGCTGCATTGAGGCCTGCAAGAGTGTTTAGCACCTGTCAGTTAATGGATGCAATTATTAGAAAAATGTAGGATATTCTTCTGTCTTCATCCTCCGGAATGGTGTTTGTCAGTCTGCCTGGTCAGTGACATCTCACTTTGCAGGTTTTGAGGTAATATTATTTGCTAGGTTAATAAGAATCAGGGTTACAGAAGACACACTGTAATACTTATGTTCAAGAGGGTTCTTGATCTGTTTAGATGAGATGCATGAAGCCTGGTTCTGAAGTCTGCCTTTGAAGACACTGGAGGAAAAAAAGAATATGTTAGAGGGATTCTTTTCATCTTAAGGTAGACCTTCTAAACTGCTGCCTATTAGACCTGCTCATTTATTGCTTGGGTGGAAATTGACTATAGTTAAGGTTTGGTGAGATTCCACCTTACTCCTCGTAACCCAGAACATCTAATGTAAACCTTAATGATACAGTGAATATAAGTGATATTTGCTATTCACAGAAATTATGGGCTGTTTCACTGCTTGTAATTTCCTGAATACCAGTCCACCAGAAGGATGAGTACCAATGTGCTGTGTAGGCACACTTCTCTCTTACTTAGGATTAAAGACCTGGGGTTAAAAAGGAAAGGCAAACATCAGTGTTACAGTCTGCTGTTAGTTTTGTTTCTAAATATTATGCATGCTATTCTGTAGTTAGCACAGTTTTTACTAATGCAACATGCGTCAGCTTGTTTTGTCATCTAGAATACGGTGAAGTTACAGAAATAAATGGAATGTATGAATAAGTCGATATGTCAGTTAAACCTAAATGTGCTCAGCTTAGATATCTTACTATGCTCAAGGCACAAAAATCACTCTTCTGTGCATGGCTGCAGACAGAATTTGTAGTATGTTTTAATGAGCTGTGTGATAGCATTACAGTTTCTGCAGCTTCTCTGTTCAATTTGTCAGTCTTCGTTTGCTCATTCAGACAGAGGCTTGTGTAAACATTGTGTGTACTGCTTCAAGAGGCATACTGTGCACATGAATTCAATCGTATTTCATTACTTTATTGATCAAAATAACTTTTTACTCTTTGATGTTCCTGTTAACCGTGTAGAGCCAAGATACCAAAGAAAGTGTGGGCTGTGTTGTTTCTTGCTCATCATTTGAATCATTTGCTGAATTAAACAAATGCAAACTTATCTGGGGAGGAGAGCACCATGAAAAGTCTCATTGCCCATATTCAGCTGCTAGTGAAAGAAATAATGCTGATAATAATATGAATTCTTGAACTTCAGGTTGGGTTTGCTGGACTAGCAGTTGCACCAAATTAAAAGGTACTTATTTTAATGGGCGTTGGTGTAAGTCAGCACAACCTGGCTGTGAATAAATTTTGTATGCAATCCAGCTCAGAGTGAAAGGAAAATAGGAGAGATGCACCTATTACACCCTCAGCAGCAGCTACTTGAGCGCGTTGGATTTCATTCTGTGGAAGAAGACATGCAGGTTGTCCACAAGCATAATTTTAACTCATGTATTTCAGAAGCCAGTTTCTTGTACAGGGATTTGGTGTTTGCAGCAGCCTAACCTCTGCAACATGCTATTGGGTCTTTTCAGCATTTTAGCTTTTTCCCTTTGGATGAGAATTTGTTAGTCAAAAATATTTCTTGGATATGCTTCTTGTGGTTCTAGTGGGTGTTTTCATTGTTTTTTATGCCAGTTACTGGATTCTTAAAAAAAATACAGACTTCAGTTTTGTTGACTGCATATTAGCTTCTGCGTGAAGATTCAGGGAATGCTGAGCCAGCATCTTCAGAGAGTGTAAACTAAAGTGTGAAAGAGCTAACATGAGTGTATACACATAAGATACAGATTTCCAAATTTGTTTGAAAAGAAAGCAGTAATAAGCATTTTTCCAAGTATTGAAAAACCTTTGTTTTACAAATACGCGGAAACCCCCAGGACTTTGACTCTCAATTGCTTATTTGTGGACTGTACTTTTAGGAAAGGGTGCATTCATTTTGTGGAATTAGTCCTACATTTCAATGTTAGCTGCAAAGTGTAACCCTATACATAGTGAAACAAGGAGCTAAGGTGACTTGCATGTAACTGAAAGGCTTCTGTGTTATTCGTCATGATGCTGTTGGCAAAAGGTTCACTTGGGAAAGCCAGCAAATTATTTGAATGCCAGAGTTTTAGTGAACAATAGGGAAATTGCGTTTGCTTGGTACATTGCATATGCCGTTCAGTTTTTGGACTTGTGTCTAATATTATGTAAGGCAGAAATTGGCAGCTTTTCAGTATGGAGGTGCCAGATTGTATTTTTCTCTCACAAATTAGAGGTTAAGAGCACTGGTTGAAAACATTCAAACGCGCTGTCAGGCGGTGTTTGGAAACGGCTGGCTGTCAGGCAGGCAGAATGCCACCAGGCAGGCAGGGGATGACATGGGCCTGGTGTGAGGGACAGGGCTCTCTGTCCCAGCACTACCAGAGATGAGAGTGCTCTCGGCACACCAAGGCTCCCAGTGCTCCAGCTTGTGCCAGCAATGCCCGCGTTGTGCGCCTCTGGAAACCTACACACTTCTTTGTCATGTATGGTTGGGAACTGCAGGCCCAATAAGAAACTCTGTCTCGTGCAACTAAAATTGTAATTGCTGTTAGTGTGAAATTTGCCATAAATGCCTTATGCGACATTGGCTTAACATAGCTCTGCAGAGATGCTTCTGTAACAGATACTTTGGAGACTGGATGGTCACTGTGAAACCAGAGCTAATCAATTGACCAGTAAAGTCCTCCTTTACCTTGAACTTTTCTGAAACAGGGATGAGAATGAGCAGATACTTGATGCAAGTTTTGAAGAATTGAAACCCCTGAGCATATGCATCTGAGCACCGCATCTGGAATATTGTGTCCAGTTCTGGGCCCCTCAGTTCAAGAAGGACAGGGACCTGCTGGAGAGAGTCCAGTGCAGGGCAACTAAGATGATTAAGGGAGTGGAGCATCTCCCTTATGAGGAAAGGCTGAGGAAGCTGGGTCTCTATAGTTTGGAGAAGAGGAGACTGAGGGGTGACCTTATTAGTGTATATAAATATATAAAGGGGGAGTGTCACGAGGATGGAGCCAGGCTCTTCTCAGTGGCAAACAATGATAGGACAAGGGGTAATGGGTGCAAACTGGAACACAAGAGGTTCCACTTAAACTTGAGAAGAAACTTCTTCTCAGTGAGGGTGATGGAACACTGGAACAGGCTGCCCAGGGAGGTTGTGGAGTCTCCTTCTCTGGAGACATTCAAGGCCCGCCTGGACACATTCCTGTGTAACCTCACCTAGGTGTTCCTGCTCTGGCAGGGGGATTGGACTAGATGATCTTTTGAGGTCCCTTCCAATCTCTAGCATACTGTGATACTATGATATGCAAAAAGATGGTCTTTGTGAAGTGATGTGGCATATTATAATGTCTGTATTGGTTTTGCAGGCTGTATTAATCAAGAAGTGATATGGGGTAACATAGGATAGTAACCTTGAGGCTTACTCTAGATTCTAATTGTTGACAAAGATTGGATTCTAGCTGTTTTATATGCTTGGGAGTACTAATTATCAGGAAACCTGGAGCCAAGTCTGAACAGCAAGCAGTACTTGTATTTTTTGAACCTAGCGCAAGTGTGCATGAGTTCTCCTCTTACTTTGTAGTATCATTCATACAAACCCACTGGTGGTGTGTCTAGTGTAATATATTTCAAGACTGTGTCTGTCAGTGGTTGTATCAGGAAGTGTAGCAGGTTCAGAAAGCAGCAGTCTGATCACAGGCAGCTGCCTCTTGATTTTAGGGCAAGGCTTATTGTTAATTAGAAGTTTTCAAGTATAGCTATTGCGTGGGACAGCTACTGTGTAGATTTTCCCAGAGTACCACCTCTGCAACATGTCAGCATGTGGGCCATGTCTTCCATTGTTACTTTCTATTAATAGTCATAAGACAGCTAAGTCAGTTTTCTCATTTAGAAAATATAAGTGGTTTCTACATAGAAAACTTATAATGAAAATATCTAAATTATTTCTATCACTTCATATTTCTCATAATTTTTCAGTGATTTTGGTCACTGTATAATAAAAAAACGTAGCACCATTTTCTTCCTTAAAAAAAAAAAGGCATATAAATGTGTGCCTACTTGGAATTTGGTAAAGTACTAATAGTAAAAATATTTAACAGTATAATTTATAATACACATTTTAATGGTATTTCATGTTTTCTTTTCCCAGGAGCTGTGATCATTTCCACTCCGCAAGACGTGGCTTTATTGGATGCACGCAAAGGAGCTGAAATGTTTAGAAAAGTTCATGTGCCTGTAAGTCCCTATGTTAAATATATTAGTAGATTGTATCCCCAAAATGTAAAAAAAAAAAAAAAAAAAAAAAAAAAATAATTAATCCATATACTGCGTTAGGTCAACAAGCCATTCAATAATCAGATGAATTTCATAAATTCTTTTTGAAAAATAGATATTAGAATACATGTTATATCTGTATCAGGAACTTGTTTTAACAGAAAGGAAAAAATATCCTCAGGTCAAAGTCATAGTAGTACTTGATTTAAGTCAGTTTGTTTAATCATTTGGAATGGATCAGGCTGTTGAACAGAGTATCTTATCAAACACTGTGTGTTTTCCAATTATATTGTCTTACTATATTCTCATTATGTGTTCTCTTCAGCACTGTATGTGTTGGAGGCTAAAATCTAAAATTTCTTGAAATGTGGAAAAAATCTTATATTGGTATGTTTTAGGAAAGAAATTTAAGTTTTTGGAAGATATGCGTATACCTAATTGTTACTTTGCCATTTGAAGGGCTCTGTAACTATCATGACAAGTAGAAAGCTGTCTATATCACTTTCTTTTCATGAGCCTTGTAGCTTATATGGTAGCTTTCTTGTTTGGAAAATGCAAAATTTAAAAATATCTGCAGTAGTGATATGGATTAGGAGAAAATATTAAGTGGGGTGACATCTTTGACTTGGTATTTTCTATGTGCGCTACAAGTTGCTAAGTAACTGAATGTTACACTCTGGAGTATGCTCATGAAGGAATTCAGTTTTCATTTGAAATGTGTAGTTGATGAGAAAATAGAAACTGAAATATGCTTCAGTATCTTAAACAATAATAAAAAAAAAGCCATGTAATACTTCTTTCTTACCTCTATGAAAGGTTACTTCTGCTCTTTATCGAGAAGAAATTTCTTCCATAGCTAGTGCTTTGTTCATTTAAAAAATACAGCAGAAATCTTGAAGTGGCTGTTCCTGCGTTGTGGGTTTTGGTTTTTTTTTGTTGTTGTTGTTTTGCATTGGTTTTGGGGTTTTTTTTGGTTTGTTATTTTTTTGTTGTTGTTTTTTTTTTGCTTTTTTTAGTTTACAGAATAGCTTAACAAAAGAAGTGCATTGATAAATTCCTTATTATTAACTGTTCTTTAAGTATATTTACACCAAAATGAAACTACAGTAGCATTCATCATTCGCTACTAGAAAAAAACAAATATATATAACAAAGAAAAACGTAAAGTGTTTTGTTTTGATTTTATGTTTTTTATGTTATTTTTTTTCTTGGGTTTGCAAAAATCATGCAAAATTTTAGCACGTTAACCTGAACAGAAATAAAACTGTCTTCAGGTTAGTATTTTGTTGGAAGGTTTCTTTCTAAGTCTGTTTTGTTCAATGTTCTTAGAGGGGAATGGCCTCTCTGAATATTAGGCATTTTAGGATAGGCTTGGTTGTTATTAATGACTAATGGTAGCTAAGAAATTAAATATGATGTATATTGATTTGCTGGGATTTTCAGATCTTTCTAAATGAAATGAAATTCATAGCGAAGCTGTTGTGCCAGATGCTCAGTGCACTTCAGCCAGTCATCAGGTCTTACCTTTTCCATGGTGCTGCTTTGTTTTATTTTAACCTTATATGTGCATCAGTACAGATATATCATTTACTCCAGTAAAAGCAGCTCCTGCCTACATATTACGTTTCTAAGTGTCAACAAAATCTGACAATCTAAAAAAAACTCAGTTAAGTCATTTTTGATGGACAACTTCAAACCTGAGGTTTACATCAAAGAGGTGGAATCTGTGGGACTGGCCTAGAAGTGCGTATTCTTATCATATAATTGGCTGATCTTTAAAATTTTTAATCTTTAAAAAGTGCTTGCAAAGAGTCTACTTTTCAAAGAATCAGGAAGTCTATAGGTTGCTGAGTTTTGAGTATTTGAATATGCTTGCTTATATTTAATGAATGGGAGTCTCTCCCTTGTACATACAGGTATACATACATCATCTTCCTCTCACCCTTGAGTCTCAAATGACGTGTAGTATTACCACAGTAAAGTCACAATTGTTAACATTACTTGACCTTTACCACACTGAAATTAGAGTAGAATGACTGAAGGAACCAATGAAAAGCTGGCAATGAGGGTCAGTGTTAGAACCAGGAATACAGTGCAAAAGTCTTATTTTCAGTCTTAAGATATAGTCATTAAAAGAGGAGTGCCATTTCTTGTGCAGTGAAGCACACCTGGTACGGAAGGAGTTTGCAAAGTGATACTGACTTCTGTCGCAACAAGTTTCAGGATTCTTTCCTGTTACGTGATTTTGCCCATCGTTTTTCTGCATCCCAGAGGCTTGCTCTAGGCAGGTGACAAAAAAAGTGAATAACTTTGAGTATTTAGGAAAAAGTTGCCTATTTTCACCTACTGAAATTGAGTTCAGTTCAGTATGATTTATCTTATCAATCATATTCCTGAAAGAAAAAGATGGGGGTATAGTTAAATCTGTAACTTTTCTGGTAGTTTCCTGGAACTGGAAGGTTATGTTGTAGATTTCACAGGTTTCAGAAAAACTACTTATGTAAACTAAGCTATGTATTTCCTTCTCAGATGTACTAAAATTGGTTATTTGTCCGTGTACTTTCGGGTATTTCTGTAGCGTCCAGAGTACCCAGCCAAGATTATGGCTTCATACTGGGAGCGGATGTCAGAGCCAAAAGTTGCTCAATATAGGATGAAAGGCAGGAAGACATAAATACTACTGTGCATCTTTACTTGAAGTACTAAAATATCAAGTGTCTGACTGATGATTACATAGGAAGTTGTTGCAGAACTGTAACTCTGATCACTTCAGCCCCTGTGAAGTTGGAGTCAGACCTCAGTGCCATCTGTCCTCAAGTACAGTGAATGACTTTTGTGGGTTTCTCAGGAATTATCTCCTTGAGTAAAGACAGAGGGCATTGATTTTCTCACTGTATTTTCTGTAACTTAGAAGGTAGTCTGTTTGGATCGTGGCATGATTTGTTGGAACTAGAAGTTTAGTTGAGCATAAGAAATAGGTAAACATTCATAAACTCTGTGTGCAGATTATTTATGATGAAAGGTTTGTTCTTCTCCTGTAGTTTCTTGATAGATGTCTCTTCAGCATTTAAAATAATGATCTGACTAAATGAAATTCAGTTCCATGAATTTTAACTATCCTCTCCTCTGCTTCCATAGTTTAGCTCCTGTTTGGGGTGCATCTCATCGTACTAGTTTTCATGTCATTACTGAGCCAAGTTTGCTGAGAGTCGTACAGGGACAGGAACTCACTATGGAGTAGAATAGGATTCACACGTTCTTGTGGGATAGTTTATGTAGACATGAACAGCTGCTTTGAAGCTATTCCAGATCGGTTATTTGAGCAGGGAAATGAGAGTTATTACTGACTTTATTAGCAAGACCTATTACTTTGTAGATTTAAAAGCTCCGGAGATCCTAGTGAACTCTCTTCCTTCCGTAAATGTATCTGCCGAAATGTGTGTTAAAAATACACTTCAGCACTAAAGTTGGGTAAAGAGCTCTTTTTACCTGCCCTGCACCTTGGCCATGTAGCATTTCATGTCTCTTAGTTTAAGAACTGTATGAGAAAATTACTTGTAATAACATCCTAGTGAATAGAAATATGATCCTCTTGCTCCTCTGGTAGTCCCAAGCAGTAGAAAACGAGGAAAGTTGTGGTGTTAAATTGAAAGTAGGTAATCTTTATTGTTGTTACTGTTTCTTAAAATGTTCTTTGCTTTAAACCCTCTAAAAGTTTCATAAAGTAAAGGAAGACCTCTTAGAAATGCACATTATGGTGGTATACAAAAACCCACATGATCATATTTTGATCATTTTTAGCTTGTATCTAAGGAAATTTTTATTAAGATGTTAAAAATAACATACTTTTTTATTTTTGGGTTTGCTGCTAAAAGTTGCACATTCACAATTAAATAACAATATTTGTTGTTTGCATTGGACACTGGTATATCCTTTTAGATGTGCTTTATTAGCATAGTGGATATGTTACTCTTCTAATAATCAGGCCAGCTTGTTCAAGCACAAAACTATAATGGTCAGGGAAATTTGAAAGTTGCAAAGTAAATACCAGCTTTTTGTGCTTGGAAATATATTCATTGGAATATATATTTGTATTTTTAAAACTTGGCTGTAGTGTGTTTCATATATCTAGATAACATAAACCTTCAAGTGTAATATTGTACCATGGAGTTTTGTAAAGCAGGTCTTCTGTTGATTAGCAGATGGGTAGAAGCTTTTACTCTGTAGTGTATGAGTGCCATTTTCATCACTTTGAGAAATCCTGCTCTGCCTCAATGAACAGTTTTGTTTACTAGGTGAATAAAATGAGATCAATGCTATCATTAGCATTATTGTACATTGTGAAAGAAGATTTTTGTGTGCATGATTTGGTGAATTTTCTTTGGACATATTTTGCAAGGATGATGTTGAACACTTGGCATCAACAGGAAGGTACTGAATACATGTGTATTAGATTTTTATGCTGTGGGGTTTGCCACTTAGTTTCACATAATTATTTCTTTTGTTTGATCTTTAAAATATGTTTTTGCTCTTCAGAACAAAAACAAATCTGGCCTTTTTGAAAACATTTCTCTACAGGATAACTTGCAAAAATATCTTAAAAGCATGTCTGATTGTGTCGTTTCTTGTAATGGTATGTTTTTGTTTTGTGTTTACTGCAACTGCAAATTACAAAGCTGTAAAATACAACTTGAAAATTCTTTCAGTATTCATAGTTTGAAAATGAAATACTGACAGAGTTCTTGGAAAGGTAGGTCTGTACAAGAGGTACTTTTTGTTAGAAATAAGTTTGTTCATCTTTGGGAGGTGTAAATGTGAAAATGATAGTGCATCTGAGATGATTAAGAATAGTTGATAATGATGCTAATGTATCTAATTATATATATTTAGCATATATGTACTAGTTATCATCATAAATGAGTAGTGTTTGCCAGTTTGTTGTTGATAACCTCTTCTTTATTGTCAGACATGCATAATGGAAATGCCAATGCTTGAATCCCAAGTTTGAACATTCCTTTCCTCAACAGGTTTTAGGACTGATTCAAAATATGAGTGTTTTCCAGTGTCCCAAGTGTAAGCATGAGACGCACATTTTTGGAGCTGATGGTGTAAGAGATCTAGCAAAAACGCTTGGGTTGGATATTTTAGGTAAGAATATAGAAACAGTTTTATTTTTGAAGAAAAAAATACTTGTGTGCATGAGGGAAGCATTAACTGAAGTATGTAACTGTGTAATCCTAGTTTGTTTGAAGTTCATTACGTTATTGATCATACACCAATTTTTACCAGTAATGAAGAATTCTATTTGGTCTTGTAAAACAGACCTAAACTCTGTCTGTTAATGTCAATAGAAGCTTTTTCATGTATTTCATTGAAATGAAATGGGTCATTACATATTGAAATAAACATGGTAATTTGAAATGCGGTCCCTTAAAAGCAGTGGTGTTTATGCCCATATGAAGATATCTTGACTCTTGTATGGAAGCAAGCAGACTGTAATGATTGTATTTAAGTGTTGAGATTAAAAGAATATGCTGAATTGCAAAATGTTGTTTCAAAAGAATATTTATTGAAAACAAAAATTAGCCATGATTAAACAATCTGGCATGCCTATAAGCTGAAATACACATTGATCTTTAAAATAAACATTGCTATTTTAAAAAGGCATATTTCAACCTGTGCTGTCAGTAAAAAAATCACAGAATGTAACATAGCGTAATTAAGTTGGTAAATGGGATAATTGCATGTGCTAATGATGTGTTTCCATGTATTACTATAATTAACTCAATGATTTTCCATAGCTAATTCATTAAAAAGAACCAGGAAGCTCATTTAGGAAGATCAACACAGAAACATCAAGGTCTGACATAAAGTTAAGATTGCAAGGCAACACGTAATTAAAGACATGCTTTTGGGCTATCTTTTAGTTTTCTGAATATATAATAAGTTGTGATCAGAGCCCAGGGGGACTTCTGCAGCCCTGGGTTATGTGGATGGATGCAAATCCTCTTCAAGCCGTTGAATCAAACATGCATTTAGATATACAAGCACAAATGATGTGCCATGTCATTGGTCCATAGATGTTTTTTGTTATTCCCTGAGAGGCCAGAACTGATTGTGATTGCATTTAATTAGGAGTGATGTGAGAGATTTACAGGTTTAGCAGGGGATGGATGACATGTATGAAGAAAAATAGAGTGAAGTTTACTTTCAGACTGTTGGTGAAAGACTGGATTAAGATTAAGAATAATGCCACAAGGCTTAAATTTAGAATTATGGTACTTGATCTGATTAGTATACCCTCCTTCCAGGGATAGTACCATTACATAGTATGGTATAAGAATTGCTGCTTACAGATTTTACATTAATCTATCCTAAGTGGAAGTTTTTTCCCAATGGTATATGAATTCTGCCCAAAACACTAAAGAACTTATTGTTATATGTATATAATAATTGTATATATTTAAAATTAGTACTTCTGTAGTTTTAATTCTCTAAATGTATTTTGCTTATATTGTGCAGCACATGTGGCTGTTCTGTTTGTTCAACTAAGCACCTAGTCCTCTAGTGAGAACAGACAAGGTTTTACTTTAGATGGTAACATCTGACAAATTCTGCAAGCTTACAATGTGCAGGATAGAAAAGTATTTTCCTTTTATTTGTTCAGAATTGACTGCCTTTAATATTATTGAATACCTCTTTTGTTTTTTGTTTATGGCAGAAGCCAATTAGCAGTTGCCAGTGAACCTTTTTACATAGTTCATTGTTTCATGTACTTCTGATTGTCTTGTCGTTTTATTGTTACCTAAAGGAAAGTGTGCCAAAATTTGTGAGAAAGACTTTGTGCTGCTGATGTTTCTCTCCCTCTCTCTAAAATGCCCCTACTTGGCTTTCTTTTTAGTTTGGTGACAGTAACTGTCACCATAAAGCTATACCATTAATATACATAATAGAGATAATTTCTGTATACTTACTCCATCCTGACCTTGGCACTTCATAACATTTTAAACTGCATCTGCTAATAGAACCAGCAGCAATGACTCCCAGATTTCTAATATTCTTTTAGTTTTTACTTCCTACAATAAATTCAAATTATTCTCAGCACTTACCCTTTTATTGCAGTCAGCAATAATTGTTAGTATTAGAAAAAAGTACAGTGGCAAGTTCCCATCATATTCTGTAGTGAATAGTGCAAAAACTTCCAACTTGAACTTTCGCTCATACAAGTTCTGTTATGTTCCTGTAATACCAGCACATCTTTGTACGTTCTTTTTGTAATTCTCTGAGATTGTTGTTAAGCTGATAGTGAAGAAGTGTTTTATTCATTAACAAAACATCCTTCAGGGAAGATGTCAAGATTAGTCTCTGCATGAAATAATGGTAGGAACTAACTTCTAGGAGATTTACAAAGTTTGTGTTACTCTATTAAGAATGTCTAAGGTTAAAAAAAAAAGCAACAAACAAACAAACCCAAACCGAAACACACAAAACTCCCCAACAATTTTTAAAGGCCCCCCCTAAATATATTTTATAATGAATAAATAGACTTTTATGCCTGAAGAAATTTATTCATGACTGAAAACAAATAAGAAACAAATTTGAGGGAAATGGACTGTAATCATCATATTACAAGTCAAGATAAGTTTTTCAAAAATTCAGCTCACTAATGGAGCTACAGCTTTTGTGTTTGCTATTTGTTTGGGCTTTTGTTTGTATTGCTGCTTGCTTTCAGGGTTTTTTTTTTTTGTGTGGTTTTTTTTTTAATCTCTTAAGCTGTGTCAATCTTGTTTCTTTTTTTTTTTTTTTGACCTTTCTTTTTCTAACCAATTTGAACTTCAGCGATTTACACCGGCTTTGGTTTGGGTTAAATAAATGTTGCTAAATGGATGATTAGACAGGTACAGTTTCTGAGACCAGTCAAGATTGAACTAAGGTAGTTTGTTCTATCTGTATCTAAAATGTAGCTCTATCTTCCATTAAAAGAAAAGTTAGTCTTCAGGTAGTTTCATACTTATCTATGTAGCAATGAACTAAACGTGGGAATTCCAAGTTTTCTGTAGTGCTGAAAAACTATTTCAGAAAGCATGCTTCAGAGTGGAATAGGGCTGCTAATTGATTCTCCATTAGAGTGTTCTGTTCCTCTCTGACAGCTCCCTGCTTGTTATAAAAACAGAATATAAAGAAGATTTCTATTGGAAAGAAGAATGAAGTGAATAGTTGTCTTCCTTTTAATTGGACCCTGAGCCTAATAAGGACAATAACAAATGCTATTATTTCAAAATTAAGTATTCACAAAAGTATTTGAACAGTGATTAGAATCTTAAAACAGCCCTGGAAAGAATATACAATGGAGAAGATCGGCTGAACAGTAAGATGCATGCTAAGCATTTACCTGACACTCATGCAATTTTTTTTATATATGCAAAATAATTTATATCTCAGCCTGTGCTTTTCTGTTTATTACATCAGAAAAGCAAACTGTCTTCTCTAATAAATGACTGCAAAGTATGGTCCTTCCTATTCAGAGAATAAAAAATACGGAATATGTTTGGCATTAATCATTATGGATGTACAGAAATTGTACTGCAGCCTATTTTCATTTTAAATGCTAATTTTTTGAGATTAAGTAATTCAAAGAATATACGGAACTGGAATTTGATTTCATGTTGCTTCAAGGCATATTTTAATGAAACATTTAAGAAATATTAGGCATTCACATATGTGTATCTTGATATTTTTGATACAGGAGACATTCCACTGCATGTTAATATACGGGAGACGTGTGATTCAGGACAGCCTGTGGTGATCTCACAGCCCCAAAGTGATGCTGTAAGTGTGGTGCGCTGCACTTAAAACAACAAAAAGCCCTCCTGCAAAAGTGAATTGAGAATGCTTCTTCTATTTGCTGTTTGAAAAGAAACATGTATCTGAATGTAACTTAGGGAAATAAAGTGAAAGACAGGTAGTATCAGCAGTTAACTCAGGCCCTTCACTTTGGAATGCTGATCATCCGTACTTCTTCTTTGGGTTTGGTTTTTTTCTAATTAGTCTGAATCATTCAGAATAGTGAAGATTTGATCCAGGTTCTGGCATGCCAAGAAGAGGAAGGTCAGTGTCAAGTCTCGGGAGACCTTGCAGCTAATGTAAGTCCTCTAAAACTGTCAGTTGGGCCTTTGGTAGTTGAGCCTGGAAACTGTCAAAAGGTCCTCCAAAGATATTTGGAACAAAATCTGTGTATTGTCAGTACCTGGGTTGTTTTCAGCAGGAAGTGGGGCAATTTACATGCAAGAGGAAATGGATTTTTAGGTGCATTTATCATAGCATTTTATCGCCAAAGGAAAATATGAGTTGTCGAGGTGGTGCGAGTAAAATATGCGTGTCTGTAAAGAAAAACAGTTGCCCATAGAAAGCTTCATTAACACTGACAGAGTAAGATTTTCCTGGCTAGTATTTTCTTTGTCCTCTGCTGGAGTTTGTCTTCTGGGTTTGTCGTCATTTAAATGCAGCCACACAGTCTCTCCCCCTTTCTTTCCCTCCCCCCGCTTCCGGAGGGGTGGGGAGGAGAATTGAGAAGTATGTAACTCCCATGGGTTGAGATAAGAACAGTTTAGTAACTGACGTGTAACACAAATCACTACTGCTACCACCAATAATAATAATGATAAAGGAAATAACAAGGGAAGAGAATACAGCACCTCAGGACCCATCGACTGATACCTCGCCCCCACCCAGCAGTGAACCAGCCCTTCAGGGTAACTCTCAGTTACCTCCTGGGCATAACGGGCTGTGGTATGGAATACCTCTTTGGCTAGTTTGGGTCAGGTGTCCTGTCTCTGCTTCCTCCTGGCTTCCCCTCCTCCCTGGCAAAGCATGAGACTCACAAAGTCCTTGGTCAGACTAAACATTTGAGCAGTAACTATAAACATTGGTGTTATCAGTACTGTCCCCAGGCTGAAAGTCAAACACACAGCGATGCACCAGCTACTAAGAAGAAGGAAAAATGACTGCTACTGCTGAACCCAGGACAGGGTTCTGTAGGGCAGGGTGTTGCCTGCCCCATTGTGTTTGCACAGTATGTGGTATGGTGCAGCCTCACTCTTGACTGCTGCTTAGATGTTACTATTAGAAAAAAAGGTGGTTAATGCTGATAATAGATCATGGAATCAATTAGATATATAGGTAGAATATACTGTAGGTACATTTTAGTATTGATAACCTTTCTAATATCATGATTGCTAGGTAAGTGCTGAAATACTCTTTTCCATTCCACTGTTTGCTTCTCATTTTAAAGACTGAGAAAATTACTGTAGGTCTCTTATAACTTAAAAGAAAAAATAATTTCTTAGCACAGAAGTGATGATGGGAGAGGTCATATAAGGTCAGATTCTAATCGTTAATACATGACACGTATTGCTAATAATGACACCCATCACCATGTTTCTCAAATCAATTAAAATCCTGGCTACTCATTCATGAGCAATCACAATTTTTCAGATAGAGAACAATATGATCAGAGCTGCTGAAATTATCTCTGCTCTTGTCCCTGAAATTTGCAGAGTTTTTTTATAGAAAATTCTGTGCTGTTTTTGTTGGAACACAGTTACAAATCAAATACAGAGTCGTAGAACCGAAATAATACCTAGCAGATTCAAACACTGGGGAATAAGGATACCGACTGACTTCTGAGAAACCCAGCATGCTGTCAAACCTTCTCAGCTCTGTCAAGACTAGAATAAAGGGTGTTTCTAAAATATGTTAGCTAATACTTCTTTTTGCTTATACACCTGCCATGGCTTTCAGCTTGCCTTGCTGATATATAAAAGTAAACCGCTCACTCTACATTGGAATTTTAAAATGTGTAAGCAAACTTGTCTAAATTCATTATTTTAAAGCTGAAATGTAGTTGGTTGCAAAAGGAAGTTTCTTTTTCACAACTGACAAGGAAATTGTAAGCAACTAAACCTTTCCAAAAAGAAAATTACTTGTAAAATTATGCGTGTGTGACACTTAGGAAGTTCTTCCTCAGGGATGCTCAGAATAAATAAGACTCACCTGCTTAAGGAAAGGGCTGACTATATAGGTAAAGGTTGTGAAGCTTAATGGCTGGAGTTCTCTTCTGGTGAAGCTTGAGACAATCCCCATGGAGAAATAAACACTGCTAGTAAAATGATTTTTCTCTTCGTATAACATTGTCTACATTAGTGTTTCTGTCAATTTTTTAAGTTGTAGCTTTTTCTTAACACTCTTCATTGACAAAACTGTTACGTGCTATGGAAACGGGATATTGCTGTAGTCACATATTAGCCTAAATGGCAGGGACTTGACTAACAAAAAGAGAGCAAACACACTGCAGCAAATGGGAGTGATCTAAGATCCTTTACAAGAAGCTAATAATTTCTTAGTTTAATCAACAGTGAGGACTTACCAGACCCTTCTGGAGACAATTGAGAGTCTTGAGAGCATTCTTCTCCTTCATCAAGCTGTGGAGGTGGATTGGCTGACTAGGGCTTCATTTTTTTGCTCACCCAAACATACAAGAGAATCTCTAGGAGCAAAAGCTAGTAAAGTGAAATCAGGAACACTGTGAAAATCATAGAATAGGGAAAACAGTAGAGAAGAAGGCAGAATAGGGAAAACAAATGAGTTGCTGAAACCAAGCAGAATTCATCATGCTCAGATGTAGGGGAATCTCTTAGGGATCATGAGAAGGAACTGGCAAGAAAATAGCTGTTTGGAAGAGGCATCATGAAACTTGTGGATAAGAGGGCTAGAAACACAGCAAGAGATGTAGAACATGATTAATTGCAGTGGAGTCATTCTTCCACCAAATGAATTTAGATGCTCAGTGACCTCTCCATTAATGCTGGGGAAGAGGTAAGCAGAGGTTCCTAAGGACTCTTCCGTTTGTGAGCATAAAACCCAGAGAGGTGTGGGACAGTTGGTGGTTGTCTTGTGAGGACTTGCTGCTAGAGACTTCTGGGTATATCACAGTCTTGATGGCACAGTGAATTTGTTAACGCCTTGCTAGAACAAACAGGTTATTTGTGACCATTCAGCACCAAAATTCCATCTGTCTCAAGATAAAGAAGCAGCTCAAGCAAGTACAAAATACTTTTGCTGTACCAGCATGTCCATTCACCTTCTAAAAGCTAGGGAATTTTGTTGGGATACACATTTCAGGGAGGAGATATGCTGGAGGCTGAGGCAAGCAGTAGGTGTTGTCTGTCATCTTCTTGACTTGGGAATGAGATTTTAAAGAAAAGGAAAGTTTTTGTGGAGGAGAGATGATACACCTGTGAGGTTCAGCAGGGATAATGTATCCAAGACAGCAGAGAGGTCATGAAAGAATGAAGTTTAGATTTTTCCTTCTTCCCCATTATTAAAGAGATAGTGAGCCCTTATGGCAGAAAGTATAAAGAAAAAGGAAACAAACCAAAACCAAATTCCATGAAATACGAAATAGTCAATTCCTTAGTGTTTTCTTGCCAAATATTGTTGTGGAAAGCATTTGGAATGCATTAAGGAAAAACATTTTGAGTTCACCCTCTTGTTCTGTAAAAATCAAGTTGGAGAAAAATTGGAGTAATGGTAGCAAATAATGTGTGGTGGTGTTTAGCTGTCATCAATAATTCCATTTAAAGAGTGGTCTCTCAAGAGTGTCACTCTGTCTCCAGAGTGCTCTCTCCAGCAAACCCTGAAGAAGGCTGCATGATGGATGATTTATAGTATGCTTTATCGTCAAAGCTTCCTTTGAATGATTACAGTAACATTTGGTATTTGTAGGTTCAAATCCTTCATTCAGATTGTAGATAGTACAATGCATCATCAGACCCTCATTTATGCTTCTTTTGCTGAAGAAGGTGCTGAGTGGCAGGATAGTCTGTTTGAAGGATGTTACTATGCTGCATTTGAATTGCACTCTTATACTTAACCATGTTTTCTGGGCAGGATGTCTTTTTTGATGCATGTAATGGCACTTGAGTAATATACATGTATAATGACACCTTGGGCCTAGCAGTGTTTCCTGGCTAAGGCTCCCCCCAGATGATGGCATGGCTGTTGCAACTGCTGACATACAGGATTAGTAGGAAATTTCCCATGAACACTAAGGATTGTTTTGGGTTTATTTTTTTTCTTTAGGTATTAGATTCAGGAAGTATCCAGTTTACTTACTCATCTGTTCCATTTCATGCTGAAATTTATAGATTGACTTTTAGTATCTTGTTAAGTCACCTGTCTGGGCTGAGACTTCATTGAAGCTTGGCAGGAGTTGCCAATACAATGCAAAGAAGAATCTTACAGAGCTGCCCAGAGGAGGACAAAGTGGGAAGAACTCAGGGAGTCTTGCAGTAAACAAAAATTTCTCTAGGTGACATGAAGCTTGCATCTGAAGTGGAAGCTCACTTAAAGCTGTGTCTGTCTTCATGCTTTTAGTGCCTTCTGAGTTTACCATAGAAAAATGCATTCTTCTGAGGGCAGCTGCGGCCGTGCACTGAAAGTGGGAGTTATGTCAAAGTAACAAGCAATTTCCATGGAAATTAAAGCTATTTAAAAATCTGATTGAGCTGGAAAATGACCTGTGGTTGAGCAAAGAGAGTGCTAATAAGAACAGAAGCTATCACCTGTCATTATTCTCATGCAGATGGTAGTTAAGTCTAGTGTTTGTCCTTGTGATAGTTACTGTTTGATTAGTTCCTTATGGTTGCTAATTTCCTTTTGAAATGAATAAACTATAAGCCCTTAACTGCTCATTTCAGCAGACCTAAATACCTTATCCTTCTTTATAGCTATATTAACATCCACAGCATTTGATATTCCAGATAGTTGGGACTTGCATAAATTCTCCCCTGGGCTGCTGGTCTGGATAAAGCATCTTAATAGTCTTGGAGTCTTAGTCACAAGCAGAAGTTAGAAACCATGTCAGTATTGGGGTTTACACTCTGTGATGTACTTGGCTTGCAACCAAGTGATGTGATCCATATGCTTTTTCAAAGTTGCTGGTCCGAAGTTCTTTGTATGCAGTGGTTTGGGTGAAGGCAAATGTGGTATCAGCTACTTGTTTTGACTTTGATGATGGGTAAATTTTATTCTGTATTTGTGTGGCCATTGCACTAGACACTGAAAGCCACTGTAGTGAGCTGTTTGCCAGCTAAGATATGCACTTCAGTGAAAGGCAGACTAGCAGGTCAAGCCAAGCCAATCCATGAGAAGAGGGCAGTCAGCTATGATACGTACTGTCAGTTTGTAGTAATCTTAGCAGTGATGCATAATTCCCTCATGGGTAAGATTTTTAGGGAGAATGAAATGCCATAACTGAAAGGCTTGCATTTCTCTAGGATTACTGTAGTGCTTAATTAGATGAGCTAATAGAAAGACTTGCAGTTCAAGTCTATCCCATGTCTATTATTCCATGACAGTAATGAATCAGGATGTTCTGATTATTTAGGCTAAGTAGGACTTTTCAGTCCTTTTCCTGATGAACTTCATTACAAGTTCTTCGTTTCCTACTCCATGATCTGTGCTGTCATTAGTCACTTGATCATCTACCATGCCCTCTCAGTTCCGTGATTTAAAGAATGCTGTGTTCTTCTGGCAGTGTTTGTACCAGTGTCTGAGAGGTGAACAGTCACTCACATGGCCGTTATCTGGCTCTTTCTCTGAACATCAGCTTCCACCTCTGCCTCTGCCCTCTGCAGTGCTGCTCTCAGACGCTATCTAGGCAGCACTTGTAATGAACAAGTCTGTTTTTTGGGCATTCTGACTTCCTGTGCCCTTCTCCTTCATCCTCTCGAAGCAGGGAGAATGCTTGGCTTCCAGCTAACTGGTATGTTACTGTTAAATATAAAGTTACCTGCAAAAAACTGTTTTCAGAAAGACAATGTATAAACCATTCATTTAGAGCTTCTAAACCACAAAAGGAAAAACTGATCTGTAAAGTTCACTTTTATCCTATAGCTGTGAGTGATAAGAACTCATCCTTCATTTTTTATCCTGTGGCTTTCCACCCAAAAAGGAAATAAAACCCCTTTCCATTTTAAGTTGCAGCCCATCTTCTTTTGCCTAGTAACGGTAAACTGCTGACCTGAGCTGTGCTCTGTCTCCAGATGCCACATTGAAAAGATCATGAGTATGAGAAACTATTTAGTACAGTTGTATGTAGTAAAAGGTGTATTGACAATCACTGAGATTCCATTTAGACCTTTCATATATGTTGATTGATAGATGGGTCCTCACTCGTAGCTGAATGATTTGTTCAACTGTAGGAAACTAAGGCTTGAAACAGTTGATTTTATTAGACAGATAATGTTCTGTAAGGACATGTGTGAGATACAGATCTGTTCAACATATAAAGTAGTGATGTAGGGAAACAAAAAAGGGATGCTTAGCAGGTAAGATGGATTGCCGCTAACAGCAGGGCTAAGTAATACTAGCATGCTGGCTACAAAGAGTTGTACCAGGAACCTCCTGTTATGGAGCTACAGATCAGCCACTTGGCAAATGAGAGTCAGTGTACATTGTGCAGTCATGGCCCAGGCACTCATTAACAGTGCCTTTTTTTTGGGAAAAAATCTAGTTTACTGGGATCTTGACACAGGGTAACACACAAGCAATCCAGTTTCCCAAGCAGGATGACTGGTTGCTGTCTGGCTGGTTCTGTAAGTCTGCATGCCAGTGCTGTCTTTGGCTGGATCGAGCGAGACTTCCTGAACTGCTGTTTAGCTCAGTTTTAGCAATACAGCTAGTTGGTGGTCCTGTATGGCTGCCGGAGAGTACAAATGATCCATTGCTGCTGATTATCTTGATTTATGTGCAAAATATCTCCTATGTTAACTGTGTACAAAACCACTCGCCTATATTACTGTTTCTGCATCTACAAGAACAATTTATACAGTGTATTTTTAATTCTGTGTACAATCCGGTCAGCTCTGGAGCAGGAACAGCCCAGCCCATTGCTAGAAGGGGCCAGATTTTCCATGCAAGTTGTTAATTGACTTATTAAAACACAAAAATTGATCTGTGCAAAGTGGGAGCTGTCTGCAGGACTCTTCAAGATAGTCCAAAATTCCCAGCTGGAGCACTCCTACACCAATTAGTCAAATACTTAACTGCATTGGCAGCTTGTCTTCAGTCAATCACCTTATTTCACATTGGTCCGTTATCTCATCTAGGCAGGTGGCTAGGTGGGGAGTAGCTAGATCACCCAGGGAATTAATAGCTAAGCATGGTGGGTGCTGCACACAGGCACAGCTGTGCTGCCCAACTGCACTGCAGTTGTACCCATAGGAGTAGTTTGAATTTCATGCTTGTGATATAAGTTCTGCAGCTCTTGCCACAAAGTCTCACGTATGAGAGAAAACTATCCTAGCTTGGAGTCTGCATGCCTTAACAACTCAGAAAATTACTTGACTTCAGTTTTAAGGTGACATAAGCACTGAGACTATGAGGCACTGAGGTAGGGGGTGCCAGAAAAGAAAACATTACAAGCCCAGGAGTATACCTTAGAAGAGAGGAGGCATGTTATAGGGGGGCCTGGCCCTGCAAAAGGCTGCCACCTGCTTCAGTGCAGTGGCAGTTGGTGCTGGTGGTCCAAGTGGGAGAGAGACCTTCTCTTCCTGCCCCTCAAGCTCTGGTCTTGGGCATTTGTCAGATTGCTTGCTGTTTAAGGGCTCATCTAATTTAATGCTCATCTAATTTAATGCATTTAATGCTCATCTGCAAGTTCCAACTCTAGATCAGTGCCATACAAGAGTGTTGCAGGGGGCAGGACAGATCAGCGTGGTAGGGAATATTCTGGTGATTTCTTCTAATAAAAGGGAAAGTTGTCCATGTGGGCTCCATATGCAGAGTTACTTGATGAGATGAAGTAGCTTGGTTACATTTTAACAGAGTAGAAGCAAGCTGAGTAGTGGGGGAGTTTTCTCTTGTACTAGACAAGCATGGAACATGATGCACCAACTGGAAATTGAAAGATGACAAGTTCAAATTAGGTAAGGTCTACATTTTTAACAAGGGAAGTAATCAACCTTGGAAGCAATGTACAAGATATATATGTATGCACACACAAAAATATCCAGAAAGATAATCTTTTAGTTGAAAATCTGTGCATCAAGATTGGAGACCTTTCTAAAAAGCATGTTCCATTTTGACTACAAGTTGTTAAGCTTGGTACAGGATTTTTTTCCTTTTGTGGTTTATTTTGTGGTGGACTTTAGGCAGTGTTTTTATACGTGTCTCTTGACATTAAAATTGTGAATACTTGATGTTAGACTGAACACGGTCCTATCTGTGTCATGTTTTTAGAGATGTTAAAAGAAGTATTTATATTAGGGTTGCCCCTGACAGTCTTACAGCTTTTCTGCCCTCTAGATGTTACGATTGGTGTGAAAGGGAGGATTTGCTATACTGTTGAGGAATTAGTTCTTTCCAGTCACCACTTCAGTCTTTTGGAAAGATGTCTTTTTTTTGAAAGTAACTTTTAATGTCTGTATAGGAAATGATGTAGTGTGGTCTAGCCTGTAATAAGTTAATTGTATCTCTTTTTAAAACAAAATCATTGTTTTCTCTCATTTTCTGTCTCAGTTCTGTGCACAAGTCTTCAGGATGAAGGAAGTTTATAATTAATAGTACCCATGGGACTAAAGAGTCTCCTTCCTTCTCCACACCCCCTCCAGAAGACTACTGATTCTGCTTGCTGTTTAAGACAGATTGTTCAGTCAAGTTCTAGTCTCAGAGTAATACCAATGTTAAGTTTTACAACCGCTTGCCAATGTTTTAAATAATGCTTGTACTTCTTTTATGTATTAATGCATCATTTTTCCTGAACACAAAACTGGCTAAATTGAACCCATTTATTATAACATTTTTGTTGTTTCTTTGAAAGTGTGTAAAAGAACAGATATCTAACGGGATGTAAAATACCCCTTTTTATAGAAAATGAAAGGTGCTAAACATATGTTTCTATTTTTGCAGGCTAAAGCTTATCTAAAGATAGCTATGGAAATAGTAAGACGACTACCAGTACCTCCTGCTTGAAGTGTTTATCACTGGAACTTAGCAAAAAAGCAAATCTTTTGGTGCGACCAGTCTAGAAGAGTCCTGCTACCTAATAATGTGGATGCCATATTTTAGTTCTAAGAACTTTTTTGGGAATTAATTTTCCAGAAGTTAAGTTACTATTGTGATATTTACTGTTTTTCAAATTGTTGTTTGGGCATGTCCAAAAGGATTAAAATATGCAAAAGATGATTGACAGTATTCAACTGCTGGATTGTAACATCATCAAGCAAGGTGGGATGAAGTACATTTTTCACGTGTCCTGTTTAAAGTCAAGAATGAAAAACAGCTACTCCAGCCAACCAGAATGATGAGAGGAATGCCAAGGCATAATTGCTGCTTAAAAAATGACATTTGCAATACTTCAATTTTTGTCAAGTTGGGTTCAGCTTTTTACTGGGTTAACTACCAAGCTGACCTTAAGCTCTGCAAAATTTGAAGAAGCAAATATAGTTATGTTTCTGCAATACTTTCGTGTGTTCATCTTTAAAGAGAATTAAAAAAAATCCGTGTATACTCTGAAGAGTTCTTGTTGTGGATCCTGAGCAAATTCATCTGTTATTGGATAATGTTCGATCATGAGGCAATTCAGGTTTAGTGGAAAACGGATTACATGACCCTGAGGGTTACTTCTTGGCTGCTTTGCATTATAATGGACCCAGACAGAAGTCTGGTAACCAAGGTCTTCACTGAAAGCCGTATGTTGTGCCTGAGCTCAGTTTGCTAGGGGATGCAAATGATCAAGATAAATGAAATTTATGACTGCATATTCCTGTCATAGTACAGCAACTTGGAATTTGAATATAAAGATATTTTTGAAGTAAAGAAAAATGTGGTCTTCAAACTGAGTGGCCTTCTGGTTTGGGGTTTTTTTTCATTGCCTTATATTTCTTCAATCTTTGTGTTAGTGTGTGGAAGTGGAAGAACATGCCTTCAGGGAATAAGTTTCCATTTACAATTAAATGTTTGAGTTGACATTTAGGCTTTTTGATTTACATAATCAAGTATGGGTATCTTAAGCACACAGCTTAACCGTACCACACTGGGAATTTAACTGTACTAAGGAGTTCTGCTGTTGACCTCTGTGGGATCCAAGATTTTCCCTGTAGTTCAATTATTTGTTCATAATTTTGGCTGTAGTTGCTTTTTCTCATTGAAGTGATACAACATAAAAAGGTGGTATACCTTTACATTAAAAATATTTAAGTAATATTTCCCCAGAATTTACATGGGAAAGCTGGACATAAATTATGGATTGAATTTCAAGCTTAGGTGATTTTGTAAACATGTAGATTATACAGTCCAAAACTGCTGATTTTTTGCGTCAAGTCAATCTCTGAGCCTTCTCTGCTGCACCCTTCCCATGAGATCTCGTATCAATGTTCAGCTTTTTCAGTAGCATGTTATCCCATGCCTGTGGAATTGACATGGATATTCACTTACTTTCAGTTATCTGATACATTTTACAAAAATTAAAGCTGGCTTAGTGTTCTGCTCTTTCATATTTTATTGATAACTTACTGGGTTTTTAATTGAGTTTTATATCTACACATATTATTTATTCACTTCTGCTTTACATACTGTAATTGTTGATATGTGTATCTAAGTAATCCTGTGGTGGTTTTGGCATAGTATGATGACAAATTTCAGTGGAAAAAATGGGGTACCTGCTTGTTTTAGTAAAAGATTGTGATACTTTCTGAACATTGGTATTTATTATTTTTGTTCTCTTAAGTTTTTCAATCAGTCTCTGACACCCAGGTCATGTTCAGGCTGGGTGAACAATCAGTATAGAGATATATGGTTGTTTGTTTTCCCTTTCTTTTCTTTCTCATTATTTCTTGGGTTAGTTGAGGGATGAAATTTGCTTTCAAATGTCCTTTTATTTTTACTCCTTTTAACATTTTTTTCCCTTTAATTAAGTACTGCAGTTTTGCTCTGCTGAATCTTTCAGCTGCGGAACTCTTTTGAATGCCTTTGTCAGGAAAGTGGTTATAATGATTAAATATTTTTTTCTAAGCCAATCTGAGAATTTGTATTTAATTAACATTGTTGTGGAAGGATTGCACAATGTAGTTGGTGAATCCTGATTTATTGATTAAAAATTGTCAGTAATTAAAAAACCCCACATAGTTGTACAGAATAGATAGGACACTTCAGCATTCAAGGATAGCAATGGTCAACCCAAATTTAAAATGAGAGCACGTTTGCTTTACTGTCCTCATTCTCATGAGTGAAAAAGTATCTGTTTCCCACCCTGTCCCCCGCAAAGGAAATGAAGGGCATTGACACAGTGTTATTGCTACTTAATGTTACAGAAATACATTCTTGGTTTTTTTATTATTATTATACAGTACACTGCTAAATACATATTAATGAATTCTAGCCAACATACTAGGTTTGAAATCAAATCATCTCTCATAAAATCACTGATACAAGTTAGTGGACTGGCGTGATGGTGGTTGGATCAGCTGGAGGTTGAGCAGGAGACAGTGGCATTTAACCATAGTTTATAAATACAGATTATAGACTTGACACACAGTGTTGTTTGCTTTTGTCAACTCCAATATTTTACTTTCATCTCTCTGATATTTTCCAGTGTACTAGTACATTTTTTTCTAAAAATGCTAATCCTAACAGTAAGACCTGGCTTTCCTGAGCAGTGGAGACTTACTACAAAATTACTGTGATCATGGGTTACCAGCACAGATTTATTAGAGCCTGTAGCACTGTAAGCGGCAGATATGCACTGCAAAATCCCACAGAGGAAGAGAAAGAAGGAGGAAGGCTAGTGAGCCACAGGGCCAAGCAGGCAGGAGTGGGGACGAAGGCCGGCATCAGTCCCAGCTTACCTCCTGTGTAGGTTAAGAGCAAGATTCCCAGGATCACCTCGCATCACTGTCAGTTATTTTTGCTTTCATGACACAGCCCTTTGTCTAGTGAATCCAGTTCTTGTGCTTGCAGACAATTCCTGTTGTTGCTTGGATGAGGAGCATATAGGCTGGGCCTTAACACAGTGCATTTCCTGGCTTTCAGAAGTTTTGGTTTTGATGAAAATGAAACTGAAGGAGGCTATAGAATTGTTTGCATCAGTGAAGGATTATGTTATAAAATCCTTACTGCTGTGTTCAGGTTGTTGTGAACTGTTTAGCCTTCAAGACCATGGTTTATGCAGTCCTTCAGATGTTACATTTCTCACAACAACAAAATTTTTAATCGTTATTTGAAGGTAAGAGAAGAAAGTAGTTTGCAAATAGTTTTGCTCTACTGGTTCAAGTTTAAACTACAACTGGTTTTAGTTGCTCTGGTGGTCACGGTGATGAAATAGCATTAATGTATAGAAAAAATTCCAGAAGTAGATCATCTTCTATATATTAACAAAAACGGCTGTAATCCTGAACTTGCTTCAAATTAGTTGGACTCACTTGGATCCAGTGCAGCAGGTGAAGATATGAGACATATTTTTCCCTTAGTAACTATATGTTTTTCACCTAGACCTACTCAAACTCCCTGTTGGGTCTTTGCTGGTTTTGATGCCATTAGTGCTGATTAGAGCAGACTTTGATCCAAGGCAGGTGCTGCTTACTGGTTTGTTGGTGAACTTTGTTCAGGCTATTATTTGGTCTCCTAATGTAAACCAAAGGCTGCAAGCAATGGGGAAAACAGGGAGTAGAGAAGGGGGGAATCTTATGCCAGTGGGAATATCTCCAGGTTCCCAGAGACCCTGCCATAATAATATTGGGCTTGCAGGTGCAAGATTATATGTGGGAGAATAACAGCAGGAGAGCAACAAGAAAGGAAAACTCTTCTGTTGCTTAGGTGAAAGATTAAAGAGCTGTGAGAGACTCTGTGGGTTACAGAATTGATTTGCAAAGGTGAAGGCACAGAAGACGCTGTATGACAATATAAAGGGGATTTTGGTGTTTATCTGTTCAAAGCTTCTGTCAGAGTATCCCCAGCCTCAAGGCTGGCATGTGAGCTCTGTACCCAGGCACCCAAGTGGCAGGCACTGCTCCTGCCCTGCCAGATACCACTGCTAGGGATAGATCTCCATGCTTACTTTTCCACAGAGTCAGTAGTACTTACCCAAAGTGTGAAGAGCTTGCTGTACTCCCAGCTTTGTCTGAGAAGATTCAAATCGATAGCTCCTAAACTTAGAAGAAGGCCTCAGCCACCCAGCTTAGTCTTTCCGTTGAGGAGCATTCATCACTTCTTCTGATAAAGCTGTATCATTTGTGGAAAAAATAACAAACATAGTCCTAATCACAGCTAATTATTTTTTAGCCTAATGACTTTGTCTGGACTTTGATCCTTGCTCCCAGACATATTGATGACTTTCATCTAAGAAGTCTGAGAATAAAATTATCAGTTCTTAGGACAAGGTATCGCATTTTAGCTGCTTACAGACTTCTGAGAAAAGACTGTGGGTTTCTGCTTTTGCATTCTCTTACGTGGATGTCATTGTAGTTTCTCATGGCCATATCTAGACCTATATTGTTGTCATTTTTATTTAATAGGCATGCTTCCTGGCAGAGATGGTTAGGGGGAAAGGATCCTGCTTAAGAATGCTTGACAATAAGATGAATTTGAATTGCTGATTTAATTTCAGAATTGACTTATAATGGCAGGAGTTACAATGGTGATTATATTTTACTTTGGCAGCATATCAGCCAAGGCACTGGTACGTCAGCCACATATCACAAAAACACAGCAAAAGAAAAAATTCATTCCAAAAGTTGTTTCCAGCCTAAATACAAGTCTTATCATTTTTTGTGGGCTCTGTTTTACATTATAAAGATATTAAGTCTGTAGAAAAGGTATATTTAAAGTTCTGTATTTTTCCATTATCTTCACATATTCTAGGAGGTGTTTTTTTTTTTCCCCCAGCAGGAAGAGTACAGGCACAACTTTTCATTCCTTATGCACTGTCAATTCCTTATTCCTGTCAATTTGTCCATTTGTATGGGTCTATTATAGACCTCCTGATCAGGACAAAGGAGTTGATGAGGCTTTCTACAGGCAACTGAAAGCAGCCTCGCAACTACATGGCTTGGTCCTCATGGAGGATTTTAACTACCTCGATATTTGCTGGAAGACTCACACAACCAATCATTCAGTCTAGGAGGTTCCTCCAATGCATTGATGATAACTTCTTAATGCAAATGGTGGACAGACCAACTAGGAGAGGAGCACTGCTGGATCTAGTACTCACCAACAAGGAGGGTCTGGTTGAAGTGGTGATGGTCAATGACAACCTTGGCTGCAGTGACCATGAGATGGTGGAGTTTAGGATCCTGTGGGGGAGGAATAGAATACCTAGCAAGGCCACAATTCTGGATTTCCGAAGGGCCAACTTTGGCCTCTTCAGTCAATTGCTAAGGGAAGTCTCGTGGGAAGGGGTACTAGGTGGGAAAGGGGCTCAAGATAGTTGGTCAGCATTCAAGGACCACTTCTTCCAAGCTCAGTATCAGAGCGTCCCAATGGGTAGGAAATCAAGTAAGGGAGCCAGGAGACCAGCATGGTTAAACAAAGAACTGCTGGGCAAACTCATGTGGAAAAAGAGAATCTATGGATTATGGAAGGAGGGGCTGGCCACTTGGGAGGAATATAGGACAGTTGTTAGAGGATGTAGGGAGGGAATTAGGACAGCTAAGGCCTCCTTGGAACTTAATCTTGCAAGTTGGGTTAAGGACAATAGAAAGGGCTTTTTCAAATACATAGCGGATAAAACTAACACGAGAGGCAATATAGGCCCACTGCTGAACGAGATGGGTGCCCTGGAGACAGAGGATATAAAGAAGGCAGAGGTGCTGAATGCCTTCTTTGCCTCTGTCTTTACTCCTGCAGACTCTCCCCGGGGGCCCCAGATTCCTATAGCCCCAGAAGGAGTCAGGAAAAGGAGGAGTTTGCTTTGGTAGATGAGGATTGGGTTAGGGATCAGTTAAGCAATCTGGACATCTATAAATCGATGGGTCCGGATGTAATACACCCGTGGGTGCTGAGGGAGCTGGCGGAGGTCATTGCTAGGCCACTCTCCATCATCTTTGGTAAGTCGTGGGAAACAGGAGAGGTGCCTGAGGATTGAAGGATGGCAAATGTCACACCAGTCTATAAGAAGGGCAAGAAGGGGGACCCAGGTGATTATAGACCAATCAGCCTTACCTCCATCCCTGGAAAGGTGGTGGAACAGCTTATTCTTGACACCATCTCTAGACATATCAAGGATGAGGGGGTCATTAAGAGTAGCCAACATGATTTTACCAAGGGGAAGTCACGTTTGACCAACCTTACAGCTTTCTATGAGAAAGTAACTAGGTGGATGGATGATGGTAGAGCGGTGGATGTGGTTTTTCTTGATTTCAGTAAGGCATTTGATACTGTTTCCCACAGCATCCTCACAGATAAGCTAAGGAAGTGTGGGCTTGATGATCAGGTAGTGAGGTGGATCAAGAAGTGGTTGAAAGGAAGAAGGCAGAGAGTTGTGGTCAGTGGGGCAGAATCTAGCTGGAGGTCTGTGACCAGTGGAGTCCCTCAGGGGTCGGTGCTGGGACCAGTGCTGTTTAATATTTTCATCAACGACTTGGATGAGGGAACTGAACGTACCCTCAGCAAGTTCACTGATGACACTAAACTGGGAGGAGTGGCTGACACACCAGAAGGCTGTGCTGCCATCCAGCGAGACCTGGACAGGCTGGGGAGTTGGGTGGGGAGAAACTTGTTGGAATTCAAGAAGGGCAAGTGTAGAGTCTTGCATCTGGGGAGGAACAACCCCATGTACCAGTACAGGTTGGGGGTTGACCTGCTGGAAAGTAGTGAAGGGGAAAGGGACCTGGGGGTCCTGGTGGATAGGAGGATGACCATGAGCCAGCAATGTGCCCTTGTGGCCAAGAAGGCCAATGGCATCCTGGGGTGTATTAGAAGGGGGGTGGTCAGTAGGTCAAGAGAGGTTCTCCTCCCCCTCTACTCTGCCCTGGTGAGACCGCATCTGGAATATTGTGTCCAGTTCTGGGCCTCTCAGTTCAAGAAGGACAGGGACCTGCTGGAGAGAGTCCAGCGCAGGGCAACTAAGATGATTAAGGGAGTGGAGCATCTCCCTTATGAGGAAAGGCTGAGGGAGCTGGGTCTCTTTAGCTTGGAGAAGAGGAGACTGAGGGGTGACCTCATCAATGTTTACAAATACGTAAAGGGTGAATGTCAGGATGATGGAGCTAGGCTTTTCTCAGTGATGTCCAGTGATAGGACAAGGGGTAATGGGTGTAAAGTGGAGCATAAGAGGTTCCATGTGAACATCAGGAAAAACTTCTTTACTGTGAGAGTGACAGAGCACTGGAACAGGTTGCCCAGGGGGGTTGTGGAGTCTCCTACGTTGGAGATATTCAAGGCCTGGCTGGACAAGTTCCTGTGTGATGTACTCTAGGTTACCCTGCTCTTGCAGGGGGGTTGGACTAGATGATCTTTTGAGGTCCCTTCCAACCCTTGGGATTCTGTGGTTCTGTGATTCTGTGAATCGGAACACCCACTATAATCAATGAAAATAAACGGCTTCTCAGGAGTACGTGAGTCTTTGAAAAAGCTAGTGGGGGGAAGAACATCTGTTGTCTTTTAACATTGTTTCGAGGGCTTAAAGATTTATTTGAAGTCTTCACTCATACCACTGGGATTGTCTGAAACTTGTGTTATTTCCTGTAGTCCAGAGGTTTTTCTCTTTTCTACGAGAGAAAGGCAGGAGATTCCCCACTCTCACCTCCCCCATATATGCTTCCTGTTACTAAACAAGGCCTGTTTTAAAAATGCAAACTTCTGGTTACTTTTTCTGGAAAGTGTTAGCTTATTCACAATGATTTTCTAATGCTGCTCATGAGGACCTTTTCCTTTTTACTTTGAGAGATTCTTTTTTCCCAGACTCATATGAAAGAAATGCTATAATGTATTTTTAAAGCCCAGTTTGGCTGCATGTTTGGGAGAAGTAAACAGGGCGAGAAACCATCTTATTGAGCCAAGCGCATGTTCTGTAGATTTGATGTTGGAGTGTTCATTCATCCAATGTGTGCATGTTGCAGGTATTTTTACATCTCATTGAGGGAAACTGTTAAAATGAACAAAAGTTCAGGAGACTGAACGTTTTCCTGCTCCACAGTAGCATTTTGAGGGTGGTGTGAGATCTGTCTGTAGGCTGGTCAGACAGGCCAGGATGAGTTTACATGTTGTTTTATCTGCTGAATCGGGAAGTTTCTACATGTCTCTTTTCAGAAGAATTTCCATATAAACAGGCTTTTGTCTGTGATACCTTGAGGCCTCTAATTAATTACATTGCACATGGAGTTGGTAGGGTTTGGGTTCACCCTCCCTGCTTCCTCCAGCAGGATAATAAGACCCAGCGGCTATTTTGTAGAGTTACTTTTTAAAACAAGTGTTAAAAGGTGGGAAAGATGTGCCTCGTAAGCACCTAGGCTTTGAAAAATTAGTCTAATTAACCCACGTTTGTTCGCGAGTGCCAGCACTACTGGCATCTCTTTAGTAATGCCTTAATAGCCTAAGCTTTTAGAAAGCCTGTGAATTTGTTGCTTGTTTGCACTTTCTTACATATGCGTGTTTCACAAATGCATTTCTTACTAACGCAGACACTGCTACTTCACTTTGGGTTAAATTTCTCTGCAGTGTAAATAAAACTCTTTTTTTAAAGCAGTTTTCCTTGACTGTTGGTAATACTTCTAGAAAGTTATTCCTCTAGAAGAAGAAATGACAGGGCTGTTTGATGCTGAATACCTTCTTCCCTGTTGGGTTGATAAAGGAAATTGTAGTCACTGTCTTGGTGAACGTTGTTGATTTTGTTACCCTGATGGGAAATATATCTTCACTAATACAAAATGAACCTGCTGATAAAATGCCTTGTAATAATTAACAGCTTATAGCTCATGAACATTGAAAATAGTACACACTAGATTAATTTATTTAAACTAGTCCCATATATATATACTTCTAAAGTATGTTTTTTAAGAAAGTAGTAGTGGTGAAGACTTGGAATCATAGAATAGTTAGGGTTGGAAAGGTCCTTAAGATCATCTAGTTCCAACCTCCCTGCCATGGGCTCATTGCGATTGAAATTGATTGCTTTCCACTGGCTAAAAAGGTCTGCCATTTGCACAAAGGATATGACTCAGACAAGTATTATGCACCATCAGTGCCTGTGTACTGAATCCTGTATGTGAATCCCTCAGTGACATGGTTTAGTGGTGGTCTTGACAGTCCTGGGGCAGAGGTTGGACTTGATGATCTTAAAAGTCTTTTCCAACCTAGTTGATTCTATGATCCTATCTGCAGTAGCAGGTGACAGGAGGGGAGATGATGTGCTGGTATTTGCCTGGAATGACCTCATGCCAGGAAGCAACAGGATTTTGTTTGGCACAGCAATAATACGAATACGGTTACATTTTCAGTGAAGGCAGATGGGTCAGGGCAAAGCAGGGGATGTCTTACTAGTTTGTGAATGCAATTGCCATATGAAAGGAAATAAAATATACTGTCAGATATAAAATTGGGAATGTATCTGTCAGAACTGTACAGTAAAGGGAACGTGTGACCTGGGGTGCCTGCCACCCCAGGGATCCCGGTGATTCAGAGAGGTGGGAGAGCAGAATCATCGTATCTCTGCAAACCATCAGGAGTCATCATTTAGGACACAGTTTCTGCATGTGAGGGAAGCTATTGAAAAATGTATTTACAAGTGATTAGTTGAAAGCAGTTGCCATGGAATGTTACTTGAGAAATCGGTCAGGCATCAGACGACATGCCATCCCACAGTGGTGCTTTATGAAAGTTAGCATTTTAGCTGTCTTTACCACAAGAGCTGAAGTTCAATACAATAGCAAGATATCTAATCACTGCAAAGTAATTTTCCTGACACTTGGATGGTACCAACCACCAAGGAGTCATTTTGAATACCTTATTGAATTGCTGTACTGGAGCTTAGCGTACAGTATCCTGAAGTTTCATCCTCTTCCAGTAATTTTTTTTTCTATACAAAGTGTTCAATATTTCTTTTTCCAGCCCTTCGCTGCTGTTGGTTGGTCAGATAAATAGAAAAAATATTTATATCTAGGGGCTCCTAGAAGGAATTTCATGCTTTGAGGTAAGGTTATGTCATTTTCTTCAAAGCAAAATGGTGAACAGTGGGGTTGTTCTTTATTTTCTGTTTAGTTTTCAGGAACTACAGTCATCATGAGGTAAAATACCAATTGGATGTAATTTTGGGTACTCAGAGTGAAACTATTCTAACCAGGCACTAATTGTATCTTGAGAACGCATACACAAGCAGCTTGAAGCTCTGGGGGTTTTTGTGTACGAATGTCTTTATTTACTCTTGTCTCATTGGCACGGGAACAGTAATGCACTATGGCAGACGAAATGCAAAGGACATTTGAGGAGCACATGAGTTAATTGTCATGGTTAAGAATCACAATAACATACCTGTTGAACCCAGAGTTCTGGCATGTGCATGCACGGACACTGTAGGCGCCAGCAGCTTTCAAACCATGCCACAGAAGTTTTTGCCTCCTAGGTGAACTCCAAACGCATTCTGTGATTTGCTATTGAGAAAAGTCACACCCTAAACTATGTCAGCGTTGAACCTTTAGACTGTAGGTTCGAATGTCCCCAGCACAGGAAGTGACTCACCAAAATGTTTATTCTTCACATTGCGATCTACTCTCCCCAGGAAAACAGGAGTCTATTTACTGCGTAATGTACCGGTGGTGCTTATCAGACTGTACAGTATCCCTGCTGGGGCTGGCACTGGTCAATATTTGTTAGTAGCTGGTACTGTTTGTAGAAGGACAGTTGCTGTGTGCAATACTTGGAAACCATGTTCTGGAACTGCACCTGACTGCACCTGGCAGTTGTTAAGGGCTGTGATTGTTGCTTTGATTTACATTCCATTTGAGTAATGGTGTGTTATTTATAGGCAATGTGTGGCCCGGTAATTCTGAAGTGTTACCATTCACAAGATGAAACCCTGCACTGAGAATGACTCTAACAGTGACACCCTACCCTTGTAACTTCACTCTGGGAAGAGCTTTGCATGGGCAATAGAAGAGTGTGGCAGAGCGGTCCACTTTCCTCTTTGCCACGAAGGACATATTTGAGCCTGCTGGGACACTGAGATAACTGAGGGTCAGTAAAATGGTATGAGGAAATAGCCTCCACATTATGTTTGAACATGAGACTAGTAAGGAAGGAAACTTGGAGGAAAGCTGTTTATGGTTATAATTTCTAATGGGACATAAGAAATGTGTATTTTTTATAACTTCTGCTCTGTAGCTTAATGCCACTAAGATATAAAATATCTGCGCAGAAGTGGTCAACCTAAAATGCAAAGGGTATCATTTGTTCACATTGTAGCATCTCAAAGGTAAGAAGTTTGCCTGCATCCCAAAGCCAAGCTCTAAAGGTAGAGATCTCTCTGCAAGTTAGAAATGCTGAGATTACTAATTCGTCATTGTAAAAAAGAATTCATTTCACTCCTGTGATGTGTTGTGGAGAGCCAGATCACTCTCTCTCTGTAGGAGGCCAGTTAACAGCTTGACAAGACTGGCAGCAGTGAAGTTTCCTAGCAATGAAAGCCTTGCTCTTCGGAAGGATTATTGCATTTTGATTAAGAACAAGTTATTGGCATTACTGTACACAAACTATTTGATTCAGCTGTTGAAATTGCTGAATGTTGGCCTCCAGGGACATTGTCCCATAAGACACCTGAGACTTTGATTTGGCAGGTAGCCAAAAAATCATTGATTGACCTCCGATGTGAGGCGCACAGCTCTGCTTATGCATGGGGCAGGCATGCATTGCAGAAGCTGCACCAATGCATAGTCTCTCCCAGGAAACCTCTGCCTGGCTCACTTCAAGCCTTGCTTCCGCTAAGGGAGTTTTGAGCATTCATTGTCTTTTAGGGAGCTATATTGGAAGATATTCTTATGAAGTAGCAATTCCACAGGAGCAGAAATACTGTCAAAGCTAATTCATCCTGGAGCTTGTATTAACTGCTCATTACCAGTGTTTGTCATTATGTTTTCTTCAGCTGTTGTTTTGGTGTAAGCAATGTCAAGTGATCTGACAACAGCAGAAAATCACACTGCTTTCAGAGGTTGGATCCAGTTTAAGTGTGTTTCTAGCAGTTAGCAATCATCTGCAGACTAGTGTCTTTTGGGGGGACACCCATTCTGCAAACCAATCCTGATTCCAGCCTAACGATGCTGTCTGCTGTGTTATCAGTGCTGTTGTTTCGGTCACGTGTTGCTGTTGGCTTGCCAGCTTCGTGCAAAGCAAGCATGGCGTAGCGCTGCTCTGCGCTGGGCCCTCGGCGGCACGCTGGCTCATCGCAGTCTGGTGCAGTGATTCTGACAGTCAGGGCTCACATGGACTGCAGAACGTTGTTGTAATTAAATGTTGGCATTTGTAATGTACACCCTGGACCAACCTCCTTCTTTGTGTTAGAGGGGCTCAGAACACTAACTTATCTGGAAAGGTGAATGTCAGTGCACTTAATTCACTATGAGGGCTATAAAACAGGTGCTTTCCTTAACATTTTCTGGTATGGGAAATTTTCCCAACCAAGTGACCCCCTGGGAGACAGCTAGGCTGTGGGAATGGGCTGCCAGCCCTGGGGCTCAGTGACAGGCTGAGCAAGGTTCATCTGCTAGAACCCATGATGAGGGCACAGCCCGTCCCTCCTAATGCTTCGTAATGGATTTCACCCTTTAGATCTCTGTAGGCTGTAAAGCAAATGCAGGCATTACAGATCCCTTTTACCTCCTTTACCTTTACCTCCTTTGCTTTACCTCCTGCCCAGCACTGCCTACCTGTTCTTTGCGATTGGTGAGGGGAGTGTGTGTCAGGTGAGATCTGCTCAGGTGCCACACTGGTGGAAGGGGAAGTTGGACACAGTTTTTAAGAAGGGATGAAGCTCTGCATGCAAAGGTGAGTACTGAGACTACATGGAAATACAGAGATACCCACAAGTCTGTGTGTGTTTGCAAACTAACTGCAGGTTTTGTTTAAAGAAAAATGTCCCGCAGAAGTGTGGTTTTCACTAGGAGGCAAGGAAGAGGGGAGCAGAAGTGCAGAGTTGTGGTTTTATAAGGAAGCTCTCACACGTGTAACTAATGCAGTAATTCTTCAATTTAGAAGTTTGACCTGGGTCCTCTTTTCCAAAGAGAAACATCACATTTTTTTGTCACAATGACTGTGACACTCACCCTTCCTGCTCTAACTTCCCAAAACAAGGGGATTTCATAACTTTAATCTTGCTGCTTCATTCAGGGATGAAATAACAGCCTTTACTAATCTAAAAGAAAGTAAGTGGCTCGGGGTAGGTTTTTTACCCTTAAGGTTCATTCTGCAATCCAAGCAGCTTGCAAATCACAAATACGTTGAGCTGTTGCAGCATATAGAGTCACCTTTTTAATGTCAGAGTAAAGTCATGGTGCTAAACTCTTCATCAGCTCTGCACAAACATTTTTGCGGTAGGATGACTACTATTGCCTAGTCCTTGTGTGCCGTCAACAAGGTTGTTTCTTTCAGTGGCTGTAAAACAATGAAACAGCACATGGCTATTTATCTTGTGATTATCTAATCATTGATAGGAATAGGATAAAAAAATCAGATTATATTTGTTAGAAACTCGCTAAACTGTTTCTTCGCAACTAACCACACGCCACTGCATTTGCAGAGAGGCAGAGGCAAGAAAAATAAACACTTTGTTCATAAAAATTTTCCCTTAGGAAAGACAGTGGCTTTCATTTCATTGACTTTCCTTTTGCCTTTTGTTATTTAAAAAAAAAACCCTGACCGACCAACCCCAAACCTCCCTGGTTCTCACCCTTTTCTGCTTCCTTTAAATGACTCAGTTATTGAACAGAGAACAGTGAGATAGGTCTTAGGTATGAGTTCTAAATATCAGGAAGCTTTGGAGCCAGCAGCAATATTTGGGTGAAGACTTTCATAAAGCACCAGCCCAAGCAGTGTAGTCATTTGAGGTAGATTCCATTAATTTAGATCTTTCCCATAAAATACCCTTTTTTCTTGGCTTTATCTTCATGACAGATACCAAGAAACTTACATTCTCTGATAATTTCATATTTAATGCCTGCCCATGCAATACATTAAAAGAAGCTTTTTTCAAGGCATTTATTTATTCTTGTCAAATACATATATATATATATTTACATTTTCAAAACAGAATTGGTAATATTAAAGTTTTGATTTTCAAACTGGAGTGAATCGCAACTTATTTCATGAGAATTTTTATTCCAAATTTTAGTTCATTTTATACCAGCCCATTGTTAAAACTATTTCTGCAAGTTCCTATTATGTGCATGAATTTGAAATGCTATGACAAAAATAAATAGGTGTGCAATCGCTTCAGATCTTTTTCTAAGTATATAATGACAGGATATCTACCACATGTAATTGCTTCTAAATTCAACTACTTGATTGTGACTATGTTTTTGTAATGTTCTCTTCTAAAAGCTTACCATTTATATTTCAGGATATGCTGTAATTTACATTTATAACATTATTTTGACCCAGCTTATGCTAATATTGAGATTTCAAAAAAGAAAAGGGAGCCAGCCTCCTCTCCCTTTTTAAAGCACAGTTGGTGTGGCACAGCATGTACTGAATTAGAGATCTGCCTTGCAGCCTCTGTTCTTCTTGTCCAGTTTTGAGATGACTTGATCGGATGCCCCTGGAGTTTTCCCCCAAGATCTACAAATTAAATGTATTCGTCACAGATGTAAACAGCAGACGCAAGGAAACTTCTGCCTTGGTAGACGTGTCATCTGAGAAATTCACCCTGTTGTAGTGCTGCAGTTAAACGCAAGGAGATGGCACAGATCATAGCTTGGGTTAGGTGGCTGTCTCCAGGAGGAGGAAAATTTGGCTTTAGCCCTGTTTTGTAATGTTAAAAAAATACACAATGGAATCATCTCAGTCTCTGATACAGCCACCTTAAATACAGTGTGTACAGCTTTTTATCAATAGCTGCATACCTAGAAGGTGTAATATTTCTACGGAAAATGCGCACATACTCAAATCTGGCACACAAAAGAATCCCTGCTCCAGGGACCAAACAGATCTGAACTAACTGAATACCTGTAAAGAGGTGTAAACCTGTCTCTAGGAAAGGATTGAAACCACACTACCAAAACTATTTGGAAGCTTTTTCAGTCCAGATTCCTCTGTGCCTGTAATTTCAGCATATGTACAACAACAAGGCATTTGTTTAGCTACTGTATAAGAGTACAATATTTGGTACATTTACTTATATATTGTGCCCAGTAATGCTCTAAAACCTGTATGCTTTCATAATTCATTGCATATAGACCTGACTGTAAACATACGTGCTAAATGCCAACATATGTCTGGTACATGCTGCTGTCGCTGCCTGCACCTGTGTGTGGCGACTGGCCCTGATATCCCTCATGCTCCTCTTTGGTAACCCTGAGTTTGTTTTAGGGGAAGAATGTACTTCTGAAAGAGCTGTAAGATATAAGAAATATCTTCTTCAACTGTTATGCTAGAATAACCAAGCAAAGGCCATTCTCCTATTCATTTAGGTAGGAGCAGTGTTCTTTTCACCATCATTATGGTGGTATCCTCCTGTTGGGTTGAATGTGCTTTCGCATATGCCAAAGACAGAAAAAGTTTGTGATTTAATGTTGCTTTCACAGAACAATTAAAACACTTTTTCTATTAAAATGGTACTATTCATATTGATTCAGTTGTCTAGATATGACTCATGTAAGGATGAAAATGCATTTTATAGAATAAGGGGCTGCCAGGAAATTGGTTTGGAAAATGGTGAGTGGAAATCACTTCTACAGAAGAGAGGTCATCTTGAGCATGTATGAACAAATACTGCCGGATATTCTTTAAGAACACTTTGTAACTATCTATCGCTTCTATTTTAGCTCTTGGCACAGCCTTATTCTAGTATTTTTCCCATGCAAACAAACATCTAAGAAAGCTTCTGCTTATGCTCATTAGCATAAACACCTTCAACAACACACTGAAAGTGACTTCTACATCTGGTTACCTTGTAATTTATTAATAAGCTTATGCTGTTTAATAAATGATTATTTTTTTTGTAAAAACATTAAAAATTTATGTTTGAGAGATATTTTTTATTTTTCATTTTAGAGAAGTGAGAAAATAGTTTGGAGTTTGATTTTTTCTCTTTCTATCTGTTGTAGATATCTACATTTTCTATCAAGATACCAGGTAATGATGCACAAAAGGGGAAACTTTGCAAAGGTCAAGGAAAACATCTTTTCAATACAATGAGACAGGGGAATGCTGAACAGGGAACCCAGCCCTGGAAGGTCACCACTGACTGTGAATAATTTAAGGAAGCAAAACCAGTACTCAGTTTTCTTTTTGATTTTGCATTAGAATGATGCCCTTAGCCTGCAACAGTGCAGTCACCCACATTCTTCCTTTTTTTTCCTTTTCCATACTGAGATGTGCTTAGTTAGAGTTTAGGTTTTTACCACTTGGATTTGTATGTCAAGGTTACTTCCTTGTGGCTTGGAGCTTTGACGAGCTAGTTATAACCTGTCTGTTTCCAATATGCTTTTATGCACATCTCCTTACATGCATGGCATACCTACTAAAGAAATGATAATTGTCAAGCTGGCACAGTCTGTCCATGGCCTGTCAGGGCATCTGGACTTTTGCTGAGTATTGATTCTTCTGTATAATGTGAATTAATGGAACATTTCAAATCCTGGTCTCTTCTCTGGCCTACTGCTTTAAACAGCATTGCAAAGGAAGCATTATCAAAATAGGGATCTGAGTGGGTGATGGAGCTGAAATGTGAATGCTCAGTGTATTTGCACAAGATGGGACAACTAAAGCTGAGCAAGAAATGAGAAATTGCAGGGAAGTGCAAAACACTGTTTTATCCAACTTGGAACCAGATGTTTCAGACACCAGAAAGCTTTCGGACACCTCTCACAGACTTCAGCTGGCACCAGCTGATGCTAAAAAGGGAGAATTCAGTCACTGCTGGCCTTTTCTAGCTTTATCTCCAGGAGAGAAAGAGGTCAGAGTGGCTAAAATAAAGTCATTGTAAGGTCTTAGAAAAGTTGATATTTTAAAACACGTGTTGTTTTATATTTCTTGATGTGACCTCCAGTTACAGGCAAATGAAAGTGAAGGTGAGAACAGAAAATCAAGAGCTAATATTGACTCAGAGCGATCCCAAGTTCAGGACTGCCAAAGCTGAATTTAAAAGCCATCAGGCTGCGTAAAACTCATTATGTGCTTACGGAGAAGGAAAAAACCAGCCAGCCAGCCAACCAACCAATCAACCAACCAAAACCCTGTTTTTATTTGCCTGCAGTTTTTGAGACTCTACTTGAGACTATATGCATGTTTCTGCAACTGTGGAGACTAGGACGTTATTTTATATTAATGGATGTCAACGTAATAAACTCACAGAGCTGCAATATGAGGGAAAAAATTAGGAATATTTCAGTGAAATTGTGAAAGTTTGTAGAATTGCAGGTTGTGGAGATACAGGGCAAACCCCCACTGTTGTTAAATCATTGCTTAGACACTGACGAAGGATTAGCTTTCCATGGCCCTATTTTAATGCGGCTGCTGTGGTGTTGGATGAGCAAGGTTGTAGATAGGGCTTATCAGTGAAGGAAATTCTGTGTCAGGAAACAGACTGTGGCTGCAGTGTGGCAAGCTATAAATACTCAGTGAATGAAGGTCTTGGACAGATGACTTTGTGAAGGAGCTCACCTATCTCCTGAATTAGATGGACCAGAGTGAAAAAATGAGGGACTTTGCTGGACGCAAACATCCTCATCCCCTCTGACATCAGACAAACACAGCAAATTCCTACTGACACTTGAATGAAAGGGCTAGTAAGGACTGTATGCAGTAACCCAACTGCTCTGATTTCTGCTCTTTTGAACCAAGTGGATCCCTATAGATAACACTGAGACTATAATAAGCTGTATCCCTGATGCAGAAGACATCAGGTTAGTTGGTTGGGAATCTTCTGGAAAAATAGTGCTGCATCGGTAAGTGGTGGCTGAATAAAACCAAGTCTCCACATTTCCATTTCTCTTCCTTCCCTCTCTCTAGCTCCCATCCTCCACTCCTTCCTACCTTCTTATCCCTTTTGTTCCTCCAGTTACCAGGGCTGCAATGCCTATAGCATCTCTTAGTTGCAGTTCTGCTTCTTGCTAGACTGATATCAGATATTTAGAGATCCAGGAAGTAAAACCTATGCTCACACCAAGGAATTACTTTACATGGCTCACACACAACCTCTGTGTCTACCTTTTCTCCTTTTTTTGGTCCATATATATACTTTTTAATTGAAACTTTTTGCAGACAGGCTGTGTTCTCTGCCTTTTGTTTCCCCAGTCCCGGGCCCTGCTTCTGCTGGACTTGTAAGTAATTTAAACATACAAAAATCAGATTTTATTATATATTCAATTCTGCTGAGCTTTTTATTTTCTCTTAGAATCCTTAATCTTGACAGTGCTCCCAGTGCCCTCAGATTCGGGTACAGTCTCAAATGTGCATAAACAGCTTGTGAGGTGAAAGGGTGACTGACCCATATGAATTTACTTTTTGGACTTTTTGGTCAGGGTTTTTCTTCATACCTAATGCTTTCCTATCTGTACTTCCTCTCTCTTTCTTCCTTCATCTGATGAAGGAGTGCTAGCACAAAGAGCTCCTCAGTAGCAACAGTCTTTGTGTGTGGTGAAGGTCAAAGAGGTGAGATGTTCCCATCCTGGGTAGAGGGAGAGATGAAAAGAAGGATACACAAGGAAACATACTCACAGCATGAGCATTAATAACTGGTGTCTACTAAACACATAAAAGGTTGGTGTTTCGGGCCAAGTAAAACATCTTGATCATGGTTGCCAAGTGAGTCAGTGTGTTTTCTATATAAATTTAGAGGTATGGCCCAAAATCATTGCTTATGGCAAGTTTCAGTTCTTAAAGCTCGCCATCAGGTTCATGTACTGCTCACACGTATGACAGATGTCCTTTCCACCCTGAGGGCCCAGGGTGACTGACTGTTCTCACAGACTAGGAAAGCACTGGCTGGTTTCCATTTCCATTAGGCTTTGGTGCACCTAGTTTGGACTGTACTTGTCAAAAGCAACCCCTGGGTACTGCGCAGTCACGGTGTCCCCAGGCTTCCTGGAGAGTTTGTAACTATTTAATGAATTGTGAGATAATGGATATTTAAAATACTGAAGAATCAGTGACTAAAAATGGCTTTGGGAGCTCAGGAAACCACTTGCCCCATCCATACCTGTGACTGCTCCCATCCTCAGCTCCCTCACAGGTTGCATCTGGGATAATAGCCCCATGGTGTTTTCAAACAGCTCCACAGCTGTAAGAACAGAGACCCAGAGCTGCACAGAGCAAGGAGAAAGCAGGCACTGCTGTAACAACTTTGGGACTAAAGTGGGTGTTGAGATTTGAGTCATGATGCTCCCAGTGGTGGGGGAAAGAGAAACAGTGATGGAGAGAGTCATTCTCTCTACAGCTACCTGAAAGAAGGATGGAGAGAGGTGGGTGTCGATCTTTTCTCCCAAGTAACAAGTGATAGGACAAGAGGTAATGGCATCAGGTTGCACCAGGGAAGGTTTAGGCTGGATATTAGGAAAGATTTCTTCACCAAGATGGTGATCAGGCGTTGGAACAGGCTGCCCAGGGAAGTGGTGCAATCACCGTCCCTAGAAGTGTTCAAAAACCCTGTAGATGAGGCCCTCAGACATGGTTTAGCGGTGGTCTTGGCAGTCATGGGGTAATGGTTGGACTTGATGATCTTAAAGGTCTTTTCCAGCCTAGTTAATTCTGTGATTCTATGGTCACTCCAGTGTCCTTTACTAAATCATAATCCACTTTGGAAGCCAATTTCCGCATGCTAATAAAATGGAATTGCATTTCTGAAATGTGTCAATATCAGCACTGTCTGCAGACTTTTATACAGAATTTTAGAGTGGAAAAGAAAGAGGGAAGTTCATAGTCTCTTCTACTCTAGTAATCGCTGCTCTTAATTAATAAGTCTTTGTTATCTCTAAATTGAATTAATACTGGGAGGTACTCGCTCTTGTTGCTGAGCTTTACTTAATTGTCCAGACATTTGATTCAGCACTGGCTAACCTAGTTGCCAAGTCCATATGCTAATATGTTCCCTTGCTTTTGGGGGACTATTAGTTAGCAAGCTGCCACTGAATATGGAACACGTGGGAACTGCTGTGTGGTGTGAATATGCTGGCCCAGCAGACTTGTTCCAGTGCCAGAGTGCTTCACAATCGGACATAATTTTTCAGTGTCACATTCCTTTTCAGGGGACCTTCCTGACACATACAGGCTTTTGTTTTCTTCTCTCTGAAACACCGTTAGGTGCTCAGAGATCCTGGAAGTAAAATCTGCACTGAGACTTGGGAGTGCTTTACATGGCTTGCACACCACCTCCCATCCCTTCCACTGCTGAGGTAGAAATAGCCATAAAAGCATGTAGCTTTCCCCTTTCTCCTCCTTCCCTTTAGCTTCACAATGGCCTCTGAAACTGTATTTCAGAGGATTCTACTGGGAGCTGTACGACTGAAATACAGGAAAAATAAGATGAAATTAAAGAAAATTCCTAATTCTTTAGTTAGGGCAGGTGGTATAATTTGGCATGCTAACAGTGTGGTGCCATGAGTGTGATACCCAACGCAACATACAGCACCCTACCTGTAATTCACAGGGAGTAACCAAGGGGTTTCTTTCATCCTGATCAGTTATCAACCTGCACATACAGCTATGTTAAGCTATAAGTAAATGCAGCGCGCTGTGAGAGGCTGCCTCTGCTTGAGGTGATACCTTGTTGCAGCTGTGATAGATCAACAATATGAGCAATGTGACATTTGCAGGTGGAGAGCATATCTTTGGGGATATCAGCTCGGGGAGCCCATCAAGCCCTCAACCCCAACTTTGGCCTTTGGGTTGGAAACAGAAGCTTCAGTAGAAACTCAACATACTAGTAGTGCAATACTGCTATAGAACTGAAGAAACCCAAAAACTTACCCAACCTTTCCAGCTCTACCAGGTAGTCTAATAAAGGTTATTACCTCTACCTTTAAACCATACAGGCATTGAATTATCCCTTCTAGGAGGTACACAATTAAAAGTTGTGGGCCAACTTTACTGAAAGGAATGGTACTTCCTAGCATCACTGGTCCACTGGCATAATGGACTGTATCAAGTTTGTCACGTTCCTTCGAGGCCCCTCACGAGGACAAAAGCAGAAGTATCACCCACCAAGGTGTCAGAGTTGTTCAGCGTACTAGAAAGACAAAAATAATGTATTTTATAGGCACTTATCTGGGCTCTCTTCACTCAGAACCCACTGCTTTTCAGGCTGCAATGTGTTCAAGGATAACAGCAGACTCCCCAGGGTCCTTGGTTATTGTTGGGTAAATCCAGCTCTAGATCTTTATAGAAAGCATAGAGCAAACAAATATGAAATACTGAAGTGAAAGGTGAGAACAGGGCATTGTATTGAATCATACCATCGATCATAATTTCTGCTTTCTTTTGTCTGTTTTTAAGGACAATATTGTTAGCTCTCTCTACCTCTCTATATGTTGCTATAGCATTGCAGAGCTTTGCTTACCTTTTTATGGGGATCTAACGCAGGAGCTTCTCTTCTTTCCAGAAGGCCACTGGCCATCATATTGGAAAAATCATGGCAGTCAGGTGAAGTTCCCGATGACTGGAAAAATGGAACTATAACCCCCATTTTCAAGAAGGGGAAAATGGATGACCCAGGGAATTACAGACCAGTCAGTCTCACCTCTGTGCCTGGCAAAATCTTGGAGCAGGTTCTGCTGGAAGGCATGCTAAGGCACAGGAAAAAAAAAGAAGGTGGTTGGTGACAGCCAGCATGGCTTCACTAAGGGGAAATCCTGCCTGACCAATTTGGTGGCCTTCTATGATGGGGCTACGAAACTGATGGACAGGGGCAGCGCAGTTGATGTCACCTACCTGGACTTGTGCAAAGCGTTCGACACTGTCCCACATGACATCCTTGTCTCTAAATTGGAGAGACATCAATTTGATGGGTGGACCACTCGGTGGATAAAGAACTGGCTGGATGGCCGCAAGCAAAAGAGTTGTGGTCAATGGCTCGATGTCCGGCTGGAGACCAGTAACAAGTGGTGTCCCTCAGGGATCGGTGTTGGGACCGGTCTTGTTCAACATCTTTGTCGGTGACATGGACAGTGGGATTGAGTGCGCCCTCAGCAAGTTTGCCAATGACACCAAGCTGTGTGGTTCGGTTGATACGCCGGAGGGAAGGGATGCCATCCAGAGGGACCTCGACACGCTTGTGAGGTGGGCTGATGCCAACCTTATGAAGTTTAACCATGCCAAGTGCAAGGTCCTACACCTGGGTCGGAGCAATCCCAGGCACATCTACAGGTTGGGCAGAGAAGAGATTCAGAGCAGCCCTGCAGAGAAGGACTTGGGGGTGTTGGTCGATGAGAAAATGAACATGATCCGGCTTCAGTGTGTGCTCGCAGCCCAGAAAGCCAACCGTATCTTGGGCTGCATCAAAAGGAGCGTGACCAGCAGGTCCAAGGAGGTGATCCTGCCCCTCTACGCTGCTCTCGTGAGACCTCACTTGGAGTATTGTGTGCAGTTCTGGTGTCCTCAACATAAAAAGGACATGGAACTGTTGGAACAAGTCCAGAGGAGGGCCACGAGGATGATCAGGGGACTGGAGCACCTCCCGTATGGAGACAGGCTGAGAAAGTTGGGGCTGTTCAGCGTGGAGAAGAGAAAGCTGCGTGGAGACCTCATAGCAGTCTTCCAGTATCTGAAGGGGGCCTACAAGGATGCTGGGGATGGACTCTTCATCAGGGACTGTAGTGACAGGACAGGGGGTAACGGGTTCAAACTTAGACAGGGGAAGTTTAGATTGGATCTAAGGAAGAAATTCTTTACTGTGAGGGTGGTGAGGCACTGGAATGGGTTGCCCAGGGAGGCTGTGAATGCTCCATCCTTGGCGGTGTTCAAGGCCAGGTTGGATGAGGCCTTGGGTTGCATGGTTTAGTGTGGGGTGTCCCTGCCCATGGCAGGGGGGTTGGAACTAGATGATCTTAAGGTCCTTTCCAACCCTAACTATTCTATGATTCTATGGTTCTATGATTTGTACCCATCTTTATTTTGTTCCTCACTTGCTGAGGATGGAGCAGTACCCACTGTTGGTGCTGTGCTCTGGTCAGGCAGAAGGAGGTCTGTCTAAACCAAAAAGGGAGCACATTCCTTTCCTTCCTGGGGGGCTCAGCAGCATATTGAGGCGTGGGCTTCAGAATTGGACTTGGTATTTTAAAACAAAATTTAAAACAAAGCAGAGTGCATAGTCCTCTCACAGTCTACGGATGATTGCACATTGTGCTCTTAGCAGTTCATTAGTCTGACATTTCACTTGCTTTCAGTTTTGAATGGAGATTTCTGCGTCCCCATCCAGCTAGGGAAGCCCCAGAAACACAATTAGTTGCAAACTTTTGGACAGACCTTTTGCTTTTTGAAAAATTCGTATTCGTTGAAACTGACTTGTTTAGGGGACATGGATTTGGATTTTTTTTCACTTGCTTTTTGGTGTAGATTATACTATTGCATAACCCTGATTTCAGTTGGTATGAAATGAAATGCAGAATAAAAAGAAAACCATGAAAACAAGAATGAGATGTTTTGATGTGGATTTTTAATGCTCTTTTGTGGGACATTCCAGCTTTTTCAGTTCACTCTGGAATGAAACTGTTTTTGCAACATCATCCGTTCATGAGAGAGGCATTTTGAAATTCCACCAGTGCTGTGACCTGATCTGCATTGCTCATCCTCCTCTTCCCACCTGGCTGTGCTGTGCAACTTGTGCTGTGGTCAGTGGTGTGACCTGTTGGGAACCTTTTGGAAGGTTGTCTAAGTATCAGTCTGGAGAAGAGTGTGGCAGCAGCGAGCAACTTCTGCTGTGGACAGGCAGGAAGTATGCCTGGCCAGTAGAAGGAAAGCGAAGGAGCTCGCTGGCTGCAGTCCTGGGTTTGGAAAGTCTGAGGGGAGAGCTTCAGTAACTATTATGTATATGTGGCAGTGTCCTCTGCAGAAAGGAGACAAAGAGAGTCCCTAGGAAAAGAAAGCAGAAGAGGGGAAAGGAAATATAAAGAAGGAAAAGAGTTGATCAAGTTTTCGACAACAGAAAAATAGCAAAATTGTGGAAAACTTTCTAAGAGGAAGAAAAGAAGAAAATGATTGTGATCAAGTGAAGGGGCACAGGGTGACTCATTGCTGCCTTAAACATGCTGGTAGAAAAGACAGGATGGCTGTGACTGAGAGGCTACAGAAAATGAAATTATAGAGGAGGTGGGGGAAAAAATGGGAAGTGGAAAATCAAGTGAAGACAAACCCAAAGAACACGGTGAGATTCCCTTCCTAGTAATTTTGTGGAAACAAACAGTGGTTCTGGGTATGAGGTGCTATTTTCTGTGTATTGAGAGAGCAATAAGTACTCTGACTCCTGGTACATTTTCCTGCCCACTTGAGAGGCATGCTTCTGCCCTGAAGTCTGATAACAGCAACAGGCTATGCCATGGAATTCCATGAGCTTTAATTTCTCTGGCCACCATGGATGTCACAGAGCAGGAGTATCATGCAACTGCTCTTTAATTATATGATTAGTTAATAGGGTTTCCTATTAAACACCATGTAACTACGTGGAGATTACCATGTAATTACCTTTAGTAGATCCAAACCTAATTAGCATATAACCTGTATTCATGCCTTGTGGTTCAGCAGGCTATAATCTTGTAATGATATGGTACTCACTGTGTTGTTAGCCTGGCACTACACACTAATTTCCATGCAGTTAAACTCACAGTAGCTTTCATACAAGAAGTGTTTGTGCCCTGTTAACAGTTGTCCTATAAACCTGTGTCCCTGTTGGCTTTGACAATGACTTAAACCAATTAAGTTTTCAAATTGCCTTTGTGAAATGCTTTTGCTCTACCCCTTGCTTGCTGCCACACTGTAAACTCAGCTGGATGTGAACTGTAAAGACAATCATGAGATAGGCGACTTGATTAGCTCCATTCATTTGCTTCAAATCTAGTGCAAAATGTACGCACCCATGTTCTTGATGTTTACTGTTTGTTTGTGGGAAGCACTGAGTTCTGGGTAGCAAATGCTGCAGGTAATGCACCACTTCAATGATCATAATAAAAATTATGTGTGCTTTAAAGATAAGATACTTTTAGTGGAGGTAAATTCTGTATGTTGTTTCTCTTTTAAAATTCAGCAGCAATAATGGGGAGCAAAGCTGGCTTGTGTGATAAACAGGGGTTGTATCTTTCAGTAAGTGAATAAAAGTATTTTTAAAATATTTGCTTTATGTTTTGGCGTGCATAAGAGCAAATGAACTGTGTTCATTCTGCAGTGTATTCTTTGCCATTCAGTTTGTAATGAAGGGCTGCATCACACCTCTCAGCTGGGATAGGACAGGAAAATAACCACTATAAATATGAGTGGGTTGATTTTTCTGGCTGTGTTGTTTTTTCCTTTCTTTCTTTCTTTCTTTCTTTCTTTCTTTCTTTCTTTCTTTCTTTCTTTCTTTCTTTCTTTCTTTCTTTCTTTCTTTCTTTCTTTCTTTCTTTCTTTCTTTCTTTCTTTCTTTCTTTCTTTCTTTCTTTCCTTCCTTCCTTCCTTCCTTCCTTCCTTCCTTCCTTCCTTCCTTCCTTCCTTCCTTCCTTCCTTCCTTCCTTCCTTCCTTCCTTCCTTCCTTCCTTCCTTCCTTCCTTCCTTCCTTCCTTCCTTCCTTCCTTCCTTCCTTCCTTCCTTCCTTCCTTCCTTCCTTCCTTCCTTCCTTCCTTCCTTCCTTCCTTCCTTCCTTCCTTCCTTCCTCTCTCTCTCTCTCTCTCTCTTTCTTTCTTCTTTCTTCTTTCTTCTTCTTTCTTTTTCCTTCATTTTACTCACTCCTTGCCTTTGCAGTGGTTTTCCCTGGCAGATTAGAACTACAAAACATTTTTTCTCAGCTAAGAGTTGAGCAAACCAAAATCGGATGTTGCAGTATTTGGTGTGTATGAAGACACAAAATTTCACTTTTTATGGGCTATAAATCTGTGTCACTTTATACAGGAATGGTGTGAGCTACAACTGTTCCTCCTTCAGCTTGGAGACTTACCCAGTAATTTGCCACTAAAATGAATAGTGTTTTTCAGGGATTGTCTCTTAGCTACAATAATAATTTCTGCACTGATAATTTTTACTGTGCCTAGTATGTGATTTCAGAAGCTAATGCCAGTTATTAGGATGTCAGTATGCGCCTTGTCAGTGGCTTTTTGCAATAGCTGTCCACCCTGTCAGCCTTCCTGGCTGATGCCTATAAGGACTGTTTGGTCATTCAGGCAACAGCAACATTTTCATTGGATCACTTAAAAATATTCAAATTAGTAATGTGGAGGGTTGTCCTTGCTATTTTTACTTCATGTATTGTTTGCAAGCAGGAGTCCGATGTAACCACAATGAAGCAATGTCCAAAGCTCTGTCACCTGCAGGTGCAACAAATGCACTTCATGTTCCCATCTTCAGCTGGCCCATAGAAATATTCAGTAGGAGCAGACCTGATCTCTGCAGATCTCTGCAGGTCTCCCTACCTCGTCCCTGTATCCTTCACTTCAGCAGTGACATTCTGCTGCTTCTGAGTGGGCAGGTTTTTTTCTCAGCCAGTTCTGCACCAGTCTTTGAATAGTTTTATCTCAACTGTATTTCCCTAGCCTGTTTGTGCTAGGGAATGTCATGTGAGACCATGCCAAAAGCCTTAATAAGTCAAGATATATGACATGCACTTACTCTTTTCTATCTATCTTCTGTGTCTGCTGCTTTGCCAGAGAAGGAAATTACAATAGTTTGACATGACTTGTTCTTGGCAAATCTGTTATTGGCTTTTACTCATCTCTTCCTCTCTCTCTTTTCTCAGTTCTTTTAAGTAGTTTGTTTATTTGCTCCAATACTGCTCCTGAAACCATCTCTGCTTTGGGGTTTGTTTCTTAGGTGACATCAGTTAGCTTAATAAAATGCATTACATCTCCCTATTAACTGTTTCTTGGTGTATATCTCTACAATATCTAAGCTACAAATCTGTGCTGCCGCTACGGTATCTACATAGACTGCTCTGAAATTTCCTAGGCCCTCCATTCACCTCTTTTAAATAGGAGCATGGTTCTGCCTTTTTCCCTTTTCCTGGACCTCATCATTTGCTATCCATGAGCTCCAAGAGGTAGCTGCTAATGCTTCTGACACTGTTTCACTGACTTCTTCAAGTATCCCATGATTAAGTTAACCCGGTCAGGTGAACTGAAAACATCCAGCTACTTTTTTAAATGTCTATTCCCTTCTTGTAGGCAGCGATATTAACCCATGTGTTGTTGGTACTGCTAGCGTTAGTGAACTGACTACAGCTAAATGAATTTGATGCTTTGACATTTATAGATCTGCTGCTGACAGCTTTCTTCCCCTATGAGCAGCAAACCGATTCTTTTCTTGGTCTTCTTTTTACTAATAACCTATTTATAGAAATACACGCTTGTTGCCATGGATGTTTCTTCCTAATTGTATCTCATTCAGTCCTTTTCTGATTTTGCCCCTGCCTTTATTTTGTTCTTCTGTGACCTAGCTTACACTTTCAAGTATGTTTCCTTCTTCTGTCGAGGGCAATGAAGAGCTTATGATGCAGACGGATGAGGAGATAAGCACCAGCTTGTACTTAAGTGTTATGAATATTTAATAGGTACCTGAGATGCATAAATATAAAACCATGTAGGAATTCAGATGTGCAAGTGGACGCAGGTTCAGCAGAGCTGGAGTTAGAGAAAACCTTCCTGAGCTATGTGTGATCTTTACAGTGAAGTGGTTGGTTTCTGTAGCAGTTAATGTTCAGCTTTGCTGCATGTTTTTACTTGGGATTGATGATGTCATTTATCATTTCAGAGTAGCTCTAGGAACTGACATGAGGCAGCAACACTGGAGAAAATTATCTTGCCTTACAGGGAAGTGGCGGGATAATCTTGGAGCCATCTTTTATCTTTAGGCTTGTTTGTATCAGCCTTCATTTTTCTCTGTAATTTTTCTCTGTCACATTTCCACTTCTCTCTCATCTACTTGGAGGTGTCAGAAAGCTGTGGAAATCCATGTGGATTTCATGAAATCCATGGGAAAGCCCAGCATGTCACAGGCAAAGGTACCCAATGGCAGGGAGTTAGCAGGTGCTCTTGGCTGCAGTGCCTGTTAGTGGGCTGAGAACTACCTGTGAGGTTATTGTGATGGAACTGGGATCACTGGTGAAACTGAGATTCTTGTTACCAGAGGGCTGGCAGCTGCATTAGTGATAAGGGCTGCTGCGAGATCCTCCTTGAAGTTTTGTGTGAAATCAGGAGCACAGCACGACTGCATGTAATGCCTGAGTCTGGGATGCCTATACTAATCTTGGGGAAGCAAATGAGAAGAGGAGCTTTGGCAGTTTAGTCCTGACCTTGTTGCTTCTGTTTATTTGAAATCTCTAAAGGTGACAAACCTGTGGACTCTTTGCCACCACAACAAAAAGGATCAGAGTTCCTTTACCTGTGGATATACTTATGTTCTGATAGCTACTTTGAAATAAATGATCTGTAACGAAGCTGGTTTCATCTGGGGTGCCTGACTGAAATCTGGTGTCTAATGAGAAGACAAATACAGGCGATTGTCCATCTTTGTTTCCTGTCTGGTCTGTGATGTACTAAATAACTTCAGGCACATGTTGTGCAGCTTGTGCTGGCACTGAACCAGAAGAAGCTTTGTGTGTTCGCTAATGAGATCAATGCTGTTGGGAGCAGACTCGGCGTTAACTGTCAAATTTAGCTATGACGTTTTGTGCTGCCTGCTTTTGTCCTGTGTGCCAGTAACAGGTTTCTGCAGTACACAAAACTGGCTGCCTGGAACCTTTTTTTTTTTTCCCTAAAATGTGAACTTCTCTCATTCTTTGGAGAAATCCTTGTGATTTGAGGCAATACTGGTCCATCATGGGCAATGAGTTGTCTAGACTCTTAAATGCAGGAGAGGGATGAATCTGTGGGATACAAGTTCAAATCTGGGAACAGGTGTAGCCTCTCTCTGGGGTAGTAATGGGGATATTATTACATCCTAAACCTGGGTGAAGTTTAATAACAGTGACAGTAAGAATGGTGGAGTTCACCTTTCAGCAGAATATAAAACTGTCAGTGGCATTCAAACTTTGATTTCTTTAAACGTCCTCTTCTCACAAGAACTCTGGTACTTTACCCTGTTCTGAATGGAGATGGTGAGAACATCCTGAAAGAGTGATAGCACTCACATTTTACTCAGGTCTTAACTAGAGCTGTGAAATGACCTATTGACCATGTACTGGTGATGAAGCTGAAGGAATACCCAGGGTCTTGGTTCTCCCTACCTATATAAGAGCTCTTTGGCAGCGTCCCTCTTGGACATGTTCATGTGATGATAGATACACTGAGGGCAGGATCTGTACTTTCATCCTGGATTAGTTCTGCTCCAGGTTCTCAGACTTCTGTATGGAACCAGGTACCTTGGCTTATCTTCTCCTGCGTGGGGTGCTATGATCTGAATAACATAGCAATAGTGGGTTCTGAATATTGGTTTTGAATTACCCAAAAGAAAAAGAAAAAAGTTGTTTAACATGTTTTAATTTTGTTTGAAATTCTTTATGCATCTGTACTAACCTTCTTCTCTTCTCTTTCTTAAAATGCGGATTTTAAGGGTACATTTTTTCAATCCATCTCTCTGAATCTCAGTTCTGAGCAAAATACAGCTATCTGCCAGCAGCTGTGCATGAAGAACTTTGCTGAGGAGCCAGTCTGCCATTTTCCAAATGTTTTCTTGTTTTCCTTCTTTCTCAATGACTCAGTAGAGACAAAATCACCCTGAGCACCACTGTCTGTTTAAACTTAATGGTTATTTTGCCACACTTGGAATAAAAAAGTATAAACTGTTTAGAAACTTCTAATACCCATGTTTTAAAATAATTCTCTCCACTAACTCGCTTGAAATGGTCACCATGCAGATGTTAACATTGTAGGTGTCAAAATAATCATCTGCTTGTGCTACTGCCTCCAACTCTGTTGTGGAAGTATTACTAAATTGTGTCACTTATTTACAAAGCTACAAGTTTAAGTGAATATAAATCTCAGATTTTGATAAACCTTCCCACTATAAATATTTTACTTCTCAAATTACTATAGTAATAATTTTTTCGGGGGGGGGAAAGGTGATTCCTAACAGAGAAAAGAAAAAAAAGGCCGCATATATTCCAAGTACATGAGATGGTGCTTGTATTTTTCCAACCAAAATTGACACAAGACTGTTACAAAATGTACTTTCTCCACTTCGTAGGTATCCATGGACAGTGTAAGCTTCTGCAACAGAAAATGCACTATTTGTGTACATTCATATCTTATATTCCTATGGCATCAGATTTTACCTCAGTCTGCCATCATACAAAGCTATTGCTGAAACAAATAATCTCTATAACCATTATTACATTTTCACATATCTGGCACAATGTTTGAAGCAGTACAGACATAATATAATGCATTTTTCTAATCTCTGTGTCCTACCAGCCTTTGTCACAGACATTTCACAGCCTGGGTATCCCAAAATCATTTCAGTGTCTCAGACAAAACTGGAGACAATTATTTCTCTCATTTGAGCAAAATAAATTCAGGTTTTCATTCAACTTGCTAGTTACATGAAACTAGTTAAGTACCATCATTTCTGTCTCTAGGTTTTTGCTTATAAATCTTCCAAGGGTTGTGTCCTTAGGCTAATCTCACAGCCACAAAGGCCAGCTTAAAGTTCCTTAATAAATTTGAATCAATATCCCGAGTCTCTGCTGTTTCTGTAATATGCTTTTGATAGTAACTAAGATAGTGCCCTTCTGACCATACTGGAGCTTCAGTTTCAAGAGGAGACTTGGACTGTTTTCACTTGTGACTCTGCTACATTATATAGCAAGACAGGACAAATGTGCTTAGTATTGATGACAACCCTTACGTAACAAAGCTAAGAAAACTGGCCAGAATTAAATAGAAATCACATTTACATGAAAGCACAGACAAAAGGGAAAATAGTGGTACCGTAATAGATCAAAATAAATACCTTTTAACGAGGGTGCAGTGTGGTTTTGAGACTCAACCAGAGTAATTTCCAAGTGCAGAGTTTAGCAAAAATTCAAGAAAGGGATTAAACATACAAATGAATTTCAAGCAGAAAACATTGCTTGAATATGATGAGCAACAGAGTGATAGCAGAGCATTATGTTAAACCTAGAGCTTTACGATTAACAAAACATTATATATAAAAGCAAGTATTTGTGCTTCTGTATTTGAACTAGAGTTTTAACAACTTGGATGAAAATCATGTCCTTTTTCTTTACCTTTCAAAAAGCTGGGTGCTTAATCTAAGCCAATCTTCTAAATATTCTGTGTAGCATCAGGGGAGAAGGAGAGACAAGAAGCTATTTCCTTGGCATTTCAAAGCTCTAGTTCGGCAATGAGTTCTCTATTTATCTGCACCAGACCGGCACTTCATCAGATCCAGACAGCAGGAGCTCCACTGCTCATGCAGAGCATGGGTAACTAGTGCCATCAGTGACTGAGGACGGCTGCATTCAGTACTGCAGCCCAGGGCAGGTACAAAATCAAACTGCACAAAGCTCCTTCAGGACTGGGACATGAATATGATCTATGGTGATTACTTTTCTAATATCATCTATGTCTAGACAGATAAGTATGTTCTTGTTAGCTGATGAGTTGTGTTAATGGCATTGGTAGGAATGTGTCTTCAGACAACCATTTGTTTCCTCTGAGAACTGCGTTTACGATGTTCCACGAAGACTGTACACAATTCAGTAGATGCTGAAAAGCCTCTGAATGTTTTTCACAGTCTTGATGTCTTATTCTAAATAGCATGTCATTTACAAGACTCCCAAAGACAGATAGCTTTCCCTGCTAGCTTGCAGTCACTCTGCAATTATATGGAACAGACGTTGAAATGATGATGGTGGCGTCTCACTGCTACATTTTGCTGCTGCTATGATCTAATGTATTTCAGCAACAACCAATTCCCCCTGCATTTTGTATTCATCAGATGTCGACATTAACGCACTGTTACTTCTATCAGCTATACTCAGGTTTTTTTTGAACTTGAAAAATGGTTTTTAATCTAGAAAAAGTGCCACTATATCGCTGTAACTGTGAAGGTGGAAGTTACCCAATGCAAAGATAGAATGGTAACTTACTATTTAAAACCTTTTTACTTAAAACCTTACTACTTAAAACCTTACCTTGAGTGTTAAGATATGTGTATTGGTCTTTATGGGGCTAAGCGTGGCGGGCCAAATTTTGCATGCTGTACACTTAGCCTATGCTGTTCTCTGTAAGCATCTGCCTCCGACAAAAACACCCAGCTGATGTGCATTTGACATTCATAGCTATAAGTTTAGTTTAGTTTATTGGTGGTGGTTTAAAACCACCTGTTGAGGTTCTGTCCTCCCTCGATGAGAATAAAAAAAGGAACGAAAAAGAAAGATAGATATACGCCAGCTTTAGCTCACAGATAGCATCAGACTAATGCTACTGAAAAATGGTCTGTGAGGTTCCAGCCTTTCCTAAATATACTGCACCTGCCTGGGGGACACGTGCTTGTTTATTTCACAGTATATCACTTATCCTTAGAGAAGTTCACAGCACATTCTTTGTCTTCTTTTTTATCTCTGTCATATAAAAGTCTGCCGGGTTGTTTTTTATAATGGAACATGGAGTTCTAGAAAACAAAGGAAATGTATTTGTTTGGTTTTCATCCTCATGGCTATAAATCAAGAAATCAAGTATTGAAAACGCGTCATATTAAAATGGTGAGTAGAGAGAGTTTTCTAGGTATGGTTTGGGTATTAACATGTGTGAAAGAACCTGAAAAAAATACAACATTTTTGCTCTACCTGCCCATTTATTTCTCTCTATATATCTGGTTTACAAACACCAATGGCTTCAAATTGCAGAGAAAGTTCTTTTCACACTTCCTGCTGGCTGAAGATTTCATTTCTTGTGCATCTCTAAAAATACATGGAAAGATATGAAAAAAAAAAAGAAATAAAATCTGCATGCAGCAATTACCACCATGTGGGGACTTCCTCTGCATATGCTCAGTGTTTTAAATCTGCATCAGCAATGGAAAACTGCGCACACAGCGTTTATTACTGACCTGCACTAACTCTTCAGTCACCAGGCAAAACTCACCACTGGAATTTTCCCTCCTGCTAGTTTGTACCAAGGCTGCACCTTTGTGCGCTGTACACAGCTGTAGAATCTTCAAGATCAAAGCCTCATGCCTGAGCACAATCTTGTTCCTGGCATGTCATGCCAGGCCCTTTTCTCTGTGAGTTCTTTGATGCAGCAGCAGCAGTCAGGAAAAATAACAAACCTGGAACAAACCGAGAGAGGAAGGAGGCAATGCAATGTGTGTTCTTATGTCTCTAGGCTTCTGCAATAAAGCTAATACATGCACCCCCCCTGGTCTGGGTAAGTTTCTCTTCATTACAATTGTTTTCTTTAGTTACTGTTCCCATCTGTCATGCCTGGAGACTTTATTCTCATGGAATCATAGAATCATAGAATAGTTAGGGTTGGAAAGGACCTTAAGATCATCTAGTTCCAACCCCCCTGCCATGGGCAGGGACACCCCACACTAAACCATGCCACCCAAGGCCTCATCCAACCTGGCCTTGAACACCGCCAAGGATGGAGCATTCACAACCTCCCTGGGCAACCCATTCCAGTGCCTCACCAACCTAACAGTAAAGAATTTCTTCCTTATATCCAATCTAAACTTCTCCTGTTTAAGTTTTAACCCGTTGCCCCTTGTCCTGTCACTACAGTCCCTGATGAAGAGTCCCTCCCCAGCATCCTTGTAGGCCCCCTTTCAGATACTGGAAGGCTGCTGTTCTTGTATAAACAGCAGTGAAAACATAAAGGATTCAGGCTGAGAGCAAAAGACTATTTCCAGCCATTCCCAGTGTAGGAAGAATGGCACACCTGTTGATTCACCCAAACTTGCGCCTGGCCATCAGCAAATGGAAGTGTTCTGCATGACATTATGCGACATCACCAACCTGGGAGGTTTGCAAGAACTATGAAAGCACTACATTTCCCTTCTATGGAACTCTTATTTGCCCAGGAGAGGCTGTTCTCAGTGACTGGTGCTCAGCTCTGAGTCTCCTAAGGGTCCCTTATCTTACTTTGTTCCACCAGAAGAATCCATGGTACAATACAGAGCAGCCATCACAGATGAGGCAACTCAGGAGAACCTCTAGGACTTGTGAAAATATAGGCATAATTTCCAAATAGAAAACTATTGCATGCATAGAGGAAAAAAAAAACCCTCATGTCAATACCACAAAAACTCACTAATGCCAAGAAACATGGGGGGAAAAACAGGGCCACCTTTGAAGTCAGTAAGAGGCAACACAGGAAAGTAGGATGCAGACCATTTCTATTTGAGAAACAGCTTCTGGAGGGAGCCAGACAAAAGCTTTTTCCTTTTTTCCTCCTGAGTACGGAATAGAATAGGACTGCAAACACCCTGGCTGGCAGTTACATTGAAATAACACATTCCTACATCTTTTCACCTGTAGAAAGTGGCAGTTCTGTCAAGGAAGTCTCCTTGGTTTCCACTCTAGAAAGGGCGTAGAAAGCAACTACGAAGAGGGGAAGGCTTTTCACTAGAGTCAGGGGATGCTGACTCTAGTGAGAGTCCCTCAGGTCACTTCTGGGAATCTGTTTGTGCAGCTGCAGCCAAAGCACCTGAGAAGGTACCACAGTACAGCAGACGAGCACAGTTTCACAAGCGTGCTGCAGCTTCTGCTCCTGGGCCCACCTGAGGTGTTGTGAGGTGTGTTGGCAGCTTTGAGCTGCAGACACCTGAACTCCAGGTAACAGTACAGGAGTTCCATGTCTTTGGCATGTCAAGCACATTTTTCTATCCAGCATCTGCAGGTGAGTAGACATTCATTTAAAACCAGAGGAATAATGGCTTGATATTAAGCAGATTTATGATCTCTTTGTGCCTTCAGCCTTTACCTAGGGGAAAGTCCTATTAAATTTAGTAAAAATTTGCATAAACTGAGATTTTAGGAATGAATAACAATGTGGATGAAAATTGCTTTTCTGTGCTTATTTATGGTAGCATTCTTTATATACTAGACAGGCTACAGAGATCATAGTGAGGGGTTCATTCTGTGAACACAAACGCTGGATTGCATTTAGAGGGACATGCAATAAACTAACCAACTACTCCACTTCAAAGTTGTCTTCTGCGCTTGCTTCTACTGGCCTGTCTGTATGGATCAGTCAACCAGTAACCAGTAGGCTGAGAGCCAGCAGGGAATACTGAGACTTTCTTCCTCACTTGAACTGATGCTTTCTTTACGTATCACAATTACTGTAAATAGCTGATTTTTCCAAATTTGCTGAAGCTCACATCTGTCTTACTGTAAATGCAAGTTCTTCTTATTGTTTCTTTCATATCTGTTATTTCTTTAGGTTGTTTGCTGTGATTACTTAAACTATCTGCTTTTAATTAGCTGTCTAAGAGCTGATGTCATAAAATGCCTATAAGCAGATTCCACTTTTTCTTGGTTTTTGCATAACCCAGAAACCAGCATGTGATGGGGGGTGTTTCTGTAGCACAGCTGCTTACTTCCATTGTACTACCGTCTTCAATTTTATCAGTAAAAATCCTTTTGATTACTCTTTTGCCAGATTAGCAGAAAAATCCCCTTCTGAGCCACAGATCATGTTACTGGGTGTGGGCTATGCCAAGCTTCTACTTTTGCTTTCATTATATTAATAAGACCTTTGGTTGTCATATCGACAGGAATAAGTGTTGATAACAGATAAGTAGAGGATAGGTTAAATTCCACAAGTGACTTTTATGTTTGTACTTTTACAGATGTTGGCTATAGTAATTGCACTTAAATTCCCTATCTGCTTTCCTGCTTCAATTATTCGCTGAGGTCACCTGTGTTGTAAGGCTGGATTTCACTAAAATAATACAAAACAGATCCAAGCACCCTGCAACTATTATTGTCTCAACTGAAATTTTTCCCCACTCGGACATACCAGTTCTTCAAACACTGACCCAATAGCAGGACTTTGTACCTCCATCAGTATTTAGAAAACAAACACAAAACCCAAAGCAAGCAAAACCCCATCATGTGTAGTTATTAGAAGATCTAAACCAGAAAGCTGCCACACACACTAAATTCTCTATGAGCTGTCTACACCATGTGATTTTTTGAAGTGTTAACCATTAGTAGGTCATTGGAAAAGGTTGGCATCCTTGAAGAGATCACATTAACTTAGATGGGTTTATGCTACTGACTGGGAACTGTGCTAAGGAATTGATTCAAGCCAATCAAATCAGTCCATTTCTGGGAGATTTTTGAACAAAGATTTGCCTAACACCCACTCAGTATAGATCATGTCTATTCATGTGCCATGAAAATTTAGGGGAGTTTTCTCCACTGTCTTTCATGGAAACAGGCTCAAACATGTTACCCTGCCCACAGTGAAGTCAGCATCAAACCTGGCAGACTCTATGTTCATTGCAAGAACATAATTGTCAACAATTTAACATTTGAGAAAGCTGAACAGAGAAACACCGTGTTCTCTGTTGTTACAAATAATAAAAAGCAATAAAACAAACCAATCTTTTTCTTATATTATCAATAAAATAAAAACAATCGGTTAAAAACTTTTGATTCAGGAGAAACTCGCACAAATATACTTTGGCTAAAGATCAGAAATATGTAGTATAAACACTGTTTTAAAGGTTCATACATTTAGCCAATATAAATTCTTATTATTGTTTTACTGACTTGAATCAGGTGTAACTTGTATAAATGCAAAATGATTTATGAAATTAGAACAAGAGTGTATTCCTACAATGATTGTAGATGGCACTGAATAGGTAAGACTTGCATGGGTTTTATTTTTAAACGCCATTCTGTTCATACAAATATGTACATTCTGGTTTAAACTCATATTTTAAAATAACAATGAACATATATTAAATGAAAGAACAGTATGTAATAACATACTAGTCACAGAGACAACAGAGACTTTTCTTAATCTTCTTCAATACCATCTCCTACGTAAAAGCTTGTCTTTCAGTAAGGGCAAAGATAAGAAATGTAAGGCCAAGCCTCTAATCCAGATTTCCTTTCAGAACAATTTCTACATGCCCATTTTTCTTTTTCTATTCTCTCTCTGTTTATAGCAGGCAAGGGAAAGAACAATGTGAAATATTACAGCTTTTGACTCATAAATATGTGCACATGATCTATGTCCAGTTGTGTTCCAGTTATAACAGGGATGCAGCAGCTTTGATGCCAAAGTGTTGAAAGTAAACATCAGAGCAAGGTTATGTTAACTTGATTGATCTGAACTGATGAGCTCCATTAATAGTCTAAGCTTTTCTACTTCATTTGCATTAGATGTAATGGAGAGAGCAAAAAGTCATGATAAGAAACATTTTTCCCTACAAAGGAATATGTCATCATACAACTCAGTAGGGTCACTGGGAAATCTGCCTTTCTGGAGAATTTTGGTAATCTACTTCGGAAGTGATCAGAGTTAACTGAATAGCAAAAGCAATGAGCAGCAAAGGCGACGTGCAGATAATGTCCATTTCTTTAATGAATTGTTTCGACCCCACTATCAGTCCTGGAATGTGTTAACTGCACAAGCTGTAATAGAATCAAGAGAAACTTCTTTTTTTAGTGGTGTGCACAGCTGCCAAACTTATTATCACATCACAGACATTCCCCAAGAGTTGTGTATATCCTGCGTGCTTGTGCTTTCTTATCATTGAACATTACAGTCCATATTGCGCTACATATTGCTCAGCTGCTTTCCTTTCATGGAGGCTCATTTATCATGTGTTTCGGCTTGTGCAAGGATGAGGTTAATGGTCTTCCAGTTGCCTAATTCACTCCTACTTTTCATAACTTCTCAGTATAGTCAGCTGTATTTGTTCTTAATGAGTTTCTTAATTATACTTAATCACCCTGTTTAGCTGGGAGAAACACTATATCCGCTGACCATACATCTTTGATCACTGTTCTCCATGAAAGCTAAACACTATCAGAAAAGGGTCCGCACTCTTCTTCCTCATTGATAGTATCCCATTTCTTCTATCCCATCTCTTCCCAGCTCTGTACATCCTTAAATTTTCCTGAGTGTATTTTCCACATGCATTTGAGCTTTGGTCATTTTGCTTCCTCAGGCACTGTCCTCTCTCAGCTTCACCTTCTGGCCTTCCCTTGTTTTTCTGATACACTCTAAGTAATTCAGCTTACAGTTTATATTACGCACAGCTGCAACCTGTGATGATACTGAAATACAAACATACAGGATATATTCACTTTGTGCATGTTTTAAATCCAGGTAGGCAAAAGGTAGAACACTGCTTGTTCCTCTTATATGTTGATGAGAAACAGTGAGGTGGGCCAACAGGGGTAAAATATCTCTGGAAATGTTACTGAGACTTTGTTCTGAGGTTTTGCTTTTCCCAATGGATTTAAATACTGCACCACAGTTATGTTGCCACCAAACATAATACTTTGCAGCAGCAAAGCTGAAAGAGAAATATTCCAGGGCAGAATCCAAGTTTCTCGTTTCTGTGCATGTATGTTATTTTATATACTGATATTTCTTGGAGAGAGCAGCCAGGGGATAAAATGAACAGCATCTTCCTTCACTGGTGCAAAAAGCCTGTATTTCAGCAGTAGAGGTCCATCTCTTGGCATGCATTGCCTAGAGCTTGACTCTTCTGGTGCAGTTTGTCTTGCTTTCTATTCTTGCACTCTATCAGGATCTTTCCTGGAACTAGTGCCTCAAGACCTTTCCTTTATGGACACTGCTTCTACCCTCCCCCCTGTCCCCTTAAATGCATGTCAAACTGCCAGTTCCTGTTTTAAGAACTTAATGTTCTTGGGAGCTGACAAAACCCGTCATTTGCAGTGGCACTTAATTGATGTACCCATATTCCCAGGGGTCAGGGTGACAGCCTGCAACAATGTGGCCAACAATGTGGCCTGCAAAGACGAGCCAGTAAGTTGCTTTTCAAAATCAGTAATGCACAAATAGCAAGTCATGCTCCTCTGCCTCGCTTTGGCTCTGTCTCTTAAACTTTGAGTTCCCATCTGTCAGTATTTTCTCTGGGACATCTTGTGTCTCAGTGTAATCTTCTCTGCCATTTTCTTTGGCAATGCACACCAGACGTCTCTTTGGTCATTAAAGCAACATGAGGTGAACAGGACCACCTCTATTTTATTCACACTCCATGTTCTTTGAGGAAATCTCTGGATGTTCATTTTCATAAGGAAAATTGTATGCAGCAGACAGCAGGTAGCTGTGAGCCTCCTTCAGTCATGTGCATGTTTTGCCTGGAGGTCAGAAAATTACCTCAGTAAAGCCTGAGGTATTAAGTTCAATGCAATTTGAATGCCTAAATCCATTCGGTTTCTTTTAAAAACCTAAGCTTAATTTGTGATATATTTTAACCTTTTAGATGAATTAATCATCTGTGCAAGGGTCTTTAAAAGACATTAGTGTGGCAAACCAAAAGACATTACTTTGTCCACAGGTCTGGGGTTGGGGCAGTGGCATATTGAGACTTTTAATCCCCCCATCCATCCTCATTGTATTTTGAAACACACTGCCTGAGCAGGACATGGTTAAAGGAACAATCCAAGCCCAGAGCTGTGCTTCTGCTTAAAAATCTTCAGCACATACTGTAACGACTGCAAATACATCCTGGTTGTGTCCTTGAACTCTCAGCTACTGGTTCCAGGCCTTCAGCTGAGGAGCAGTTTGGGTTGACTGGCTAAGTCCTCCCGGTCCCTTTCAGTGCCAAGTGAGACAGATTAGGTTAAGCCTTATTGGTGATGGTTTAACTTTGTAGTGAAATATATAAAAGAGTTTTCATGTATTTATCTCCTGCTTCTCATCACATGCAAACACTAGGAATTTACTGTCTGCAGCAGCTGTGACATATTTACTTCTTAAACTGCTACAGCTGTTTCCCAAGCAAACTGTGGAGCTTGGCATTGACGCCCCTGTACTTTTCCATTCATATAGCCTTTGAAGAGGAAGGTCAGACTCTCTTAATAAGCCTGTAGCTATCTGAAGGTTGTAAGACTTCCTTGCCCATTGAAGAAAAGGTATCCTGGCCTAGGAAAATGGGTTTGCTGTGTGGCTGAACATCAGGTGTAGCGTGAGGCTCTGGTCTCAGTTCCAGGCTTTAAATACCAATATGCAATCCAGAGTTGCTTCTGGCTTGAGTCACTTGACATTAACTCTTCTTGCCCTATCACTATGACAAAGATCAAGCAGCTTTTTTGTAAAACCAGTTCTGGGAAACGGGCACAGGCTGTCGAGTACCGGGAAAGTTATGGAGCTGCCCCCCAGAACAACAGCTATCACTGTACCTGATTGATTGCTGTCATAACCTTGCAGAGGTCTGCTCAAAACTAATGCAGTGGCCATGGGTGGGTTTACATCACTAGGATCTGAGTTTCATACCTAAGGTCTGTACTCAGCATAGTTTCCACAGGAGATTTTTGCTTCACTGGCACCCCAATAGCTCCTGAGAACTTCAGGAAATTCCAGGGGGTGAGTGGGAAATGGGGCAGTGAGATGACAGCCAGACAAGACATTAGTAATACTGGCATAGTGGCCCTGTATGCAATACAGAGGAATACTCTGAGGCCACTGCAGCCTTTTCACGTGAATGATTGATTGTCTCTGTCACCCTTTCTATCCCAGGAGAGGCAGAACAATGCAGAGGAGACTGAATTACTGAGCATTTGTGGGAAATAAAAGAGGGAGGCTAATAATTACCTCAAGCTCAGTTTAGGAATAAAATAGCAGTAATCAAATGAGCTGGGGATAGAATTGAGTCCTTCAACTATAAAGGGACAGTATGAATAGAATAATGGGCTTTATACCATCATCATAATCAAGTTGAGTGAGCGCATATTAGGCATCACATTGATCTCAGTAAGAAGTGAAATATTTTTTTCTGAGTGTAGATTAACTTAACAAGTGAATCCTATGCATTAGGAAGAGTGGAAATGCTTTGTTTAAACCAAAGAAAATCAGAAACTGTAGCTCTCTACCACCCTTCCTCATGAAGAAACTCGGCTGCAAAGATTTTTCAGCCAGCATGGAGCAAGGCTGCATGTAAGGCAGATCCCAGCATCATCCAGCCCTCCAGCAGCATTTGCAGACTGACACAGCAGCCAGCTGCCCATCCAGCTCTCCCAAGGCTTGGCAAGATTGCCAGGGTCAATGCAATGCAAAAACACCCAGCAAGTAGTTCTGCACAGTCACTTGGGAAGTGTGGGTTACAGTAGCAGGAGATGGCAGAGCTCTGCAAGAGAAGCTACAAGTATTTGAGCCCACAGGGGTGTAAATCTCGCTAGTCAGTGGCTGCTCTAACTGCTCTGGGATAGCAGCCAGCTGGATGTTGCATAGCTGCACTCCTGTCAGGGCCTGGGTGCTAGGCTGCTTTCCAAAGCCTGGCAATTAAACCAGGAAAACATTCAGTTGGGGGATAATTTAAAACCTTAACTGTAGTATTAACCAGAACAGGAAATTCCATCATTTAGCAAGATTAGTAATGTTTGTTTGCCCTACAACGAAGGGAGAAGCGGAGGACAAAATATAACGCTGTGAATAAATCTCTGCCCCACTACTGAATTGAAATTCACTTTTAGAGGTGTTTTACTAGGTAATTTCAACATAATGGTAAAGAAAGAGGAACAAAGGCAGCTCTTTCCTGCTTTCCCACAGAAGGGGTTGCTCATCTGATGAGCGCTTGTGGGGCCTCACTGAGCTCTCCTGCAGGATGCTGCTGGCCAGCAGTTGAAGTATGACTGTTCCCTGCTACTTATCTAACCAGAGAGGTGTGCTGCTTAGAGCAAGGACAGTGAAAGAGCAAGGGTGTACTTGGGAAAGAATCTCTATCATGACATGTTAGCCTGCAGGTGCAGTAGAGATGGGCTGTGCTGAAGTGAAAAGCTCCAAGGCAACTGCCAGTGGCTATTGTTCACCTGTGACAGGGTTTCAGTGCAATGTTTCAGCACATCGGTAAACTTCAGGATGTCAGTGAATCTGCCCATCAGTTTTTGATGGTTGCTTTTGGCTTATGAAAAAGCATGGAGTGATTGTAAAGTGTCTGTATGTTTGTAGTCCAAGAGAGACCTCTTGAACTTTGCTTTGAATATTGTTTTGCTATGTATAAGGACTAGTTTTCCTATTGGAGGAGAAACTGAAGCCCAAGCCTTTCCTCTGAGAAGGAAAAGGGTAGTGCAAGTAGCAGCAATGTCAAAATGTAGCTGAAAGCTACTCATATATTCTCAGAGTAAATTTTTTTTCCCTCTGCTTTTTGTTCCCTCCTGTCTACTGTTTGGGCAGAGCTTGGTATGAAGAATGTGCGGTGGAGGGAAGAGGGAAAATCAAGGGAGAGCCCCTGCCCTTGCCCTGTCTGCTCCTCCTGAACTGCTGACTGCTCACCTGAGCTCAGCTGGGCTGTGGAGTGCCAGAGGGCCTGCCACACTCCGAGTTGTTTTATGCTCTGTTTTGCGAGACAGGAGTGATGTGTCATGGACACGGATGTCTAGAAAAGGATGTACCTGTGGATCTTTATGGCAGTCTAGAAAGTCCACAAGCATTCAAGCTCCAGCCTTTGTGCTAGTGTTTCTTGCTAGAAACCTTAGGTTGTTGCCTGGTCTGTCTATCAATGTCTGTGAACCTGATTTTTAAGCATCTGTCTCTATAAAACATGAAACTGTGGGCTTCTGACCAGGACTCCCTAGGCAGCAGGATGCTTAAAATGTTGAACCTAACTCATATTTAGGAATTAACCCCCTATTTATTTCCTCTATGCAGTACTGTTTGCAATCCAGCAAGCACAATTAACTCATGTCTCAGTCTCTGTAGACAAATAGTGCTTTTCGTTTGCTTAAATCCCTCTACATGGGCTTGCCTGTTTGAGAACTCATCAATAAGGCTGCCAGGGTGACTGCTGTATGTTTCTAATCCTTTAACCATTTGTTTACAAACAACAGTTGGGTGTCTATGCTTCACAAATTAGTCAATATGAGGAGAATTTAACAGAAGGCAAATGAGAGAGGATTCAATTTCAACTCTTTATTTTTCAATTTCTAAGAAAATAAACAGAAGTTCCCTTTTTTTCAGGAATTTACGTTCCTTGGTGTTTGTAACCAATACCTTAGTATCCCCTTTTGAGAGACTTGCTCTGGGTAGCTGTCACAGTCCAAGTCAGAGAGGTGGGGTGAGACAAAAATATCTGTTGCATGCATACTTGGGTATATCTTGAGTGAAAAACCTCACAAAGTTAATTTAACATCACTAATATGATATTGGTTCTAAAGCAATCAATTTGTATGGATGGTTTTCGTTTGTACACTCTCATTCATGCACCTCAGTGAGCACGCCTAGTTAAACCTAACCCCATTTTGCAAGGGAAGTTGAAGCACAGATTTGAATACTTGTACAGCACACACCTGAAACTCTATACAAAGTCAGGATCCTCACCATCTAACACAGATATTGGACTACACTGTTCAATATCAGTAGTGTAGATGTAGTTTTAATATTTAAATTGAATTCAATTAAAACATCATCCATATTTGAGCTTGTCTATCATATCATAGAGGAAACTATCAATTTATTATTAAAATTAGGTTAAATACACATGTACATAAAAATCATCTTATCCTGAAGGAAAACATTGCTAGAACGCATTGATTTTCACAAGTGGCTTGATTTTGGTTGATACCGGGTTGATCAGGGGTACCAACCAACCTGGGTATTGACCCTGTAGAAAGATGCCTCCACATGTTTCAAAAGATGCAGGTTTTAAAAAAAAAAACAGGCAGTAGTAACTTGAAAATAATAGCCTATAATATTTTGTAGTAGGACTCTGTAAATGCAGTAAGTGTTGCTACATGCTTTTGGGTTATTTTTTCTAGAACGCTGTAGTGTTTTCATAAGATTGTTTGGACAGATGTTCTTCCTTTTTTGTATAAGAACTATTTGCTCTTCTGAGGCTCAGAGATATTCTTTCTGATGTTGAACTGACATCTGGTCTCTCTGTGGCAGGATGTCTGCAGGTAGAATTGCTCTGGAAATACATCTGTTAGATAATTGAAGTACACAAAGTTTTAGAGTTGTGGCAGACAGCAAATTCATAAGCTCATGAATCCTAATGGTATTAAATGTGCATCCTACCGAGTGTGACAATTCAGGGACTTTTCAGATCAGATATTTCTCTTAGATGTTCCTGCAGCATCTTGAAAGTACAAGGAGAGATTAATCTGATCATTAATATGACACTTCGTTCTTGAGAATATGAAACATTATACAGCGATATGAGACTCAAGACACAGACAAATTCGAGAACTCCTGAGCCAGAGGGAGCAGTATTAGAGATACTGAGACTGAGAATTGCCTGGCTGTGAGACTGCTCGCTCCACGGTTTGTTAGTCAGTTTGTAGGGATGGATGAGCTTGGGAGAGGTCACAACAATGCTTATCCTCACTGCCCTGTCCCACTAGGATGACGCAGGGGGATAATGGGATAGACTTTCATCAGTTCAGAGAACACTTTTATGTTCAAAACAGGCAGTATCAACAGATACTGAGCTGGTTATCTCTGGTGTCTACTGACCATTGAACTGTTTTCAGTTTTCAGATATTCAGAGTTTTACAGTACTGAACTTGCCTCTTTCCAAAATGCAGAGCTCTCATAATTCTGTCTAGGATTTCCACAAGGAAAACATTCTGGTGCATGCACTATGCCATTTAGGTGCCATAAATCCAACTTCTGGGTATGTCAAGCTTGCTGTGCCTACATTTAGAGTCAACCTGATTATGCTTAGTGCTCATGCACTCCAACCAGGATACCAGACATCCAGAAAAATAGCCAAAGTCCTCCTCTTCCATCCAGACATGTCCAGAGTAACTCAGACACACGGCAGCTGAAGAATTAGGTTGTGGCTCATTCTGTGAAAGAAACAATGTGGTTTCCTCATGCTTTTTGAACCCCTTTACAAGGCCTGCCTGCAGTCAGAGATGAGAAATAATGCCATGCGTTCCTATACAGACTGATGTTGCTACCCTTCCACAGTAAATAGGGCTACTGTGTGGAAGAGCTTGCTCCTCCGTGATCTCAGCCCCCTGGGTCCTGCATCCCTGTTCCAGCCAGGTCAGGTGTGAAGCTGCCTCAGTCCCCTTCAGATGGTTATTTATGTAAAACATGAAATCTATTGCAATCATTCATCCTTCCCTTTGGCAACTGTGAGTTTCTGTTCAAGCTGTGTTATTTTAGGAGCAAATGAAAGAGATGGGAATGAAACTTAGCTGCCAGTAGAAAAAGAGAAAGGAAATACAGCTTTGAATTATCCAATGTGTAATGGCAAACACTCTCAGAAAAACAAGGTGCATGTCTGTCATAACCTAAGAGTCTGCCTAGGTCTGTTGCAAGAACAGTATGTTTGATAAGCAGCTCCCTGTTTACAGTTTTTCTGTCCCAGCCAAATTAAACCTTTTACCTATATGTGCTGCTAGGACTACCTTCAATGGGATTAGCTCCCTGCAGAATTCCTGTGCTTACCAGTTTTACTGGTGTTGGTAATTCTAAAGTTGAATGTCTAACTGGGTAGCAGGCTGTCTTCCTACTTCAAAACACTGAACACTAATTGAATCTGAAACTACTCTCTAATGAATTCTGTATTCACTGGACAGTTTTCACTGTGGTACCTCATTATTTCAAGTCATATAATTGTCCTCTAATATGAATTTTCATACTGAATCTGATTTAGTTCATGTGAATTTCTATAGATGTGCCATTTTAAGCCAGTACATCAGCCAGGAGACATTCAAATGAAATAGTGCTATCTAAAGCCACTGCTTTTCAAGGACATTAAATCCTTTTTCTGAATCACCCCTAGTTAATCAGCTAAAAGCATCAAATTTGTCCTAATCTAATAGGGGCTCCAAAGAGTTAAATACATTCCTCTGGAGCAATGCCACTGAGACAAATTAGATATTCCAAGCAGAACCAGGTCCATTGTGTAGTTTGCACATGTGAGACAGTATTACTCATAGAGTTTTTATGAAGAAAAGATACCGAACTTGCCAGAAAATAGTATGTATTGGGCTAAACTGTGCATTCTCTTTCATGTTTGTGAACATTTGCACAAATAGACCCATTGACTTCCCAATGAAAGTGTTTCATTATGATCATTCCTATTACAGTGATCATTATGTGATTTGAAATAATAAAGCACCACAGCCTCATAGACTTCAGTGACACAATTTAGTACTCCAACATGAGTAAGGGCTGTGCAATGCAGTTAACAGGATCTTAATAACAAAACCTCTGTTACCAAGTTAAATATAACCCCCACCACAACCCTGCCATAGAATAGTCACAAAACTGCATGGGTGCAAGCTCTCCCATCCCCATGTGCACACACACACACACATATCCCCCTCCAGTTTTTCTTTCTGAACAAAACCAGCTGTAACTAGACACTGAGTTTTACAAACTGAAAAGAGCTTGTAGCAGAAAGAACAAAAGTGCTAGTGTGCAGAAGCCACCCTGCAAAGAATGTTGGCAGGAGAGGAAGCCAGACCCTTCCACTGCTGTAACCTTAAACTATCATTTGTTGATGTTGATATATTTCTAATAAGTGAGGAAATGAGAACACAAGAAAAAGGGAGATGGAGAACTTGAGGCCTTTTGGAGACTATGCTTTCCACATTTTTATGTAGCCTGGCAAGGCAGAAGGAACTCTTTATTGAGTGATAATAGCATGCACTGCACAATTTACCCTTATGCTTATATAGATGGAAGTGCCATAATCTGTAGGCTTTTCAGTTTACAGAAGTGAAACCCGTAAAGAAAAAATGCTTTGTTGCTCAAGTCCAAAGTACAGACAGATGTGGGATTGTGGCTCCAGTTTCAGAGAAAGATGATGCTTCTGGACTGAGTGAGCTATTTAGCTATCAGATAAAGTCGTGTGATCTGGAGCACAGCAGTGCATTACTTCATTGTGAACACACTGTGAAATTTGGTCTTTCCATGTACTCTAGGAAGGAGCCTCAGTTAAAAGAAAATGCCATTTCAGTAACAGTACTGCTGCCTAGGCAGCTGCATAGCCTGATTAGCCTATAGTCTTGAGCTGAAGAGTTATCTTTATTTGCAGACTAAAAAAATCCTTAGGCAGCTTCTAGTGTGTGAAGAAAACAAATGAGTGTCCATAAGCACTCCACTTTCTACCTGAGGATCCCTAGGCACTTCAGAAATATGCTGTCCCTTACAACCATTTAACAAATTGTGACTGACAGAAGGTGGGGCAAAGCCACATGACCAGCACCTACATTTGCTGGCTCATTATCTCTGCCACCAGAACATACCAGTAAAAGGGGTTTTCTACGTCAGTTTTACATCAGCCTTCAACTTTGAGTGGCTGAGGTGACAATCACAGTTGCAGTGAAGTCAACAGCAATTTTGTCCCTCAGTGCAGTGTCCCAGTTAAGTAGCAGATATTGTAATAAAAATATTTCACAGCCATCAGCTCTGGATGAATTATCAGCAGCTGTCAGTTTTTATTCTGAAAGATAAAGCCCAATAAAATACATGGTATCTTTTTTAAGTTATAATGCTACAAGGATGAAAAATTCAGTCCATTCTAAGGGTTAAACCCAAGCTTCTTCTCTAAAGTTTCTATGGCAACTAGATGCAATCTATAGTGATATTGTAGTTAATGAAATGTTTCTTCCAGACCAACAGGGCAACATGTAGCATTCAGTAATGAGGCATGTCTTTGGGGAAAGAAAAGTGGCATCAAAGCTGCCTTCTAGCAAACTATATTGCATGCTAAAAGCCTAGGGTAAAGTGTGTCCTGAAGTCCAAATTCCCTTTTGTTTATTCACAGCGCTTTCTTCATGTCTGATCTGATGATTAGAAACACTGCTGATAAGAACATTACTTGAGAAGAAAAAAAGGAAAAAGACCATATTTGATCACTTCCTTAATTGAATCATAAAAAGAAGGGAAAAGCTTGTAAAGAAGATTTTTTGTGCATGTATTTGAAAGAGGTTTATTTTTCCTTACGAATGGAATAGCTAAATGTTGACATTTGATGTCAGCATGCTGTATCAGATCTGTGCATGTGTGTGAATCATGTGGATACAGATTAAGTCTCTTTGTCCTTGTCCTGACTTCTCAGAAACTGAAATATGTATTAACCCCAATGCAAAACCCAAACAACACATTTTTCAGCCTAGATTTATCCCATTGAATAAACGACAAAACAGATAAAAGATGTGAAACCTGTGCAAGTGTATCTGAGAGTTGGAGGCAGCAACTCAGACCCAACACTCTGCACCAGAGTGGTGACACAAACTCCTCTAGTCCCTTATGTCAGGAGCTGACAGTGCTGCCAACTGTTCGCTCCTGGAAAGCTGTTTCTTCCCTGTGAATAGGGGCAGAGCTCTTGCTCTGATGAAGAGGGAAGACGCTCAGCTCTGGGGCAAGACTTTGGAGCTTTGTCCTTGTAGGCCCTCCAAACTTGCAAGAAATCTCCCAAATAGGTAAGTAAATATGACCACAGATATCTGATTTTGGGTGTCCAGGTTTAAGATGTTGGCTGTTGAATTTCTATAAATACTTTTCTTACACACAGGCGTTGAAGAACTGTATGAACGGTCGGTCTACCTAGACCTAATGGATACTTCCCAAACTGCCTCCCTTCAAAACCACATGAATGCAAATGTTAGAGCATGAGAGAAAGAAGGAACAGGCTCCCTCCCTAGTCAAATGAAAGAGAAACCTAAAAAAACATACCCAAAAAACAGAGATTTAATTTAATGGATGCAAATTAGTTGTTATAGATGAATGTGCTATATTTATGTTGTACATGATATATCTACTCTGCTGTAGTAATACTGCTGTTGTAATTGTGATGGCCTAAGGACATAAAGAAAATAAACAGGGCCTCCAACATAGAAATCCTTCTTCAGGGCTTGTAATATAGTTTAGATTTTAAAATGCTGGTCTACTTCTTCCAGTGCTGTAAATGGATCTAGTGAGGATAAGGACACTTTTTCTTTCCACTCACCTGGCCTTGCTTCAGACACATGCAGGAAAAGAGAATAAAACAGCTACATGCAACACAAATTCTTATCCTGGAAAGAGAAATGGGTGGCTTATTTCAGCAGGAGAGTTTCAGAAATGTGTTGGATGAAGACTTCAGAAGTTGGCCTTAGGGCTCTAAAGCAAGGAGCAGGCTTGTGCTCAGTGCTTGCATGCTGGCTGAGGAGCTGTGGTGCCATGGTTTCTTAGCCACAAAGTAGATGCTTCATTAGGCTCTGGGTTTTTTTGTTTGACAAAGCACTGCTGAACAGTGAGAATGCTGCATCATTTTAGCTGGACCATTCAAGGATTTCCAGCCTTGGAGGAGTGACTCCATGTGGCATTAGATGTTTTCATTTAGACATCAACATTTGGTAATTTTTAGAAAATCTGGTTTTATATCTATTAACTGTAAAAAAAAACCCCTCCTGGCTGTACCCCTGCCTATATACTATTAAAATATGGTGGTAAAGACTTAACTCATCTTTAGTGGTGTGCTGGATACAAAGCAGTGTTTCCTTAGGCAAAAATACAGAGAATTTCTTTTACTTTCTGGTTCTTGAAGTGGCATTTACAGCCACATGAAATAAAGAGCAAGATACCGTAAAATGTCCTTTTAAACTTTATACAGCCACTTAAAATGAAGTGTGGTAGTAATTTATTTCCAAAAGGTTGAACTTTATAAATGTTTTTGTCACTCAGTGAATATTTCCCTCTCCTTTGCCAGGTTACATTATAATGCATAATGCCTGCACCCTGAAAGGCCTTGTGCCCTCTCTTTGTGCCTCTGGTGTTCTTTCTCCACTCATACCAAAAACATTCATGGTTAAAGTGTTGATAGTTAAAGCACTGTTAGGTCCAGAAACTTTATCTTCATGGACAAGGATGATATTTGCCATTGTTTTAGCAGCTGCATAAAAAAAATGTCCTACAGTATTAAACAGAAGCACTCTGTTTTCAGCTTTCTCCTTATTTTGGAAACTGTTTGGATCACTAAAATAGAGACAAAACTCTGCAGGCAGTAATTTATATGCCGGAGAGAAGGATTTGTTGTTAAAAAATGCATTATGTTAGCAATAACAGCATTCATTTGAGTTAGAGGATATGCAGCGGGAAGAGCTGAACACTGTAAAAACATATTTTTACAGCCTGCAGTTGTGTCAAATACAACATCTCACTACACGTCTTTTGCTATTGTCTATGTGAGGTTCAGAACAGTATCTCAGTTTGCGATTTCAACTCTGTAAAAAAACCCCAAAACAATCAACACAGTCCATCAGCATCACAATAAAATCTTGTGTCATCAGAATTCAATGTACAGTTCACATCAAATCAGAGCCAATCAGAGCATTTTACTAGGACACATAGTCATTTTGGTGTAAGGGTATTGCACATGTCAGCATGGCAGCTGCTGTGCTATGAAAAGATCACTGTGCATAACGCTGAGGCATAAATAAAGCTGGCCGGGAACCACATTAAGTTTGCTGTGGCCAAAGAAATTTGGTTCTTCTGCGAAAGTAAGTCAACTTTGAGCTGAATATGCATTTTGCATTTGTATTGATTTCATGCAAGCTTCATTAGACAACTAGCCCATAAGTACACCTGCTTTTGAGAGCAGTCTCAGAATAATTAATGCATATGGACACTGATCAGTTTTCTGATGAATTGTGCATTGCAATAACAGAGAAAAATTTCTTCGAGATGGATTATGACTTTGCCTGGCAAAATGTTAGGAAACTCAAGACACCGAATACGCGCATCCAGGACATCTCAGGCTGCTGAGACTCTGTCCTCTCCTCTCAAACTCTATTGGCCCTGGTGCTCATGTGGCTCCGAAATGAGTTGTTTCAGAAAAGTGATAAAAACTCATCTTACAAGAAAAATCATTACTTCTTGGTTAGATCAGCTTCGTGCATGAGCAAGGCTAGGAACACACAGCCAGCAACAAGGGGGAAAGGCTGCAAATAAATTGCCATGAAGGCAATCTCTGAAGCTCCTTTAGCATCATAGAATCATAGAATAGTTAGAGTTGGAAAGGACCTTAAGATCATCTAGTTCCAACCCCCCTGCCATGGGCAGGGACACCCCACACTAAACCATGCAACCCAAGGCCTCATCCAACCTGGCCTTGAACACCGCCAAGGATGGAGCACTCACAACCTCCCTGGGCAACCCATTCCAGTGCCTCACCACCCTCACAGTAAAGAATTTCTTCCTTATATCCAATCTAAACTTCCCCTGTTTAAGTTTGTACCCGTTACCCCCTGTCCTATCACTACAGTCCCTGATGAATAGTCCATCCCCAGCATCCTTGTAGGCCCCCTTCAGATACTGGAAGGCTGCTCTGAGGTCTCCACGCAGCCTTCTCTTCTCCAGGCTGAACAGCCCCAACTTTCCCAGCCTGTCTCCATACGGGAGGTGCTCCAGTCCCCTGATCATCCTTGTGGCCCTCCTCTGGACTTGTCCCAACAGTTCCATGTCCTTTTTATGTTGAGGACACCAGAACTGCACACAATACTGCAAGTGAGGTCTCACGAGAGCAGAGGGGCAGGATCACCTCCTTCGACCTGCTGGTCACGCTCCTTTTGATGCAGCCCAGGATACGGTTGGCTTTCTGGGCTGCGAGCACACACTGAAGCCGGCTCATGTTCATTTTCTCATTGACCAACACCCCCAAGTCCTTCTCTGCAGGGCTGCTCTGAATCTCTTCTCTGCCCAACCTGTAGCTGTGCCTGGGATTGCTCTGAGCCAGGTGTAGGACCTTGCACTTGGCATGGTTAAACTTCAACAGGTTGGCATCTGCCCACCTCACAAGCGTGTTGAGGTCCCTCTGGATGGCATCCCTTCCCTCCAGCGAATCAACCGAACCACACAGCTTGGTGTCATCAGCAAACTTGCTGAGGGTGCACTCAATCCCACTGTCCATGTCACCGACAAAGATGTTGAACAAGACTGGTCCCAACACTGATCCCTGAGGGACACCACTCGTTACCGGTCTCCAGCCGGACATCGAGCCATTGACCACAACTCTTTGCGTGCGGCCATCCAGCCAGTTCTTTATCCACCGAGTGGTCCATCCATCAAATTGATGTCTCTCCAATTTAGAGACAAGGATGTCGTGTGGGACAGTGTCGAATGCTTTGCACAAATCCAGGTAGATGATATCAGCTGCTCTGCCCCTGTCCATCAGTTTCATAGCCCCATCATAGAAGGCCACCAAATTGGTCAGGCAGGACTTCCCCTTAGTGAAGCCATGCTGGCTGTCACCAGCCACCTCCTTGTTTTTCATGTGCCTTAGCATGCCTTCCAGGAGAATCTGCTCCAAGATTTTGCCAGGCACAGAGGTGAGACTGACTGGTCTGTAATTCCCCGGGTCATCCATTTTCCCCTTCTTGAAAATGGGGGTTATATTTCCCTTTTTCCATTCATCGGGAACTTCACCTGACTGCCATGATTTTTCAAATATGATGGCCAGTGGCTTAGCAACTTCATTTGCCAGCTCCTTCAGGACTTGCGGATGGATGTCGTCAGGTCCCATGGACTTGTGTACGTTTAGGTTTTCAAGATGGTCTCGAACCAGATCCTCTCCTACAGTGGGCCTAGGGTCTTCACTCGTACAGTCCCTGCGTCCGCCTTCCAAGACTTGGGTGGTGCAGTCAGAGCCTTTGCCAGTGAAGACCGAGGCAAAGAAGTCATTAAGAACCTCAGCCTTCTCCAAATCCTGGGTAGCCAGTTCTCCTGATATCTTCCGGAGGGGGCCTATGTTGTCCCTAGTCTGTCTTTTATTCGCTACGTACCTACAGAATCCCTTCCTGTTATCCTTAACATCCCTAGCCAAGTTCAATTCTAGCTGGGCCTTAGCTTTCCTAACCTGGTCCCTAGCTTCCCGGACAGCATCCCTGTATTCTTCCCAGGCTGCCTGTCCCTGCTTCCACCTTCTATAAGCCTCTTTTTTCCTTTGAATTTTCCTGAGCAGCTCCTTATCCATCCAAGGAGGTCTCCTGGCCCTCCTGCTGCACTTCCTTCTAGTTGGGATGCGACACTCCTGAGCTTGGAGCAGGTGATCCTTGAATAACAACCAACAGTCTTGGGTCCCCCCGCCCTCTAGGGCTATATCCCATGGAACCTTACTAAGCAGGTTACTGAAGAGGCCAAAGTCTGCTCTCTTGAAGTCCAGGGCAGTGAGCTTGCTGCACGCTCTTCTCACTGTCCTGAGGATCTTGAATTCGACCATCTCGTGGTCACTGCATCCAAGGCTGCCCCAGAATGTCACATTTCCAACGAGCCCTTCCCTGCTGGTGAGCACGAGGTCAAGCATGGCACCTCTCCTTGTCGGCTACTCTATTACTTGCAGAAGGAAGTTGTCTTCCACACTATCGAGGAACCTCCTGGATTGCTTGTGCCGGGCCGTACCTTCACTCCAACAGATATCAGGGTGGTTGAAGTCCCCCATGAGAACAAGGGCCTGTGAGCGTGAGGCTGTTCCTATCTGCCTATAGAGCACTTCATCCACAGATTCCTCTTGATCAGGCGGTCTGTAACAGATCCCCACAGTAATGTCTCCCATGGCTGTTCTCCCTTTAACCCTGACCCACAAACTCTCTGTCGACTGCTCACCCATCCCCAGACAGAGTTCCATACTCTCCAGCCTATCCCTAACATAAATAGCAACTCCCCCTCCCCACCTGCCAGGCCTTTCTTTTCTAAAGAGCCTGTAACCTTCCATTCCAACACTCCAGTCATAGGAGCCATCCCACCATGTTTCTGTGATGCCTACTATGTCATACTCCCGTAGTCGTGCACACATCTCTAATTCCTCTTGTTTGTTCCCCATGCTACGGGCGTTTGTATAGAGGCATCTGAGCCAAGCTCCAAATGAAGCCGGCTCATTGGCTTGAGCGGCTGGAATATCTCTGCATTGCTCTGAGCATTTATTATAGGTGCTGGCAACTGACTGGGTGTGTTGGGATGGAACGATGCCCCCCTCCCCCAACACATCTAGTTTAAAGAAACCTTGACCAGCCTGGCAAGCCTCCTACCAAAACCACTCTTCCCCTTCTTTGTCAGACCAGCTCCACTAGCCCCCAGTAGTCCTGGCCTACTAACTTGGGTCCCGTGTTCAAGACACCCAAACCCCTGACTATGGCACTACCCTTTTAACCATTCGTTAACCTGGCCAATCCTCCTAGCTTTTTTAAGGTCCTCCCCTGTATCCTGGGGAATTGATGAAAAGACAATCTGAGCTCCAGAGCCCCTAACCACCTCTCCCAGGGCTCTTTAGTCCTTCTTTATGTTCTCCAGCCTACTGCTATCAACATCACTAGCACCCGCATGGATCACTAGAAGTGGGTAATAGTCCGTGGGACTCACTAGAGCAGGCAGCCTCTCTGCAACATCCCTGATACGTGCCCCAGGTAGGCAACACACCTCCCTTGAGACCGGATCAGGCTGACAGATGGGTGCCTCTGTCCCTTTCAAAGTAGAGTCCCCTACCACTATGACCTGCCTCTTTTTCCTGGCAGCACCAGTAGTGATTTTTACCGGCGCAACTGCCGGTTGTTTCTGGTGTAAGTGCCCTTCCTTCTTAGCCCCCTGGAGGACAGCAAAGCGGTTCTGGGTGGAGACAACAGCTTTAGGAGGAATCCCCTTGCTTTTAATTGTCCTCTTCCTCTTTTTTTTTTGTTGTTACTATTTCCCAGCTTCCTGGGTTGACAGCCTCCTCCACTCCTCCATGAGCTTCAGGGGAAACCTGAGTCCCCTGCACAGTTTCGGCCTGGAGGAGGCAGTCCTGCTTCCTCTCAGCTTCCCTGATATCTTGCAGCCTATTAACAGCATCCCGCAGCTCAGCCACCTGCTGCAGGAGGACCTCCACCATGGAGCACCGAGTACAGTCCTGCCCACTGTGCACCGTTCCCTCAGGAGACCAGCGCAGGCACTCTCTACACTTGCACTTGTACTGCATTGCACTGCAGCCTCCCCTCTCATCGGCTCTGTCTGGGTACCTAAGCTGGCCACTGCCGGGGCAGCCTGAGCAGAGCTCCCGGATCGGGCCCTGGTCATACCGCGAGCACTCACCGGCCCCCTTGAACTGCCGCACAAACTGCCTCGACCTCGTCCTGGTCGCCGCGCTGCCAGGGGCAGGTTTTTAACCAATCAGGGCTGGTGCCGCTCCTCCTGGCTCCGCCCCTGTGAGTCCCTGCTCGTGTCAGCTGAGCTGCGGCTCCTGGGCAAGTTCTGTCGAGGACCTGAGGCTCCTTCGGTGGCTCTGGGCGCTCTGAGTTGAGGCTCCTGGACGCTAATCTCACGCCCGCTCCGGTGTTGAAGGCGTCCTCTCTCGAGCTACTCACCTCAGCAACTGACCGACAATGGTCCCAGTGGCAAAATTCCTAACGGGGAGAGAGGGATGTTGGAGGACCAAACATTTTGGGTGTAGATTCAGTGAAATCTGTTGCTTTCCAGAGGAAGGGACTTGGAAAGTCATGGTATGAAGAGGCTTCTTCTCCTTTGCCCCCTAGGTAGATCTAGGTAAGCAGATCTGCATGTAGTGCTTTCATTTGCCTTGCTCACAGTAGTTTGGCTGATATAGAGCTACCAACAATTCCCATGGTGAATGGAATTAATTCCTTCCTGAATTTTTGCGCTGTACAGATAGAAGGTAGAAAATAGAAAAATCCTTGCTGAATACCTGCCCTTTCCTGTTCTTCACTAATCATTTTTGTACCATACCTAAAGAAAGGGTGGTCTTACACTACAAAATCAGTACAAAACAGTACACACATATGATCCCTGCCCCTTCTAATGCATGGCAAAAGTGCTGCATACTGACAGCAGTTTGTGAAGTCCCATGTTGCAGTTAGAAGTGACCTGTCCTTGCTCTTTCATTATTGATTCATTTCCTCACTGTGCTGAAAGATTCAACTCAGATTTTCAGCATGACTGTCATCATAGTGAATCAAACACTGTAATATTGCTAAAGCTCATTATTTATCAAACAGGCACAGGACCCAGTTCAGATCCAGTGTAAATGAATATATAAAGATTACTGTACATGTGTTTTTTTCTGGGTCACTCTGATTGCTGTCAGTATAATGCTTCAGATGAGCTGAGTCGATTGTGGCTGGCACTGCAGCTCTAGCAATACGAGATATTAGTGTGTGCTGTTTTACCACCACACGTACAAAATCAGAGTACAGCAGCTTTAATGAATATGGTTGTATAAATCCTGAGATGCTTACAAAAGCACTGCAGGCGCTACAATGGGGAAGGATTTTCCCCAAAACACTGGTGGTGAAGTTTGTATAGGGAACTAGGTTTTGGTCTTGAACTTGTTCCCTAGGCCAGAAGAGCTTTTGTGAGTTTTACACAGAGAACATGTTTATCTTTTAGGAAAGATGATGCAGTCCTGGAGACAGAGGTGTAGGGCAATGAAAACCAGATATAATGATGTTTCTGAGACACACTGAAGTCTGTCATGATAAAAGACCAGTTGACTAAGGAGGGAAAGATTATTAAAAAGAATACATTGCACTCAGGGAGCATGTCCCCTCTTCCTCTTTACATACTGCTCAGTCATCATAGGTATGAAGTTCAAGGCTTCAGTATTCTCCTGTCTGAACTCAACGCTGTAGCTAGCAGCTTGTTTTAAATGATGAATTCCTTACTTCCTCAAATAAATAAAACTGTATTAGGTTTGTCTTTCAAAAACAGTGTGAGCAGATTTTTACAGCTTCTGACTCCATTAAGTGAAAAAAATAATAACAGGATAATGCTGGTTTTCATAATTTAAGGAATCAATTCTGTTAGTATTACTACGAAACTGTAGGTGTGCTTCCTATTACTAAGTACTTCTCCTAGAAAGACCACAATGTAATGGCCATTCTAAAAACTGGGCAAGCCTCATCTTGTCTTCCATGATTGTTACTTTATATTAACTCCTTTCTTGTTGGACTGGAGCTGGGTTTTTTTGTCTAATCTTATTCCAGAGTGGGCATTGCAGCAGGGGAGGCCCAAATGGGCAAGTCGATGAAGTCAATTAGCTGCATGTATACTGGATATCCCAGTCATCAGATAAAATACCTCTAGCAGGTACACGTGCTCTGACAGGCCTGATTCTCAGAAAAGAAAGCTGGTGGCACACCAGGTCGTGAGCTGGCATGTACTATCATGCACCAAAAGAAAAAAACCCATGAGAATCTAGAGGCCTTTTACAGCACTGAACAAATGCAGAGTTGGTTGAAAATCTGGGGAGTGAAGTGATGTGACAGAAGCAAGTATGTTGCTACCGTTATCTCTAATGTACACTTGTAGTTTGCCTCATTCTTCACACCAGCTAAAGTGCTTGGAGAGGTACAACGGGGTCTTCAAGCTCCGGCAGGGGGGTAAATTCCCTGTGGGGGTAGCAGGGCGAGGGACCCCTGCCCAGCCATCAGCAGGGCTGCTGTGTTCTGAGCAGCAGAGTCCCACGGCAGCTGGCAGTAGAAACCTGGCTGTAAATGAGGCACCCTTCCCTGATTATGCTGAAAGCCATCACAGCCTCAGGGCAGCAAATGTGCAAGGCTGCCACACACCTGGGTGCAGCGCACTGCCTGCTAGCAGAAGGGACCGCTGCCTCCAGTAACCATGGCATCCCTTTCTCTGCTCCAGGACTGGAACCAATTACTGTGGCCATCCTGTCATTTTAGTGCATGAAACTACACTACTCGGTATGCACGGATACAAACTTTTTTTCCTTGAATATTCTTCTACCACTGGTAATGTCAGTAGGTGACCTAATTCCTTCATTCACACACATTTATTTTTAGTGAATGTCAGATAAAATAAGAGCATCATTGTACAGGAAAGAACAAATCAACTGTATGAACTTATTTTCTAGAGGTGAACAGTCTATGGGGAAATTAATGACAATT